>NC_054752.1:21075436-21807936 GCF_018143015.1 Lytechinus variegatus | reverse complement strand
ACGGTTCAAGATCTTGGGGGTGAGATAACCGCCACTTCCCCATCAGTTCAACCTCCTGACAATTCCTCTGCTTTTGCGATTGTAGGTGAGACCTGTCTCACATTCACAAGGGACAACAGACAGTTTCTCTTCAAAGGATTAGTGGTAGAGTCTTTGGATGTTGCTATACAGGCTGGAATTCCGTTCATGGAATTATATGATGTATTTATCCGCCCAGCTAAGCGCATAGTATCGTTCGGTGATGGACCATCGTATCCGTACGGTCCTTCGGCTATCCCACCATCCGATGCGTTTGCTGCAGGCTTACCCGGCTCGGCTTCCGATGGCGCCGTTGATCGATCTCACCTCGTTTCAGCTTCGATCTCCTGTAATCGCGAACGAGTCCATCCTGCTGTTGCAGACCAGTCACCTACGAGTGAAGTCCTTGGAGACATGGAAACTTCTGCTGACTCAGACAGACATCCTGTAGCCACAGAGCCTATCAGTGAGCTTATAACACCTCAACAGCCATCAACTCCTGATCATCAATCTTTATACCATAGTAACTGTGCAGTCCATGACTCCTCATCTGAGATTGTTTCTGTATCTCAACCAGATCGTGGTCAGTCGTTGGAGCCAACGTTGTATGATAACAGTTGGTGCTACCTGAATGCCCTACCTTCTTCTACTCCTGTGATCAAGGGTTCTAATTGCCCTTCTCTCATGCAAAACGTTGCCGTGCATCATCATATGGCTCCTCATCCTTGTATCCTACGGATTGACGACCCTCCTGGTCGACCCCCGGATTCTCCTGATGATGTCCCCGGTGATGCGTCAGGTCCTACCAGTGATCCCCGGAGCTACAAGATGTTGGATCCCCAGTTCAGGTGGTCAGACACCGTTGTGTCCTTCACTTCTGCCCTCATGATGACTCCACAGAGTCGGCCATGTCACCCCGTTGGAGAACACATTGGACTCCCCCCAGGTCGTCCTCCGGATATTGACTTTAAATCATGCAGGACCCCTTACTAGATTACCGACTGATATGCCACTTCTTCAAGAGGCCCTTTCACGAACGTCGATGGGCAAAGACTTTGTTTTAATGTTCCATAACATTCTGAGAATGACGCCTATCTATGGACTTCGATATCGAAGACTCATTCATGACAGTATATGAACTGGTATTCTTTGCTCTTTATTCTGATATGGACAGTACATACTCCAGTCTTTTTTTTCGGTTTCCTATTATGCTTTTGTCTCTTTTCTTTGCCTTTTTTTGTGATATGCTTTGCTCATTTTTTTTTATTTCGTATATATTTAGCTTTGCTGTCATTTGTATATATAATGTACCAGTGGACCATATTATCATTGTTTTGATTATTGCTAAATAAATTGTATCCCTTTGGTCATATTGGGTTACCATGCAGTTTTTCAGGTGTCAGATTGTTCCCTTTTATATATAAATTATTTATGACTAAAAGTAATTACATGTTTATTTTATGTTAATTTTCATCTTAGTGATGAGTTGGTAGTCCGATATTTATGATTACTTGTAGTTTTTAAATTACATGTATTTATGTCATACTGTTTTTATTCGATGTTGAGATATTAGTATTACACTGTATTAGGATGTATAGTGTGAGCCTACATGCCCCTTTTTATCAGCTATTTTAGGTTAGTACTATTTTGGCACCTTATAAATACATATTTTACTTTCCATATTTTTGGAAAAAAAGGGCTGCCCTAGTCCAGTAGTCTGCTCTTCGTTTGTTATGTTGTGTTGGTTTGCCTTTAATTAGACAGTGCACATTTCCTAGCTGAGCTGTGGTGTCTGGATAGTGCCATTGAACCTTCACCTTTTTTTACTAATGGAACAATTTGTACACGTTTATTTTTTTTACTTTACCTATCCCAGTTTTTAAGTTTTTATGTGACCCTTTGCCTATTTGTTTTACATTTTGTTTTAGCATTTGCTATTACTAGTATATGCAAAGACTGTCTTTTGCTTTGCTGGAATTGTGGGCCTTCATATCCTTACATGTTCGTACAGTTGGTCAATATATCATTGGATATTTTCTGTGCTTCCTATGATAGGATTGTTTCTCTTCAGTATGTACGGCAGTGAGGTTATTCATTTGCATTTATATTTCGCATGAAACACACAAAAAAATTGTAAGTTGCATTTGACATTTTTCGGTATGTATCTATTTGTACATATAGGCTCACAAGTGTCCACAGTGATTGTACTTATGAATGTATTGTGTATTGCTATGCCCTTTTAGTTTTATACATCTGCAGTGTCCACAATGATTGTGTTAATGGATGAGTTCTATGTAGTAATGCTTTTTTAGTTCTTATCCTTAGTCATGCTTTAACTGTTTGTTTTACATTGTGTGTTGGCAATATTGATGTTGCTACATGAATTTAACTGTTTTACAGGTTTTAGCTATTTTTGCATACATAGTGATGTTTTCAAAGCTATTAGAGTTTTTCCCTTTTTGGTTGGCTTGATATACAATAGGTCATGCTGACCGACTATTTGATGTGTGTTTTGCCTACAGGTATAAGGGTAGATGAGAGGTTGATTATTCATTTATTTGTTTTGCCTACAGATAGAAGGGTAGATAATATGTCGGTTATTTATTTACGCTTGTTGTACATGTTATATACTAGTAATGGTTAAAGGTACATTATGCCTTTTAGTTTGTTTTATGTAGTAACCATGGTAATGGCCAATACTTTGTATTGATACTGATCTGTTAACTTTGATTAATATGTGATACCTTCCAGGAATGCAGGTCTATTGGTGTGTTCTCCGGAATCCATGGTTTGACGAGATAACTACAGATATAGTTTTGTTTTACCTTTTAAAACATTGAATTGATTTTGTTGTTTAGGAAGTAATTGTCCCCTAGGCCAATTGGTTAGAGATTGACTTAATTCCAATGGAAAGATAGAGAAAAGTGGTTGCGCCAATATGTTATTATGTTTGATGTGTAGCGTGAAATGTCGCCCTCTGCGACAGATGTTATCATATCGGCCCTTACGATGGCCGCGCACGTTAAATGAGGTTTGCCCTAAAGTTGGTGTAATAAAATTGCTATTACTGTAACTGGTTTCCCATCTCCCTTATTTCCTTATTGTCGCATGTAGCCTATAAGCGGTTAAACACCGATACCATAAGTGAACGGTACAAAAAAATTTCCTGTGATTTTTTTCTTTGTTGATAGTAAAACTAGGTGTGCTTTTTTTCTTAATGCCAAAATCCGAGTGTTTTTAGAGGACAGCTTTTAAGAAAATATAAAAGTAAAAGGTCATTGGCATGTGATCATTCACATGAACTAATACATATTTATATAACACCAACAACTTGTTCATATCATATCCACAGCAATGGCACTTCTGAACAAAAAAAAGGTAAAATTGGAAAGGAGGAATTTAAAAAAGGTTCCCTGAACTTCGGCTGAATTCTATGCGAGATTTTTCCCAGAATGGGTTTGAAACATCGCCTGTTCAGACTTTTTGTACATGATTGTGCTTCATTCAGCAGGTACCCTGATCAAGTTTCAGTAATAGGCCCTACATGTATATATAACAAAAAAATGCATACATGCATGCTCTTGGCAAAGGACACTAAATCATGACAACAACCACTGCCCTTTGCCAAAAGTGAGCATTTAGTTTTGTACATGTATTTCTCAGTGAATATGTTGAATTGAATGCAATATTTTATTTGTCATTTTTTCAAGCAATCTGCTTATAATGACAATCCTCCTGCAAACTGTGAATGCTAATTTTTTGTAGTAGTAGATCATTATATTTGTTTAAATTTACTTTTTATTTGTTCATTTATTCATATATAACTCGTTTGTGACCAATAACTTCAGTACCTCACGATCGAAATCGAGTGTGCGGAGAGAGAAGTACATGTTGGAGTATATATATATATATATAATTATAAACAGTGGCGTACTGTGGGTCACGACATTGGGGGGGGGGGCACCAGCAAAAATTTCGGGTCACTTAGGGAGCGCGCGAAGCGCGCTCAGTTGTCAGGTATACTGACCGTAATAGAGATATTTTAAGGACATGCAGTGCCATCAAACGGATGTGTATCTCACTGGTTAAATAATGCGAGTGCGAAGCGCGAGCTGAAAATTTTTTATATTGACGGCTAAAAATTGACATAAGCGAATTGTTTTGTAATCAAAATACTTAACTGTCTCGCTAAACAAACAATGCGAGCGCGAAGCGCGAGCTAAAATTTTTGTATATATTGACCCTAAACAAGGAAATTTTAAGGATTATATTAGAATCCATTAAGAGTATAATTATCTCACCATAGTCATCTAATGCTATTGCCATCCTTTGCTTATTTTGTTAGAATTACATCTAAACACAATCATGAAGCACCTTATCATACGCATCTTACTAATCAAATACCGCAAGCGCAAAAGCGCGAGCTGAAAATTTAGGAAATATAGACCTGAAGAGGGGCATTCTAAGGGTTGTTTGTAGGAATTCTCTAAGACCCTACGTATTTGACAAACCAAATGATGCGAGCGCGAAGCGCGAGCTGAAATTTTTGTATATATTGACCACAAACATGGGTATTTTAAGAACTATAGTTACGAATCCATTAAGTCAGAGTATACATATCTCACCATAGTCATCTAATGCGAGTGCCAAGCGCTTGCTGATTTTGTCAGAATTACATCTAAACACATGGAGCGCTTTTTGAAGTCATTGTAATCATGATTATTATACGCATCTCACTAATGAAATGCTGCGAGCGCGAAGCGCGAGCTGAAAATCTAGGAAATTCAGAAATGAAGAGGAGCATTCCAAGGCTTGTTTGTAGGAATTCACTAAGACCCCACGTATTTCACGAACCAAATGATGCGAGCGCGAAGCGCGAGTTAAATTTTTTTTGATATTCAGATCAGAAAAATTGACATTTTAAGGAATGATTTTAGGAGTTAATGAAGAGCAAAAATCTCACCAATCCACTAATGCGAACGTTAGCACGGACAGGAAATGTTTTATACTAAGACCTTAAAATAGGGCAATAACTTTCAGTAGTCATGAAAGATAAGAATATATCACTACTTAAAACAATAATAAGTCTAATTGCGAGGAAATATATTATTTTGTTGTATATTCATTTGAAAACGGGAGGCTTTAGTACAGCAGGTTTATATATCTCGTTAAAAGTCTATGCTAGCACCAGGCCGAGGAACAATGAAGACACAATTAAGCAAATAATGTTTCATAAAGTTGTGAAAAAATCTTTCCCCCACTACGTTTCTCTTCCTTTTTCCCTCTTTTTCCCCTTTTCCCTGTTTTTTTTTTTTTTTTTTTGCCAGCCGATGGGGGGGGCACGTGCCCCCCATGCCCCCCCCCGTAGTTAGGCCACTGTTATGGGGACATCCCGATAGTCCGCGGGGTCTATGTCAAATGATATGACATTGCACGTGCCCCCCCTCCCCGAGATTTGGTGCGCCCCCCCCCCCCCCGAGGTGCCCCCCTGAAAAAATTGGCGGAGCAAAAAAAAGGAAAGAAAAGGAGAAAGAATAAAAGAAAAAAGGAGAAAGACAGAAGGAAAAAAGAGGTAAATAGGAGAAAGACGAGTGAATAAAATAATATGAGGGTAAGACTTGCAAAAAACCCAAATCTTTCATGTTACTATATAAAATTTTCGCGCCAGAATTGCCTTTTCGATGAGATTCGTATCTCGCTCAATAGGCTGATATTGAGCTTAAAATATCAAGTTTTGAAGTCAATATACAAAACATATTTCAGCTCGGACATTGAGCTTTCATTTTTTTTTTATTTACAAATTTAAGAGCTCTGTAAAATGTCCGTTTTATGGTCTACATACCAACATTACATTTTAAGCTCACGCTGCGTGGTCGCATTATTTCTAGTGTTTATATTGTCTGCGTGTATTCCATAAAGTTCTCAAAATATCCATTTTAAGATGTGATTGTCAAACGTAGGCCTATATAAGTTATCGCTGTGCGCTCGCATTTTGATTGGCGAGTACTCTTTATCAATTCTCTAACCAAACAAGCCCCACCCTCCCCCACCCCTTTCATTACATTTTATTTTAAAAATTCAGCTCGCGATTTGCGCTCGCATTATTGTTAAAAATGTATGAACTATTGTAATGCGTATTCATATAACAAAGTGCTTAAAATCTCAAGTTTTCAAGCCTTAATAAAACAACTTCTTCTCTGTCATTACGGATATTAGATTAACAAATAAGAAAATAATATTTTCATGAATTCCTAATAAATAAATTTGGTCTTTTCAGTATGGATTATCGACAAGCCTAAGAATAATAGGAAGACGAAATGTTTTTAGAATGTACCGGTCCTTTGTTAAAATAATAACAAAAAAATATCAGCTCGTGCTTCGTGCTCGCATCATTCATTAAGTGTTTTTAATAAATTATTTTAATTTATTATAATTTTAAGTTTTTTCCAATCTTACACTATCCTTCTCCCACTATTTATTTTATCATATCTTTATTTCTGCCAACAGGACAATTGCGGGGTGTCACACCCTACCTCCACGGCCCCTCTCGAGTTGCCCCCGTCTATGTTACATGCTCAAAAAAAAAATGCCAAAAATTTCTTACCTGTTCAAACAACTTGCTCCAGATTATGCCACAGAAATCTAATAAGACTTCTTTTATTTCAAAATAAGTTCAGTATTGTTGGTAGTTTAAAGATAATTTATTGAGAGACGAAACTTCACACGTTTCGAGTGGTCCTCAGTCAATGTCACTTGGCTGATTTGTGTTTAACAGATGTAGATTTACATCTTTAAAGGTGAGCTGTCTGAAACGCCACGCCCACTCCTGGGGAATTCCAGCCTAACCTGGCCAATAAAAATGACTTACGTACATAAATAAGGCTGTTGCTGCGTTAATCGAGAATTGCCCCACCAATGAGAAAGTTTGTTTCGTCAACACGTGATCACCTGATTATGACGTCATTCTGGAGAGAAGGATGGGATTGCATGGAGCGGCGCTGTTATCATGGCTGACATTAGTCGATTGCCCAATCGATAGTGAAAGTCCCCGCTGCCAAGACAAGATTTCAACATGTCTCTTAATCATTCGGGGTTTTTGTTGCAATGAAAATTATTACCCCCCCCCCCCCATCGTCTAATATTCAATTGAACCATCTTATATGATGAATAAGAATAAAGCCCATTATAATGTGATATGCGTCGAGTCTGAAGGATGGAGGTGGATAGAATAAGTTATCTAGAGCAAGTGGCGTAAATCCGTCCGAGCAGGGGGGGGGGGGGTGATAGCAATATATTGATCTGAAAATATAGACATTTTGGGACACCAAACAATGATGGTACATAACTATATAACCGTATACATAATTCTACTATCTATCAGTTAAAGGCCTGTCACGATATTTTGTCGTTGGTTATATTCTAAGCTATACTAGCTGAATTACACTTAACATCAATATGCGAGAAACAGAAGCAAGCGAGCAAATTTTCAGTAGTTGGAAGACAAATTGGTGTCCAAAAACCTCTTGCAAGTGGTGTTAATCATCGCATCAAGGGCTATGTATGCGGGGTATATAAATACTACCATCTATATCACCTGTATCACTTTTGATGATGACAGTTAAAAGCCTATTACGACTTTTTTCGATGACTATTGGAATGGTTTTGTAATATAAACTAATGATTTAAGATCAATACCCTCATGCGAGCTACCAATTTTTTAGTAGGGAGACAGAATGAAAACAAAAATGTCTTTCAAGCGAGCGCTGTGAGCAAGCCTTGAAAATGTTGCTTCAGCGGTTTCAGATAGAGTGCATATTATGTGCATATAACGTATTCATAACGGATACAACGGACAAGCAAAATTTCCACTCCAAGAAAACCTTTTTCTTTTATTCTCCCATATTGCAATATTTTCATGCAAAATTGAATTTTCATGATATCCTACCATGGGAACATAAAATTGGATACAAAAGAAATTTACCTGTCTTCATATTTTTTAAGATATTCTTTTCCAAAAAATAATCTGTGTAGACCTAACCCCTTTTGCTACTAAACTGAAATGGACTTAACCCCTTTTAAAGGAGATTTTTCTTTGCCATTTCAGTTCACTTTTTAATATAAATTTCAACTTTTCTTTGGTATCATCTTATAGAGCTACTAAAAATCTATAACGAGACATAAAAATCAAATTTGATGAAAAATGGACCTAACCTCTTTTGCAAGTGAGCTCTTCATATACGCCTTATTTTTTCTTCATCCCCTCACGGACTTTATAAACCCTTAATTGCTCTTCTCTCATCCCCTTCCTTCTCTTTTTCATTTCTCTTCTCTTTTTTTCTCTCTCTCTTTCATCGCTCTTCCTTTTTCTTCCCTATTTCTTTTTCCTTGCCTTTGAAAAAATTTAGAGGTTCGATCGAACCCTCGACCCTCTGGTTATACCGGCTTGATTATCATGATTATTCTGCATCATTTCTTACCTAGAGTGTGGCGTGACATCAATTATTTACATACTTGGGAGTTTTTAGAACGGAGTAATAGGCAACCATCACCCCTCCGCCGTTTGGGATTTTCTAATTAATTGTAAAATCGCAATCGTTGGTCTGAATACGGTAAAACATAGGGCTTTATACAAGAACCATCTCCTTCGTAAGTTTAGAAAAGAATAAAACATTTGGATAGATTTTGACATGATACAAACAAAATATAGAATATTTCACTCCTTTTTTTCTATCCCTTTTTTTTTTGGCTTGGTCGTATACCGGTACGTGAAACTATATTAATGCCGCCCATCTGTGCCAGCTTGAAACTGTACCATGGGCTGATTGAAGAGCAATATATTAGACTCGGGAGAGTCAGGAATGTGGAGAGAAAGAAAGAAAAACAAGTGGAATGCCTCTGGCCGTCTCACCTGCACCACGCGGTTCAATATAGCAGCAGTGCTGACTTTGAATACTACTCTAACTCGCACAAGATGTTCAGTGATACATGGTTACTCTTATGTCTACTTTTTATGAACTAGACCAATAAACTTACAGAGATATGATGGTTATTCAACAAAAAACCCCAACATGGCCAAAGTTCATTGACCTTGATCATGTGACCTGAAACTCGCACAGGATGTTCAGTGATACTTGATTACTCTTATGTACAAGTTTCATGAATCAGATCCATAAACTTTCAAAGTTATGATGGTAATTCAACAGATACACCCAGTTCAGCCAAAGTTCATTGACCTTTGACCTTGGTCATGTGACCTGAAACGCGCACAGGATGTTCAAAGATACTTGATTACTATAATATCCAAGTTTAATGAACTAGACCAATAAACTTTCAAAGTTATGATGGTAATTCAACAGATACCCCCAATTCGGCCAAAGTTCATTGACCCTAAATGACCTTTGACCTTAATCATGAGACCTGAAACTTGCACAAAATGTTCAGTGATGCTTGATTACTATTATGTATAAGTTTCATGAATCAGATCCATAAACTTTCAAAGTTATGTTGGGAATTCAACAGATATCCGCAATTCGGCCAAAGTTCATTGACCCTAAATGACCTTTGACCTTGGTCATGTGACGTGAAACTCGTGCAGGATGTTCAGTGATACTTGATTAACCTTATGTCCAAGTTTCATGAACTAGGTTCATATATTTTCTAAGTTATGATGACATTTCAAAAACTTAACCTCAGGTTAAGATTTCGATGTTGATCCCTCCAACATGGTCTAAGTTCATTGACCCTAAATGACCTTTGACCTTGGTCATGTGACATTAAACTCTAATAGGATGTTCAGTAATACTTGATTAACCTTATGGCCAAGTTTTATTAACTAGGTCCATATACTTTCTAAGTTATGACGTCATTTCAAAAACTTAACCTCAGGTTAAGATTTGATGTTGACGCCGCCGCCGTCGCCGTCGCCGTCGGAAAAGCGGCGCCTATAGTCTCACTCTGCTTCGCAGGTGAGACAATAAAACTAATTTTGATAACAAGTTTGCAACAGGTCAAAAGCTACTGAAATAATTTAGTTTGTTTGGTTGATTATGTGCATTTGCTATCAAAAGTTTTTTGTGAAACACAACCCTGAATCAATTGTTATTTATCAAGCTGTTTGCAATTTACGGATGACTTACACAACCGCTTTTTCTTTGGTGCTATTAGTCAATAGCGTACAAAAGGAGTAGAAGGTTGGGGGGGGGGGTCTTGAGCTGATGCCCCCCTACCCAAAGTCTCATGACCAAGACAAAAAGTAAACAAAGAAAAAGGGTGAAGTATCATTTCATTTTCTAAATAGTACATCAAATCACAAGATTAAATTTTGGATAAATAAGGTGAATTAAATGTTTGGCTCACTCGCTTCGCCCCCTTGCAGCTTTAGAATTTTTATCTCGTACGCCATGTCTAGCCACCTCAAATTATTTTGTTGGCTCATTATTACCCACCTCTCTGCCCTCAGATTATCCAACATTTTTATTCCCATCAGTCACAGTTAAATCCAATCTTTGAAGATGCAAATTATAATGTCGTAAAAAAAGCACACTGCAATTTTTGTCAAAATAGGATCGCAGTTACCATGATTACACCAAAGTCATTCAGTCTTGTTGAAATGCCAGTGAAACCTCAGGTAGGGGTCTTACCTCATAAACACAATAATAGGCCACCATTCGTGCGTATTCGTAACTTCCATTATAGGCTATGACTACCCTGTTTGCAAATTACTGGTTTTGATTTTTTTACCCCGATATGCCAAAAATGGAGAGCTTGAAAAATGTCAACTAGAAGACTTCATTTATTTTTAAGGAGGCTGTTTATTGCATATATTCAACAAATCATAGACAAAGCGACATTGGGAACGCCATAAAGCTTTCACTTTTGAAAAGGAATATCAAAGATAGATAGATAGATAAATGGTTTTATTAAAAAAAACAATTCATGGTAGCCCAAAGGCTAAATTTACATTGTTTTACATTGTTAAGATCTTGTTACATATACATGTAAGATAAGATATATACAAAGACCATTTTGAACAACATGAAAATTTCAAAGTAAACTATCAATATACAAAAATCATAAAGATACAGACATACATAAGCCTCCAAACCAATTAAGTTAGAATAATAAAAGATAACTCATAAATATATAATGCAAATTAAAATCAGAATTAAAATTGAGGACAGGTCTGGAAATGGGCAACACCAGAGCAACGGACGCGACTCCGAGACATACCCCTACACCTCCGAAGCGCTACAGCCCAGAAATGCTCGGTCCCAAACAGCCACTTCCTAGCTGGACAGGCGCAAAAAAACCACCAGTCGCACACACGACGAGAAAGGCGCCGAGAGAAATGTATCCACCGGGAGCAATGGGCATGGCACAAGCTTGTCACACCCATCACTCTCAGGGAAACACACTCCTCCCAGCCACCCAACCCAATCGGATATGCGACCAAAAGTCTAATGCGCCCGTTCAACCAAGCAACAGCCGTCCGGAACCACACACCCCAAACTGCAGCACTCCGAAACCATAGGGGCCAGTCCCGATGTCGCGTCCGCCGCTCCGGTACCGCCCACACGACACCTATCCCTGCAAAGTCATGGCATAATGTCAATTGACATACATGTATGAATGAGATGTGAACTAAGTCATGGTTAGTTATGTTTCATCCTTCGTTGATATTTTGCTTTGATATAATATTTGTTTTTACCAAATGAATAGATGTTTCATCCTTGGTATGTGTGCTTGACACATAATGCAGCTGTTATTTTTTGTAATATTTTATCAGATTGTATGTTTTTTAAATGAATGATCAATAAAGACTATTAAAAAGAAAATATATCTTAATTATAAAACAATGAAAATAAGTTTTCCATATATATTACAAGACAACATATTCGAATATTTATTTCTAAAGTATTATGATAAAAACAAACATTTTTATCACAAAATTAAACAATTAGCATATCAATGAAAAGATCTATATGCTCTCTCCTCGGCGGGTTATAATCATTTATAATGTTTAAGAGCTTATTGAATCAAATAGTAATCCAAAAGAATCTCGATCCTTCGTTGATATTTTGCTTTGATATAATATTTGTTTTTACCAAATGAATAGATGTTCAGAATAGAGTCCAAGACTCCAAGCCTTGTAAAAATCTCAGGATCGTAATCAATAATTTATCATCAACATCTTTCTTAGTTTATATTTCCTATGAACAGAATGGCCGTTGGAATCCCCCCCCCCCCCTTCATGTCGTTGAACATGTTTAATGAAATATTCTATTGCACCTTAATTTAATTTTATTTGATTACAATGTAAGTGGCAGTTTTGATTGCATGGACTACAAATCGATCGTGAAAATCAAGCGTACGATTAATTATTCATTCAATTTAATATGAAATTTAACAGATATGTAGCACTAGTGTTACTGAAGGCCCTGAAGGTCGGAATTCAGTAATTGCAATTATTAATTACTTTCTGTGACAGTACCTACAGACTGTTACGACATAATTGAATGGCATCATTTAGAATGGCAGAAAACATCAAGCAAGAAACAAGATCTATGGACTACTTCTATTTGCTACAGATCGAAGATGAATTTGCAGATGATTCAACTCTTGTTTAATAGCCTCCATGAACAATGTCGAATCACGTCTTGGGCGGACAAGTCACTCTCCTACTTGCGGTAGTTGCCCTTGGTTCCGGTGGACTGCAACCCGGAGACGAGACCTCCCTTTGGAACTGACCCGCCGTGACTCTTGGCGGTGGATGACATGTGACCAGCCGCGGCAGTACCGGATTTGATCCCACTCCAGGAGTAGCCCAGGCGGTTGGCTCCTGCGCTGACCTGTGAACTCGGTTGGCTGCGTCGAGGCATATTTGTATCTGTCGAAATAATTTCAAGAAAATTCATTAATTAGACCTGTAGTGTTGCTTGGCCAGCTTAGGGAGGTATATTTTAGTACTAGGTTTGCTGGCTAATTCTCTGTTTTCTTTTCAATCGATCTCATCTCTAATTCAGTCCCGGGGGGGGGGGGCACTTAATTCCATTGACGAATGGATACCATGCGCGACCATGGGGTCTTGAAAAGCACCCTATGTATATACACGTATTTTGTATATTCTGAAAATGCACCCAGGTATTGGCGTGTGAAACCCTACCCTTAACAAGTGTTTGACTGTTGGGGCAAAAAGTACGATCCTTTATAAAACATCTTAGTCTTTATTTTTTATACCCTCGCAAATCTGACCCTAAACACGTAGCTAATTCCCTAGCGAAATAGATACCCTTTTTCATTATTTTAGTGTTTTTGACACCCTTATTACGTTACGTGCGTAACGTGCCCTATCTTGAAAAAGACATCCTTTTTACGTGTTTTGGGGTCGCGCATGGTATCCACCCGTCAATGCAAGTGCCCCCCCCCCCGGCATTCAGTCTGACTCTCTCTTGTCAACTTGACAGTTTGTGCAAAATATATTTTTAAGCATTTTATGATTGTTCGATCGTTAATGTGTATGTCAATGTACATGGGCAGAAATCCCCGGAGGGGGGGGGCACTTACATTGACGAGTGGATACCATGCGCGACCAAAAAACACGTAAAAAGGATGTCTTTTTCACGATAGGGCACGGGTTAGGGTTACGTACGTAACGTGATAAGGGTGTCAAAAACACAAAAATAATGAAAAAAGGTATATTTTTCGCTAGGAGAATTACGTGTTTAGGGTCAAATTTGCGGGGATGATAAAACAAATTTAAAATGTTTTATAAAGGATGTCCTTTTTGCGCCAACACTTCATGTTTAGAGTCCGATTTGCGCGAGATGTAGAAGGTGGGGTCGTACTAAACCAAATAAGGTAAAGCCGACGACCGAAGGACCCGTAACAAGAAAACATTCATGTACTTGTTTAGGGGTTCATTTCAGGGAATATTTGCCAAGAGTATCGTTTTGTTTCCAATACTTGTTAAGGGTAGGGTTTCACACGCCAATACTTGTTAAGGTGCATTTTCAGAATATGGAAATTACGTGAATTCGCGAATGGAAGTGGGCCCCCGGGTGGAAATCCGGGGGGGGGGGCAGGGGGGACGTGTCCCCCCTATACTCAGTACAGGGGACACACTATCAAATGTCCCCCAACTATTTCTGGTCTTTTATGATGGTAAGACATCATTCAAAATCGAAATAAAACATGTATTTTAGGACGAGATGACCTTACTTTTGGGATGAAAAACTTTTTTTTTTTGGGGGGGGGGCATGTCCCGGATCCGACTTTCACCAATAGGGGATGGGGCACAAAAATATCTTCACCTATATTTTCCCCGATCAGTCTTCTTAGCTTTGTTCTTATAAAACATAGATATGAACTAATCTCATAAGCCAAATATTAAAAAGTGCGAGCGCGAAGCGCGATCGAATTTTTTGTAATCTTTTATGTATTTTGTCCTGAAAATTTAACATTCTGGGCAATGTTTGTGACCCTGAACAAGATATGTATGTAAAAAGATAATTACTGCGAACGCCAAGCGCCAGCAGAAATGTTAATGTCATGTTCGAGCATGATCGGAAAGGGACCTGTTATCCTGTTAACAGCTACCCACAAATACGGTACCTATTTCAATAATGGGAGCGCGAAGAGCGAACTAAAACTTTTTTGACATTCCAACCTGAAAAAATGACATTCTAAGCACTTTTTTATCATACGGTTAATTGGGTCTCATTAATAATGCGATCGTGAAGCGCGAGGAGACAATTATTGATATTCTGATCTGAAACTGCAATATAAGCATATTTCAAATGTGGATCACACTTAATGAATGATGCCAGCGCGAAGCCAAGCTGATATTTTTTGTTATCGTCTTAACAAAGGACCGGGACATTCTAAGGATATTTCGTCATATGAAAATGATGAGTATCTTCCTATTATTCCTAAGCTTGTCAATATTCCATTCTGAAAAGACCCAAATTAGTTAATAGGAATTCATAAAAATTATATTTTCTTATTTGTTAATCTATTCTAATATGTGTATAGGCAGTATGGAAGTTGTTGGTTTTAAGGCTTAAAAACTAGAAATTTTAAGCATTTTTTAATTATGAATAGGCATTACAATGTTTAATACATTTTAACAATTATTGCGAGCGCAAATCGCGAGCTGAATTTTTAAAAATAAAATGTAATGGAAAGGCTTGGGGTTTTTGTTTGCTTGTATAGAAGTGATATAGAGTACTCACCAATCAAAATGCGAGCGCGCATAGGCCTACGTTTTGACAGTCACATCTGAAAATTGATATTTTGATAACTTTATGGAATACACAAAGACAATAGGAACTTGGCAAATCAAATAATGCGACCACGGAGCGTGAGCTCAAAATGTTGATATGTAGACCATATTAACGGACATCTTACAGAGTGCAATAAATTTGTAAATGGAAAAAATATAATGAAAGCTCGATGTCCGAGCTGAAATATATTTTGTACATTGACTTCAAAACCTGATATTTTTAAGCTCCATATCAGCCTATTGAGCAAAATAAGAATCTTATCGAACGCAAAGCGCGAGAGAAAATTTTATTTAATTAGTAACACGAAATATTTTTTTTTTACAAGTCTTCCCAAAAATTAAGTTCACTCGTCTTCCTGCTCTTATTTTTCTCTTCTTTTTTTTCCTTCTGTCTTTCCCCTTCTTTTATTTTCTTCTTTCTCCTTTTTTTTGGCTCTGCCACTGCGTCAAGACAAATTTGGTGTATTTTTTGTATCTTGAATCGCGAGGCCTATTTGCCGATAACTCTTGCATCATATGGTCCAGCGCCACCCCCTGCAGCAGCGTTATTTTTGTATGCAGAATAATGCCCATCGGTCATGCATATTTGTAATGAATCACAATTGGTTTTCCAAGCAATAGATCTCGGTGGATCATTATCATTTAAATTTTTGGTTACGTTCTAAAATTGCTCTTGCGAGTGAGCGAAGGGAGCCAGTAAACTTACCATATTTGATTTTTTTTCTTTCGAGCACTCAACGATTTTCTAAATCAATATTTTGGTCATGCACCGTCGTATAAGTTACTAAATAAGAACCTGTTGTGTGCCTGGCATTCCAGTTACTAAGTTTCATCAAAATCAACAATGGTTGTATTAGACATCCAAATTGCATATTACATGTAGCTCCTTTAAATGAATAACAATACTTTGGTAATTTTGCCATGACTACCATGAACTTGCTTGGGTGCTGTGCTGAGATCATTATCATTTTCATGGTGGTTGCCATGTTTGGCTTTACTTGCTGCCTTCTCTCGTTTAAAAATCTAAGAACATTCTCCACAAATTCCCCAGCAATTGCTATACATAGATGTTCCAGTAAAGGTTGAAACTGCTCAAAGACTGCTTTTATTAGAGACAATCGCTAGACCTTTGTCTGGTTTAGTAAATTTCTTGTAAAAAAATATTTTGGTTATGATACTCACATATCAGAAAATGTGGCAGAATTATTTTTAGGCATTGATTATTCATGTTACTTTCGCTCTATTTGATTTAATTCCACATTCCAATAATAAAAGACAAGTATAATCATTTTTTCAGGATATCATAACAATAAGCAAATAATATAATAAATAACATATACATATATAATATTATTCCAATTAAAATATATTATACTTGAAAATTTCTTTTGTTATTATTGAAACATGTAGCAGATAAAATATAAATATCGACACAATACATTTTGAAATGTGGAAGACTGTCGTAATATTAATGATGATAATATTAGTAGGCACTAATAAATAATATAATATATGTATACATATATATATATATATATATATATATATATATATATATATATATATATATATATATATATATATATATATATGTTATATATATTCTGGAAATTATTGTCCAATTGGGCAAATTTATTAACCATTATTAGTTTTTATTATCCATTTTGGACAGATCTTAACCAATAGTATGGACAGTAGGTTGCCTATGCAGGTTTGGTTAGAAGCATTTTCTACACAAGAGGATGCAGACACAGCAGAAAATACCAGCATCTTCATGACGTTAATATTTTCTTAAAATTCTATTTTGACTTTTGACTATTTTGAGTGAATCATGAAATAAAAAAACTAAGAATAATTTTAGTAGTGAAATGAATTATTTCAAAATTTATCTTAGTGTCAAGGACTATATTTTGGTTGTTTGCACTTTGTAAAATTGTAAAAAAAAATAAAATAGAAATAATCTGATTAAAAATCAAATAAATCCGATATTTTGTTTATTTAAAAAAATGATTAAAAAATCGACAACACTAATAATTATCTCGGCAACAAGTATACTGGTAGAAAATTTCTCCTTAACCCCCCCCCCCCCCCACAAGATCCTATAATGCAGAGTCTCGAGAACATAAACTTACTGCGTTATAGGTAATTTCAGATGTATAGTGTAAAATTACAGAAAATTCATTTGGTATTTCGTTTATGAACGTTTGCAAATTGCCTGTAACACATCCCCTTTTTCTTTTTTAAAAGAGAATTTTTGTTAAATTGCTGAACATTTCCTGCTTCAAGAATTTACAAAACGATTCTGTTATTGTTCTGCAAAATCTTCTGTCTTTAACTTTGTGATGGGCCTGAGAAAAGAAATCAAATTAGGGTTAAGATGAAAAATAATAAAATTGTAAAAGAAAGAACAGGAAAAGAAAGTAAATATTACGTACGTCTTCAGTTCTTTCGCTCCAATCATTTATCTTTAGATTTTATTTTCATTTTATTTTAATTTATCATAATTTTAAGTTTTTTCCAACCTTACACCATCCTTCTCCCACTATTTATTTCATCATATTTTTATTTCTGCCGACAGGGCAATTGCGGGGTGTCACACCCTACCTCCACGGCCCCTCTCGAGTTGCCCCTGTTTATGTTACCTGCTCAAAAAAATGCCAAAAATTTCTTACCTGTTCAAACAACTTGCTCCAGATTATGCCACAGAAATCTAATAAGACTTCTTTTCTTTCAAAATATTGTTGGTAGTTTAAAAAGAATT
The DNA here is from genome assembly GCF_018143015.1 of Lytechinus variegatus. Lineage (NCBI taxonomy): Eukaryota > Metazoa > Echinodermata > Echinoidea > Temnopleuroida > Toxopneustidae > Lytechinus > Lytechinus variegatus. The sequence continues at coordinate 21,789,877 of NC_054752.1, read as the reverse complement.
TCTTGAGAGACGAAATGTCCATTTCACACGATAGGCGGTACTAGTAAATTGGCTAATGAAAGCTCTGTAGATACATCTACATCTTTAAAGGTGATCTGTCTGAAACGCCACGCCCACTCCTGGGGAATTCCAGCCTAACCTAGCCAATAAAAATGTCTTACGAACATAAATAAGGCTGTTGCTGCGTTAATCGAGAATTGCCCCACCAATGAGAAAGTTTGTTTCGTCAACACGCGATCACCTGATTATGACGTCATTCTGGAGAGAAGGATGGGATTGCATGGAGCGGCGCTGTTATCATGGCTGACATTAGTCGATTGCCCAATCGATAGTGAATTTCCCTGCTGCCAAGACAAGATTTCAACATGTCTCTTCATTCGGGGTTTTTGTTGCAACGTAAATTATTACCCCCCCCCCCCAATCATCTAATATTCAATTCAACCATCAGGCCCATTATAATGTGATATGCGTCGAGTCTGAAGGATGGAGGTGGATATAGAATAAGTTATCTAGAGCAAGTGGCGTAAATCCGTCCGAGCAGGGGGGGGGGGGGTGATAGCAATATATTGATCTGAAAATATAGATATTTTGGGACACCAAACAATGATGGTACATAACTATATAACCGTATACATAATTCTACTATCTATCAGTTAAAGGCCTGTCACGATATTTTGTCGTTGGTTATATTCTAAGCTATACTAGCTGAATTACACTTAACATCAATATGCGAGAAACAGAAGCAAGCGAGCAAATTTTCAGTAGTTGGAAGACAAATTGGTGTCCAAAAACCTCTTGCAAGTGGTGTTAATCATCGCATCAAGGGCTATGTATGCGGGGTATATAAATACTACCATCACCTGTATCACTTTTGATGATGACAGTTAAAAGCCTATTACGACTTTTTTCGATGACTATTGGAATGGTTTTGTAATATAAACTAATGATTTAAGATCAATATCCTCATGCGAGCTACCAATTTTTTAGTAGGGAGACAGAATGAAAACATAAATGTCTTTCAAGGGGTGTTCATCAATTAAGGGAAAATGCGGTGAGCGAGCGCTGTGAGCAAGCCTTGAAAATGTTTCTTCAGCGGTTTCAGATAGAGTGCATATTACGTGCATATAACGTATTCATAACGGATACAACGGACAAGCAAAATTTCGGCGTGGCTCCACCCGTTTCATCCGTTCCAGACAATGGACAAAATGGGCGAACAAGTAAATCACAGTGGAAGAATGCTCGATGGATGTAGAGCGTAGGGAACATGAATGCAAATAACGGATACAATTCTACGGATGAACGGATGGCACGATTCTTTCTGCATCCGTACGTGCAGTGAGACTGATATAAATGTTGCATTAACACGGTATTTTGATCAATGTCATTCGTTACAGGCAGTACATATATATCCATATTTCTTTCGGGTGGGGGATATGGGGTGCAAATCATGAATCAACATTCCAAAGGCGCTTGATCACACAAAACAAACAAACTCACCCACACACACACAGGCCTATATATAAATGCGTATACAAAAAAAGTTTACACTTAGAAAAAATCCTGTAAAATTATATATTTGTAAATCCTGAAGATTTTTCCACATTCTAACATCATTACAGATCATAATTATGACGATGTAACTGTCGAAAAATATTTCCGCTTGAGTGAGCACCACTTACTTTTGAAAATTAAGTTAGTGAAAAATTATTTGCGCAGAAATCTGAAATAGTTGTGCGAATAAAAGAAGACCTTAATTATGAAGAACACGAGGAATTAAGCTAGTAAAATTAATTTGATGATGTATTTTACCTTTAACTTGTTTCCTTGCCAAAACACTTAAGAGCGCATTGCGCCCCACCCCACTCCCCCATACACCAAGGCCATCGTGACGATATTTGCTTTACACTGATGAGCTGCATGTGATTTACATGAAATGGCTCTAGGCTTAATTTTCATTTTGTTAATCATTTTCAAGCTTAGGAAAAGTGTGGAGAAACAAGGGCTTACCTTTAGAATCCAATGTCATGAATCGATTACAAAAATCTCTAGATTTTAAAACGAGAAAAACAATGGATACGACGTACTTTTTCAGAACTTTATACTTAATAAGTCTTTGAGACAGATGTGGAGATACGTGGATACACATGGATACGAGGATACGTGGATACTACTGGGATACGTACGTGGATACTACTGGGATACGTACGTGGATACGTAGGATAAGTGGATACATTTTCTCTTCATCAAGTTCATTCTTTCTATAATTTTTGAAAAAAAATAAATTATACAATGTATGCCATTCATGCAATAACTCTTTCACAAAACTTTATATTCACTCCTTTACTTCTTATTCACATCTTTCTTAAAAAATCGGACAAAAAAATTAATTATCAGGTCAATTTTGAACTATTAAATCTCTAGTTTTAAGTTAAAAATGATAAATAGAACGACTCATATTAGATAATTCATAATCAGAACGAGACATTCACATTGACGAATGGCTAAGATACACCCAGGGAGTAGGAATGACTGCTTAAATCCGATGACCGAATCTGTAAGTGTTTAAGTAAAATTGGTTCTTTAGCGCTTTTTAAACAACGAGATAAAAGCGCAACAAGACATAGCCCTGAATGAAATTAATTTGTTTAAAAAAGGGATTGTGATGTAGGCCCTATACGATGTGTCTCGTTGCAATCACAAGCAGGACGGGGTGAAATTAATCGTCGAATTGTAACCATGTCAAATATGTCTCTATGCGACATGTTTTGAAATTGATTGGTTATTTCAATATAACCAAAACGTCTCAGTGTGGTATATCGTTCTTAATATCCCTTTCTATCCATGTTTCCAATAGTATCCAAGTATCCACGTATCCGCGTATCCACGTATCCAATAGTATCCACGTATCCGCGTATCCAAGTATCCATGTATCCAATAGTATCCAAGTATCCACGTATCCGCGTATCCACGTATCCAAGTATCCATGTATCCAATAGTATCCAAGTATCCACGTATCCAAGTATCCATGTATCCAATAGTATCCAAGTATCCACGTATCCGCGTATCCACGTATCCATGTATCCAATAGTATCCAAGTATCCACGTATCCACGTATCCGCGTATCCACGTATCCATGTATCCAATAGTATCCAAGTATCCACGTATCCATGTATCCAATAGTATCCAAGTATCCATGTATCCACGTATCCGCGTATCCACGTATCCACGTATCCATGTATCCAATAGTATCCAAGTATCCACGTATCCAAGTATCCATGTATCCAATAGTATCCAAGTATCCACGTATCCGCGTATCCACGTATCCAAGTATCCATGTATCCAATAGTATCCAAGTATCCACGTATCCGCGTATCCACGTATCCAAGTATCCATGTATCCAATAGTATCCAAGTATCCACGTATCCATGTATCCAATAGTATCCAAGTATCCATGTATCCACGTATCCGCGTATCCACGTATCCATGTATCCAATAGTATCCAAGTATCCACGTATCCAAGTATCCACGTATCCAATAGTATCCAAGTATCCACGTATCCAAGTATCCACGTATAGTATCCAAGTATCCACGTATCCGCGTATCCACGTATCCAAGTATCCATGTATCCAATAGTATCCAAGTATCCACGTATCCACGTATCCGCGTATCCACGTATCCAAGTATCCATGTATCCAATAGTATCCAAGTATCCACGTATCCATGTATCCAATAGTATCCAAGTATCCATGTATCCACGTATCCGCGTATCCGCGTATCCACGTATCCATGTATCCAATAGTATCCAAGTATCCACGTATCCAAGTATCCATGTATCCAATAGTATCCAAGTATCCACGTATCCACGTATCCAAGTATCCATGTATCCAATAGTATCCAAGTATCCACGTATCCAAGTATCCATGTATCCAATAGTATCCAAGTATCCACGTATCCAATAGTATCCAAGTATCCACGTATCCAAGTATCCATGTATCCAATAGTATCCAAGTATCCACGTATCCAAGTATCCATGTATCCAATAGTACAAGTATTCATATCCATAACATAAAAATCTCCCAGTATCCCTGTATACATATCAACGTATATCATTCCTTAACCAAAACATAAACATCATCAACATGATTATATACCTTTGCACATGTCCTCCATCACGCGCCCCCTCATTGATCCCTTCATAAATCTTCCCTTTATAAGTCCTCTCATTATACATCTAATATTGCTGCCACTCTCTCTTATACATCAACCCCCGGGCATCAACCATATTGGACAAGTCGTGTACCCGTACTCCTTACGGGGCTATCCCCCCCCCCCTATCCTTTATCCATCTCCCTATTAATTCGTTCACGAACGTAGAGGGCGACAAAATTGCTATCATTGCACAACGGCAGCAACAATTAGGAATAGGAGGTTGCTCTTGTAATCGATTCATGACATTGGATTCTAAAGGTACTCCGAAACAAGTATTAAATGACAAATGAAATGTAAACCCACTCTAAATGATGCAAACTTAGTGAAAAAATGCTGGAGAAGCTGATATAAACTATTGTTTAGATTCAGTTATGTCCTCAGATCCAGCTGGCACAAAAAGGGTAAAGGTTGTGCTTCCTAAGTGTTAAAATTTCAATTTGGGTGGCAAAATTGTTACAGAATACTTGGATGTATCCTTAATTTCAATTGACTAAAAGTGCAAGGAAAATCGATGAGAAATGTTTTGGAGGGTAAGTTTGATTTCACTCCTTCCCCTTTACAAAGGTCCCGGAAAACAAGCATTTCTGCGCAAAGAGATTTCTGCGAGCTTTACAAAAATGGACAGTGCTCACTCAGAAAGTGTAACATTCTGTCAAAACTTTTACTTGCATTAGATAGATGAGACCCAAACCCAAGATTATATGTGAAAAAATTACCCACATGATGTAATTCCCAGGGCTCATTTTTCAAAGTGTAAACTTTTTTTTTGATACGCACTGTATATATATGTGTGTGTGTGTGTGTACGACCCATGAGAATTATAGAGACACATATCTCACCAACAATCAATAATGCGAGTGCGAAGCGCGATCGAGCTGAAATAAAACATGAAAAATGTACTTGTTATAGGACTGTTTGTCGTACCTCATAAGGAGGACATATCTCATTACACAGATAATGCGAGTGCCGAAAGCGAGCTGAAATTTCTTATTCTGACTAGCTGAGTTTGATATTCTAATCATTTTTGGTACGTTGATTGAGATGGGTGCGCGAAGCGCGCGAGCTGAAATGTTGATATTTCAATCTGAAAAAATTGACAGTTTGACGTTTGTAATAACGAACAAGATATATCCAACAAAAGATTATATTGCAAAATAAAGCAGGAGTGATTTGGCATAATGAGCAAGTAATAATAATAATGAGGAGGCGAGGCGTATCAGGCGAAATTTTGACATTTTTATTTTAAAAAAAATCAAATTTTGTGATAAATTTTGACTTAATATTCAGAAAATGTCACATTTAACCCTTGTTTCCTTCCTTTCATTTTTTTCCTTGATATTATATTTAAGCCCCCCACCCCACCCATCTGTGAGCCACTGTAGAGTACGTAGGCCTATAGTTTTTGTAAATAATTAACCCTGCTTCCTATAAGATAAGGATATGACAACCCCTCCATCGGCGGGGAACACTTGCCATAACAATCAACTCTTATGACTGTGGGCAACAAGGCGCGGGAAGACAAGACAAAATAATGAGTTTTCCACAATATCGCCGTGCATAGTCTATCGCCCATTGGGGCGTATGGGCTAGACCATCATCTCAGAGTATTTGCTAGGTCCAGTAGCGTACCTAGGATTTTCCAAAGGGGGGGGGGCAAAATCACCCCCCCCAAAAAAAAAATTTAAAAAAAGGTCCTCAACTTCTCGTACGGGGGGGGGGAATGGGGGAGGCAGGGATATTGCATGGGTTGTGACTCGTCAGGGGGGGGGGCAGTCTGCCCCCCTACCCCCCGTAGGTACGCTATAATGGCTAGGTCCCCGGGGAGCCACTTCCATTGACAATTGGATACCACGCGCGACCATGGGGTCTCGATCGGAAAGCACCCTAAACACGTATTTTCCATATTCTGAAATGCACCCCTTAACAAGACAGTATTGGCGTGAGAAACCATATCCTCAACAAGTATTGGAAACAAAACGATACTCTTGGCAAGTATGCCCTGAATTGAACCCCTAAACAAGTACAGCGATATTGTAATTGTTATATGTCACGGACGCCCGGCACGGACGTCGGTTTTACCTTTACCTACATCATTGGGTCTAGTTCGGCCCCACCTCCCACGCCTTGCGCAAATCGTACTCTAAACACGTAATGTTGACTGTTGGGGCAAGTTAAAGTACATCATTGATTTATAAAACATTTTTTATACCCTCGCAAATTTGATCCTAAACACGTAGAGCTTCCTAGCGAAATAGATACCCTTTTATAGTGTTTTGACACCCCTTTTACGTTACGTACGTAACGTGCCCTATATTGAAAAAGAGACATCCTTTCTATGTGTATTTTTGGTCTAGCAAAACTTAATATCCCCTCCCTCCCAAAAGCAAAACTAGCACAAACATGCATGCAGATGCAAACACACACACAAACAAAAAAAGAGAATAAATAATAGAGCAGGTTTCAGTCTACTTTATTTCTTTCAAAATTATAAATTGGCAACCAGCTGCCAGGTGGGAAAAGGCTTTCCTGGTAAAAAATATACATCTATAATAATCCTGTCAATATATTAGATGAATGTCCACATATATGCAATTACATTTATAACAAACTATTAATTCATATCAACATGGTTGATAAATTAATTTGTATTCCTATCATAATTTCTTTAACAGTTCAGAAAATACTGTACACTGAATTGCTTTCATTATATGCAAGATAAGAGTGTATAAGATTTTTTCCCCTGGAGGAGGAGGGGTGAGGAATACAATATTACTTGAACCAACAAAGTAGCTAGGACCCATGATTACATACTAGTATTTGAGACATGCAACCAAGCAGGAGAACTATAAGATTTTTTTTTCTCAGCTTCAGAAATGTTAACTAGTGTAAAGCCCCTCCCCCAAAAAAAGTGTGTGTGTGTGTGGGGGGGGGGGGGTCACTGCCCCTGCCACATCTACAGAAGTGTTTTAAAGACTAATTTCACAATGTCAAATTTCAATGACTTTTCATATTGACATTTTTCCAATCAAGCCTATTGTGTTTCAAATTTAAAGGAGAAAAATAGATAACAAACAGAATGGAGCCAGTTTGACAGATATCAGACAAGCAATAAGAAAGTTATGGCTGCTTTAAAGTTAAGATTCCTGTTATATGTAGATTTCAAATTGGCAAGTGGGTAAGTAAATTATGACAAGGGGCAAGGACAACTTTCCCACAGGTCATGTGACTAGCGCCCAGCTGAAGCGGATACCGGCGCTATACAAGAACCCATCATCATTTGTGGTTTTATAATAAAGTACCCATTCCCCTGGGGCAGTGACCTAAATATAACCCAGGTAGTATATTGTTTTATGTCCTCATAAAAGAAAATATAATTTGAAGTAAGACTTTTGAAAAAAAATGACATTTTAGCCATTTTTGTATAGGAATACAAGGAAAGCAGCCAATGCCTTACATTACTATGACATATACCGTATGCAGACAATTTGAAGTGTCCATCGCATTGTGATTGCCAATTTTTACAACTTTCATTCATAACTTTCTTTTTGTTTGTCTGAAATTGTTTAAGCTTTCACCTATCGCCTTCTCTGATTTTTCTATTTCCTCTGAAAACAAGTTCTTATTTGGGTTAGATTCCACTTTAATGCTTCCAGAATGATACATGTAAATAGTAGATAGCAGATTTTTTCATGAATGTGTAAATTTAACAAAATGTCAGGGTATGGCAACTAAATATCATGGAATTAAACTAGCAAAATAACAATGTCCGTGCATTGATAAACCATTTGTTTAACGATTAATAATGTTTCTTTAAAGGACAAGTCCAACCCAACAAACACTTGATTTGAATAAAAAGAGAAAAATTCAACAAGCATAACACTGAAAATTTCATCAAAATCGGATGTAAAATAAGAAAGTTATGGCATTTTAAAGTTTCGCTTATTTTCATCAAAATAGTTATATGAACGAGCCAGTTACATCCAAATGAGAGAGTTGATGACATCACTCACTCACTATTTCTTTTGCATTTTACTATATTAAATACGAAATATTTTTATTTTTCTCGTCATTGTCATGTGAAATGAAGTTTTATTCCTCCCTGAACACATGGAATTCCATTATTTTAACATTTTGTGCTTCAGGCAAGGAGGTCCTAATCCTCAAACAATAAAAAACAAAATAAATAGTGAGTGAGTGACATCATCGACTCTCTCATTTGGATGTAACTGGCTCGTTCATATAACTATTTTGCTGAAAATAAGCGAAAGTTTGAAATGTCATAACTTTCTTATTTTACATCCGATTTTGATGAAATTTTCAGCATTGTGCTTGTCTGATTTTTCTCTATTGTTTCAAATCAACATTTTTCTGAGGTGGACTTGACCTTTAATGACTAATTCAAGAAATTAAAGTATTTGAGGATGAAAGCACCAGATAAATAGAAAATACCTATAGAAGATAATACTGATAATTGGGGCAAACCAAAACCCCCATTCTATTTGGTTCTTTGGAACATAATCTATATGTAAATTGCTTAGAGACTTTGTTTAGTGCTATATAAAAGCAGAATATTGTTTTCATTACTCATTATTAAACATTTGAATGAGGTTTGATTTTTATTGAATTACTTGGGCAAGCACTTGGGCAAAGAGTTACGTTGATCGAATTAATGTTTAACTGTATGGAAATCCATCCATACCATCATTTTTTCTACAGAAATTTTGCACAATCTCCGTAGTAAACAAAGAGAATCACATTGAATCTCCAAGAGAATGATGAAAGTATGCATATACATCATATCTAGAAAATATTTTGAACAATCATGCACCTTAGTTTAGGTGATGACGTTGCTGGCTTTCCATAGTTGTTGTTGATTGGATCAATCGCATGTATCTCTTTGTAAGACGGCGCCCTGGGCCCTGTTGTACAAAGAGTTACGATTGATCCGATCAATCGTAACTCTATGGAAATCCATCAGTGTCATAATTTTTTGTACGAAAAATTTGCACATTGTCCTTTTTTATGCAAAGAGAAGCGCAGTGAATTTTCAAGAAAACAATGAATGCATGAATATACATCACAAATATGCATAAAAGATGTTGACATTGCTGGCCTTCCATAGTTGCGATTGATCAGATCAATTGTAACTCTTTATACAACAGGGCCCTGGTATTATATTTTTCATGAAGGAATCCACTTCATTGGACTTGTGTAAAAACAGTATCCTTCTTCTCTAAAGTGGATTAACAAAGAACATTGCAAAACAAATGATGCACGGTGACAAAATCAGGGGCAACGGAACCGGGTGGGGGGGAGAGCTTCAGCGCCCCCCACTTTTTTCCAAAACTGTGTACAAAAACGTAAAAATGACCATATGATCGTGATTTTTAGCATGGTCAGCCCCCCTACTTGGAGCGTTGTGGCCCAGTGGATTAGTCTTCGGACTTTGAAACAGAGGGTCGTGGGTTCGAATCCCAGCCATGCCGTAATTTCCTTCAGCAAGAAACTGATCCACAGTGTGCTGCACTAAACCCAGGTGAGGTAAATGGGTACCGGTAGGAAGTAATTCCTTAAAAAGCTGTGTGCGCTATGAACGCCTAGCTTAGCTGGGTAATATAGGAGCGCCTTGAGCACCTAACAAGGTGGATATGTGCGCAATATAAATACCCTATATTATTATTATTACTTACAAAACCGTTCCGCAGCCCCTGAAAGTGTTCAGAAGTATCTAAACCATGACCACGGTTGAGAGAATACAGGTCAAAAATGAAAATATAGTATAATCATTCAAAGCTCTTTTTTAAATATGACGAACACTCTTTCATGCATTACAATTTAGATTGATTAGTATGTTCATTTAGGTATAAAAGGGACAGTGCATATGCCTTCTTGATTTTGACTTATGGCACCAAAGGCCCTCCATAGTTGAGATAAGATTGATTCGAAGAGTCATAACTCTTACTCTCTAAGTAATGCTAAGGTCACTAATACCTTTAGAAAACCATACTACGATTTTATACACAGCAATAAACGGCATAAAATCATTCATACGGTGTTTGTAAAGGTATTTGTGACATAGCATAAGGTGTTTTTTTTGGTAATGTCCATTGGCGAGAGAATTACAATCAAACGAAACTCCAAAGAATCGAACTAAACCTGTTTCAACCAATCATTAGCATCCACTCGCATTTGAACTGTTGTGATGCATTCAAACAATTCTTTTTGCAAAACACCCTGGATCTTGATGCACTAAATTGACAGTGACAGTTTGTCACAGATCATGAAAAACAAATCTTGCTTTCATCAGCAGATGATCTGAGGGAAAGATCTGGTTAGGGCAGGCCCCAGTAGGGGGCGATCACTTCCTTCCCGACGACTTCCTGTATCCCGAGGCACCTAAGCTTCTCTGACGAATACCAGATGTAATCCAAGGTCTTAATGCTGCGGGGTGGGGCAATGCTTCTGTTGAGATTTGAATCCATGACCTTCAAGGGAAAGTGCCTTGGTGTTGGGGGATCGGTGGTTTCTTCTTGCTGATGAACAAGAGCAAAAATATCTAACAGTGATTAGTGGTGCTTATCGCATTCCCATCTAGAGTATGTGTAATATACATGTGAAACTTCGTCTACTAGCATATGGTCTAATTCTTAGATCCTCAACATGCACTGGGACCACCCAATTTTCATGACAAAAAAAAGGGTGAAAAGGAAAGAAAATGAGAGAAATTTGATAGTTTTTCCAAGTGTTATTTCAAAATCCCTCAGAACATTAGATTTCTTTCATTAAAAATGTTACAAATTTTGCTCGTTTACAGCTTTTCAGACACTTTGCCTGAAATCCCATGTCTGGCCCCCGATAATTTTTTTTGCTCATTTCCCTACTGTCCACATGGACCACTTGCTACTTGGTCTAACCATCACTATGTGTAGCATCATTTAGTCTAATGCCTAAAGTCTAATTTCATCTTGTCTACTTACTTACACTTTGTCATATGAATATCTGGTTCATACACAGTTCATCTGGTCATATAAACTTAGTGAAATTAGACCATTGATAAAATGGGAATAGCATAAGCTTTAAAATTCAATTCCATTTCATGTAATATGATACATATACACAGAAACATTTCTTCCGAATAATAGTGAACCAATAATAAGTAAGCAAAAATGAATTTTGATATTCCAATATTTTGCCACATCTGATCACTAACTATTAAATGATATATAACTTGACAATATTGATCAGCTAGATCAAATACATGTATGCACTAGACTGAGGGAAATGGTACTAACCTCTCCTAAAAGTCCCTCCAATTTGTTGTGTTTGGTGTATGCTTCTATCCACTTAAGTCCATAGTCATCTGTGTAGCAAGTGAATGGTGGTTCCTTTCCCTACAAAAATTAATAATAGTAATAATAACAACAACAACAACAACAATAATATACAAATAATGCATGCAGCCGCCGAGTGCGTTAGTGGAAATGCAGAGCACGCGAGGTTTCTTTAGATAGATGCTGCACTGTGCACGAGCCGCTTGCGGCAAGTTCCCAGTGTGCATCATCTGAAGAAACGGAGCTTTCTCTGCATTAAATTTTACGCACGAAAGAGTGAGTGCATTATTTGTTTTATAAAATAGCAACACAAACAAATTTTTATAAAGTTACAGTACAGTTTTGTTGGACTTCTCCCGGGACTACTACCGTACTGGTTTACTCAAGCGTGCAATATCAATTTTTGTTGCACACCTTTTGCACTGCCTTGCAGTGCACCGAAAAAGTTGGATGTCATGTGACGTGTATTGGCCAATCACGATGCTTAAAAACACAGAGCTATTTTATAATGATAAATAACAGTCAGTTCTTGTCAGCGCATAACACATGAATAAAGTCTCTATGCACTTTCAAAGGACTTGGATATTGAGTGGAAAGATGAATATTATAAAATTATAAAGATTAATACACATAAAATCTGAATATGAGTCACAAATATGAATATGCATCTACATCATTAGTTATGGTATCATAAATGGAATGTACGATTAAATGAATATCATATGAAATATTGGATGGTGGGTTATTCAAATGTGACACGACATTCGCTCCCGCAACAATTGCTCCGGGCTTTATTTCATCGAAGGTATAGGGTTAGGGTTGAAATAGAGTTTAATGTTAGGTTTAGGACAGGAAAGTGTTAAATCCAGGGTTATATTGGTTATTCTGTTATTGTGTGGAATTAACAGTGTGCAATTGTCGCTGGAGCAAATGTTATGGAACCAATTCAAGTTTGTATTTTAGTGGAACTCACCTATCTCTATCAAATCTTACCCTCTTTAGCAATAAAGTGATTACACCCCACCATATCATAGCGAAAATGACCCATTATTTAACAAGGTATTCTTGCATGAGTAGAACAATGTGGACAATATGAACCTTCCTCTACAAAGACAAAATTAGCACTTACACAAATCTCCGCATATGAACTCTTCAAATTCTTGAAGCTATGGCAAAACCAGCGAGGAAGGACGTCAACCAGGCAAGATTCCTAAAGATCAAATAATAAAAGAAAAAAAAAAAAGAAAAAATAATGATTTACCCCCCAAAAATGTATGGGCAATTGTATAAAATGTATTAGTCCGTCCCAAGCACTCAGTGTGGGAATTTCCTTAAATGATTTGTGCCTATTTTCTAGCTCATAAGAAAATGTGTTAACATACATTGTAGGGGTATTAGCAGGCTACAAAGCCTCCCAAATCCTACCACACTAATACCTGTCCTTATTATTATTATTATTAATAATAGGCACAGGCACAAGTGACGCCAAACAAATAATAATAATAATAATAATAATACCTGTCTATGTGAAGACGGAGGTGGGGCGATTCAAGGTATGTACAAGGTAGGCTCAAGTCATCTTGGCCAGAGTAGTTCATGAAAAGTCACAAATTGAGAACAATTGAGGCCGGACATACAATAAGTGGACTATCTCAAGGAATTGAAGATAAAAAAAATATGGCAAGTCAGAATCTCAATCAATGCGTCTACTGGTTACTTCAAACTTCGACCAGATGGGGCCTGAAACACAGAATTCAGTAGTCAATGGGTTAACCCTGTCCCTTTGCCTCCTTAAGCACCAGCACCGGTGACCCCTATAGAGGGTTCCATCAGGACGCCACGAGCAGCCATCGTGGAGGACAGAACAATGGGACACCTGTGCATTAGACCTTAAAAACAATGATTGATCATGGTTTGATGCAAAAAATTTTATTACTTGATCTTCAACATTGCTACCTGAGGGAACCATGCATCAATATTGAAATAAATGGATAAAGCATAAACATGCTCGTTTGAGGCTACAGGAAACACTTAAAAGTACTAAAAAAGGTCGCTATTTTCTCTTGGGTGCATGTGTGCATGTTGTTTCTTATGTAATGGTATGGTCCCATATACTATCAATTTGTCATGGATTACTTTTCCTATAGCTTCAAGCTCATGTGCGCAGCAGCATACAACAAGCTCTATCCAGTTATTTTTATATCAATGGTGGGAACCCTCCAGTTGAAGGGGACTGTACTGTTATACCACACAGCCATATTACCTTCCTATGTCCTTCATCATTGGACTTTGAATGGAATGGATATTTCCTTAGATCCATGCGGCTCTTGTCGTCTAGGCAACCGTCTCTGACGAGTTGATAGCCAGGCATGTCAGGCCGATGATTGAAATCGCCGCACATGATGCAAGCGCCCTCTGGTGGTGAGAATTCTTGAAGTCTTTGAACAGCAAGAGCAGCCTGTAAATGTGAGATAATATCACACATAATCGTTAAAAAAAAACCTTATCATATGTCACTTATCAATGAACAAAATTAAATCTTTATCAATAAATAAACCCTGATATCAACTGAAATGTAAAATTAGTTACACAGGTCAATGAAAGATTCAGCAATCTCCATTCAAAAGCGATGATAAAAAAAATCATATTTAAAAAATTGTTGTCATACAGGCAAGCAAGAGGACATCTCCACCATGATCCAACTTTTGAGTTTTCATTCTATGGGAGCAATGAAGCAATATTGAATTATACAAACAACAAAAAGCCACAAAAATCATTAATTTTCTTGAAATTCATGGTATCTGCAGACTACTTGCAACATCATGTTTCCTGCAGACAGTCGAGAATGCTGTTAAACAAAGTTTAGCAATTGATCAAACAGCTGATTTGTACAATTGATTGCATTAATTGTTCATTAATGATAAGTCGCAAATATCAGCCCAATGACCGATTGCTTAGTTATACATTACAGGGAGAAATCTATGCATATCATTCTTAAAGACCCAGACCGGACCCAAAAATGAAATTGACAAATTATATACCAATCGTAAGCTTATAAGCTACTAAATACAGCAATGTATGCTTTATGCATTTTCATCGCTTCCCAGCTGAGTATTTGGCTTAAGAATATTCCAATTATCGGGCTTCGAACCCGGCTTAGAAAATAGGCTTTATTGTGCTTTTCACCTGCCTCGAGACCGTGACGTCACGTTGTGTAAGAAGCGTCGTGATTCCATAGGTTTGTACACAGTAAAACTGGGTGTTTTTTTTGCTTTCAAGATAACGCATTTCATTCTCTTTACTTCTATCACAGAGGGATACACATATATTTTTTCCCACAAGCTTGAATTTATGAAATCTACAGTTTTGATCTAGTTTTTGCCATATTTTATTTCCTGCTTATTTGGCGCAGATTTCAATTCTAATTGCATTTAAATTATGTATAACAACTTTTCCTGACATAGCAATTTAGGCCCAATAAGAGCCAAACAAAGAAATCACAAAAAAGGTAGTGAATAGTTGTAGGTTTACATCAATTTGAACAGTGAATAATTTTGAGTGCCATTTTCATCTGGAAACGAAAAAAAAAAATGGATTCATAACATGGAAATGGAAGAAATTACCCAATGCTTTTGTATACAAACCTATGGAATCACAACCCTCCAGACACAACGTGACGTCATCATTTCCAGGCGACGTGGGGGTGCTCAATCGAAGCGTACATTGGAGGAGAAGTTTCTTTAATTTTTATTTAATATTTTTAAGAAATGGAAGGAGATATATGTAATATTTTTGGTACATTTGTATTCTATGAACCATTACCTTTATTTTGATATATGATTGTTTTTACACCGGTCAGGGTCTTTAAGATATACCATATCGTCTTGCTACTTTCATTCTACAAGTGTGCACTCAAGTCCAAATAAAACTTCTGAAGGATTCCATAGTGTAGGAAAATAGTAGGTTTCACAGGACACAATGTTTATTTCAAGGGCAAATGTTGGTCCTGAAAATGACCACCCAAACTCGATGTTTCAACAAGTGTGTTCTTGTCGTCTTCAAAGAATGAGCACAGTATGTAAAAGCAGGCCTTACTTACACTGTCCAAATGCAACAACACAGGTATATGTACGTGTCTTTGATAGTGCATCATATTTAAACATACCTGCATTGCATTAAGGTCCGGTACAATACTGGTCTGCCACACTAAGTGAACATTTGCGACTGTGAGAGGGCGCCCTGTATTCAGACAGGTGAAGGATGTAAGCAAGATTGGGGTCTCATACGCAGCCCGACTCTTGATAGCTTCACAAAGATCTCTGTCAATCTCTTCCCCTTTCAGTTTCTGAATTGCATGGAAATACAAGTGATAATTAATATTGGTTATTTTAACACAACAAGTGGAATGCCTCTGGCCGTCTCACCTGCATCACGTGGTTCAATATAGCAGCAGTGCTGACTTTGAATACTACTCTAACTCGCACAAGATGTTCAGTGATACATGGTTACTCTTATGTCCACTTTTTATGAACTAGACCAATAAACTTACAGAGATATGATGGTTATTCAACAAAAAACCCCAACATGGCCAAAGTTCATTGACCTTACATGACCTTTGACCTTGATCATGTGACCTGAAACTCGAACAGGATGTTCAGTGATACTTGATTACTCTTATGTACAAGTTTCATGAATCAGATCCATAAACTTTCAAAGTTATGATGGTAATTCAACAGATACACCCAATTTGGCCAAAGTTCATTGACCTTTGACCTTGGTCATGTGACCTGAAATGCGCACAGGATGTTCAGTGATACTTGATTACTCTAATGTCCAAGTTTAATGAACTAGACCAATAAACTTTCAAAGTTATGATGGTAATTCAACAGATACCCCCGATTCGGCCAAAGTTCATTGACCCTAAATGACCTTTGACCTTAATCATGAGACCTGAAACTTGCACAAAATTTTCAGTGATGCTTGATTACTATTATGTCCAAGTTTCATGAATCAGATCCATAAACTTTCAAAGTTATGATGGGAATTCAACAGATATCCCCAATTCGGCCAAAGCTCATTGACCCTAAATGACCTTTGACCTTGGTCATGTGACGTGAAACTCATGCAGGATGTTCAGTGATACTTGATTAACCTTATGTCCAAGTTTCATGAACTAGGTCCATATATTTTCTAAGTTATGACGTCATTTCAAAAACTTAACCTCAGGTTAAGATTTGATGTTGACGCCGCCGCCGCCGTCGCCGTCGGAAAAGCGGCGCCTATAGTCTCACTTTGCTTCGCAGGTGAGACAAAAAGGGAGTTTAATATTTCCAAATATAATATTATGAATGCTGCGCTCATCAAAACATTACGGACACATTTTCATCAGATGAAGGGTCAAAACATGAATGTTTATTCATAGAGAGGTAGTTGCTAACGCTGGTTTGACCGAGTGTACTTGGTAGAGAAATGCTACCTCTAAATATGCTTTTCACATTGCATTTCTTTAACCTCATACTATCTGCTTAGCGAAGGTTAACGCCTTAAGCCCGGACTATTCCACAGCTCATGAATATTGATGATTTTACCATACAGAGCGTGATCAATGTGCAATTTCGACTTCTGTGATTGGCTAATGCTTAGCCCCACTTTCCTTAGCCCTGTTTCGTTTTCACACTGCATCTCTTAGCACCGCAATTGTGGTCCACATAAGCTGGCTAACCCTGCTTTTTTGCAGGGCGAGATAGTACCTTACTATTTACCGTGCTAGCCCACTTTGCTAAAACGTAGTGTGAAAACGAAGTGGGCTAAGCTTAACCCCGGGACATTGGTGGGGCTAAGGCCCGCCCCCCCCTTAGACCCACCAATGTCCCGGGGTCCGGGGTTAAGGAAAAAAAGTACAGTGTGAAAAGCATATATCTCACCTGAGCTATCCAGTCTTTGAAATGAGCAGCCTCTTGCTTCTCAAGCCTGAACCTTTCTGAGCGGTAGAAGGTGGCCACACCCTCTCGTACTCCCAATGCCTTCTGATGGTGAACACCATGGTAACCCAGACTCTGCAGTTCTGGAAGTAACGTCTGGTGGTAGTAATCGGTCTCTACCTGAAATAAACAAGCGAACATGTTTATAATAATAATATAGGGTATTTATATTGCGCATATATCCATCTTGTTAGGTGCTCAAGGCGCTCCTATATTACCCGGCTAAGCTAGGCATTCATAGCGCACAAAGCTTTTCCAGGAATTACTTCCTACCGGTACCCATTTACCTCACCTGGGTTGAGTGCAGTACACTGTGGATTTTTTCTTGCTGAAGGAAATTACGCCATGGCTGGGATTCAAACACATGACCATCTGTTTCAAAGTCTGAAGACAAATCCACTGGGCCACAATATCAACAGAATATTATTGCATAAACATTTCATAAAAAGTGATGTGACATTATCGAACGTTATTTTACAAATATACTGATGATGAACGGGCAGACTATTTCTTAAGGTGATTTGGATTATCAAGCTATCTTTCCCAGATGAAGCACAGAACGTTATCAACAAATCCATTCAAAGATGTGATAGATTCTCCCATCCACTGTCACAAAACAATGATCATCTTCTTCATATTGAAAACAATATAATTTTAGAAAAAAGGGAAGCAAGGATATAATCCTGGCAAAGCTATTAATTATCAAGAAGTACAATCTTTCATGGAAGGGTGCTCTGTTTGCTTTCAATGGGCATTTGTCTTTGCTTTATCAAACCCTAAAGAGAATTCAAGAACCCTCACCTGAATTGTTATTTATTTTTAGAAATTTTGCTCACAAATGAACCAATTATCATTATCATAATCCGGTATCTTGTGATAAATGCATACATTTATTTTGCAGGTTCTACAATGGAAGACTGACGTACCTAAATCTTCCTAAGATTCAAAATACAAATACCAGGTATAACTATCCAATATTTTACAACGATGAATGGTTCCTGAGATATCATCTAGTTCAAATTGAAATTCAAAATATATTCTTGGTATATCTATGAAAGATATTGGAATCCATCATAATTATGAATATAGATGAAAGGTAAAAGAAAGCCACAAACCCATACATACAATCTTTTTTTTTTCATTTTAGATCTACATGTACCTCTTGTAAGCAAATGATGTCTGCATCGCCATGGATACGAAGTTCAACCATCAACTGGTGATGCCTTTCAATCGTCTCCCGGTGTCCTGTCGGGCAGAACGGGTATCCCTGCGGCTTGATGTGGATGGATGCTAGGATATTGTAGGAAACTATGGTAACCGCTGCAGCACCTGTTGATGCGTCTAATGGGGGCAATGATGTCTTCCAGTCAATCTGAGAATGATGCATGCTGTTCTGAAGTTCTTGGCTTGCCATACTTTGAAATCTTTCTATCATAATTAAAGAAATGAAAGGTCATTTGACCGAAATTGTCCATGAACTATCTACGAACTGGTCTATTGACAAGTCTTATTTCTGTTCATTCCACTGAACTTATTATATTATCATTTTCTTTGATATTATTTTGATTAAATTATTTTTTTGTTATTTAACTTTATCTTATTTCTTATTGAAACCTAAGGGAGTTCTTTATTGATATCATTAAGCATTACACTGGTTTATATTATATAATCTTTCTTCAGAGTATGTAAATTAGTGGATTCATTCATTCCTTTGTTTTTTCTGTTGTTATGACTGTTTTTTTTCATCATTCTTCAATATTCTATCCATTCTATTGTTGTTTTTCTTCCTGTATATTGACATTTATATTCTTTGACAAATATTATCATTCAATTATTTTGTATTTATTTTTGTTATTTATTATTGGAAAAATATAAAGGGACTTCTTTTGAGAATGTTTATTTCATAATAATAAAGTATTACATTTATTAAATTCTCATGAAGTGAAGGTATTTTCCAATTCTAGTGCATTTAAGCATCTTTTATTTTCAAAAAAATATCACCCCTGTATACTATTGCACAAAATTCACATCCTGGGGCCGATTGCACGAAAGGGTCTTTCCAAGGACCATCTTTCGTGCTGCCCATCTTTTATGATGCGCTATAAGCGAGGTGTTTCTGAAATTTATAATTAAAAAGTAAGATTTGTTAGCTTGCTTTTAAATAAAAATTTATACAATTTCATATATCACATCATTTTATGAACAAATATTTTGTTTATTTTAACGAACGAATAAAATATGTTTGCAGATAATTTATCTAAAATGCGTTTCACATGGCGCATCATAAAATATGGGTGACAAGAAAGACGGTCCTTGCAAAGACCTTTTCGTGCAATCAGCCCCAGGGCAATTCCAAGAATGGAACCTTTTTTGGTGAGGATGTTAGAAAGTAGAAAGGCAAAGACAAACTCAAACTTGAAAGTTTGGAGATCAACAACCTTGTCTCAAAAGCACATTATTAAATTCAAAATTGACCTTGACCTTGAATTGCGCATGACCCCTAAATCCAAAGGTACATGACAACCCGATGCTGGTGATTGAATATAATGTTATAGTACATCAACGACAACAACATTGGACAGATATGAGAGACATCTACACTACAGATTTCCTATAACGTTTGTAACATCATCATGTGAAACGTGTTATCCTCTTTTACTTTTTAGTGACTTAGTCTTAGTCTTGGCTCTTCTCTTCTTGGGTCAAAATTATATCTTTTCTCCATCCATGTAATTGAATTGGGATGACATTTTTGGTAGACCACCACCAATGACCAATCAACATTCAAGAGAAAGAAATTCAGTTACTGAATATTGGAACTCTTACACTCCCACGACGATATCAGGCGATTTACACCATGCGCAATACAAATACGATAGCACAGAAACGTGACGATCTTAATGCGACAAACGTGCAAAAGGATCGCTGTACTGGTTGTATTACGCATGGCTGCCATGCACTACTTCCTAAATGAAAGATTTGACAGCTCTAAATTACGGTAATATTAATTATAAAGCAATCGTATTGAGTAGTGTTGAGTTACTCACCAGATATTAACTTCGGAGATTCTTAATCATTATTCAAATGGTCTAGAGAAGATATTTTCTTGGGAAGAAGTCGCAGGCTCGTAGCAGAAGACGGAAGTGAGGTAGGCTGGACGGACGGACATGACGGAAGCTTCAATCAAAATGCACATGATCCTGATCCTCGATCGATCAGCGCGTAGCTTGCTAGCTCGAGGGCGGGCGGGGGGGGGGAATGGATTGGATGAGGTTTAAATGAGCAATAAAAAATACATCTGGGACTCTTTTTTTCAAAACTGTGTGGAAATTACCTGAGAAAATGTAGCCTCGATGGGGAGATGATTTTCCGGGATTTTGGTAATTTCCTCTCATCCTACTCGTGACTTAAAAAAGGGCCTTTATTCCGCACTTGCTTTGATGAAACACACGGCCCTATGCCAAAAACTAAATAAACAGACATAAAACCATGAATGAAGATCACTGAAAATTATGGGAATCTATTTTTTTTTTTCGGTGGGGGCTAAGGGAGACACGAAAAGAAGAGGAACAAGGAAAGGCAAAAGAGGAGATCAAAGATTATTTTTTCAATCAGAGAACTTTTTTAATTCCTTTTTTATACCCAGCCCCCCGGGGGGGCACTCAGTATATAACGCATAGTGGGTATGTGCCGCGGAGGGGACCCCATTTTTACACTCAAATTTCCGTTCCAAGGCATAGCATTTTTGCCTTGTTGAGAAAAAGAACAAAGAAAGCCGCTCCAAGGCATAGCATTTTCTTCTTATCGAGAAAAAAGAAGAGAGAAATCCGCTCCAAAGCTTCGCATATTTTTCGTTACGCCGCTCCGATCGCGTTGAATGAGCTGCAATTTTGGTGAAAAGCGGCCGCAGAGCTCCCCGGCGGAGGCCGCGCTAGCTGCATCATGCACGCATGACCGTTCCGTAGGGATGCATACGCGCTCACACGCTGGCAATCCGTTCCAAGGACCCCCGTTTTCACAAACATTTGTCGTTCCGAAGCCCGTTCCAAGGACCCTCCTTTTTACAATAAGCCCGCTCCAAGGCCCCCGTTTTTTGTCTCGCCCGCGGCACACCCCCACCACTTTTTTGGTCGAGTGCCCCCCCGGGCCCAGCTCTCCCTTTCCCAATGGCCAATATCCCGACAAGAATTTACATAAGGTTTGGGTCTCATCTATCCAATGAAAGTAAACGTTTTGACAGTATATTACACTTGAGTGAGCACTGTCCGTTTTTGTAAAACTCGCAGAAATCTGTTTGCGCAGAAATGCTCATTTTCACGCTGTGTCAAGGGGACTGGGCAAAATCAAACTTATACCCCGCGAATCATTTTTCATACATTTTCCATGCACTTTTAGTCAATTTAGATAAAACGGATACATTCAAGCATTTTGCAACATTTGGCCACCCAAATTGAAATTTCAACACTTAGTAAACACAACTTTTACCCTTTTTGTGCCACCTGGATCTGAGGACATAACTGAATCTGAATAAAAGTTTACATCAGACATCTCCAGCATTTTTTCACTAAGTTTATATCGTGTAAAGTGGGTTTTCCTTTATTATTCATTTAATACTTGTTTCTCCACACTTTTCCCAAGCTTGACAATGATTAACAAGAAGAAAATCAAGCCTAGGCCATTTCATGTATATCACAGCTCAGTGTAAAGCAAATATCGTATTGATAGCCTCGGTTTGTTGGGGAAGTAAAGTGGGGCGCAATGCACTTTTCGAAGTGTTTTTGGCAAGGAAACAAGTTGAAAAGGGTAAAAGATATCTTCAAATCAATTTTACTAGCTAAATTCCTCGTGTTCTACACGATTAAGATCTACTTTTATTCGCATAGCTATTTCAAAGTTCTGCGCAAATCATTTTTCACTAACTTTTCAAAAGCAAGTGGTGCTCACTCAAGCGGAAATATTTTTCGATAGTTTTATCGTCATTTGCTTAAATGGATCTGTACCAATGTTAAATTGTGGAAAAATCTTCAGGATATTAAAAATGTATAATTTTACAGGATTTTTCTTAGTGTAAACTTTTTTTGATACGCACTGTTATGTGCCGTGTTCAGAATACAAATTTTTATTCTATTTCTCTTTTAATCTTTCAGGAAATAGCACTCTGTAACCGATACATCCTTAATTAGTTGAATATTATAATAAGTTATGACATTTTCAACTTTTACTTGATTTCACAAAAAAATATATGCACATCCTGGTCAGTACGCTAATGAGGGGGACTGCTGACATCATCCACTCACTGTTTCTCATTGTATTTTATTATATGAAATATTCTAATTTTCTCCCCATTGTCATGTGGAATAAAGTTTTATTCCTCTCTGAACATGCATAGGCCTAATTATCCCGGGAGCCACCAACATAGACGAGTGAATACCATGCGCGAGGTGGGGCCGTTCTAAACCCAATGATGTACGCATATATAGAACAAGTGGAATGCCTCTGGCCGTCTCACCTGCATCACGCGGTTCAATATAGCAGCAGTGCTGACTTTGAATACTACTCTAACTCGCACAAGATGTTCAGTGATACATGGTTACTCTTATGTCCACTTTTTATGAACGAGACCAATAAACTTACAGAGATATGATGGTTATTCAACAAAAAACCCCAACATGGCCAAAGTTCAATGACCTTTGACCTTGATCATGTGACCTGAAACTCGCACAGGATGTTCAGTGATACTTGATTACTCTTATGTACAAGTTTCATGAATCAGATCCATAAACTTTCAAAGTTATGATGGTAATTCAACAGATACACCCAATTCGGCCAAAGTTCATTGACCTTTGACCTTGGTCATGTGACCTGAAATGCGCACAGGATGTTCAGTGATATTTGATTACTCATATGTCCAAGTTTAATGAACTAGACTAATAAACTTTCAAAGTTATGATGGTAATTCAACAGATACCCCCGATTCGGCCAAAGTTCATTGACCCTAAATGACCTTTGACCTTAATCATGAGACCTGAAACTTGCACAAAATATTCAGTGATGCTTGATTACTATTATGTCCAAGTTTCATGAATCAGATCCATAAACTTTCAAAGTTATGATGGGAATTCAAAAACTTAACCTCAGGTTAAGATTTCGATGTTGATTCCTCCAACATGGTCTAAGTTCATTGACCCTAAATGACCTTTGACCTTGGTCATGTGACATGAAAATTTAATAGGATGTTCAGTAATACTTGATTAACCTTATGGCCAAGTTTCATGAACTAGGTCCATATACTTTCTAAGTTATGATGTCATTTCAAAAACTTAACCTCAGGTTAAGATTTGATGTTGACGCCGCCGCCGCCGCCGTCGGAAAAGCGGCGCCTATAGTCTCACTCTGCTTCGCAGGTGAGACAAAAAGGAAAAACCGATATCTGTGACAGATAACGCTTAAAATATTGCTGTACTTATTTAGGGGTTTAATTCAGGGAATTTGCCAAGAGTGTCGTTTTGTTTCCAATACTTGTTAAGGGTATAGGGTTTCACACGCCAATACTTGTTAAGGGGTGCATTTTCAGAATATGGAAAATACTTGTTTAGGGTGCTTTTTGAGACCCCATTTTCGCGCATGGTATCCACTCGTCAATGGAAGCCCCCCCCCCCTTACCATCTTGACTGAACCATCAAATTTTGAAACAATATTGTTTCAACATTTTATGGTTCAGTCAAGTTGGTCCTTATTGTCAAATCTGTTTAAGAAAAAAGAAAAAAAAAAGAGTGAGTGAAGGACATCATCGACTGTCTGATTTACATGCCACTGAATTGAGCATAATTATATCATTGTTTTGTGAAACATAAGCGAAACTTTTGAAATGTCATAACTTTCTTATTTTACATCCGATTTTGAAATGAAATCTTCAGCTAGTTTGATTTTTCTCTATCTGTTCAAATCAACATTTTTTCTGGGGTGAACTTGACCTTTAAATGAACTTTCAATAGACCAATTCTCATTTGACAAATAACATTTATTACGCCATCTACTAGGCATCAGACTACATGATGATTAAATAAAGTGATGGTCGTATCGAGTGGCTTTTATAATAGCCATGCTGGATTTAGACAATCTGAAAATTAGATTAGTGCTAGGACTAAGAAGATACAAACAGGAAATAATAGCAATTTTAGATCGTTATAAATAATTATGATGGCATAAATTCATTTGATTATTAAAGGGGAATGAAACCTATAGATCAATTAGGCTTGTGTCGAAACATAAAAATCAAAGAAAAACAACAAAGAAATTTTGAGAAAAATCAGAACAATAATGAGAAAGTTGTGAGCATTTGAATATTGCAATCACTAATCCTATGGAGATCCTCCTGTTGGCAATGCAACAAGGATGTGTGATGTCATATGTGAACTTTCAACTGATGGACTATAAAATACTTCAGAATGTCTCTTTTTGCTTTTTCTAATGGTGATACAAACTCTTATAACCCTCCTCTAGAAAGAACATAATTATGATTTATGGATAGATGTGATAAAAGAGGCAATTTAAGTGAAATATACACTAAAGTAATGGGGAGAGTTGTTCACAAGTGACACATCTTTGTCACATTGCCAATTTGCTATCTCTGTAGCATTAGTGATCGCAATATTCAAATGCTCATTACTTTCTCATTATTTGTCCAATTTTTCTCAAACTTTCGTTGATCTGTTTCTTTTCACATAAGCTATCTTGTTCCAAGGGTTCCATGACAATTATTGTTCCACTCTTAATTCCACATATTAGTCGAATGACCAACTTCAACCCTGGGTCTAGCAATATACCCACTCTAAATTTAAACCTATACCTAACACAAAACCTATATTGTCATTGGCGGCGGAAGCCAACAAAATTAGGAGGGTCTACCTGAAATTTTGTGATGGACACAGGTAAAAAATTTGACAATAAAAAAAAGGTAATCGACCTAAATTTTAGGGGGGGCCAAACACATTTTTTTTTTGGGGGGGGTTGTTGCACCCACAAATGTAATAACGCCCACAAATGTAATAACGCCCACAAATGTAATAACACTTTACCCACAAATGTAATAACACTTTACCCACAAATGTAATAATTTTGGATCGCCCACAAATGTAATAATGACTTTACCCACAAATGTAATAAATTTGAAGGGATTTTTGGCGAATCCGTTCTAAGCTAAAATCCTATAGTAATGCGTTCATATAGCACAAAAGTGCAAAGTCTTTTTTCAGACCGGGTTAATAAAACATCAAAGTACAAGTCCAAAGTCTTTCTTCCAGACCCGGTTGTTTCAAAAATTATAATATAAATCCAAAGTCTTTTTTCCAGACCCGGTTGTTTAAAAAAAATATGATAAAAGTCCAAAGTCTTTTTTTTCCAGACCCGGTTGTTTCAAGAATTTCAATAAGTCCAAAGTCTTTTTCCTGACCCAGTTATTTCAAAAATAATGATCTTCCTGTGGAAAAAATGGAAGTCGAGCTTAGTCTTTTCTCCAGACCCAGTTAATTAAAACTGGTGGAATTAATGTCTTTGTTGTTGTTTCAACTTATACGGTGTATATTGTGAATATATGCACTAGGAGTAAATTGAGAATCAAGCGTAGTCTTTTCTCCAGACCCGGTTCCCTGTTATTTAAACATTATGAAAAACAGTTTAAAAACAGTATAAAGACCCCATAATCTTATTAATGCTGGATATAGCGTAGTCTTTCAGCCCGACCATTTTTTTCTTTAAAAAACGCTAATAGTAAGAATTAGAAAAAAACCAAAGTCTAAGACCAAACAAACCTTCAACCTAAGAACCTGTTTTAAAAGAGGTTTAGAGTGTTGTCTTTATTCCAGACCTAAAACAGTAACGAAGAAAAATCTTCTAACATAAGACCTTATATTCTTATTCTCGTGGACTAATACGAGTTTTAAAACGTACTCTTTCCTCCAGACCCGGCTATTAAAAAATGTAACTGAAAAACTTTGAATTTAAGACCAAATTTCCAAAGTTTCACCCAGTAAAATATGTCTTTTTTTAATAATACTACTACCCCTACAAAACATTGTAATAACGCGTGGGTAAAGCAGACATCCTTTCTCCAGACTTGGTTACTATTTGAAAAATAAAATAGTTTTTACAAATATTCTAAAACGAATACCCAATAATCTAATTACTGTGGAACAACATGAAGACCGATTGTCGAAGATCGACTTTCCTCCAGACACAATTATTTCAGGAATAAAAAATAAAAAAAACTCAACCCCCAACAACGAATCTAAGAACCAACAATCCTCCAATTTAAGACAATGCATGTAGAAAAACACATGTTTAGAGCGTTGTCTTTATTCCAGACCCGGTGATTTAAAAATTATTTAAACAATCCTAAAAACAAAAGACTCATATTCTTATTCTTGTGGAATAACACGAGTATTATGCTAGTCTTTCGTCTGGACCCGGTTATTTGAAAGATAAAGAAATATTGAAAAAAATGACAGCTGAGACCAATCTGCAAAATTAAAGCCACTTAAAATGCTTTTAAGCCACTTAAAATGCTTGTGTTGTATTTACCCCTCACCGACGTATATTATAACTTTTGAAACGACCGGGTCTGAAAAAAAGACTTTGGACTTGCATTATAATTTTTGAATAAACCGGGTCTGGAAAAAAGACTTTGGACGTGTATTATAATTTTGAAACAATCGAGTCTGGTAAAAAGACTTTGGACGTATATTATAATTTTGAAAAACCGGGTCTGGAAAAAGACTTGGACTTGTACTGTAATATTTCATTAACCGGGTCTGGAAAAAAGACTTTGAACTTTTGTGCTATATGAACGCATTACTATAGGATATTAGTTTAGAACGAATTCGACAAAAATCACTTCAAATTGATTACATTTGTAAGTAAAGTCATTACATTTGTGGGCGATCAAAAATTATTACATTTGTGGGTAAAGTGTTATTACATTTGTGGGCGTTATTACATTTGTGGGTAAAGTGTTATTACATTTGTGGGCGATCAAAAATTATTACATTTGTGGGTAAAGTGTTATTACATTTGTGGGCGTTATTACATTTGTGGGTAAAGTGTTATTACATTTGTGGGCGTTATTACATTTGTGGGCGATTATTACATTTGTGGGTGTAACAGGGGTTCATATGAATTTAGGGGGGACGCAGGAAACAATATTGACAAGCAAAAAAAAAAAGAAAAAAAGAAAAAGGTTATCAAATATGTTCTAGTAAAAAAAGTCAAAATGTGATTAGAATGACAGTTGCACCAAGCTGACTCTAGTATTAACCAGTCATTTTTGATTGATTTGTTTATAGAATGTATATCTTACACAAAATCAAGCCCGGAGCAATTGTCACAGGAGCAAATGTCATCGCCAATTAAATAGTTTACCATTTCAGGAATGAATCCTAAAATAATCAGCATAATTATATCTGTAACAAAACAAAAATAAGACTGGAACATACTGGGAATACAAAAGAATACCAACCAAAATTGTTTCATTGACATCTTAGGATCCAGTGTTGGGCCTTTCTTGTTATCTGCCACTGTTGTCGAGATATTAATTTCTGAAGGGGGGGGGGGATTGAGGAACTTGAGGTGGTCATGGACAATTTCTGCGAGCATCACACATCTGCTTTAATTGCTGGCGTACTTGAAGCAGTTATATATTTAATATACAGGGGGGGGGGGATTTTATTATCTTCTTTAAATCTATTTACAACATAAGAATATAACAGTTCAACAAAATATATATATATAACAGGAACATATTGCCAACTTTGTCAAGTATAAACAGGGAGGGTGCTTATCAAAATAGCAAAAATTAAAGTTAAGAGAACATTACATAAATACTTGCTTTTCACCATAAAAATTTGTTTCTGATTTATCACCTAAATGTAATATGAAGAACACAATTGACAAACGACACTGACAAAAATCATCTGATAGTTTTATCAATTCTGAATTTAATATAAATATATTACATTCATATTTATATAGAATATTGATTAAAATAAGTAAATTCAAATGCATCTTTGGTAAGAAAGACAGGTGGTAATGTTTCTTTTTTATTTTAAATATCATTGAAATTAATCACAAACCAGATATCAATCACAAATCAACTAATGGGATAAAAAGTGCACAAATATGTCATAAGAAACAGAACCTTCATCACAACAGATGAATGATAACTAATTGAACACTCGTCCCACTCATCCCAGAATGCTACCACATCCCATGTTCTTTGTTTCGTAACATTATAAAATGGGGCAAAATAGTGATTCTAATTTGAACAGAATACTAGTACATGCAAGTTGCAACCCACATGTATTGACAGCGATGTGCAAGTTCCTATTGGCATTCATCATTCTCGGAACTGCTGTCACTTTGTACGATGCTTTATTTTTCAATCCTATTTTCAAAGTCACCATATTTGGTGTGATGGAAGACAGAAAAAGCAATTTGACCATTAATTCCACATTTTACAATTTTGACTTGGGGCTATCTTAGAACTTAAAATCATTGCATCTGTTTCAACTACTAACAAGGATAAGACGCTAATCAAGTTTTCAATGGGAGTTACCACAGTGTCACCATAATTATATGTAAAAGTCTGAATAAAACTGGTACCCAATCAATATCAAATATTTTTTGAATCTGTACCAAATGTATCGGCCCTAGTTTTTTAAAGACATTTAAGAACATACAGAAATATATTTTTGTACACGAATACATGGCAAGAAAAGATCCAGGTGGAAGTCTAAATTCATCACTGATGAACTTCTGTGCTAGGCTATTCCACACATTCACTTAAAAGGGGCATCGTACAAAATTATGATGCACAATACAAATGGTCAAGGAAAATCTTTCAGAGAAATATCACTACTTTAGGGCTTAAATACTGAGAAAATGGGAGCCATACCAGTCTGTAAGTGTAAGAATCACCTTGTGCATGAGGGAGTCATTGTTCTATCATGGTTATCAGATCCATAATAATTCATTGAATTCCTTGGCCCATATTGTGAAGTCGGGTTTAACTTAAACTCAGGTTTAAGTATGGATAGCCAATTGTTACATAAATCACTAAACAATAGAGATATCTTATTTCAGCTCATTTGGCTCTCAAATCATTCACAATTGTCTAGGAAGTATAAAAAGTACAAAATTGTCTTTACCATCGATGAATCAGGAAAGAGCAAAGTAAACATGAGAAAATACAATTTAATGAAAATTTTGAAACTTTTGGCTTCCCATAATTTTAGGACAGAGTTAGACCATGGTCTATAAAGTTAAACCTGACTTCAGAATACGGGCCATTGAGTCCATAGAGGTAATTAGTTTTGTTGCCAGTACAGACAAGAGTATACAGTGGTGCTAAAAGGTTTTGTATCCCACCAGAAAATGCACTCCTTCATGCTGAATCTAGAAAACGATGCTACAATGTCCGGCAAGCCAAGAGAAACAAGCTACATATTGAATGGAATATTCTATCACCCAACTTCACAATCAAATTTCTAAAAGATGGCAAAATCTCTAATTAAAATTTTCTGGTAGGGTTAACTAACCTTTAATCACCACTGTACATATTAGAGCATACATACATGTACATCATACATATTACATAATGGATGAGGAAAAATGAACAAGTCTAATAAGTTAACAAATCATATAAATCAATAAACCTCCAATATTGACAACTGACTGATTAAGATGATTTGACAATCAATTTTATGACAAATTACCATTATTTCATGGTTACAAGCTTGACATTGCTTCAGTTTGCTATTGCAAATACATGACAAAAACTTGTCAAGCAATCTCTAAATAACAGGATAAAAAATTTCATCTCACAAAGTTCTGTCAATTTTTTTTGTCTCCCCACTCCCCTCCCCTTTCAACAACAATCATGTAACATAAAAGATAAAATCATAAAATTGAGTGCAAGTAAATGAAAAATCACCATGCACAAAAGAGTTATGATTGATTGTATAAAATGCAGTGGTTGTATTGATACCTCTACTTTCTTTATAAATCCGTTGAAAAGACTTTTGTTGAAAGACCTCCTTGTAGAAAGTCTGAATGAATGTTACATGTCAGGAATTAAGTCAGATACTCAGCGAAAAGGTCTGATCACTTTATTATTCAAAAAAGGTGACTGTAAAGAACTTAATTGGAGACCTATTAAATTGCTGAACTGTGATTACAAAATAATAGCTGCTGTCCTAGCTGCCAGAGTCCATAAGGTTGCTGACGAAATTATTCATGAAAATCAAACTGGGTATATAAAGGGACGTCTATCAGCTTGTAATGTAAGGTTAACAAAAGATGTTACCGGTTTTTTCAATAAGCATTGTAAAACAGGTGCTATTATGCTAGCAGACTTCACGAAAGCTTTCGATGTTTTGAATATAGAATTTTTAAACGTGTGTTTGGAAAAATTCAATTTTGGTGAATCATTCCGTAAATGGATTTCAGTTCTTTATAAAGACATTTCTAGCTCTGTTTTGGTAAACGGTTGGATCTCAAGTTTTAATATTGAAAGAGGTATAAGACAGGGATGTCCATTATCAGCTCTTTTGTTTATCATCGCTGCCGAATTTTTTAGCGATTAGTATAAGAGAAAACAAAAAGATTAAACCTATTGAAATTACAGAAAATGACGTTCAACTTAAACTCTTACAATATGCTGACGATACTATTTTTTGTTCAAGATGAAAAATCGTTAACAAAAATATTAAATGAATTAAAACATCTTTGGTAGAATAGCAGGACCAAAGATTAATAAAGAAAAAACAGCATTGATATGGTTAGAAGATACAAGTAAGAAATATGATATTAAAAAATACAATTTATCTTGGACTATAAAACCTGTAAAATACTTAGGTCATTATATTCATTCTGATGACAAATCGCTAAACTTAGAGTGGGAAAAAAATTAACTAAATTGAAAAAGACTCTTGACAGCTGGTCAAAACGAAACTTTTTTTGGTCGGGTAACTATTCTTAAATGTTTAGCACTTAGTCAAATAATACATTTGAGCATTGTTGATTCCATTCCAACGAAATTCCTGAAAATTTTAAATAATATAGTGTATAGATTCATTTGGAACAGAAAAGTAAAAATTAAAAGATGTACTTTAACAGAAAATTATATTAATGGTGGAATAAAAATGACTGATGTTCACCATCAAATGCTAAGCTTTCGGTTAAAATGGTTAGGAAGGTTCTTGAATGACAAAACAGAAATATGGAAAAAATGTGTTCATATTGGTTTGACCTCCTAGGAGGTATCTCGTTCCTTTTAAATTGTAATTTCAGTATTAATACACTGAAAATTATAAACGAAAGGAAAATACCAACTTTTTACAAAGAAATATTGGAGGCCTGGGAAATTTTTAGAACTGTTACCACATTGAAAGATGTGTGTATGTGTAACCCTAACTGTAATGATAATCGAAATCAAATACTTTGGCATAATAAACATATAATATTTGATAACCAGTCTTTATTTTATAAAGACTGGTATAGAAGTGGTATAGTTTACTTAACAGATATTATTGGGAGAAATGGTTACATGCCAATGGAAAACATTCAGAGAAAGATTGATATAAAAAGAAGTAAAAATACTGTTATTTTCGACTACACAAAATTAAAAAAAGGCAATACCAGCAATTTGGATAAAAAGTTTGAGCGATAATAGTGGCATCACTATCCGACCTCATGGTTTTATTGCTCCCCAGGTAATGATTGGAAAAAGTTTGAAATGCATCAGTGATCTGAGTAGTAATACTATATATAACCTGTTTCCCTCAAAAAATACTTTCACCAATAAATGCTGTTTACTTTCACCAATAAATGCTGTTTACATTGGGAGAACAAACTTGATATTAATGTAAATTGGGCAAATGTATTTAAAAATAATCTTATTCAAGTTAGAGAAAATAAATTACGAGAGTTCAATCTTAAGTTATTATATAATCTCTTACCAGTAAGAAGTAACCTGTTCAAATGGAATTTTGCAACAGATGATTTGTGTCCAACATGCAAGGTTAAAGAAGATATCATACATGCTTTTATTGACTGTGAAGTAAACAAATCCTTTTTCAAATACATCAAAATTATTTTGCGAGAAGTTTGCAATGTAAAAGTGGAAGTAAGCATCAAACAATTACTTAAAGTTGAAAGTGATAGTAAAACAAATATCTTTGTAACTATTGCATTTTGGTCAATATATAAAGTTATTTTGGATAGGAACAAATCAGGAATTGAAAAAAAATTGTTTTGAAACATGTATTTATAAAAGAAATAAAAAAACGGATAGAAATGTACATTGCTAGTAAAAAGACCAAAGAAGAAGATGAACTGCCCAAGAGCTTGTTACGATTCATGTAAGAAAACCTATGTAACGTAGATATGACTTTGTAATTATTGTAATAATACTTATATGTTTCATGGTTTATGACTGTGTAACCTTTGATTTGAATGTGATTTATTGTGTAACCCCTGATTTTGATGTTAATAAATCCTCTAATAGAGGCCAAAAAAAAAATACATGTACATCATACATATTACATAATGGATGAGAAAAAATGAACAAGTCCAATAAGTTAACAAATCATATAAATCAATAAACCTCCAATATTGACAACTGAATGATTAGGATGATTTGACAATCACATTTATGACAAATTACCATCATTTTAATAATGGTTTCAAGCTCCTGAAATTGCTTCAGTTTGCTTGCAAATACATGACAAAAATCTTGTCAAGAAATCTCTAAATAACAGGATAACAAATTTCATCTCACAAAGTTCTGTCAATTTTTTTTGTCTCCCTACTCCCCCTCCCCTTCAACAACAATCCTGTAACATAATAGATAAAATCATATAACTGAATGCAACTGCAAGTCAATGGAAAATCACCATGCACAATGAGTTATGATTAATTGTATAAAATGGAGTGGTTGTATTGATACCTCTACTTTCTTTATAAATCAATTAAAAATATTTTACTGGTTGGAAGTGTATCGAAAATTTGAATGTAAATGATGGCAACTTGGTCTTCATAAGAAAATAATTTTCATTATTATATTACCTACGTTAATGGAAAAGGTAGCAGCTGGAACAATATAGGCATAATTGGCATATCTCAGGAGAACATGATAAAAATATTGCATTATAATTTCAAGGAACTGTGGATATGAACAAGAAATCCCACAACTGTAAGGAATCATGAACAAAGAACAGCAGAAGTGTATGCAAATGCAAATAAGAAACCAGCAAGGAATCGTGAACAAGGGAATGATGGAATCAAGGAATGTTAAGAGGTAACAGGGGAATTTAAGGAATTGTAAAGCATATACATAAGTCCTGATTCCTGTTTCATTGTGCTAAGAAGAGAATATCTACAGTCTGGTGTAAATACTTTATAGTGGTGAATCATATTCATTTATAATTTCTTTTTGAGAACTTATCCTCATTCTTGTACAAAGTCGCCAAGGCGCAGGGTCTAAGAAGAGAAGGCAAGATGGCGACCTGTACAAACTCGCGACTTGTACAAAGTCGCCAATGCGCCCTGTCTGAGAAGAGAAAGCGAGATGGTGACTTGGACAAACTCGTCAAGGCGCCCTGTCTAAGACGAGAAGGTGACTTGTACAAACTGGTCAAGGGGCCCTGTCTAAGACGAGAAGGCGAGATGGTGACTTGTACAAACTCGTCAAGGCGCCCTGTCTAAGACGAGAAGGTGACTTGTACAAACTCGTCAAGGGGCCCTGTCTAAGACGAGAAGGCGAGATGGTGACTTGTACAAACTCGTCAAGGTGCCCTGTCTAAGACGAGAAAGCGAGATGGTGACTTGTACAAACTCGTCAAGGCGCCCTGTCTAAGACGAGAAGGCGAGATGGTGACTTGTACAAACTCGTCAAGGCGCCCTGTCTAAGAAGAGAAGGCGAGATGGTGACTTGTACAAACTCGCCATGGCGCCTTGGTCTAAGACATCCTACGGAAGCTAAAAACTGCCATCGAGATGACGAGATTATTCCTCCTCTACTCGACTTTTGGGGTCCGATAAGGCGTGATCCGGCATCTCGTCTTCTAAGCCTTTTTTGGTCCAATAAGGCGAGAAGGTGAAATTCCGAATAACGTTTTCTCGACTTCTCGGGTACGAGAAGGCGACATCTGGAATCTTGTCTTCCCGACTTCTCGGGTACGAGAAGGGGAGAAGGCGACATTCAAATTCTCATCTTCCCGACTTCTCGGGTACGAGAAGATGAGAAGGCGAGATTTGGAATCTCTTCTTCCGACGTCTCGGGTACGAGAAGGTGAGAAGGCGAGATTTGTAATCTCGTCTTCTCGACTTCTCGGGTACGAGAAGAAGAGAAAGCAGATCATTAGGGGCCGTGCAAGAAGTTCACGCATGGATGACATCAAATATAAGCTGAAACTGAACTAAGATAAGACTGAGCTTGTAGTATTTGCTTCAAAAGTCCACCAGCGTCTACTCAAGGACTTTACATTAACCTTGCATGATAACACAGAGTTGAAGCCATCACCAAATCTTCGCATCCTTGGAATGTTAAATATCAAATCCGTAATCTAAGCAGAATCAGGAAATATCTAGATGAAAACACCACACATGCTGCTGTTCGTGCCCTGGTCCTATCGCGCCTTGACTATTGCAACAGTCTTCTTTACGGCACTACAACTAAAAACATCCATCATCTTCAGCTACTCCAGAACCATTCAGCACGTCTCATCTTTTGTCAGCCCAAGAACACCCACACTTCACCTCTACTTAGCACTCTGCACTGGCTCCCTGTACAACATAGACTCCAGTTTAAGATCGCTAATCTAATTTATAAAGCCATCAATGGTCTCTCATCCTCATACCTGTGTAATCTCATTCATGTGAAGCAATCTAACTATAATCTAAGATCTAATGCCAGCAGAGTTATCCAGATTCCAAGATGCCGAACCCAATGCTGGCAAGCGGGCGTTCCTAGCTACTGCTCCAAGAACATGGAACGATCTTCCCAACTTTGTAAAGAATTCCGTTTCACTCAATGCATTCAAGAAAATCTAAAAACACACCTTTTCCGCTAACTCCCGCTTGCGAGCACTGGTCTTTTATCGTTTGAATTTTCATTTGCATTTATGCGTGAGTGTGACTGTTTCTTTGTTTTATTTCTCCTCTCAATATAATGCGCTTTGTATCTTGTATTAGAAAAGGCGCTATAAAAATGTATTATTATTATTAAAGCGGGAATCAAATAACTACAACCTGCTGTACTACAGTCCAAAATGGACTGAGTGGGTCAAGGTCCCCGCAGCATATTTGGTTCATGAGGAGCTTCAGGTAAAAGTAGAAGCAGAAGGTAAAAGTTGTGTATAAAAGCCGTCAACTTCAAAATACTTAATTAATAACATTAAGCTCACATCTTCCAGGTTTATATCCCTTTGGTCCAATATATGTCATTCACTCCAATACTAATAGCCAAATTGTCTAACATCATCTGGTCTTAAACCAGTCCGTCCAATATACATATGGTCTAATACCAGTCTGTCCAATATATGGTCTATATTCAACACATCGTCCAATAAACGTATCATCCAATAGCCATTTTGTCCAAGACCATTTGGTCTAATAGCCATTTGGTCTTTTATCAAGTAGTCCAATAACAATTTGGTTTATACTGTCGAATGGTCCACTTGCAATTTGGTCTAATCATCGAGTGGTCTAAAATCAACTTGTCCAATACTCATTTGGTCCATATATCACTTAGTATAACTGCAGCTGGTCTAATGTCATTTTGTCTAAACCCATTTCGTCCAATAATCATGTGGTCAAATTACCACTAAATCTTATTTTCTTTGCTGTATGTGTTTTAATTATTCATTTTGAATTAATACAAGCAGTCAATGCATAACTTTATATATATATATATATATAGATGTAGATGAAACAGTCTCAAAAAACCCCAAGCTGATGGAGATGTTAAGGTCCCTGAGAACAGACCGAGCCAAAGGAGAGAGAGCACCAGATTCTGATATGTCCAAGGTAATGCATTAAATGGAAACAGCGTAATATATCTGTAAAGAACAACACTTTTAAATATGACAATTTAAATCCCCTCCTCTTTACTCTCTATATTGCACCCATACAGGACATCATCCGTGCCCATAACATGGAATCCATGTTCTACGCAGATGATACCCAAGTCTACAGCATTTTCAATCCTGACGAGAGAGACTCTGTCATTACTAGAGTCAACAACTGCCTCCGAGATATCCGAGCGTGGTCTACGATGAACAAACTGACTATGAATGATGACAAGACGGAGGTAGTACATTTCACTTCAAATTTCCTTTCAAGGTGTTGTCCCGGTGTCAGCATACACGTAGGAGGTGAAGAAATACCAAGTAGAGAAGTTGCCCGAAACCTCGGAGCCATGATTGATCAGCATTTTACCTTGAAGGCCCATGTTAATAGAATATGCAGTTCAGCTATGGCGGCCCTTCGTAAGATAGGAGGCATTCTGGACTATCTTGATCAGCATACTGCAGAAATGCTTGTTCAAGCATTTGTGACTTCGAGGCTGGACTCATCCAATGCACTGCTTAGAAATTTACCTGACTTAGAGATCAAGAAGCGTCAACGGGTTCAGAAGAGGTATCAAGACTGATACGCATCTGGTATCAGCACTGCATACCTTTGGGAAGTATTCTGGGGCTGCCATGACAGTTAGGAAACGAGGTCTGGCAGCAAAAAATGCTGCAGTAAGACATTTGAACCTGAAAGGTTCCAAAAAGATTGGTGTCCAACCCACATCAACAGCTCGAAGGAGCAAGTCAGCTACATGCAGGACGGCCACCCAAGTCGTTGCGCATCCAGGAGCATGGCTATTCCCGACTGTCTTCATCCCAGTCATCAGCTGTCGTGCCGCTAATGAGGAGGAGAAGAGCACCTGCTCCTCACAGTTTGAGCCATGTTGTGTCGCTTAACCAAGCACTGGGGAAGACGCACAGTGCTAAATAGGTGGTTAACTCTACTAATGTTAGTGACAGGGTATAAAAGGGTAATGTTTCAAATACCAGCTTTGCATTTTCCAGTTTTGCATCTTATTGAAAAGAGATTGACTTATCAATTTGACATCATTCTTATGAAAATTGAATGCCAGCCAAAAATATTTTTTGTATTGGGTGTTCCGAAATTCAGCTTTGCATCTTCAAAGCTCATAGTTTTAATATACTGAAGAAACCAAATATGA
Organism: Lytechinus variegatus; assembly: GCF_018143015.1. Classification (NCBI taxonomy): domain Eukaryota; kingdom Metazoa; phylum Echinodermata; class Echinoidea; order Temnopleuroida; family Toxopneustidae; genus Lytechinus; species Lytechinus variegatus. Next base: position 21,752,063 of record NC_054752.1, on the reverse strand, counting down.
TTTTAATGCATGTTTTCAGTATTGGAAAGGCTAATAAACTTACCTAGACTGTCATCATCACTCAGTCTACCTGGTCCATCCATCTGAACAATATATATGCAACAGACATCAAAGATGAGGAATTTTTTATATATGGCCTCTGCAATGTTTAGTTTGTTTACCAATGTCTTTATAGATTTGTTCAGAAACCCTAACCCAATTCAATAAATATTCAAAATGATTTATATAAAATCAAATAAAAGATATTTAGAGCATACCATTACTGCTCGATGACTATCTATTACTATAATTTTTGTGGAGAATAGTTTTTGAATGTTTTCAAATTTACCAAAAACTATCTTGTTGCTTTTAATACCTGAAACTTGATCACATATTTGTCATATATGTTTTGTACATGATGTACCACGCCGTACACCGGGGTACTGTAGTACCCCGGGGAATGGCGTTGTGCAGCGCCATCTCGTGTTGTAATAGTGTACAGTTACATACACTAATCTATATTAATACGTCATATAATCGTCACCAATGGTTTGACGCCGTATGGATCGCCTTTGCCAACGACGTCCTACTTACAAAAGCGACTGGCGCGTATAATCTGGAGAGATTGAAGAGCGCCATCATATTCAACAACAACAACATTGTTGTCATGGTGATCACGGTCGTACGATCGGTGCGACAATCATGACAATGAATGGGGACAATGATCACAACGCCTATTTCCTTTCTTTGATACAATCTAATGCCAATAATAGTAAACAAATTATGTTATACTATACTTTTCGACAGCTAACTTACACAAAAGATTAGCTTATAGTCCCAAAACTCGCCCTGGTACACGCGATGGGGGTGGTGTAGGCTTATTACTCGTCCATCACAGGCACAGCGCAGTGCATGTGCAGCGCATTTGCAATGGTATTGCATGAATTTCCAAAAGTGAAGATAGCCATTAGTTTTTGTATAATGATCGAGCAATGTTGGGGGAGAGCTAAAATTAAATTTATGGACTTTGATTCTTGTGATTAACGTCAATAATTATAATTTACGTAATAAATAATATTAATGTCATTAAAATGATTTTATAATTTTATTTTCATTCATTTTGTATTAATTTATTTACCGGGTAGTAGACCGGCAACACGATACAATTAAACGTAGCTATTAAACTGCATTAGATATCCCAAGAGGAAGGGGAGGCTATGGATAAGTTTAGGTGCCCTGTCTGCAAATTGAGGCAAAGTTATGGATTAGATGGTTTTCATGTTTGCTTTGTTTCTGTTGACCCGGCAATCATGGGTGAAAATAACTCGAAATGCATTTTTTGTTAACCATCCATAAGTACTTAATGGATGATTTGATTACTTTGAAATGCATTTATTAATTTCTGCCTGGTAAAAGGATGGCAGTCAAATTGTATGTTTTGGTCTTTTTCTTTCTTCCATTGTTCAGGTATGGAGAATGTAGAGTCCATGGAAGTGGATAACGGCTCAAGCAAGGGCAAGGCCCCCGATGCTTGCGACGTCGCGGGCGATTCCCTGGAAACACTTCCAAACAAACCGGAAGTGTCTTCAGCGACAACCCTTGCAAAGGGTCCGGATAAGGCATTTCCCAAGGCGCCAATTGCTGGCACCCCCCTGTCTCCTTCGAGGAAAGTGGGTGGAGTGAAGCGAGGGATTATGTGCCCCTTCAGGGGGTGTAAGGTTGTCCTCAGGAGGGACAAATTACCTAACCATTCATTCAGATTTCATTTACCTCTGTGCTTTAAACGGGAATCTTCCGAGTTTTGGCAGAGAATGCGTGGCGTGCGCGTCGATGCTCTGTTTGCTCTTTCACGAGAGCTTGGAGTAAGAGGGCTGATAGGATTGTTTGATTTTCTGTTCAAGCGATGGAACTGCTCGATTAAGACCCAATTCCAACTAGAGCTGGTGGATGACATGATACACCTATCGAAAGAATATGGCTGGCACATTCCTCCACGTTTCGGTTTGTCACCACCAAACTCACCAGCAGTTCTCATCCATTGGCGTCCCTTGCTGTTTTTGGTAGGTCAATTGCCTCGGACCAGACAAATTTGGTTCAAAAACAAATTCTCAGTTCCTTCTGTAAAAGAGGAGCCGGTACCAACTTCCCAAGAATGTCAGCACAAACCAGCGTCACCATCAGCGCCAATTGCTGCTCCATCAGTGGTACCTACATGCAGTTCTGAGAAATGTCAGGTCCCAATTGTGCAAGCACAATCTGCGCCAATTGCAATGACCATTCCTGCTGGTGCGGGCGTGGCAACCTCTGTCTCAGTAGCGATGCCGTCAAGATCTGCGCCAATCACAATGACCATTCCTGCTGGTGCGGGCGTGGCAACCTCTGTCCCAGTAGCGATGCCTTCAAGATCTGCGCCAATCGCAATGACCATTCCTGCTGGTGCGGGCGTGGCAACCTCTGTCCCAGTAGCGATGCCTTCAAGATCTGCGCCAATCGCAATGACCACTCCTGCTAATGCGGGCGTGGCGACCTCTGCCCCGGCCGCGATGCAGTCAAAACCGGCGCCAATTGCTATGTCTGGCCCTGATGAACCAGATTCACCTGTTCTTACAGCTTTTGACGCTCACTATCACCCTGACCGTTTGAGTGCGCATCTTGGGCATGTTACAGAACAACAGTTAGCACCGCCCCGTGTTCCGGTCAGAGTTATAGGAGGCGTTATGAATTTCTGTGATCCAGGGACCTACAGTCAAATGCCGCGTTTAGTTGGGCATCCATGGCATCTTGCCATCGGAATCCATCCTTCGCGCGCAGGTTCATATACTGCAGACGACTTCGCGTACCTTGAGCAGACTTTGTCATCTCGTCGGGTCTCGGGTATTAGCGAAGTAGGTTTGGATTATAATCTCGAGCCAAGCACATGGGATTCCCAGATGCATCTTCTAAACCGTATCTTAGGACTGGGTACTTTGGGTTATGTCCTTATCATGCATATTCGGGGACCGAGAGGAAACCCGGACCTTACTCGTTTGGCATATCGCAAGGTATTCAAACAGGTAAGGTTATACTGTTCCGTTTATCAGCGGATACATCTGCATAGTTTTTCGGGCGACCTAGAAACCATGAACGAATGGGTTTCTAATTTCCCAAAATGCTATGTAAGTTTCTCCGGACTGTTGCGTGTATTCACGTCAGATCAGCTTAGCGCACTGCGGCACTGCCCGTCAGAACGACTGCTGATCGAGACGGACTCACCATATTTGCCCCTCAGGACTAATGTGGGAGTGAATACGCCTAACAACATTGGAGACATTGCGGCTGCAGTTGCAGAAATAAGAAATGTTCCTCTCATGGAAATTCTGCAGAGGACCAGCAGAAATGGTAGAATCTTGTACCTAGGTGTACAGGAAAGCAATGCCTAGATACATGGAAGTATTTTTTGTATATACCTTTTTGGATTTTGGTTTGTTTTTCTTTTACAAGAAAGATCAGAGTTTGATCTAATTACCTGCAAATTTGCAACAAAAAGTGCAGGAAGTTGACAGGTAAAATATGGTAACAAATACAGAAAGGAAAATTATATCAACTGGCTTCCTGCTTGTACTTGTGCTAAAAATGTACATGAGTACAAAGAAAAGAATTCCTTTGTCTTTATTTTTCTATTAACATTTATATATTCATATGCAGGCAAATTATTTTAGGGGATCCCCTGATAGTCTCGATATTGGTATCAAGTGTATCTTGTGACCGCAAGTTTGGGCATAATATTTCAAAAATCACATAGATACAAATCCCCTTGGGCCTTTACTCGAGAAGTTGGTTAGGTATTTTTAAGAGGAAAAAATATATATATATATGACATATGTTATACAGACTTGTGACAGGTTAATCTATTGGTCTAAACACTCATTTAGGTTTTTTTTGTTTCTGACTTAATACTAATCCATGAGTGCGACAGTAGATTAATATATGCGTTCTCACCTTATTTGGAATCATTGCGACCCGTACAAGGGCCATGGTCGAATTTTTGGATACTACCCGCTCAAGGGTTTACTTTCATATCCTTAAATTAAAAGGCGACAACGCTGTCCTAAAGTCGGGGGGAGTGTGGTCGTAAGTACCTAAGACCACAGGGTATGGGTAGCTTGCACGCGCGCGTCCCAAAATGGGGAGATCGCGAACGGACGGCCGTACGTTCGCAAGGGGCCTTGCCTACGCGGAAGCCATCTTCATCACTTTGAGAGTCGACATGAGCGAGACGAGGACGTCTGTTTTATAACACAACCTTTGCTTCGCCCGTTCGCTCTTCGAGTTTATCTACAACAAGCTACATACCTTCATTACAAGCTGCAACGTGCTCTAAAATATACACCAGGAATATATACATCCACAGCAAGGAGTATTATCACAGCAACATTCTACTAGTTTCTTTGGCCTGGTAAGTATCACTAGTATTTTCCTTCTGTTAACCCCCTTTCCACCCTTCCTTCACCACAGGGTAATCCCATACCTAATATTCCCATAAAATTACCACACTAACTTCGCTTCGGACGTAGCTAGTGTTCGGATTGTGTACACAATCATGTCGGTCGCGGGCGGCTACAAAGACCTTCTTAAGCCGAAGAAAAAATACAAGAAACTTTAATAGCAGGAAGGACAAACCTGATAATGCAAGAGAGAGGGTGGTTAGGAAGTTGGGGGAGGAGAAGATTGAGGAAATTGTGAATACCTTTTCAAAGGCTGACGGCACTGCAAACAAGGCGAGAGCCGATGGCATGATTTTGACACTGCTCGCGCAGGGGCTGTCGCAAATCGAAGTGATTTCTATTCTGCCTGTTGGCGGATATTGGGTTTCGCGACTTTCCAGGTTCGATCCAAAGAGGAGGGAAAGACAAGGAAAATTCCGTGGCATGCAGCTACAGACGAAGACTGAATTGAATTGAATTCAAAGACATAAGATCAATAATGACAACTACAGGTATCATTATTAAACAGTGAAGATTAGAACAGAACATGAAAATTAGAATAAAGTTATCATTTGCATGCATTAATTGTTACATAAGATCACTAAAAAGAAAAAAAAAAGATCTTTCTAAATACAGGGGAACCTCACTATAACAAGGACCTTAAGACCATTACAATAACCTTGTTAAATCATGTTTCTCACTAAGTCACTCAGGGTAAAAGACAACAACAAAGCAATACAAATACACCAGCAAAAATCACCTTTTTATGAGAGGATTTTGTTATATCTGACCTCTGTAGGTTCCATTTTACAATGAACATGCAATTAAAGAACAGATTCACTAAATATATCTGACCTATACATGTACTAAACCCTGTAATACATTTTTTATATTTTGTCGTGAAATACCTATTTAAATCCAAATTTCGGAAAATGAAAGAATACAATTTTTATGTGTGAAAGTTTGAAGAAAATATACCCCAAATTAACGAAATTATGAATCTGTGACGTCATCGAGTTATTTAAATGTACACTCAATAAAATGTAATTTTTTTCAGGAGAATATTCTGGGTGTGTGTGTGTCCGTGTTTTCTTTTCTTTTTTTCATTCGGGGGGGGTTACAATGTAAACTATTATTGCTTTGTGTTTCAGGAAATGAGCCCATACCCAATCAAAATATATTTCATCCTAATTAATGACATTTATTAATCTAGCTATCCTCTGCAAGCAAAAAAATCCAAATCGGTCAACAAATAAAGAAGAAGTAGCATTTTATGTGAATTTTGAAAAATGCACATAAATTAGCATATTTAATGAATTAAAAAATTCTGTGTAGAAGTTTTGAATGCCCCACCTAGTGATATCATATAAAGCAAATAGAAATCGGATTTGAAATGGCGAAGTAGTAGCATTTTGAAATTGTGGACTGACGACGGATGCCATGCCACGGCATAAGCTCATCTTGCCCTTCGGGCCGGATGAGCTAAAAACCAGCTCTTCTGGTTTTTCCACTTCCCTCAATCATCTCTGACTGACCTCTGGATGAATATTCATCTCAGAGCATCTGAGAGGCACACGATGCTGCGAGAGCCACCCTCCAGAATACACAGTGACGGTTGAAGCGGGATTATGACAAAGATCTACTTGCGGCGATTTAAGGAAGGGGAACGATTATACCTTCTCACCAAGGCGACCCCCAAGAGAAAATGTAAGAACCTGCAATCTCCCTGGAAACGTCCGGCTATAATCATGAAGCGATATACCCCTTATGTGTACCGGAGATCTATCGGAACAAGGCCCTGACTGTAAAAACCACAATCATCTCAAAAGGTGCCTTGACAAGACCAAACCCTGACTGGAGGAAGGAAAGAAATTTCTACTTTAGAAACCCGGATGATGAATCCTTCATGATTCAGTGTGATGGATGTGATGAGTGGTTCCATGGTGCATGTGTTGGTGTTACCTATGCGGAAGGAATGTCCATTGACAAGTATTTCTGTCCTTTTTGTAGCTGTGGGTAACCCATTTCCTTTTCAGACGGATTAGCTAGAACTCCACGCCGAGTCAACCTTTGAGGTGGAGATGGATACCCCGCCCCCCTCTACTCCCCTAGAGGCTACCTGGCAAGCAGAAATAGATGCCCGGATGGGTCCAATCCCACCACCTGGCAGTAAATGTATTTGCCAGCATTACATCGTATAGCTGGCAAATGTTGTTTATACGGCAATAAGTGGTGAACACTTATTGTTCTCCGGCATGCGTGACGGAATTATTCAATTCCGTTGCGCCAAAGGTGTTTCATTTGAATATGAAAAGAGGGGATGCGAGATAAGGATGTGGTGTTGTAGGGGAAGTCATTCTAGCCTTCCAAGGACCGCACACTAGCACGTCTTTTAAAGAGTCTCCAGCTACATTACGTCTATCTTCGAACATGGATCCGGCTAAAGTTTCTGAGCTTATTGATTTAAAAAATTGAGCCAGTCGCAAAATAAATTGCTAACAGACTTGGACGGTTTGATATCTAATAGGTTGAGCAATTTTCACCAGTCTATAAATGTAAACCAGAAAGCACTAAGTGATGCACAAGTTGCAAAGATAGAAGAAATGCACACCGAGAACTTTAAGTTTCAGCATAAAGGCAACGAAGAGCAGCATGAAGTGAATGTGAAAATTCATAGGAAACTGAAAGAGGCCGAGCATTGTCTCAACGAATCCAATGATACGTCAGGAGCTGTCGCAGGTGCGAAGGACAAAATAATCGAAGGTTTAGGTCTACGCAAGGCGGTTTCAGATGAAGTAGAGGCATCGGGAGCAGTTACCATCAAGCTTCGGAAACTATCGAATAGCATGGCATCTCATCTGGTGCATTCAAGAAGTGATGGGACTGTTAACAAGCATTATTCAGCATTTAAAGTAGAAATATATTGAAAATCGTAAAAATGGAGAATCATATATCAAAATAAAGGAGAAAATAAGGAGAACACGATGGTGTACATCATTTATCATGGAGACCGATGAAACTCAGTAAATTGATAGTTTAATACCTCCATGGGGTCTTTCGAGATCTGCTGAAATTGAAGCTCAGATGAAGAGTCTCCAAAAATGAGAAACTACGAATGGCGGAAAGCCAGAAGCAATGTGTAATCTGTAATGAGTATTTTGGGCACACCACAGTGTGCTAGTTACAGATTATCTTCTGTAACTAGTCCGAGAACTGTGTGGAAGGCTTTTCATAGGGACATCATCATTGTTTTATTTGTGGATCTTGTAAATCAAAATGAATGCGTCAAACCAAAAAAGATGAGGTGATCGGAAAAAAATCATCGAAAGAAAAGGACTTTCGTTTCTCCAAGTGTGACTCCCGCTGCAAAGAGAGCAGCAACTTTTGCCACACCAGGAAAAGATAAAGTACAAAAGGATGATAATGACAAGAACAATGTCAATGATGACAATGGTGATCATGATGGAGAATAAGTAAAACTGCAAGCAACTCATGATAAGATCCTCCAACTCCTCACTAGGAAAAATTTTGTGAAGGCATTACGTGTGATCTGCACTTTATCCAAGGAAGCCAAATTAGCCATGGTGCATGCAACCTGTGAGATCGTGAAGAGTGAGGTAACATATTGCTTGTGAAATATCAAAGAGGTACTCTTGGCTGAAAATCATATGATTTAAGCAAATGAAAAAAGGACATGAAATAACGAAGTTATGAATATTAATAGACTTGGCCATGGCAAATTTCCATTTACTCTGGAGGCGTCACAGGATGAAAAATTCTCAGAAAAATAATTGTCAGAAGAGAACTTGTCAGATAACGAAACAGACTGTGTTTATTATCCACCAGAACAAAAGAAAGGACAGAAGAGAAACTATTACAAACACCAATGCTGTTTCTATTGCTCAAAACTCTATACTACATTCAGTAAGCATTTGTTGAAAAAACGTTTTTTCAGAACTTGAAGTGGCAAAAATTGCAGCCTTACCAGTAAATTTGAAGAAAATAAAAGATTCCTTCTAAATATTGCAAAACAAACTAAGGTAACTTTTATCACAATAAGAAGATTATGGAGCTCAAGAGAGGGGACCTTATTTTAGTTAGGAGACCTAGTATGTTGATTGTGATTTTATGAAGGAAGAATTGAAGATGAATAAGAAGATTATTTATTTATTTATTTATTTATTTTGTTTTATTTATTTTATACTGCAGGGTAGGCCTGTTCAGTTCTTAAAACTGCTTTACAAAGGCGCCCTGCAGTTTAAAATACATGTCAAGATAAATATAAAATATATCATCAAAAAACATTCAACGTCAAAAATACAAACTATTTAACATCAGAAAAAAATTAACATAAAACAATTTAGAGTGGGAAGTGACAATCTAAACATACAAGTACATAGCATTGTAAATCAATGGAATATTATTACGCTCTTCATCAATTCGTATGAAAGGCTTTGCATAATTTTTTAAAAACTAACAAGGAGGTACACGTACAGGCTTGTAAATTTGAAGGAAGTGCATTAAATAATTTGGGTCCGAAATATGCGAAAGATTTTCTTTTATATTCAGTTCTAGCTTTGGGAAGCTGAAGGGGGCATCGCAAAGAAAACCGTGTCCTGTATTTCACGGGCCGTTTACATACTAAAGGTTTTAAATAATTTGGAACTAAATTGTTCATTATTTTATATACAAAAACACAATACTGATATTTTATACGCTGATCTACTGATTGCCACTTCAGTGACTGCAACAGAGATATTTGTGATGTATTATAATCTTTTTTCAAAAGCATCCTGGCATATTTATTTTGAAGTTTTTGTATCTTATCTAAATGTATTTTTGCACTGCTTCCCCAAGATGTACTACAGTAATCAATGTAAGGTAAAATCATAGAAAAGTACAGCTTCTTCATGATATCAAAGGACAGTAAATGCTTAATCCGCCTTATACAACCTATTGCTCGAGATATTTTACAAACGATATTAGTAATATGTTCACACCAAGTCAAGCCCGGATCGAGCATGACACCTAAGTATTTAATCTTTTTTACATTTTCTAATTGTATGTTCCTGAATTTCACTGGCAAATGAGCACCCCTCAACTTTTTCTTTTGACCAAATACCATGGCTTTTGTTTTTTGCGGGTGTAAATGCATATTATTTAAGTCTAACCATTTACATATTGAATCAAAATCATCTTGCAAATACTTTTGTACCTCCTTAATTGATTCACCGTGATTAAAAATGGCGGTATCATCAGCATAAAGAGACATTTTAGAATGTACATGCAATTTCAAATTACACATGTCATTAATAAAAATACAAAATATCAATGGACCCAATATAGATCCTTGTGGAACACCTGATTTTATCTTTAAAAATTCACTGCGACAATTGTTAATCATTACAAATTGCCTTCTGTCTGTTAAATACGATTCCATCCAGTTGTATTCATTGCCAGTAATACCATAGTACTTAAGTTTTGCAAGTATAAAATTGTGAGGAATAACATCAAAAGCTTTGCGTAGGTCCAAGAAAATACCACCAGTAACATGCTTTCGGTCCATTTTATCATACAAAAAGTCTGTAATCTCAGTTAGACAAGTGGCAGTGGAATAAGACGGTCTGAAGCCAGACTGACAATTTGCAAGTAGATCATTTACATTTAAGTACTTATACAATTGATCATGTACTGCTCTCTCTAGTATTTTGGACAGGACTGGAAGCACAGATATTGGTCTATAATTGTCAATATCAAAAGATCCTCCCTTATGTACAGGAGTAATTCTTGCTGTCTTAAAATCTTCTGGAATAACACTAGTTTGCAAAGTTGCATTAAATAAATGGGTTAAAGGTCCAGCTATACTCTCTGCTGCCAGCTTAAGAAACTTAGGGTAAATACCATCTACTCCGACCGCTTTCGAACAATCAATATGTAATAGCTCTTTCAAAACATACTCCTTTTTGATTGCACAAAATTTAAATTCACAATCTGGAATAAAAAGAGAGGAGACCTACATGTAGTATGTTGATTGTGATATTATGAAGAATTGAAGATGAATGAGGAAGAGATTTAAGGAATGGAGTTTCAGCGACGCCTGGCTCCACAAGACCTCGTCCAATCAAAGCAAGAATGCTGCGTTATCCAGATAAAGAAAAAATTACGAGATGCCTTAATGTTAATGTTGTAGGATATGAAATATTTGAAAAATGAGGCCAGGTGTGTGTGGGGGGGGGGGTGAAAAATCCTTGCTAATGGCTTCAATTCGACTAGATGATTAATGATTGATTTTGTGTATTTGGAAAATCTCTTAATGTTGTGAATATTTGACACTAGAAAAAAAAGATTTGAGTACGTTGAGTTTAAAGGAAAAAGAGAGAAAATGTTAAGTGATAATTATAGGAGTTTTCAATGTATTCATAAATTAATTTGTAAAGATATGATTTTGTATTTGATGTTTGTATTTCATTTTGATAATGGTACCAGGCGGGGGTGCTTAATAGCAATAGATTGATACATGATTTAGCCTGGCTATAACTGTGAAATAAAAGTCATGCGTAAACGCAAAGTATTCGGATCATGGTTTGTTTGCAAGGATTAATGTCATTAGATATAACATGGACATGTTCAAGATTTTCGGCTGATTCTGCCAAACATAACACTCATTGTGAATAAGTCACTTGAAACAGGTATTTTCCCTAACTCTTTCAAGAAGGCACTTGTTCGACCACTTCTGAAGAAGGCAAGGCTAGACCCTGATTACCTAAAGAACTACTCACCGGTGCCTAATCTGAAGTTTATCTCCAAAGTCCAATACATGTACATGTATCATTGCCTAACTACAAATGATTATGCCCAACTATATGAAACCATGATGATTCAACCAACTATTGTCAGAAACCTTTGCAACATGTAAAGATCTCTCCTCATCTGTACCTCAAGTCTGACATGTATTTTAGCCTCCTTATTTTATCCCGGAAGCAACATCACATGGTGTCAGAAGTGATCACAGCTAGAGTCAACCTGCCATACTGAATCAAATTTGAATTTGAAGTCATCCTAGTTTTGATTATGAGGAGACGACATGTTGGAAAAAAAACAGGACCCCTTTCATTTGAGGGGAATGTGTCTAGAAACTGGAAAGATTGGTCGAGAGTCTCTGAATTCAATGAGATAGCTTCCGAGCTGACATGGAAACCAGAAAGTGTTAGATATGCAACATTTCTCCATGTTGCTGGACGTTTGTAAATATCTTTCAAAAGAATACATCGTCACATGCATCTTGGTAATTTGAAGAGAAAGAGCAAAACAAATGAAGGGCAATGAAACAACTACTGATTTCGAAACACTGTCAGAAGTAGGGCCATATTGTAATCGTTTGGGAATTTACGAGGGAGATGTGCAGGCCATGTTTCGTGGGGAATATGATAGGGAGAAGATAGAATGGAAAAACCTCACGAACGGTGCTGTCCTAGAATTATTTTCATGGCCAACTTCTACTCTTGGGACAATTCTTTGGTAAAGTATTGACAGCGTCATCGTCGACCACGACTCTATTGTGGGAGTGCGAGGCAACAGCGGATGTGCACTGCAAGTTAATAAAATAGGTTTGGTCTCTTGAATTTTGTATAGATTAATCCAATCCTGTGTGTTTAATCTTGCAAAAAAAATTGACTTGCCAGTACTCCAAGTTATATAATCCGTAATACCATGTCAGATACAAGTTCATTTGCAACCTCCTGTTACAATGACAGGCCCCATAAAGATGATCTCTGTATCCGCTATCGAGATATCAAACATTTTTTGTATTATTATGATGCCGAGCAGCAAAGACCTCGCGATGAGTCACGGCAGCACTGTCTTCTGGCGTTTGTAAATATGTTTTAAAACAATACATATCATCACATGCATCTTGGTAATTTGAAGAGAAAGAGCGAAAAAAAATTTTATCAGGGGAAGGGTAATGAAAAAACACTGTCAGAGGTAGGGCCTGATCGAAATCGTTTGGGTATTTACGAGGGAGATGTGCAGGCCATGTTGTGTGGGGAATATGATAGGGAGAAGATAGGATGGGAGAACCTCACGAACGACACTGTCCTAGAATTATTTTCATGGCCAACTTCTACTCTTGAGACAATTCTTTGGTAAAGTATTGACAGTGTCATAGGAGTGCGAGGCAACAGTGGATGTACACTCAGTCGGAAGACGTCAATAGATCTCCTCCGACTGATACGCTCAGTGGGAGGTGCTCAGACACGGGAGCAGCATGTTGATATAAATGTGGATGTGCTCTCAGTCGGAAGACGTCAATAGATCTCCTCCGACTGATACGCTCAGTGGGAGGTGCTAAGATACGGGAGCAGCATGTTGATAGAAAGGTGGATGATCACAAGTCATGGACCATTGTCCAATGAAGAAGAAAGAGGATTAAAAACTGTGACATTGACAAATATGGGCTGATAACTTGATTATGGACCTGGATTGGCATATGACCTACAGAAGAGAAGTGTAAAACTGCATATAGTGTAATATGATATGATATAGCAAAGAGAGGGAAATGAGAATAACTGAGAACACTTAATTTATTCTCTGACGAATTCCTTTGACTTTATTTGATAGCTCAGTTCACATGTGATTTGGTCAAGTAAATCACAAATGTTATATGCATGTTGAAAACTTTTTATGATTGTTATTATTGCCTTCAAATATTACAGTGCCTCTAGGATAAGATCTTTATTTGTGATAATGTTGATAATGTAGTTCATAATCTCGTGAATTGAGATCTAGTGATTGAATGTAGTGAGGATCCTTTGTTGGTACAAGTTTTATTCCAAACAAGGGGAGGGGGATATTGTGTTCATACAGTAACACATTCCATTCTTTATCAAGCCATTCTCTCATTCAATCATGTTATTCATTCATGCCCTCATGCCTCATTATCTCAACTGCTGTTTCCATCTCATTCCCAAGCTCACTTTCATCACATCTCCACCCCCAGACCACTTGTGTAAACATTGACAGTACTGTATCGTCCCCTCGATAAACAACCCCTTGTTCATCTCCATCTGTTTAAATTTCCCTTATCACTAATACCTTGGTCACATTTGATCTACGGCGGCCGTACTGCAAGTCGAAAACAGCGGTTTTTAACATTTCTTTTGTACCAACTACATATAGGTGGTTTGAATTAAAATTAATAAGACGGCTGTTTTCCATTCGCCGTACGGCCGCCATAGATCATACAGTATGTGACCAAGGTATTAGCCATCCTCAGAATATTATGTAACAATGTACAGTGTATGGTATATTGTAGTTTAGTGGAGAATAAAGTCAGTTGTGATTGTGACTCCAAGCCAGCTGGCTCGACCAGAGTAAAGATCGAGACAGAGTATGAGTTCAAGTGTGGATGAAAGTCAGAACACACTGTACACAAAATACAGAAATAGACAAGGAATAATGAATATTAGTTAGGCCCTATCTCTTGAAAGAATCCAATGAGGTTTTGAGAACAATTGATACCCCAATATTAAAGAGTTTTTATTTGCAATCCAACAGAGCATTGTTTGTAAAAAGTATTTGAAAGGTTCCTGGACTTTAGTAGATGGAGATGAGATGTATGCCACAGCACATGTACTATGCCTAGCGACATGAAATATATAGAAATATCACAGCTATAAAAGAATATGGAGGGCATTGATATTTGCATAACATTCCTGAATCACCCCTTCATTTGCCCCCAAATGTTCAATGCATTGGTAATAACACTGCTTAATACTAAAGTCATGGATGGCGTTTAATTTCTTGTTACATTGCAAATCTGTACATTGCCCTAATTAAAATTTAAGTCATATACAAACAGGGGTGGAAATTTTCTAGGGTTAAATTATACCCTTTTTGCACATGATTTTCTTAGCCCCGGACTATCGCTATTAAACCCCGTACTATCCTTAACCCTGTGGTATTTTTTTCCTTTTCACACATGCCCAATTGTTATTGCTAACCCCGGATAAGGAATGCTTGCTTTTCACACACGAAACTCGTTAAACCCCAGACTAGTGGTAGCTCATGTACAGTCACGAGCACACTGAGGGGTCATATCCAAAATCGTGCACGCTATAAATACATTTGTTGATCATTCGTAGTACAAGTACTTCACTCGGAATTGTTTACCGGCTATACGACAGACCTAATTACGTTATTTGCTTGATTCAGTTGATGAAAAACATGAGTGCCATTTTGCTCATTTTGCAAGTCTATTTCTTAATGAAGAAAAATAGGGAGAAACGGAGAGCAAACTGTATTACAAGAAGGAATATGTTCCGTCGGAGGAGGAGATCCAACATTGAAGACGGCGAAAGAATGGATATAGACCTGTGGATGGCGATGTTGTCAACCTATTCGGCCGACCCAGTTTTAAATAATAGGATTTGGATTTTGCCCAAAAGTAATTTCTGGTGGCGGATGATAGTGATGGAAACTTTCATGGAAGAAGACCGGTCGAGTCATTTTAGAATGCTGAGAACCACGTTTGAATTTCTGTCAACACTGTTGCGCCCTTTCATTCGCAAGACATATACTTTGAAAAAACAGCAGATCGATCCAGTGGGGGCAGGGAAATTGAAAAGATATAAAATACAATAGACGCGAGGTTCGCTGACTCCAACATGTGTGATGTGCTGTGCATGTGATATCATGATAGCGTTTTTCAAGATAGACACATGTGTTGGAGTTTAATATGCATGGTCAGGATGAAGGCTCCCAAAATAATAAAAAAAACGAAAGTGCATTCATATTTCATCATAAAATCATGTTTATATATGTGTGGTGTCGCGCGAAAACCAGACTATAGGTGAGAGACAATAGATGCGCTAGGACGTCATTTAAATACGCGTGTCATCAAACTTCTGTCTGGCACGCGTCGCGAGGAAAAACAAAACAAACAACCCGCGGGAAATAAAAAAATGTCAGGCGCATTTTCATTTTTCAGAACAGTGGATATTTGCTTGATATATTTGGTGGCGGGTTCGGATACATGTTGATTGGATTTAATTCCCCTGGCTCAAACTCATGAAGGTAAGTTGAATTATGTTGCAGATTGAGTTTTGTTAAATTCATTGATATTTGTGATGCGAGGAACATGGCAACTTAACACTTGAATGTGAATTTTGTGTTGCGTATTTATGTGGATCGATCGAAAGAGAGCTTTCTAGGAACTTCAAATTACATGCAACTGCTGAAGCGATTCTCGGTATTTGTCCGGGCCTTTGACGGCCTTTTTAAGATCTAACTGCCTAGGCTATCAACTAGATCTGCACATACTTGTATGTAACGACAGACTATCTAAGTAGGTGCGGACGGGCTATGTTACATATTTGTATGTAACATAGCCATTTAAGTTAAATCTATCACATGCAATTAGTTCGTAATAATATATATTAAAAAAAAAATTGGAAAAGGAGTAAAAAATCCATGATAATTTAAAGACATGGATTATTTCGGTGAAACAGTTCTATCCATGATTTTTTATGAATTCACTTGACAAACTTATGCAAAGATGTTTCAACTTGAATGTTATTTTGTATATCATTACATGAAATTATGTTTGTTCTATTTTCCGCCTCCAAGACTAGATATTAATGAATGCAAAAAGGGTGATTTATCATTCACACCCCCGATTCGGCCAAAGTTCATTGACCCTAAATGACCTTTGACCTTAATCATGAGACCTGAAACTTGCACAAAATTTTCAGTGATGCTTGATTACTATTATGTCCAAGTTTCATGAATCAGATCCATAAACTTTCAAAGTTATGATGGGAATTCAACAGATATCCCCAATTCGGCCAAAGTTCATTGACCCTAAATGACCTTTGACCTTGGTCATGTGACGTGAAACTCATGCAGGATGTTCAGTGATACTTTATTAACCTTATGTCCAAGTTTCATGAACTAGGTCCATATATTTATGGACCTAGTTATGATGACATTTCAAAAACTTAACCTCAGGTTAAGATTTGATGTTGACGCCGCCGCCGTCGGAAAAGCGGCGCCTATAGTCTCACTCTGCTTCGCAGGTGAGACAAAAACAGATTTTGTGAGAAAATGCAGGAGACGTCGTTGATTCCTCCAACATGGTCTAAGTTCATTGACCCTAAATGACCTTTGACCTTGGTCATGTGACATGAAACTCTAATAGGATGTTCAGTAATACTTGATTAACCTTATGGCCAAGTTTTATTAACTAGGTCCGTATACTTTCTAAGTTATGACGTCATTTCAAAAACTTAACCTCAGGTTAAGATTTGATGTTGACGCCGCCACCGCCGTCGGAAAAGCGGCGCCTATAGTCTCACTTTGCTTCGCAGGTGAGACAAAAACCTAAAATCCAAAATTTCACCTATAATACCCATTTTCCCAGGATGGCTCACATATCAATTGTAATAGAAAGACATATGTACCCCCGCTAGAATTTAAAATAGAAGTTTCAATTTCAATTAAACTGTACACGCTATTTTGAAAACTAAATACATGTTACCTCAAAATAGACTAGCTTAATAACACGATGGATGTCAATGAGGAAAGTATTAAAACACGAATTCTAACTTGCTGACTTATGGCGCGCGCTTTTCCTCATCGCAGTGTTCATGAATATTCATTATGCTTACCTCTGATTGAACAACACGGCCAGCTCTGTTGTGGGGCATGAATGGGAGTGCTAAGCCCACTTTTGTTTTACTCTAGCGATCTTAACCCTGTACTATCGCTCTTAGCACCGCAATTGCTGGGATAACCCTGCTTTTTTGCAGAGCCAAATAATCCCGTACTAAAGGTGGGGTTTAATAGCCCACTTTGCAAAAATGCTGCGTAAAAAACAAAGTGGGCTAAGCTTAACCCCGTACTATAGGTGGGGCTAAATGGAAATTTAGCCCCACCTATAGTATGGGTTGAGGAAATTTTAGCGTGTGTAAAAAGGGTATTACAGGCCTATTACGAGGGATATGTACTTGCATTTAGGAAAAATTTTATGTTATCTTTTAAATGCTAATCTTAAAATTGCATCAGGGATGCCAACCTTGTCCCAAGAACTGCAATATTTTGACAGATGATAAAAGGATCTTGGGAGGAAATATAACATTCTTAACTTATTCATACATGTGTATATTACTATTCAGGGTAAAAATAGAAGATTTTCCATGAAACCTGCAGTAATTTAATTAAAAACACTATACATCAAATCTGCTCCCAAAACTTTCATGACTACCCTATCTGAATTTTTTGTTATCCGAAACAAGATGATAACCAACAGTTCAAACCATGGCTGTAATTTTGAAAACTTACATATTTTTACCTTCAATTCCACTTTAAAAAAGGCAAAAGCGTCCAAATGAAAAGCTTGGTCGCTTCACTTCCTTGCTTTCAAGTTTTTTTCAAAAAAGTTATTAAAAAAAATTCTGCATACAGCCATGGTTCAAACCAACTATTCCCTCAGAGTTATAATTGCCAAAAAATATATTCTCTAATTGGTAAGCCTTTCTGTACATTATTTTGTTTTTTTTCATGATCCTCTGCCCTGCTATGACCAAAAATATGGTCGAGCCAGAGGGCTCACTTATTTTTTCATCACATGTATAAAATGTAGAGGTGCCTTGGCCGAGTGGTCTAAGGTGCCTGGCTATACAAAAGTCCGGAGTTCGATCCCCGGCACCTATGCCCGTGTGCAAGGCATTTAATCTGCAATGCTCTTTTATCCTGCATTCAAATAAATGGAAATGCTTTAAGCATTATTGGTAACTAGGTGTGCAAATAAAAAATGAAATAAAATAAAATGCATCTGTCTTGCATTTCACACAATACCCTTTAAGTGATGCAAAACATGAAAAATGTATTGCATGAATTACAACATAAAATGCCGACACGAAGCAATGAATAAATATGGACGGAATTCAAAATATTTCAGTGTTACCAGCACTCCAACGATTGTAAAAATCCCAGCTCAATCAAGAGAAATGTTAAGTTTCCTTGCTGACATCTTGACCTGAAAAAAGATAAAAATGAGAATATATATTACATTTCTTAATTCGTAGATACCATGTGAGCAGGTGCAGATAAATGTTTAAATTACAGAACAAATCTATAACTTGCATAAATCAAAACTAAATTACTACTCGAGGATTATTTGACATAGCAACAGAGAAATGTATGAACTGGATTCCAAGAATTGTGGCTACAAAAAGCACTGCAGGCTTATAGAACAAGTTGTCTCAAAGTTGTGCATAAACTGAAATCATTACAATGTCAGCCTATTGCTGTTGATCAATAATGGTGCATTCTATGGAACCTAAGAAATATCTGTTCAAGAAGGAATAGTTTTTTTTATAAAGTGCACATAAATGGACCTTTCCGCATTTTCATACATGTATCTGTGGATATTTGAGGTATCAAAGCCATTATTAGGTGGTCTGTCTATGACAGATCACCTCTTAATTTCGTCAGAATTTTCTTTATTTATTTCTTTATTTTTACGGATTTTTCTTGTCGCCAAGTTATCTCAAAATGGACTTGCTCAATTTCATTGAATTTCATGTCATCTATAGGATCTGTCATGGACACGTGCAGTGAAGCTTTTCAAGGTCATCAGGTCATGATGACGTCATCTAGGCGCCATTTTGTAAAATCACATTATCAATCACATCTCCATTATCAATTATCAAAAATCAATCAAATTTACATCACATCAACTTCAGGTCAAGGGTCATCAGGTCATGTCATCAAAGGTCACCTGGAGGTCACGACGCGCGCGTATGCGCGCGTCAAAATTTCAAAATGCTCAAAATCACTTTTTGACCAAACGAGAGTACGTTTTAGGTCATTCTAAGCATTTCAAGAATTTGCGCGCGCGCACGCATGCGTGCGCGTTTCCGCGCGTAACACCTTAACGCAACGCAGAAACACCGTTTTTTTTACATCATTGCATTGATAATAAAATTCTGAACAATTCGATACCTTGATCAACCTTCTACGACCATTAATGACGAAATTAACACCCGTTAAAGTCTGCAGCACGTGTGCGCGCGAGCTCTCACTATAGGCCATATATGGGCAAAAACATGCCTATTGTAAATTCACTGTAGCTCTTTAAATAGTCCATTGACCCCCAATTTTTTTTTCATATATCGATAGAGTATGAGTTGTAGATTTGATTTCATGTCACCATTGTCCCTAAATTATATCGTGACGTCATCAAAATGGCGCCTAAACTAAAAATTTCATTTTTTCAAAAATGACGTCATCAAATTTATGCAAATTTGGTTGTAACTTCTCAAATATAGATCATTTTTCGCCCAGATTTCGATATGTTGTAGTTTAGAATGTACTCTTTCTCATTAGGGGTCATGAATTTTCATTTTGAGAAACGCATCATTGCGTAAAACAGCGATGAAAAGAGGCATGTCATTTTTCCTCATTTTGCGTGTAATCTCTATGGGACCTGACTTTTTCTCAAAACTAGATTCGACATTCCGCTATTTCGTGAGCCATATCTCCATTTTTTCTTGTCAGTTTTCTTTAAGCTTTTAGTATGTTGTAGCTGAGATTCTAAGCTTCCGCAAGTGTGCCCTTCATTTTTTGATCAGATGCCGGGATCATGCCCGTATTTCACTTGCAAAATTGGACTTGTAATTCTCAAAATTGCTTACGTGTATTCTCTATGGGGAATATCGTGGCTTTGACTGCTTTCTAAAGGGCGCGGGTTCGAGTCCTGGGGTGAACAAGATGATTTTTTTTTTCAGTTTTTTTTTTCTTTTTGCCACTTCTTACATGATCCTTTATGATATTTAAAAGGTATAAATGTTTAAATTTAGCAAGATAAAACAGATTATAATTGATTTTTTTCATATCACATGTGTTTTGCGTGTAATCTGTATGGGACATGACTTTTTCTCAAAACTAGATTCGACATTCCTCTATTTCGTGAGCCATATCTCCATTGTTTCTTGTCAGTTTTCCCTGAGCTTTTAGTATGTTGTAGCCGAGATTCTAAGCTTTCGAAAATGTGCTCTTCATTTTTGATCAGATGCCGGGATCATGCTCGTATTTCGCTTGCAAAATTGGAATTCTCAAAATTGCTTACGTGTATTCTCTATGGGGAATATCGTGGCTCAATGGATAACGCATTTGAATCGCTTTCACAGGGGCGCAGGTTCGAGTCCTGTGGTAAACAAGATTTTTTTTTCATTTTTTTTCTTTTTACCACCTCGTCCATGATCCTTCGTGATAATTTAATGGTATAAAATTTAAAATTTCGCAAGATAAAACAGATTATAATTACTTTGTTTCATATCACATGTATTGTCATACATGAAAGAGACCCTTTTAACAGTGCTTTATCATCTCCCGTCTTTCACAAGTATTCCATCCATAATGAATATTCCGTCGTCATCATGAAGATCATATTGATCTGCATGAATATATGTCTGTCTATCTACCTACTCTGTATATGTATCTGTCTATCTCTCTGTCTAATATAACATATTTATCTGTTTAGATATGTATATCTATCTATCGTTCTATATATCCATCAATCTATCTGCCTGTCTCTATCTATCTTTCCATATGTATGTCTGTCTGGCTATCTATCTATATCAATCTATTTGTCTCTATCTATCTATCTATTTATCTATCTATATGTCTGTCTGTCTATCTATGTTTTATTAATATAACCACCTATCATTTATCTCTCAATCGATCACTTGATCCATCCATCGCTCCATCCACCACTCCATCCATCTATATATATAATCATCTATCTTGTATGTATCTGATTGAAGATGTATGTTTGACGATTGTCATCATCACATCAATAATCACATTTAGCAATGGTCAAAACTTATTCTTAGGATGTCTACGATCAAGATTATCAATGATATATATATGATTTATTTCATACATCAGCCGACACTGAATGACAAATCATGACAGACCACCTAATTCGTCCGCATGACGAATTAAATTCTAGTTAATATAATTTTTGATACCTCTAGGGCAAATCCCTCTCTGGCCCTGTATTTTATTCACTGTAATTTCCTCTCAAGAAACGTGCCAGATAATTGGCTATCAATGGTCATTTAAAAAAAAAAGCTTTTAGATAACATTCCCCTCTTCTGACCCTTTTTCTTTTTCACGATTACTTACTCTCTCACAATTCTTCTCACGACATGAGCCCTATATAAGAGGCCATTATTAGAACCATTATTTCTAATACCGGGAGCCTAGGGCTATTCAAAGTGCATGGGATCAATCAAATAACCAGGGCGATCTACAAGACGTCTTCTTAGAAACTAAATGAATCTAAACACTCACCAATCAAACGGCAAAAGGAGCTTTATATTTCAAGCAAAATCATATTTTAGAGACTGAACTGCGACTGTTAAAAAAAATGATGCATATGATTTTGGAGCTCAAGCTTGCTCCATTAAATGTCGCCCTCTAAATCTCAAATTATGAAGTCTTGTCGCGAAATATTGCATTAAATTTAGATGCTCATATTTTCGCGCTCACCGATCTTGCCGCGAAAATTTCCACTTTTACAATGCTTGTATCATTCTCCCCCCCTCCCTTCCTGGCCCTGTATTCTATTCATGAAAACTTACCCTCTCCCGATTCCTCTGCATATCCCTCAGCATGGTGCGAACCATCGCCAGCTGGTCCAGTTCCTCTTTCTTTCTGTCCTCAGCATCCTCCACCTGCCTCTTGTATTCCTGACGATGACCTTCCAGGTCAGCTAGTCTCTTCTCCAGACCCTTGATCTCCTCCCTCAAATGCTGCTGCTTCTGTGCGATGTTGCCCATTTGTTGCTGGAAAATAAAATGTAATTTTTACAACAGTTAGTACACGGTTAAAATCAAATATGTTTTTGAAAATTTCATTGATAGTAAGAAAGAATTTATTTGTAGCATTAAGTCTAACCTGCATCACGCGATTCAATATAGCATCAGTACTGTTGACTTTGAAAACTACTATAAAATAATTATTCACAAGACACCATTCATATTATGATACGATACTACATTCATTGACCCTAAATGACATTGGACCTTGATTATGTGACCTAGGACTTTCAGTGATACTTGATTACCCCTATGTCAACAATTCATAAACTATATCCATATACTTTGAAAGTTATGACAACGATTTAATAATTACCTGCAACATGGCAAAAATTCATTGATCTTAATGACCTTTGACCTTGGTCATGTGACCTGAAACTTGCTAAGGATGTTAAGTGCAGCTTGATTACTATTATGTCCAAGTTTTATAAACTAGACCAATACAATTTCAGAGTTACATGTATGATGGTAATTCAACAAATATCTTACTATCCCGAAAATGGCCAAAGTTCATTGATCTTAAATTACCTTTGACATATGAGCTGAAACTCACACAGGATGTTCAACTTCAGAGATACTTGATTACTCTTATGTCCAAGTTTTATGAATCAGATCCATAAACTTTTAACGTTATGATGGTACTTCAACAAATGGCACTAACTTGGCCAAAGTTCATTTACCCTAAATGACCTTTGACCCTGGTCATATGACTTGAAACTCAGGCAGGATCTTCAGTAATATTTGATTACCTATATGGCCAAGTTTCATGAACTAGGTCAATATACTTTCTATGTTATGATTACATTTAAAAAATTCAACCTTAGGTTAGATTTCGATATTGACACCCCCAACATGGTCTAAGTGCACTGACCCTAAATAACTTTTTACCTTTGTCATGTAACCCGAAACTCGGGCAGGATGTTCAGTAATACTTGATTAACCTTATGGCCACGTTTCATGAACTAGGTCTATATACTTAGTTTCAAAAACTTAACCTTCGGTTAAGATTTGATGTTGACGGCGCCTATCACTCTTCTATGCAGGTGAGACAAAAATGTCAAATGCCACATAAAGTATTCACCTCTGATATCCTACCTGAAAGGCGTTGTTCATAAATTTGCACAATTTTCTTTGTTTACCAATTTGTTGCACAGAAAAAATGTAAAATGTCAGACTTAATCTTAACTTAAATATTTCTGCACTTTAATAATATTTTGCAATTTCTGTATGGTTATACTCAACTGCACATTATAATACATTAAAAGGTGAACAGGAAACCATTACAAGATAAGCAGAGGGGCACTGCTTATATGACATGTCATGTCACAAAATCAAAATTAAAAGATAAAACTTAGATATTTATTAACAGATTTCTTTCAAATCTTCTTCAAACATATTCTTTACTGGTATATTTTTTTACATTCATAAAAATCAACTTGACGACAGTGTAGTCTTCCCCTTTCACTCTTTGCGAAACATCTCCCAACCCCTGACCTAATAGGAAATTCACCTTGTGTTTTGCAATATCTGTGTTTTGTTTCTCGACCCTCTCCAGCACATCTGCCTCCTCGCTCTCCAACGCTTCACACCGGATACCGAGTGATTGGTATTCATCCTCCATTTTCCTTGCTTCTTCCTCCGGACTCATTTTCCTCCTGCTCCGGGCGACATCGGCCTTCTCGCTTCCTGCATTCTTACTTTCCCTCATCCTAGAATCACTAGAATTGCTATCACAACCAATGAGAGCCTTACTAACACTGTGGTCTCTCCCCACTGGCTTGTTCATGACTTGTCCTTCATTTGCATATCTATCAGGCATATATTGTGGAGGTCTGTGGCTCTCTGGGTTGTGATTGGTTGAATGCATCGAGACATGATTTTGATTGACATCAGGAGTTCTGTGATTGGACAGAGTGTTCAGAGGGCGTGCCCCCGAGTTTGGTCTAGAGGAAGATACGAGTTCTTGGAGAGTTGAATTCGGGGATGTCGAAGTGACTAAATTTGGAGAAAAAAGAGTGAATCCATTCAAACTTGAGAAAAATCTCCCATTCAAAGTAGAGGAAAAGACACTTCATGGAAAAGAAAATGCAAAGGGGAAACTGTGTTACAGTTCTGAAACACACACATTGATCAACACAGACTTTTCACATACTAAAAATCTTATGTAGAAATGCAAGGCTTATATAGGACATCTGCCCCGTCTTACAAAGAGTTACGACTGATGTGATCAATCTCAAGTATATGGAAATCCATCAATGCCATAATTTTAATTTTTTTTAGGAAACTTGCTCAATGTCCTTTGAAAACAAAGAGAACCATACTGAATTGTCAAGAAAACAGTGAATATATGGACATGCATCATTTCAAAAAAAATTTGAAGAAACATATATTTTAGATGTGATTAATCGGATCAATCGCAACTCTTAGTAAGACGGGCCCATTTCCTGTTCGATAAACTGTTTGGAATTCAAACACTCTCTTGCTAGGCTAAAGCCAGGTCAATAATACTACTACTAATAATAATAATGGTAAGTTTTTGTATAGCACACAACACATAACAAATAAGTCTCTATAGGCTTGAGAAAACAAAGGAGAGGAAGAGAAGTGTTTGTGAGTTCATTTTGTTGAGGCTAGATACAATTTAAGTATGTTTTATGAGCTGTTTTGAATTTGTTAACTGAATCAATTGTTTTCAGGGAATTGGAAGTCTGTTCCATAAAACAGGGGCTGCATGAGCGAATAAACGATCGCAATATGATTTTGTTGTTATTGGAGTAACGACTAATAAATTCATGCTTTGTGAATGTAAATAACAAGTCCCTTTGGAAATGCATACAGAAGATAAAGTAATATACATGTACAGAAGGCTATACAACAAAGGATTATTAATTTTACATTGATCTTATCATTTAATCTCAGATACATTCAACAAAGTCTTTTGTTTAATTCGGCTACAGGTTCCATAGCAATCGTCTCATATAGACCTATCATACTTTACCTCTTGTTCTACAGGTTGGACATTTGATTCTATCTTCAGCACAGGCTTCACAGAGGGTGTGACCACAGGGAACGAGAAGGGTTGCAGAATGATCCGGTGGTACCTGGTTGGAATGTCAACGACAAATGCAAAACATTATTCTAAAAAAAGATAACAAACATGCTTCAAGTATCAGAATAGACATATAATTCAAATCGAAATAACAAGCAATAGCTGAGTCCTAAGTCCAGTGTTTAGGTACGTGCCACATGTATGCAGGTTGTTTAATACAAAGCTATGAAAACCAGTATATTTTCTTCGATATGTACCTCAAATGAGGTGAACTGATAAGAATTCTTTTATTTTTGAAAAAGCATTTCTAACAACCCCTTATCATTTTAGAAATGAATACATATTCCATGTCCTACCACTTCTAATGCCAAACCGCCTTAAATATATGCATTTTTAATTACAGAATATGACAAGAAATGGAGCTCTCATGACTGCTTTGTCATCAGTGGAAAATTAAAACCTAGGTTTTTTTCTTCAAATTTTGAGATGAGAGGTGCCAGCCCCTGATAATGCAACAAAAAATGAGTTCAATGACCTACCATTAGCTGCTTGCATTTACCGCAGTGATGTCCTTCAATGTATCCTGTATCATCATCTGGTTCATCCAGGACACCTTGAGGATATCCCGATCGGTTCATCAACTCCTGTCTCTCATCCTTTATCTCTGCCTTCACCCTACTAGCAATCTGATCAGCCAGCCTGTCAAAGGCATCAGGATCCAACGCAGGCTTTGGTCTCGTTCTCCTTTCCGACTCGCTGCCACCAACCCTGCTGTAGGCATCCCCCACCAAGCATTTGTCGTCAACTGTTTGTTGAGCATGCTCTGAGGTATGCATCACATTTGTCCTTGCATCGTCATAGTTGTCCACATCCCCTTGCAGTCGACTGGACATTGTCCCATCATCGCCATGAGATCCTCTACTGTCATTCCAGTTGGGATTAGCATACATCCCTGGTTCACCCTTCTTTCTGTCTCTTGAACCTGAAGACACTTGGTCCTCATTGACTCTCCTCTCATGGTCCGTCCTTGCTGATTTTTCTGATCTTGAAGATGGAACGTTTCTCCCGGAGGGAGGACGTGACCCCTCACTAGTAGTGCTCTTTGCACTTGAAGGTCTGGATCCATGTCTTTTGGTACTTGATGCCGACAGAGAGATACTGTTTTTTGAAGGCTTTGATGAACTCCTGGAAGGGGAAGCTGATCTTGTTCTCAGTGTGTTCTTCTTGGTGGATGAATTTGTTGGAGGTTGATGAGAATTCTTTTTATGATTACCTGTACTCCATGACATAGTTTCTGATCCTGAAAAGGAATTGAGGCAATATATTTTTTTTATCTGAGCTGTTACCTTCTCCAGACTTCATTGCTATCTTAAAATAAAAAAATCTCTCAACCGCCTCCAAATAATGACAATATTTCCATATTTTCTAAATGAGAAAATTATTGAAATATAGTACTGAACACCACTTTGATTTTCTGCAACAAACTGAAAATTACAATATTTTGACCTGAACTGTACAACAATCAATACCTAATGCAAACATATATCCTGCTGATTCTTATGTTGCGTAGGCAACAATTAAATATGTTGTAGTACTGTATGGTACACCAATCCAGGAAATTGCAATAATTACCAGTTTTATTATTTGTTGGTGCAGACTTTCTGGCATTGTCTCGGCTCTTCCTTCCTGCTCCCCCTTGAGGTGTTTCATCAATGCTGTCCATACCATCTATGTTCAGAGATCGTTCCCTCAGCCAATTGGCTTGCATTCTCTTAATCTCGTCCACCTGTTTTATGAAATAAAGAGATAAAATTAATTATCATCTATATATAGTGTTTTAGCGATGCATTGAAAACACATATTTTGGTCTGCATCAATTGCCTGTGCAGTACCAGAGCGTATCCCTAAAAATCTGACGAATATCCCATAGGCTACTGTACAAAATTTGCTAGTGAATATGAGAACATCAACAACAGTTTAGGGCGAGTGCTCAAAATATACAATGCGTACAACAATGAAAGCAATGCGATGCACAGCATATAGCACAACTATGCAATATTACAGTAATCATTTATGATCACATTATAAATTTTATTATTTGTGAAATAATAATTGGTATCTATAAATTGTTCTTCAAGACAGCATCGCTATCCGGATGTACATGTACGTCATACGCAAGCGGTTAAAGAGTCAACCCTATTGTACTTGCGTTGTGTACATTTCGATCGAGGGATCTACATGACATTGGTCTGGTGAGAAACCTTTATTTTTTAACATTTTAATTTTTTTAAACCTTCCTACGCATTAGGCATAGGAAGGTGTAGAGATAATTAAAATCACAACCAATTACATGATTTTTAATAAAAAAGATGGATTTCCTAGGGAAATCCATCTTTGTTTTGGTCAGTCTCTTATGCATATATGGACAGGGTTCAAGACTCCAATAATGAAGAAGTATATGTCAATTTTTTTTTAAGACATCATCATGGAGTCCTCAAGACTAGGTAAAAAGGACGTTCTGAACCTTTCTGTTCTCACCCTTGAAAGTCTAATGCAACCAGATCTGTTAAAGACTAGCTCCCCACGGAGCGGGTGAGTTTCATCTTTAACAATGGCAGTGAATTTGGAACATATTGCTGATTGCACAATTTCTTCCAGCTTTGTTAAAGAAATCCAGTGATCTTGCTCGATTGTGAAACTATCCTTGCCAATTTGGTCTTGTTTTTCTCTGTTAGGCCACTAAACCAGACAATCGAGCAAAAACATAGCACAGATTGGATCACACTGATAGAAGAGAACTAGTCTAGGGTCTGACTTCTCATATGAAAAGATCTATTAAGCTTCTGAAGGAAATATAGGCGTCGGTGGCCCTTAGCATAAATTTGTCTTGTGTTTTCATCCCACTTGAGTTTGTTGTCTACTACCGTTCCAAGATAATTATATCCGGACACCTGTTCAATACCATCATCATGAACACATGTGGATGTGGATATACTCCCCTAGTCTTATGAAAGTAAAAAATCATTTCTTTTGTTTTTTGGGTATTAAGTTCCAATGATGTCTGACAAAAACTCTTCTGTCTTCGATACAGAGTATACCGTTTCATTATTAACTCTGATCAGTCCTATGATACACGTATCATCTGAATATTTTTTGTTCTCCTTCTTTAAAATTGAAAACGAAATTGCTGATCGATACTGCGAACGAACGCAACAGAGTACCAACTTTCCCTTTTTTGAGGGTCCAGTTTGTGCCTCGATGTCAGGATTCTCACGATAGACCACTCTAGGCGACATCGCAATACTTACCCGTGTTAAGAAACTGGGACTCCACTCACACGCATTTGGGCCGCCCTAGCTTAGAACTAAGCTTTCTTTCCGTAAAAAATATATATTCTTATAATTCAATAAATGTTACTAAATACATAATTACTGTTAAATCGGTACTCACTGGTTCCTTTCTTGAATTTTCTGGCAATTTCCCACGCTTCTGGCTACAATTCTGTGATAAATTTTGTCGCCATAGACAGCTATACATGCAACTTTATTTATAAATGGAGCGCCCCTTACGAGAGTTGTTAATGCCGCGGAGAAATCGTTAGGCATTTTGGCCTGTGTTCAAGGCGTAGCTGTTCTATTTTTTTTATAGGTATGAGATCGAAATCACAGTGAGTGTACACTCTTTCATAATGATTCCGATAGGGAGGCGCAACACCCCCACCCACATTGGCACAAATCCCAGGGCAGGGAGACATGTCCCCCTCACCCAAATTAGTAGGGGGCACATTATGAAATGTCCCCCTACTATTTTTGGTCTTTTCATTAAAAATCGAAATAAAACATGTATTTTGGAAGAGACGATCTTACTTTTGGGATGCCCCCTTTTTTTGCTTGTTTGCTTGTCAAATTTCTTTTGGTCAAGATGACCTTCTTTTGGGGGTGATAAACCTTCTTTTTTTTTGTTTTTGCTTGTCAAATTTTCCCAGCCCCTGGTCCCCCTACCTTTGGGGAGAGATTTCCCCCCCTTGCCAAGTAGACATACTCTTGATATTGTTTGTGAATCTGCACGGGCATCGGGGGCTGGGGGATGAGGAAAAGCGGTGAGACGAGAACAAAAATAGAAGGGAAAAGAGGACCGAAAAAAAGTGAACGAAAGAAAAATTAATGGAAAATAAAAGGGAGGAGAAAATAGGGAGAAATGTGATGGGAAAAAATTAAAGGAAAAGAGGACAGAAAAAGTGAACGAAAGAAAAATTAATGGAAAATAAAAGGGAGGAGAAAATAGGGAGAAATGTGATGGGTTAGGTCGAGATTTTATATGCCCGTGCAAAAAGAAATGAGCAGAGGTTGAGATCTTGTCCGTTTGGGCAAATGCCTGTCTGTTTGTTGGACTGGCGCCTGTTGCAAAAATTATTAAGCTGATGGAATCACTGCTTCATGCATACCGACAGTGACAGGATTTAGCGGTTGTAGGTATACATGTAAATCGCGCTCTAACGCTCTAAAACTGCACTTTTTCTTTTTTGGAACGAGTATGAAGTTATCTATTGATATACTGATGTACAATAAAAGTCATTGTCATGTATTTCTTGACATTTCATTTACTTTTTTACCATAATTATATCAGGGGCGGATCCAGCTTTCGCCAATAGGGGGGGGGCGCGAAAAATACTTTCATCAACATTTTTCTCGCTTGGCCGCTATAACTTTTTTTTTATTGGTTTTTCACGGGGTAGTCCTAACTAAAGACTGAAGATTTTAGTATATGTTAGTTTTAACACGATAAGGTATCTCATGTGGTCTTAATATATAATTTTAGCGTGAAGCGCGAGCTACATTCTTTGATATTTTATGTCCTTAGAATTGAAGATTCTGAGCAGTTTTTATAATCATGAACAAAAAAAAGTATCCGACTAAACAATGCGAGCGCGAAGCGCGAGCCGAAAATTTATTATAGGAACATGAAAAGTGACTCAATTAGGACTGTTTTTAGTGATTAATAAAGAGGATACAAGTATCACCAATTAAATAATGAAAGTGCGAAGCGTGAGCTAAAAAAATTGATATTCCGACCTGAAATTTGGACAGTACAAGCACGTTTTTATTAAAATAAAGAACAAGCTGTGTGTCTCAAACAATAATGGAGCGCGAAGCATGAGCTTATCTTTTTATATACTGACATGAAAGGACATAAAGGAGCATTTTGACAAATTTTGGAAAGAATTTGCAAAGAAGATAGATATCTCACAAATCAAACAATGCGAGCCCGCAGAGCGAGCTGAAAATTTTGATATAACAGTTTGTATAAATCAAACAAAATAATAAAAGCTTGATGTGCCAGCTAAAATATTGTTTGCAAATTTTAGAACTGGATATGAAGTGTCATTTAATCCTCTTGAATGGGATTCATTACACAGGCAATGCAAGCGCGAAGCGCAAGGGAAAATTTTTATATAAAGTCTATTTTACAATTCTTCCCCTCACCTTTTTCTTGTTTTCTTTCGGGGTCGTTTAGAGGCTGTAAATTACACATAATGGGTATAATACCTCCTTTTTACTTTTCTTTCTGTTTTTGTAGTTTCTATCAAGATAAAGAGTAGGTTGTCAAAAAATAGGGGGGCCGGGGCCGGCTCGGCCCCCTCCTGAATCCGCGCCTGTATATCCCATAGCTGCTCGCATAGGCCTACGCCGTCACAAATAATAAAACAAAATCTTGCTTTTTTTTTCTTTTTTGGTGGGGGATGGATTTTCCATACGCATACCAATTTTTCAAATTATTTTTTTCTGCTATTTTCATAATAAACTTTAAATGAATTCGCCTTTCCACTACTTATTTTTTTAAAGACAAAATAACAAAATTATATATCTAGTCATCATCGTCACCAACTTCATTCTCATCTTCATCACCACTACGACCATCATTATCATCATCATCACTGCCACCATCACCACCACTATCTGATCATCTTCACCAAGATAATTTTCATCATCATTGCCATCATCGTCTTTCTTTTTTTCTTATTTTTTCCCCTTCCCTTCTTTTTTTCCTTCCTATTTTCCTCCTTTTTTAGAGGGGCACACCACCACGCCCCCTCACTGGATATCGGCCTCTAAATATGTTTGTTGTTGTATATAAGTTGGCGTATGCCTCATGAAATGAAATAAGAGAAAATAAGGAAAGGGAAACTAAGAAGAAAAAGAAGGACTGAGGAGAAGAAAAAAGAAAGCCAAACAAACAAGAAAAAACAATATCAAAATTTTGTTGTAAAGTCTTCTACGTGAGTTTAATAATTATGTTTTCAATGAAATGAGAACATAAAAGAATTGAAACAAGTAAGAAGGGCTATAAATCGTAGCAAAGAATTAGAGGGAAGCTCCGATACAATAAAAAGGTGAGAAAAAGAAGAC
This sequence comes from Lytechinus variegatus, assembly GCF_018143015.1. NCBI lineage: Eukaryota > Metazoa > Echinodermata > Echinoidea > Temnopleuroida > Toxopneustidae > Lytechinus > Lytechinus variegatus. The sequence continues at coordinate 21,720,280 of NC_054752.1, read as the reverse complement.
TTTGAAATACTCACAACACGAGCATAATAAAAAAATATGGAATAAGTGAGGACAAGTAGCTGAGGGACCCCCCCCCCCTCTCTCTAGTTATTTATCTATCAAACTCGCATACACAAGAACTTCTTACTAATCAAAATATTGCAAGCAAAAAGCACGAGCTGACATTTTTTTAAATATTCAAAACTGATAGAGAGACACATTTTAAACAATTCATGAATCATAACAATTATTCATTAGCTTACCAATCGAATCATTCGATTGCGACAAAAGATCTGAGAATTAATGTTTTTAGGAATTCATTAAAAGCATAGTTGTATCTCAACATTAAAATAATTAAGGCGGGCGCAAGGTATCAGCTAAAGCTTCATACACCGATAAATTTTTTTTTGACATTTTAAGTATTTTCGGTAATCATGAAAAAGATTGATATTTCATGAAAGCTCAAATCCCGAGGAGGAATATTTTTATTAATTGACTTTAAAAAAAAATGTTCTAAGCCCCATTTAATATTTGATTATAAGTCGATGCAGTAAAAGCTGAAAAATAAAGTATTTTGTGTTCCTCTATCATAATTCTCTTTCTCTTTAACCCTGGTTCCTTTTTTCTGGGGGGGGGAGCATTTTGGTTAAAAAAGAGAGAAAAAAGATAATTGCTGGCTTGTGGACGGTAGTGGTAGGGACATCCCCCCCCCCCCCCCGTAGTTACGCCAATATGGGACCAAATGATCCTACATGTCCGAGGCAAAACTTGTGCAATCAATTAAACATTATTTTTGAAAAAAATTAAAGCTTGCGCTGTTTAACTTTAATCTCTTTCACCTAAATTTGCGATGAACGCTGCGTTATGAAATATATAATTATCAACATCTGGCGAAAAGAATAACCATCCGATCACAACTGGGCGTTGTGGCGTGCGCCTGTAATCCAAGCTGTGGGGAACTTACAAAATTGATGCAGAGGTTCGAGCCCTGGTCACGTCTTTCGGATGGTGACGTTAAAGGTCGGTCCCAGACGTAAATAATCATACCTGATTGATACACGTCTGACAAAACTAAAATACACACACTGACGAGAACGCGTATCACGTGATCTGCATATCAGCTTCGATCGCAAGTCAGCAGTGAAGGATAACTGCCAAGAAAATCAGGAAAAAGTCATCAAAATGTAAGTGTCCCTTATTTTCTTTCATTTTTTGTTGTTGCTAACAATGCTTTAGCTTTTACACTCGAAAATCAAGCATTATTAAAGAAAAAAAAAACCAATATAACTTGTAGTTGTACTTGTGATATAAATACAGAAATATCCTGTGCTCAAACTTTTCTAACCCAAAAATAGTACTGATGTCGCCTATGAGGTCCATACATGTAATGTTTGGACCTCATTGGTACTCTAGTCCACTCCTAGTACCAATGAGGTCCAAACATTACATGTATGGACCTCATAGGCGACATCAGTGGAATTGCGGGGTTAGAAATCTTTGAGTACAGGATATTTCGATATTATTTCACAAGTACGCGCTCTATTTCTTTTTTTGGCCAATATTATAATTAAGGATCGTAAATACATTGTTAGCAACAAAAATAAAATGAAAGATATTAAGGGAAACTTACATTTTGACGACTTTTTCCTGATTTTCTTGGCAGTTGCTCTTCACTTCTGACTCGCGATCGAAGCTGTTATGCAGATCACGTGATACGCTTTCTCGTCAGGTGATCGGTTGGTTATTCTTTTCGCCAGACGTTGATAATGATATATTTCATAACGCTAGCATTCATCGCAAATTCAGGTGAAGCGATTGGAGTTAACAGCGCAAGCTTTAAATTTTTCAAAAAAAATTTTATTGCATAAGTTTCGCGCCGGACATGAAGGATTATTTGGTCCCATATTGGCGTAATGCATAACAACGGGGGGGGGGGGGGGTGTCCCTACCACTTCAACGACTATAGCCAGAAATTATTTTTTTTTTCTCTCCTAGCTTTTTTAACCAAAATACCCCCCCCCAAAAAAAAGGGGACTAGTGTTGAAGAGAAAGAGAATTATGATAGAGGAACACAAAATACTTTATTTTTCAGCTTTTATTTATTCGACTTATAATCCCATAATCAAATATTAAATGGGGCTTCCAGTTTTTTAAGCCCGGGGGCCACTTACATGAGTGGATACCATATGCGCGACCAAAAAAAAATCTTTTTCACTATAGGGCACGTTACGTACGTAACGTGATAAGGGTGTCAAAAACACAAAAATAATGAAAAAGGGGTATATCTATTTCGCTAGGAAAATTACGTGTTTAGGGTCGAATTTGAGGGGATGATAAAACAAGATTAAAATGTTTTATAAAGGATGTCCTTGTTTTCCCCAACACTTCGTGTTTAGAGTCCAATTTGCGCAAGGTGTAGAAGCTAGGTGGGGTCGTACTAAGCCAATTAAAGGTAAAAAAGCCGAAGACCGAAGGACCCGTAACAATAAACATTCCTGTACTTGTGCATTTCAGGGAATATTTAAAGAGTATCGTTTTGTTTCCAATTCTTGTCAAGGGTACGGTACACGTCAATACTTGTTAAGGGGTGCATTTTCAGAATCAGGAAATTACGTGTTTAGGGTGCTTTTTGAGACCCCATGATCGCGCATGGTATCCACTCGTGAATGGAAGTGGCCCCCAGCTTTTAAAGTCAATTCATAAAAATATTCCTCCTCGGGATTTGAGCTTTCTTTCATGAAATATCAATCTTTTTCGTGATTCCCAAAAATACTTAAAATGTCATTTTTTTTATCTTTGTATAAAGCTTTAGCTCATGCGTTGCGCCTGCAATATTTTAATGTTGAGATACAACTTTATGCTTTTAATGAATTCCTAAAAACACTAAATTCTCATATCATTTGTCGCAATCGAATGATTGGAAATGAATGATTAATAAGTTTCATGAATGTTTAAAATGCGTCTCTCTATCAGTTTTTAATATTAAAACAAAATGTCAGCTCGTGCTTTTTGCTCGCAATATTTTGATTAGTAAGAAGTTCTTGTGTATGCGAGTTTGATAGATAAATAGAGAGAGAGGGGGAGGGTCCCTCAGCTACTTGTCCTCGCTTATTCCATTTTTTTTATTATGCTCGTACGTGTTGTGAGGTTTTCAAAGTCTTCTTTTTCTCACCCTTTTTATTGTCTCGGAGCTTCCCTCTATTTCTTTGCTACGATGTATAGCCCTTCTTACTTGTTTCAATTCTTTTATGTTCTCATTTCACTGAAAACATAATTATTAAACTGACGTAGAAGACTTTACAACAAAATTTTGATATTGTTTTTCTTGTTTGTTTGGCTTTCTTTTTTCTTCTCCTCATTTCTTGTTTTTCTTCTTAGTTTCCCTTTCCTTATTTTCTCTTATTTCATTTCATGAGGCATCCGCCAACTTATATACAACAACAAACATATTTAGAGGCCGATATCCAGTGAGGGGGCGTGGTGGTATGCCCCTCTAAAAAAGGAGGAAAATAGGAAGGAAAAAAAGAAGGGAAGGGGAAAAAATAAGAAAAAAAGAAAGACGATGATGGCAATGATGATGATGATGATGAAAATTATCTTGGTGAAGATGATAGTGGTGGTGATGGTGGCGGTGATGATGATGATGATGATAATGATGGTGGTAGTGGTGATGAAGATGAGAATGAAGTTGGTGACGATGCTATGATGATGATGACGAGATGTAATTTTGTTATTTTGTCTTTAAAAAAATAATAGTGCACAGGCGAAATCATTTAAAGTTTATTATGAAAATAGCAGAAAAAAATAATTTGAAAAACTGTACCGTTGCGTATCCAGTGGAAAATCCATCCCCCACCAAAAAAGAAAAAAAAGCGAGATTTTGTTTTGTAATTATTTGTGACGGCGTAGGTCTATGCGAGCAGCTATGGGATGGGAAAAAAAGTAAATGAAATGTCAAGAAATTCATGATAATGACTTTTATTGTACATTCAGTATATCAGTAGATAACTTTATACTCTTTCCAAAAAAGAAAAAAGTGGGTATATTATGGACAATTAAAAATGGGCAGTTGCTCTGTATATTATATTACATAGAATATATAGAGCAACTGCTCGTGTGTAGCGGTAAGTTATTCACTGATCTACATAATTCATGCGGCGCACGGCGCGTGCGCAATGTTTAATAATTATTGCTGTGAACACAAGAATGTCATCAAAAACATAATCTCACAGATCAAATAATGCCAGCTCGACGCGCAAAATCAGAAAAAAAAAAATTTTCTGCCCTGATAATTTGGTAACCCTAACCTAACCCAATTTGTAAGTATTTTAAACATAAACAGGATAACTACAGACAATGATTTAAATTAACTTTATATTAATTCTTTTGCGAAAATGAATATGAAGGACAGCTTTTTGATAAAGAACACAGTTTTAGAGTGTTAGAGCGCGATTTATACCTACAACCGCTAAATCCTGTCACTGTCAGTATGAAGCTGTGATTCCATCAGCTTACGGTAATAATTTTTGCAACATGGGCGCCAGTCCGAGAAACAGACAGGCATTTGCCCAAATGGACAACATCTCAACCTCTGCTCATTTCTTTTTGCACGGGCACATAAATCTCGACGTAACCCATCACATTTCTCCCTATTTTCTCCTCCCTTTTATTTTCCATTAATTTTTCTTTCGTTCACTTTTTTCTGTCTTCTTTCCCCAATTTTTTTTACCCATCACATTTCTCCCTATTTTCTCTTCCCTTTTATTTTCCATTAATTTTTCTTTCTTTCACTTTTTTCTGTCCTCTTTTCCCTTCTATTTTTGTTCTCGTCTCACCGCTTTTCCTCATCCCCCAGACTCCGACGCCCGTGCAGATTCGCAAACAATATCAAGAGTATGTCTACTTGCAAGGGCGGAAATCTCTCCCCAAAGGTAGGGGGACCAGGGGCTGGAAAATTTGACAAACAAACAAAAAAAGAAGGTTTATCACCCCCTAAAGAAGGTCATCTTAACCAAAAGAAATTTGACAAGCAAACAAGCAAAAAAAGGGGGGCATCCCAAAAGTAAGATCGTCTCTTCCAAATGTTTTATTTCGATTTTGAATGAAATGACCAAAAATAGTAGGGGGATATTTCATAATGTGCCCCCTACTATTTTGGGTGAGGGGTACATGTCCCCCGGCCCTGGGATTTGCGCCCATGTGGGTGGGGGTGTTGCGCCTCCCTATCGGGATCATATCACAGCGAGTATACACTCTTCCATATGGAAGAGTGTTTACTCGCTGTGATTTCGATCTCACACATATGAAAAAAAATAGAACAGCTAAGCCTTGATCACAGGCCAAAATGCCTAACGATTTCTCCGCGGCATTAACAACTCTCGTAAGGGGCGCTCCATTTATAAATAGAGTTGCATGAACAGCTGTCTATGGCGACAGAATCGTAGGCAGAATTGTTGCCAGAAGCGTGGGAATTTGGCAGAAAATTCAAGAAAAGAACCGGTGAGTACCGATTTAAGAGTAATTATATATTCATTAACATTTATTGAATCATAAGAATAAAGATTTTTTACGGAAAGAAAGCTTAGTTCTAAGCTAGGGCTGCCCAAATGCGCGTGAGTGGAGTCCCAGTTTCTTAACACGGGTAAGTATTGCGGTGTCGCCTAGACTCTGGCTAGAGTGCTCTAGTTCTGTTAGGCTTAGCTACCACTCCTAGTACCAATGAGGTCCAAACATTACATGTATGGACCTCATAGGCGCCATCAGTGCTAAAATTGGGTTAGAGATTTATGTGGATCTAAATTTATTGTAATTTCAACAAAAGTACTAGCTAAATTTGAGGCTTTTGTTGAAATTTTGCTTTAATGATACATTTATGCTTCAATAAGTAACAAAAAATTGAAAGAAATGAAGGGGAACTTACATTTTGACGACTTTTTCCTGATTTTCTTGGCAGTTGTCCTTCACTTCTGACTCTCGATCGGACCTGATATGCAGATCACGTATACACGTTCTTGTCAGGTGATCGGTCGGTTATTCTTTTCGCCAGATGTTGATAATTATATATTTCATAACGCAGCGTTCATCGCAAATTTAGCTGAAAGAGATTGAAGTTGAACAGCGCAAGCTTTAATTTATTCAGAAATAACGTTTGATTGCACAAGTTTCGCCTCGGACATTTAGGATCATTTGGTCCCATATTGGCGTAACTACGGGGGGGATGTCCCTACCACCGTCCACACCGGGCGTCCACAAGCCAGCAATTATCTTTTTTCTCTCTTTTTTTAACCAAAATGCTTCCCCCCAGAAAAAAAAGAACCAGGGTTAAAGAGAAAGACAATTATGATAGAGGAACACAAAATACTTTATTTTTTCAGCTTTTAATGCATCGACTTATAATCAAATATTAAATGGGGCTTAGAACATTTTTTTAAAAAGTCAATTAATAAAAATATTCCGCTCTTCGGGATTTGAGCTTTCATGAAATATTAATCTTTTTCATGATTACCGAAAATACTTCAAATGTCAAAAAAAAATTATCGGTGTATTAGCTGATACCTTGCGCCCGCCTTAATTATTTTAATGTTGAGATACTTTGCTTTAATTTAATGAATTCCTAAAAGCATTAATTCTCAGATCATTTGTCGCAATCGAATGATTCGATTGGTAAGCTAGTTGTATAATTATTATGATTCATGAATTGTTTAAAATGTGTCTCTCTATCGATCAGTTTTGAATATTTAAAAAAATGTCAGCTCGTGCTTTTTGCTCGCAATATTTTGATTAGTAAGAAATTCTTGTGTATGCGAGTTTGATACATAAATAACTAGAGAGAGAGAGGGGGGGGGGGTGTCCCTCAGCTACTTGTCCTTGCTTATTCCATATTTTTTTATTATGCTCGTGTTGTGAGTATTTCAAAGTCTTTTCTTTTTCTCACCCTTTTTATTGTCTCGGAGCTTCCCTCTATTTCTTTGCTACGATGTATAGCCCATCTTACTTGTTTCATTTTTTTATGTTCTCATTTCATTGAAAACATAATTATTAAACTGACGTAGAAGACTTTACAACAAAATTTTGATATTGTTTTTTCTTGTTTGTTTGGCTTTCTTTTTTCTTCTCCTCAGTCCTTTTTCTAATTAGTTTCCCTTTCCTTATTTATATTATTTCATTTCATGAGGCATCCGCCAACTTATATACAACAACAAACGTTAGAGGCGGATATCCAGTAAGGGGGCGTGGTGGTGTGCCCTCTAAAAAGAGGAAAATAGGAAGGAAAAAAAGCAGGAAGGAGAAAAAATAAGAAAAAAAGACGATGGCAATGATGATAATGATGATGAAAATTATCTTGGTGAAGAAGATAGTGGTGGTGATGGTGGCGGTGATGATGATGATGATAATAATGATGGTGGTAGTGGTGATAAAGATGAGAATGAAGTTGGTGACGATGATATGATGATGATGTAATTTTGTCTTTAAAAAAATAATAGTGCAAAGGCGAAATCATTTAAAGTTTATTATGAAAATAGCAGAAAAAAATAATTTGAAAAATTGTACGTATGCGTATGGAAAATCCATCCCCCACCAAAAAAGAAAAAAAGTGAGATTTTGTTTTGTTATTTGTGACGGCGTAGGCCTATGCGAGCAGCTGTGTGATATAATTATGGTAAAAAAAGTAAATGAAATGCCAAGAAATACATGATAATGACTTTTATTGTACATTCAGTATATCAGTAGATAAATTCATACTCGTTCCAAAAAAGAAGAAAGTGGGTATATTATGGACCATTAAAAATGGGCAGTTGCTCTATATATTATATTACATAGAATATATAGAGCAACTGCTCGTGTGTAGCGGTAAGTTATTCACCTGATCTACATAATTCATGCGGCGCACGGCGCGTGCGCAATGTTTAATAATTATTGCTGTGAATACAATGAATGTCATCAAAAACATAATAACACAGATCAAATAGTGCCAGCTCGACGCGCAAAATGAGAAAAAAATATATATTTTCTGCCCTGATAATTTGATAACCCTAACCTAACCCAATTTCTAAGTATTTTTATCATAAACAGGATAACTATATACAATGATTGAAATTAACTTTATATTCTTTTGCGAACAAAATGAATATGAAAGACAGCTTTTTGATAAAGAACACAGTTTTAGAGCGTTACAGCGCGATTTATACCTACAACCGCTAACATAGGCGATCCAGGGGGGCCGAGGGGCCCGGGCCCCCCTATTGGCGGAGCAAAAAAAGAAAAAAAAGAAAGGAAAAAAGAAAAGGAAGGGAAAAGAGAGGAAAAAAGAAGAAAGGCAAACATAAGAGGAGGAACATGATTAAATGAAATAACATTAGGGGAAGACTCTGAAAATAATTTTTTTTTAAATCTATTTGTTAGGATAAAAAAATTTCGCTCGCGCTTCGCGCCTTATTGTCTTTTAGGGTATTTGCATATCTTGCTCAATATGGAGCTTGAAAAATCAAACTTTGAAGTCATTATACAAAACATATTTCAGCTGGGAAATTGAACTTTCATTATTTTGTTTCATTTACAAATTGATTTTTAAAAAGTGCTCTGTAAAAATGTCTGTGTTATCATCTGAACATTATCATTTTCTGCTTGCGCTGCGCGCTCGCAAAATTTGAATTTTCAGGTACGTATTATTTTCCTGTATTCCATAAAGTTCTCAAAAAGTTCCCTATTCAGGTCAGATTGTTAAAACGTATCAGCTAGCGCCGCACGCTATAGCATTTGGATTAGTCGGTTATGTATATCCCAATATTAATTCTAAATCAAACTAATTTGATGACAGTTTATCAAAAAATTCGACTCGCGATTTCTGCTCGCATTGATAGATATATGCCTCTTATGCATAATTACAAAGTGCTTTAAATGTCCAGTTTTCAGGCCATAAAATTAACACATTTCGCGCTCCCATGCGAGAGAAATAGGAAGATGGTCATCATTTTCATATGATGACATAATGCCCTCATAGCATGTTCCGGTCCTATGTAAAAACTCAAAGTAATAAAAATAAAATACATCAGCTCTTTTTTAACTGTGATCCATCACAATTCACAATTTTCCCACAAAGTGTTTGCATTACAGAGCTTAAATTCACCCTTTGTTATATCATATATTTTTAGCTCGCGCTTTGCGCTCTCTTTATTGATTTTCATGATAAGAAAGTTACTTAGAATACCCAAATTCTAGGTCGAAATCTAAAACACACGTTAATTCAGATACGCAGATTGTTCTCTATTTAAATCATTATCCAGTTTCAGATCACAATATCAAAAAGTGTCTGCTCGCGGATAAATAACTTATCCTTTTCATGATAAAACATGAATAGTGCGTCCAGAATCTTTCCCCATAATTTTGTTTACCCATCACATTTCTCCTATTTCCTCCTCCCTTTTATTTTCCATTAATTTTTCTTTCGTTCACTTTTTTTCTGTCCTCTTTTCCCATAATTTATTTTACCCATCACATTTCTCCCTATTTACTCTTCCCTTTTATTTTCCATTAATTTTTCTTTCGTTCACTTTTTTTCTGTCGCCTTTTCCCTTCTAAGTTCTATTTTTTTTCTCGTCTCACCGCTTTTCCTCATCCCAAGCCCTCGATCGACGCCCGTGCAGATTCGCAAACAATATTAAGAGTATGTCTACTTGCAAGGGCGGAAATCTCTCCCCAAAGGTAGGGGGACCAGGGGCTGGAAAATTTGACAAGCAAAAAACAAACAAAAAAAGAAGGTTTATCACCCTCTAAAGAAGGTCATCTTGACCAAAAGAAATTTGACAAGCAAACAAGCAAAAAAAAGGGGGCATGCCAAAAGTAAGATCGTCTCTTCCAAAATACATTTCGATTTTGAACGAAATGACCAAAAATAGTAGGGGGACATTTCATAATGTGCCCCCTACTATTTTGGGTGAGGGGACATGTCCCCCGGCCCTGGGGTTTGCGCCCATATGGGTGGGGGTGTTGCGCCTCACTATCGGGATCATATCACAGCGAGTATACACTCTTCCATATTGGAAGAGTGTTTACTCGCTGAGATTTCGATCTCACACATAATTTTATAAAAAAAATAGAACAGCTACGCCTTGAACACAGGCCAAAATGCCTAACGATTTCTCCGCGGCATTAACAACTCTCGTAAAGGGCGCTCCATTTATAAATAAAGTTGCATTGAACAGCTCTCTATGGCGACAAAATTTAACGCGGAATTGTAGCCAGCAGCGTGGGAAATTGGCAGAAAATTCAAGAAGAGAACCGGTGAGTACCGATTTAACAGTATTAGGGACAGTGATTTTCCGCGATCGCGGAAAACGGACGGAATTCACGGAAAAGGCCTTTTGAAACGGAAAGTGGCATTTCAAACGGAAAATCACGGAAAACGTATTTTCCCTCAAAATACACAGAATAGCAACAGAAATTACTCCGAAATAACAACAAAATGAGAATATTAAATGGCCACAAAACCCCAGAAAACACGATCTCACTTCGCTACAATCATGACAATTCACACATCGTGATTGCTCTCGACATACCCCGCGATCGTACCCAGCCGGCCGGGTTGAGCTTCACATACTAGTATCGCTCAACTGCACGGTCGTGTGTTGTTGCCCTCTACGTTTGAAGATGTAACAGCACGATATCGTGGTCTTAAAATCCAAGATGGCGGACTGGCGAAAGTCGTTGACTGATGATAACGATGTCCAAAAAACCCCAAAATTATCGATGAAATTTAATTTCACCGTAAAATAATGCTAATTATGTGAAAGGTGAGGATGTATGCATGCTAAATCAGTTTGAAAAATTATTGAATACACCAGCATAGATCCGATTAGAACGGATTCTATTGTGTTGTTGGTACAGTAGCAGATACAAATTTTGGCCAGTGCGAGTGTATGCGCTTTGATTTTGCTATTCAATGTGTAAACGGAATTGTCACTTTTCCGTGTGTACAACGTCTATGGGGAAACGGAATTTCCGTTTTCTGACGTGCTGAAACGGAATTCGTGATTTTCTGAAACGGAAAATCACTGTCCCTACAGTATTCATGTATTAATCAATATTCATTTAATCATAAGAATAATTTTTTTTTACGGAAAGAAAGCTTAGTTCTAAGCTAGGGCGGCCCAAATGCGCGTGAGTGGAGTCCCAGTTTCTTAACACGGGTAAGTATTGCGGTGTCGCCCAGAGTGTAGCTACATGCTACACCTACAGTTAATACACTAATTTATTTTTCAGTTAGTGGGACCGTGAACCGTGATCAATTTAAAAAAAGTGATCCCTTGCCTTGGCCCTTCCACTTTGACCTGTTACGCTACTCATTCTGCTGTTTTGGTATTTACCTTTTCCGTTAAGCTTCCTTTCAATCTTCCAGCCATTTAGCTGGTGTTTAGAAACAAACAAGGATGACTTTAATCTCGGACTGGAGCTTTTGATCTTGGTTCTTGCATAGATTCTTGCGACAACATTGGACTTTGGAGCGAGATGCAAGAAGCGTAGAGGGCGTTCTTCAAATTTTCTGAACGGGCTAGGGCCAGGGGAGGGGCTCTGAACTATCAATGGGTGCTGGTTTGTTACCTGAAGACAACTTTTTTAAAATTCCGAAAAATGAGAGCGGAACATGAAAACAGCTCGAGGAGTCACACAAGGAAGCAGCGACCGAGCTTTACAAAAAAAAATTGTGTGCTTTTCAAAGCAGATATTGTAGTTATGCCCATTGATTGTCATAGCTTATTCGCGCCCAGGACCAAAAATCCAGTTAAAACCAATTAGAGCAAAACCAATTGAAACCCATAGGCGGATCCAGGGGGGGGCCCGAGGGGCCCGGGCCCCCCCTATTGGCGGAGCAAAAAAAGGAAAAAAGGGGAAAAGAAAGGAAAAGAAAAAGGGAAAAGAGAGGAGAAAAGAAGGAAGGCAAGCATAAGAGGAGGAAGATGAGTGAATAAAATAAGATAAGGGGAAGACTTGGAAATTAATTTTTTTAATCTTTCATGTCGGGATATAAATTTTTCGCTCGCGCTTTTCGCTCGCATTGCCTTTTAGGTGATATCTTGCTCAATATGGACCTTAAAATATCAAATTCTGAAGTCAATATACAAAACATATTTCAGCTGGGAAATTGAACTTTCATTATTTTGTTTTATTTACAAATTGATTTTTTTTAAGTGTAAAAATTTCTGTTTTATGGTCTGAATATTAACAATTTCTGCTTGCGCTGCGCGCTCGCAAAATTTGATCTGTCAGGTACCTATTATTTTCCTGTATTCCATGAAGTTCTCAAAATATCCCTATTTAGGTCAGATTGTCAAAACGTATCAGCTAGCGCTGCACGCTTGCATTTTGATTAGTGAGTTATGTATTTCTCAATATTAATTCTAAAACAAACTACTTAAAATCACCATTTTGATGACAATTAATCATAAATTTCTGCTCGCGATTTGCGCTCGCATTGATAGATTTTAAACTCATGCATCTTATGCATAATTACAAAAGTGCTTTAAATGTCCAGTTTTCAGGCCATAATATTAATAGATTTTGCGCTCTCATGCTTAGCATGCTTAGGAAGAGAAATAGGAAGATAGTCATCATTTTCTTATGATGAAATAATGTCCTTATAAAATATCCCGGTCCTACAGTATGTCAAAACTCAAAGTAACAATAATTGAAAATATCAGCTCTGTTTTAACTGTGATCCTTTTTCACCACACAATTTTTCCACAAAGTGCTTGCACTACAGAGCTTAAAGTGACCCCTTTTCAGATCTGAATATCATATTTTTAGCTCGCGCTTTGCGCTCGCTTTATTGATTTTCATGGTAAAAAAAGATATTTAGAATACCCAAATTCTAGGTCGATATCTCAAACACACGTTTATTCAGATACGCAGCTTGTTCTCCATTTAAATAATTATCCAGTTTCAGATAACAATATAAAAAATTGTCTGCTCGCGCTTTGTGCTTGCATTATTAATGTATGAAAATTTCCAATAGCTTAACCTTTTCATGATTTACAAAACATGAATAGAGTGTCCAGAATTTTTCCGCTCGCGCTTCGCGCTCGCATCAATAATGTTCCGTTTTTGTCTCATCCTTTCCACGATTACAAAAGTGCTTAAAATTTCCATTATTCAGGTAGAAATGTCAAAAATTTTCAGCTCGGGCTTCGCGCTCGCAATATTTAAATGTTGAAATATGTAACGTCTTCATGGCTAAGTTCAAGCAGTCCATAACAAATACGTTTTCGATCAGCTCAAAATGTATATAAAAATTTTCCACTCGTGCTCTGCGCTCGCATTATTAATGTAAGGAAGATCCCCACTTCCTCATCCTTTCATGATTTACAAAACTTGAATAGAGTGTCTCGTTCAGTAGGTCTAAATCACGAAATTTTTTGCTCACGCTTCGCGCTCGCACCAGTCGTTTAGTTATATAATATACCTATTCTGTTCAGTTACAAAAAGTGCTTAGAATTTCCATTCCTTAGGTAAAAATTTCAGCTCGCGCTTCGCGCTCGCATTATTTGATTTTTTAAAATATGTAACGTCTTCATGGCTAACTGCAAGCAAGTCCTTAACAGTACCTTTTCCATCAGTTCATTTCTGCTCGCGCTTCACGTTCGTAATAATTATTCACTTGCATACACATCTTTTTTTCAGGATTGCCCAGAATGTTCAAAACTTTTAGAAAAAAGTACATAAAATTTCCCCAAAAAAATTGCTCGCGCTTCGCGCTCGCATTATATAAATAATGATTATGGTATTATATATTTATGTTTATTCATAAGAATAAAGCTAAGAAGTGACTAATAGGACTACCCCTTTAAAGAAACCAAAAATCCCGGCAAATATCATATTCGAGTAGCCGATCGGGGAAAATATTGCTGAAAAAAAATTCCGGGCCCCCCTATTGGCGAAGGCTGGATCCGCCCCTGGAAACCAGTTGGCTAACTGGTTTCAATAGGGGGGCAACTGGTTTCAATAGGGAAATTGGAACTACTGGTTCCAATTGAAAACCAGTTGCCAATTGGTTTCAATTGGTTCCAGTTGTTCCAATTTCCCTATTGAAACCAATTGGAGGCAACTGGTTTCAACTGGAAGTTGAAACCAATTGGTTTCCAACTGGATCAAATTTGAACTTCCATTTGGAATGAACTTAATTAGTTACAAATTAGTTAGCATTTGCACTAACTATTGCTCATGCCAACACAGAAGCGGTGTTATTTGTCTAGTAATACCAATGTAAAGGGCACTGATAACATACAGACTTTCATATTGATATATTTATATGGTAGATCTTCAAATATATGTATTTTTATTTGATGTAATTTGGTAACAGTTAATGGTGTACTAATTATCTTTGAATCTGTTTTAATTATAATCTATAACATTTATGAACATGGCTTTCACTGCTAAGTATTCTAAACACTTATCTGAAAAAAGTGTGGTACTTCAAATTGAAAAAAAATAAATAGATACATTGTAAGTTATGATATACCTCATAAAACATTAATCTGTGCACACTGGCATAAAATATGCAAATTAACTGGTTTCAATTGGATCCAGTTGGGTAACTGGAAAGTTTCCAATTGGAAATCCTAACTGGATCCAATTGGGTAACTGGAAATCGGTTTCCAGTTGGAAACTTTCCAGTTACCCAACTATATCCAATTGAAACCAGTTAAAATTGCATATTTTCCGCCAGTGTGCACAGGCAACGACATTAATGTTTTATGAGATTCATCATAATTAACAATGTTTACAATCTATTTTTTTTTTCAATTTAAAGTGCCACACTTTTTTCAGATAAGTGTTTAGAATAGCCGCAGTGGCGGATCCAGAGGGGGGCGCCCGGGCGCGCGCCCCCCCTATTTTCGCCGGATTTTTTTTTTTTTGGATGGTTATATTTACTGGATTGGTACAATGTAGTCAATTTCAAGGGCTAGATCTAGTCAAAACTATATTTTAACTTACGCTCATGGCCTTTGTGTTCGCACAAATGCACCTCTGTCATACTGTATTGCAATATGTAAATTCCGGAATTCCAGGGCGCGCAAGTCGATTGGTTGGAAAGTTGCACCACTTGTAATCGGGAGTTGCAGTGCAGTGACCAGTGTGAAGATGTTGGATTGGATATCATTTTTTCCCGAAATTTTGTGTTTTTTGTAACATGCGTTTGTCCGTCTTTATGGCAAATACATGTAAATTGTAAGTAACAGATCGCGAGAGAAAGTGTCAACGATGCGAATGATAATGTCTATCCCGAGATTATTCTTCACTCAAAGATGAAGCCCTATATCGGGCGCCACGTGCGCAGCATTATCATTCTGCCTTGGTCATGTACGTTTTCACTGAAATGTATAGGTCAGACATATTTGTATTTAATGTAAACTAACTTTTACACTTTCTGGTAGATTCAGAGGCATATTATCCAGGGCGCCCCAACTAAGTTTCGCCGAAGCAATCATTCCACGAATTTATTATCAAGGAGCAAAATTGTATATTCTCAATCACCAGTCGACCCCACTCCGCGTTTGCTGTGTATAGGCAGCTATATGTCAGCGTAAGGAGCGAAGATTTTATGTGACGGGGGGGGGGGGGGGGGGGGGGTTGGGGGGAGAATAAAAATACTTTCGTGCTGGGGAAAAACGTCCCGAGGACACATTGTGTATTGTTAAAAAGTAGAAATTGTGACATTAACCCCCCCCCCCTTACCCCATTTTTAATGTTTGATAATCTATAGGTTTGCTGATTACAATATATCTTTAAAAAAAAATTGCCAGCAAAATCGAAAAAAAAATCGTCGACAAGTATGCTCAGAAATATCCCAGAAGAATGTTATTCATGAATCCACTCGGCACTAAAATATAACCTTGCGAACTTTGGGGATTTCACATATGGAAGCTTAAAAGTGCCACCGAGATGTTGAGATAATTATCTTGGGAAGTCGATATCTTGATAGCAAAAGATCAGATGACGAGATCCTGGATCTCATCATGTCAACATCTTTTAGAAGAGATGATGAGATGACAAGATCCCGGATCTCATCATGTTGACATCTTTTAGAAGAGATGATGAGATGACAAGATCCCAGATCTCATCATGTCAACATCTTTTAGAAGAGATGATGAGATGACAAGATCCCGGATCTCATCATGTCAACATCTTGTAGAAGAGATGATCAGATGACAAGATCTCGGATCTCATCATGTCAACATCTTGTAGAAGAGATGATCAGATGACAAGATCCCGGATCTCATCATGTCGACATCTTTTAGAAGAGATGATCAGATGACAAGATCCCGGATCTCGTCATGTCGACATCTTTTAGAAGAAATGGTCAGATGACAAGATCTTCGATCCATGATCATGTCATCTAATCATCTCTTCCACTGGATGTAGACATGACGAGATCCAAGATCTTGTCATCTGATCATCTCTTCTACAAGATGTCAACATGATGAGATCCGAGATCTTGTCATCTCATCATCTCTTCTAAAATATGTTGACATGATGAGTTCCAGGATCTTGTCATCTCATCATCTCTTCTAAAAGATGTTGACATGATGAGATCCGGGATCTTGTCATCTCATCATCTCTTCTACAAGATGTCAACATGATGAGATCCGGGATCTTGTCATCTCATCATCTCTTCTACAAGATGTCAACATGATGAGATCCGGGATCTTGTCATCTCATCATCTCTTCTACAAGATGTCAACATGATGAGATCTGGGATCTTGTCATCTTATCTTTTGCTATCAAGATGTCGACTTCCCGAGATAATTATCTCAACATCTCGGTGGCACTTTTAAGCTTCCATATTCACATAATGTATGCGCAAATCGCTGATAGTAAACAATACATAGAGTGCACCAGAAACATCAATACATTGGTCATCGGGCATGGTTCATTGGCGCTTAGTACACATTCAGTGGTCCTTCTTCATGTTTTACAAGCGTAAAGTCCCCCATTTTCCCAAACCCACGGGCCAATTTGTAAGTCCTAAACATTATTCCTATTCCGTAACCCTAATGCAAAACCATTATCTTGCAACCCAGACCAAAAAAAGTCACAATTTTCTCTAAGATGGTATGAAAAAATGAAATAGAAGTCTGCAGACTAAATAACTATTTACCGCTCCACCATATGAAAAAAAAATCATTATCTCTTTTTCAGAAACTAAATTTGTACCAGCGATTACGCAAAAAAAAGATCAACACCACTGAACAGACACAAACCTAGCTGAAAGCAATCACAACATTGTAATGATGATGAACTAGTTAAGTATGCAGTATCTTAACACAATATAATTATGACAAAATGGGAGGATACGGTATTAAATCTAAAGCGGGACATTCTCATAACATTCCTCCAATCGCGCTTACGTGATAATGCATTGTACGGCAAAACTTCCTTGAATTAATCATGCATGTCATAGAAATACATTTGGGTGTGATATTCGTTATTAAATTATTTACTGAAGTATTTCACTTACGAAAAACGTATATAATATTTTGTGGCTATGCCCACAGAACCTCGAGACTTGCACAGGCAGCAAACGGGATCTATATAGTGCAGAGCTTTAAAAGTATATCCCTTATATATTATAGTGTGAGTAATTAAGTCTTGCAAAAAATAAACTTTCCATATTTTCATCTTAAAAAAATAAAAGTCATGATTGAGCTCAAACTTGGCAGGAATAGCTTTGCCCAACAGAAGGCAATCAATACAGTTTACAACATTTACTTTGTTGGTTGGAAAGCTAGTATACATTGATTCAACATGTAGAAAAAACATCAAATTGGAAGCCTATATGAATTCATGGTCTAAACAAGTTGTAATTTCATAAATGAAAAGCTTACAAAATGCCTTCTGAACTCTGTATACCGAAGACGAGCCTCGGTTTATTTTACATTTTCTGCCACTGATAGTTATAACTTATACAATTATGGACTGGATATCAAAGCTCCTTACATGTATTTTCTAGCATTTTATCATTGACCTTATTTAATTATTTGTGGTATAATTTTAACAAGTGCTTCGTAAAAAATGATTATCTTATGTTAAAATAAATATAAATACAATTTCATCCTGGCTGGTCATAAGTTAAGATGGCAACGCGATGAGAGACTTTGAACGTAAACAATAAAAATGATGAGAATCCCCTTAAGAAGCATTATATTACTTTGAGGTTGTGCAGAATGACTGGATTATTGAAGATGATTTGAAAATAATACGAGGGAAAAAGTTGATTACCAGAAGATGATGATTTTTTTCTGTAGTTTGTAACAATTTACTGTGCATTTTGGGGAAAAAAGAACCAAATTTTATGCATGTTGCCATACGACTAAACAATTCTCGTTTGAAACACACAATGTAAATACACAAATGACAATAAACAGAATGGATTATTCGGAACTTATCGATTACAAGTCACAGTTTCGTATCATTTAAATTTGACGTTTCAATCACACGATGCAAGCAAGTGAAGAGCCTTTGCCAAATGTATGTTTTGAATGACCGCTTATACGGTGTGTGACTGGAAACCAGCTCCTAAATGAGTCAGTATATGTCTTTTATTCATGAAGTTACAGTGATTTAAGTGTGCATTTTTCTTCTAAAGGTGCTCTCAAAATACGACTTTTGGACATGATTTTTTGAAAAAGTCCTTGCCGTGGGAGGGGGGTATCCCCCCTCCCACACCCTCCCCCCGCTCGGTCGCTTCGCTCCCTCGCCGCTGGCGCCCTCCCTATTTCAAAATCCTGGATCCGCCCCTGATAGGGCCTACTTAGCAGTGATAACCATGTTCATAAATGTTATAGATTATAATTAGAACAGATTCAAAGATAATTAGTACACCACTAACTGCTTGTTACCAAATAAAATTACATATATTTAAAGATCTTCCATATAAATATATATGTGAAAATCTGTTGGCTTGAGCAATAGTTAGTGCAAATGCTAATTAATTTGTAACTAATTAAGTTCATTCCAACTGGAAGTTCCAATTGGATCCAGTTGGAAACCAATTGGTTTAAACTGGTTCCAGTTGAAACCAGTTGCCTCCAATTGGTTTCAACTGGAACCAATTGAAACCAATATTACCCAATATTTTTAGAGTACGTGTTCATCGGTCACTCTAAGACACAAATAAATTATCGGATGTTCCCCGTCCTATTAACCGGGCCTTCTAACCATACGTTTTCTTTACTTTAATCGTAATCAGGTTGTATGCCTGGATCAATAGAAATAAACATTATTCCCACATTGTCAGATTCATGTTGTTGCATGTTGCAATAATTCCTCATAATCACAGAGAATTAGCAATCAAAGAACAGCTGTTTCTTTAAAATAATGTATTTCCACTGTGATTGCATTTTCCCCGATCGCCTTTAACAGCCTGAGTGAGTCATCATTAGGGTTGCGATCCTGAGGCGGGGCACAGTCCCCAGAATTTTCGAAGCTACTAAAAAGTTACTTTTTCCCAAAACAAAAAATAGCCCTTTGAAAACGTTTTAGTGCTCCTTTCACCTCATGTGATGCTTACGTATCTCGCTAAAAAAATAATGAAAACTCTAATCGCGAGCAGAATAAATTGTGCACATAACAAAAAAATGACATATTTAAGCCTCATAATCATCTTGAGCAGATTAGTATTTCATTCAACATGAAATGCTAGCGCGAGCGAAACATAATTTTAATGACCTGAGAGTTTTTTTCTCATTATTCCCCTCCCCTCGTTCCATTCCCTTCTCTTTTTCCTCTTATTTTTTTCTTCTTTTTCTTTTTTCCTTCTTCATTTCGAATCTCTTTTCTGCCTACCGGATCCACATCCTAAAAAGAGAATTTGTTCGTCTCCCCGATTCATGAAAAAAAAAGAATTATTAGAATAATGATAAAACATCGATAATTGTGATTTTTTTCCCTGATACTTTTTAACATACCATAGGGAAAGTTCACCCTGATGAAAAGTATTTGAGGAAAAAAGATGATATGAAGGTTCGTAAAAATCCATCAACATGATCAAAGATTAATTAATTAGATTTTAAAGTTTTTAATTGCGATCGACATCATACACGAGCAGATGTCATGTAAAATAAAATGCATTTTTTTGATGGGTCATGGTGACTTTTTTTTCAGTAGTTGATGAGAAATTTTGAAAATAACATTTCATTGATTTTTTTTAATAACACGATTATGGGGGACCTGCTGGCATATGCATGACATCACAAATAAAACATTAAGAATTCTAAGAACTTAAAAAAAAATCTTTGATTGATTTTCTTGAAACCTTCACAAATAGTTTTCAATATTTTTTCTGGTATTTTTACAAAATATTTTTTTGTTAGGGGGAACTTCCCCTTAAAACTTATTTCCATGCTGGATGTTAAAAGAAGGCCGAGGCTTTAATGCCCCCCTTTTTTGCATTCGCGAAAACAACCATTTTTACGTGCATTGGTGGTATATAGTTGTATACCTGTAGGGAGCCTATTTCATGAAAGGACTTGTCGGAAGTTTTATCCGACAGGTCCTGTTTTATCCGACATTTACCAAAGGGAACAATTAAAGTAACATTGCTTCTCTGCCAATCTCATTCAAGGAAAGTTTTCAAATCTGACAACTTGTCGGGAAAAAAAATGTTGATGAAAAGCTCCACACGCTGACCTCAGTTGCCCAGGCCAGCCCTAAGCTCCCCGCCCCCGCGACCAACTGCTTTTTCCCGTACTAAATTACCTTTTCGGGATGTCACTCAAGCCCTACCCATTTTCTCCAAAAAATGAAAATGTTTTTATGACCCCCTCCTGAACAAAAGATGTGACGCAATGATTTACGCCAGTCATCTAGAACAGTGTTGACTTGCAAAGAAAACAGGCAACACATGATACTATTAATCACACATAAAATTTTAACATTTTCAGAATATTTTATTACGTATAATAAAAAAGACAAGTAGTAATCGCTAACTAACAATGTATATTCACATCGTATTGCATTCATTTATTTAAGCAAGGTGAAATTCAGTGAAACATATCAAAAGCTGCCCTTTTTCAGTTGCATCGATGAACGTAAACTACACTTACACGATACAATTCGACATTCAAACGTTCAAGAGAAATTCTTAAAAGGACAAGTCCACCCCAACAAAAATTGATTTGAATAAAAGGAGAAAAATCCAACAAGCAAAACACTGAAAATTTCATCAAAATCGGATGTAAAATAAGAAAGTTATGACATTTTAAAGTTTCGCTTAATTTCACAAAACAGTTATGTGCACATCCTGGTAGGTATGCAAATGATGACATCACTCACTATTTCTTTTGTATTCTATTATATGAAATATTTTTATTTTCTCGTCACTGTCATGTGAAACAAAGTTTCATTCCTCCCTGACCACATGGACTTTCATTATTTTAACATTTTGTGGTTCAAGCAAGCGGGTCCAAATTGTCAAATTCGTAAAAATTGAAATATTGTAACATTCAAACAACAAAAAAACAAAAGAAATAGTGAGTGACATCATCGACTCTCTCATTTGCATATCTTCGAGTTAAGCATAGAACTCTTTTGTGAAAAATAAGCGGAAGTTTAAAATGTCATAACTTTCTTATTTTAAATCCGATTTTGATGAAGTTTTCAGCGTTAAGTCATGTTTGATTTTTCTCTATTTATTCAAATCAACCCTTTTCTGGGGTGGACTTGACCTTTAAAGAAATCAGTCAAAATTGACTAGACCAGTAGTCAGCTGGGAGCAACTGATATGGCAATCACTGATATTCACATTTCTGACATATATTCTAGTCAGAAATAACTCTTTTCTAGTACAATATGACTAGAAAATAGTCAAATATGACGAGAATAACAGTTGCACCCAGCTGTCCCTATTAACTAGTCATTTTTGACTGATTTGTTTTTAGAGTATAGCGATTATGGAGGATTCAAGAACATAGCAAATGTATTGTGAAATGTACAACGAAGAATTAAGGCTTTGTGGAAAATCGGTGAATCTAATAAACAACACACTGCAAAAACTCCGGTGTTGATTTAACACCAGCCCGGAATCTATATGTCCACACCAGAGAAGTATTGAAACAACGCCAGTTTGGAATCAAACCGATGCTGTTTTATTACTAATTAATTGGTGTTGTATAAACACCAATCTGGTGTTAGACCAACACCAAACCAGTGTTGTTTAACATTCTCTGGTGTGGACTCCGGGCTGGTGTTAAATCA
Organism: Lytechinus variegatus; assembly: GCF_018143015.1. NCBI lineage: Eukaryota > Metazoa > Echinodermata > Echinoidea > Temnopleuroida > Toxopneustidae > Lytechinus > Lytechinus variegatus. The sequence goes on along the minus strand of NC_054752.1, from coordinate 21,698,053 downwards.
GCACCAGAGTTTTTGCAGTGCCGTTTATTAGTCTTTGATTCGCCCGAACGACATAATTGCAAGTTTTCGTCCGCTCTGAAACTTGTCACGATACAGCTCTTAAGGTTCACCAATTTTAGACAAACACGTATTCTTCATTTTCTCAGTTGATCTTTGTCGTTTGACGGATATTACTTGACAACACATTTTCACGTCGTTGAGCAAAAAAGTCCGTATTAAGGCATGATCACAAAAACTATGGTTACAGTTGATAATAACAGAAATATTGAAAAGCCTCTTTAAACGTCAACATCATGTTTCCACATTTAATATTGTGAAGTTCTTAAAAAAAGGATACGAGCAAAATACCGTAGTTTATCATGTGACGTTTAGCTGCTCTGAGGTCCTCCGAGCATGGACCTACTATGCTCCGAGGAAGACAGTAAGGAGGGGGGGGGTCCTCTAAAAAGCTCATTAGCAAATAAGGCTAAACATGCTGTATATGCTGGTCCCAATAACTATATCTTTTGAGTAAGACGGTAAAGGTATAAGTGTGAAACTTGGTACAAATATTATTTCACAACGAAATATAAATATTTGAAGGCAACTAGTGGCCCTTTTTATCCTTAGCAAAATTGATAAGAAATATAAATATTTATAACATTTGACAAAATACATATCCATCATGATATTGGGTTTAGACTGCTTTATCAAGAAGTCCTGGATCATGCAGGAACTATTTCATTCACATATTTGAATATATCACGTTTGAAATTTACTTCTAATCGATATTTTTTTTATATTTTACTCAAGGGAAAATTATCAGAGAAGTAGAAAGGCTTTGTAGAATTTTACGAAAGTACACGCATAAATCTTCAATTCCTAAACATGTTGCAAGTTTTCATTAATCATGTTAATATATGCCATGGGCGGAAATCCCAGGGGGGACGTGTCCCCCCTACTCAAAATAGTAGGGGGGACACAATATCAAATGTCCCCCCTACTATTTTGGGTCTTTGGTGATGCTAAGAAATATATAACTCAAAATGGGAATAAAAAGTGCGTTTTGGAACGAGATGACCTCTTTTTTTTTTGCTTGTCAAATATATTTTCGTCGAAATGACCTTAAATTTTAGGTAATAGCCTTTTTTTTGCTTGTCAAATTTTCCAGACCCTTGCCCCCCCCCCTACCTTTTGGGAGAGATTTCCGCCCCTGATATATGCAAATGGGCTGTGACGTCATTAGGCTCTGTAATCGTTCATTATACATTCCTCATGGCCCAATGTGTACACAAACTTTTGATCTCAGCAACCCAGTAAACAGATAATACACATGATGATCGAGGGAATTAGCAATAATTGCATGCACGACGTATCTTTGGAACAGGCCACGCCTGAAACAAAGCCGAGTGCGTTTGGACGGTTGCAAATATACACCTGTGGGTTGTTATTATTCTAACGCACAAGCAAAATTATGTGTATTATGTGTTTTATATTTGATGTTTTGGATTTGATGTTCTTCTTTAATTTGATACCTAAATTACAGAAAATGGTCGAGAAATAACAAAGTTATGGTCATTTAAAATAAGGCTTGAATTTCAATAATTTCATAAAATGAAGAGGTTCTCCAGGCTGGCTTTCAAACTCACTCGACACTCCGTTTTGTTGACGATCAGCCATGCATTAAATCTATTGTTCACCATGCGAAAGCTTCTTTTGGAAACCGGTTAAAACACATTTATCTCATGAAATTATGGAAATACAAGCCTTATTTTAAATGACCAGAACTTTTTTATTGCTTGACCTTTTTCTGTAATTGAGGTACCAAATTAAAGAGCAGATATTAAACTTTTTAAAATGCACTTAAAAAATGGAATGTTAAATCATGCGTTTCGATAACAACAAAACTCCGGGTCTTGATGAATGCTCACCTAAGATTGTTAAACTTGTAATCGAACTAATAAGCGAACCTTTATGTCATATATTCAATTTATCGTTAACCTCTGGGGTATTTCCTGACAAAATGAAAGTTGCTCGAGTTTCTCCAATATTTAAAACTGGTGACAAAGAGCAAATTGGTAATTATAGGCCCATATCAGTGCTTTCTGTTTTTTCTAAAATATTGGAAAAGATCATTTATAAAAGGGCGTATAGTTTTCTTGAAAATAACAAGTGTCTTTTTGAATCTCAATACGGATTTCGTAGTGACCACTCAACAGAACTAGCTCTTCTTGAATTAACAAATACAGTAATTGACTCCTTTGAGCACGACTCATTTGCAATAGGGATATTTATTGACTTGTCAAAAGCGTTTGACACTATTAATCATAAAATACTTTTATCAAAACTAGATAACTATGGTATTCGTGGAACTGCCCTCGACCTTTTTTCTAGTTACCTCTCAAATCGTAAACAATGCACCATTTATAACTCCATTCAGTCTGAACTTAGGACAATTGAATGTGGAGTACCGCAAGGGTCATTACTTGGCCCACTTTTGTTTATTTTATTTATTAATGACATTTATCGTTCGTCAAATCTCCTTTCCTTTATTATGTATGCTGACGATACCAATATTGTTTATTCTGATAAAAATCTTTATCACTTATGTGAAACTGTAAATACTGAACTAACAAATGTTTGTAAATGGTTTTGTGCGAACAAGCTTACCATTAACTATAAGAAATGCAACTACATTATATTCCGTAACTCCACAAAGCGTATTGATCTTAATCATGTAGTGGTGAAGCTTAACAATCAAATAATTCCCAGAGTTGAAAATACTAGGTTTCTTGGCGTTATCATTGATAGTAATTTAACATGGATACATCACATAAATGAAATTGAGAACAAAGTTGCAAAAAATATTGGAATAATATATCGTCTTAGTTTTTACTTGCCTAAAACTGTATTACGTACATTGTATTGCTCTTTAATCCTGCCATATTTTTATTACTGTAATTTAGTCTGGGCTAACACATATCAAACCCATCTTAAAAAATTATGTTCCCTTCAAAATAAAATTGTACGTATTATTTCTCCAGACGTCAGTATACCACCAGCAAATACCACGAATTTGTTTCATTCCCTAAAATTGTTGAAACTAGAAGACATCAACAAACTTCAACAATGTCATTTTCTCTACAGATGTTTAAATTCTCAAATTCCACAAAAATTTCGTGATTCATTTACACATGTTTCCAACATACATCATTTTGATACCCGTTCAAATAATCAAATATTCATTCCCAAACATAGAAAAATAATCTTCCAACACAACATTCGTTATACTGGCCCAAAAATATGGAATGAAATTCCGGATTACATAAAAAAATCTTTGTCGACAATCAGCTTTAAATATAAAATGAAAAAAATGCTTCTGTCGTTATATATATAAATATTTCTCCCTTCTTACGTTTTCTTTGACTTCTAACATGAACCATGGACAATTGTTGTTGCGGCATTTATACTTTGCCCCCACTGATATTTTGTTGAGCATTCTATTTTATTTCGTAAGTCATGCCCGCCTCCCCGCTCACGTCTCCCTCTCTTGTTCACTTTCATTTTCTTTGTTTTCTTTTTTCTTTTCTCTGCCCTTTTTCTTGGTATTGTGTATTGTATTTTTGTCTACAGGCGTATCCGCCAAAAGCTGAGGCTTTTAGGGTATACGCCTTCTTCCTTAAACCTAATATGTACATATTTATATATATATATATTTTGTTTATATAACAAATTGATTTATGTATGAATTTATGTTATGAAAAAATGTACTGAAATGGAAGAAAATAAATGTTTTATTTGAATTGAATTGAATTGAAAGGTTGGAGGAGTGACAACCTTTTCCAAATGTTACATCCAACTTTGTATAAAGCTAAATCCAACATTTCAAGTGTTGGGTAGAACCATTTAAAGTGGTAAATGCAACATTTAGAAAATGTTGTCACTCCTCCAACCTTTCAAAATGTTGATTTAACATTCTGTTTTTTAGAGTGTGTGGTTTTCTTTTTGAAACCCAGATACCCCCCTCCAAACGAGTTTTTGGTATCCCTTCTTCAAATTGTTTTTTCTCACTCATGCGTGAATAAGAAGTAATATCAGATGAAAGAGGAGATTCTCAGCTTTAAATTGGTGGGTCATTTGTCTATTCTATTTATGAATAAGTTATGATAAATGATCGCTAAATCTCGGTTTCGTTTATTCTGGGACGCACTGTATATTGGACAATCATTTTATTGGGATCCATATCCAAGATAGCACTATATCAATGTGCTCGTTAGACAGAGGCTTCACGATGTAAGAAATGGCATTTTGGACGATGCGATGTAGCTTTCATCATGTAGAATAATATCAAATAATAGTGAATCCGTGCCTTTCATAGAAATATTTATTAAAACGGGTGACGTCATCACCTGACATAAATTTACATCCATTACATACATTTACATAGAGGCAAGATAGACACCAATGTTAAACGACTGCTATAAAAACACATTTTTAGATTCATATAGACATGTGACACTGCCTGAATGTATATACAATTAAAATGGAAATTAGTGATGCCTCTAATGTGTTAGTATAGGCCTAATAACTTTTCTAATATAGTATTTCCAACTCGAGTATGACTTCTCTATTACCTAAATCTGTGGTTAGAAACGAATAGCAACAACGTTATTTTCTGTTCATTAGACAATTTTCATCATATTAAAAAATGTACATTATAAAACTGATATCTAATCTTGTCACATGTTGGATCAATGTTTGCGAACATTTGCTTATCGATCGTGGTGTCAGGAATTACTGAATTCCTGACCAGAGATAATGCTGAAAATCAAGCCTCTACTGAAAGTTTCCTTACTCAATTTTCCGACCTATAATTTAACAAAAGACTTAATTGGCCAACTAAACTAATCAGGTTAAGTAAGAGCTTAAGATGACCGTCTATATTGCATTATTTAAATGACTAATAAATCAAACCATCACATACAGTCATCATTGTGACCTATAAACTTATGCCATCGTATGGTTTCGCTTTCAGTATATAATACAACACGAGCGTATCTACTGGGCAGGTAAGAAAGCCACAGTCATTGGCATTTCTATCATTACGAATTCGTAATTCTAAACATAATCTACCATATTCTATCGTAATATATCTAAATATGTCAAAATCTAAAATAGTGTCATAACTCAAAATAGTGTCACTGTTTTTGAAAGTTTTATTTTTTCACATCTGGAATTCATTACAACTCTAAAAGCTAAAGTAATGCACCAATAATTAAATAGTAAAAAAAAATTAGAGATTTATAAATACACATAGTATGTATACAAACCCTCACACACACACACACACCCACACAAACATCATCTTGTAGTGTTGAAAATCAGGGGAACTCACTTATAATTAATCGTCAAAGTGGGGACTTGTGTTTGCGACCTCACGCACTCAAAATGTTTGAATTTTAAAGGGATGGTCCAGGCTGAAAATATTTGTACCTATATATGAATAGAGTAAAATTCCCAGAGCAAAACGCTGAAAATTATATCAATATCGGATAAAAAATTAACGAAGTTATTTAATTAAAAAATTTAAAAAATATTCTCAAAACAGTTATATGCACATTGTCATGAATATTCATTTGGCGGGCTGACGATGTCACATCCCCACTTCCCTTTTTTATGTTATTAAATGAAATGTTTCATTTTTCATACATGTTTAAATGATGCGTCTCCGTTATGATTAAATAAGTTGCGGCAATAAATAACTAATGCACTTAATCAGTTGTCAATCCAATTGTTTAGTGCTTGGTAGAGAAATTCTAAATAAATCTAATTTAATGTTATGAAATACAAATAAACACGTGGGGATATGACATCATCAGCCAACCTTAAGAATATCATGAGACATGCCTAGAACTGTTTCACCGGAACAATGCAAATCTTAAAAATTCAATAATTTCGTTATTTGTTATCCGATTTTGATCAAATTTTCAGCATTTCGCTTTCGAATTCAATAACTTCGTTATTTGTTTTCCGATTTTGATCAAATTTTCAGCATTTCGCTTTGTGAATTTTACTCTATTTATTGAGATATAAATATCTCCAGCCTGGATCATCATCCCCTTAATCACCTGATCTTAAGATCAGAGTATAAAGACCGGTGAATTTAATCCACTAACCGGGCTTAATTTCGACAACCGGGACCGGAGACGCTTCACAGCAAAAACTGTGGTGTTAACCGGTGCACATAGAGGACCACACAAGTTATTTTACACCGGTGCTAAATTGGTGGTGTTATTTTTACACGTATATGTGTTATTACAACATATTTTGTTGTTACATTTACACTCTTTGGTGTTACGTTTAATCTCTAAGGTGTAATTTTAACACCTCAGGGTGTGGTCTACTGTTAACACCAATTGGTGTCAGTTTTAACACCGTACTTTTACAGTGTTCCTATCGCGCCACACACACCCACACACACAACATGAGTTTATTAATGGGAACTTTTTAACAATCGTGAGTCTGATATGAAACGGTCTGAAATGAGATGAGGGACTGATTGTTAGCGCTGGACCACGGACGTCCCCGGTTGTAAGGTAAAAATATATAAACTTCCAAAGAAGTGTATACTGAACAAGTATAGTTAAAAAGTATTCTAGGCACAACAGATTATATGGGCTTCATTTCAAGGTATCATGGTAACAATGCATAATCTCTGATATTGTCAGAACTTTGTTCAAATCATACATTTTTCAACCTGAAGTCATCAAAATAATAGTGGTGCAATTTATCGGTGTTCTTTGCTCCTGTCCCTTTTTTCTTTTCTACGTTTATCAATTGTTCATTATCGTCTTCTTCACTGTTCATATCTCGCAAAGCCAGACCAAAAATGGCGCAGGCGAAAATTACAATCATGATAGCCGAATAGCACACGATGAATGCGATAGCCAACAGGTGATTGCTTCTTTTCCCGACGAATAGGCGACATTTTGTGAAGTTATGGTTCCAGCCGCTTTGTTGCACATCAACGCTTATTTGTGTGTAGAGTGTGGCGAAAGAGATGTTTGCGGAATTTTCATAACGGATTTTCGAAAGGCCGTCGATTCCCATCCTGTCAACTGCGTTATCATAAAGACAGTGTCTGTAATAGAGATGATACCAGAAAGAGATGGGAATTAGGCGAAAGTGGGAATTAGGCGAACTAAAATATTACTCTTCTCACCATTCAGTAAGTACTTATACTGCTTAGAGAGGATTTAGACAGGAATTTTTTATGGCAATTGCGTTAATATATACCAAACACATCATTCCTAATGCTTTCCAATCCCCCGGGGGGGGGGGGGGGGCGGGCAAATGTATTGCTGTACATACGTGTGGATAAATTATTTCCAAACACCCCCTAAACGAGTTTATCACTGTGTTAAAAATAATCACCTAAACAAGTTTTTTTGCGTGCTTTATTTACACACTTTGGCCCCTAAACAAGTTGTTGCCAAAATATAACCCCGGGGAAAAAGCTATGGGGAAAAAGTATCGTAAACAAGTTTGGCTAGTCTTATAAAAAAGGTTTGGAAAAAATACTAAATACGCATGACCTTGCGATTGACCATTGACCAGTTTTTTCAAAACTATACACCTTTTTCTAAAAAAAAAATCGGTGTTTTTGATACCCTTAATATAACGAGTGCACGCGCGGCCCGCGTTCAAAACTGGAAAAAAAAACACCCCTTTAAACGCGTTTTTTTTTGTTACAGCTAGTATGTAGGCCTACGCAGTGCTACATTTAGGGATGATATTCTTCCTAGCAACAGCTATCAATATTAAGCTTTTATCAAAGGCCCCTGAGCAACATGTAGCACTGCTCCATTGAATCATAATTTGGTCAAATAAACAAATAAATTGAATTAATAATGATGATAATAATATTTATAATAAAAATACTTACAATAATAAAACTGCTACCTACCTATGTACACATCTCTCCTTCTGTGTTTTCTTTTTATGCCATAAATCAAGATAGTATCCCTCCTCTGATTTGGTGATGTTTAACTCGACAGACTTGACCCTCTTATACAAATCACTGTCTTCGCCACCCCATCCCCAATACATGTTGGAGTAGCCATTAATCTCATCAAACTGTTCCCCAGTTAATCCCACGACGCCTCCAAAATCTGTCAAGAAGGGGTTGCTATGGTGACAAGACAAATAATAGTTATGTAAATAACACAGATGAAATGAAATCTACAATAGACACTGAATGATGTATTCATTTTTTTTTATTTACTGCATATGATGCATTTCATCTAATTTACTTTTATTGTAGCATTTCAATCCTCTTCATTGGTTTTCACTTAATTGACTATTAGAACCCCTTAATTGAGAATTGAGAACTGTACTATATGACTGTTCATCCCAAAGGTATTTTGTTAAAGGTGGTTTAACATTCACATTATTATGAAGGTGTTCCGCAAGGGTCTTTGCAATACCCAATAATATTTACAACGAACATATTGATACTCGGGTTTGACCCTCGAGGGTGATAGCCTGGCCTTTTGATGTGAAAATATCTAGCTTTATTGCGTCCCTGCTGATTCCCTCAAACTCTACATATTTTTTTCTCGTATTGCTTAGGACTCCAGGAAAATGGGCCTTATCACATGATCTTCTGAAATATTAGTTTGTAAATCTATTATTGAAATGAAATATAAATATCACAACATCGCAAAGAGGACAAATATTAACAATGGTAGCTACTTATTGATACAAAGAATCGCTGAAACCTTATAGGATCTTACCCAAAAGCGAATTCTTCAAGCCTGGTAGCGTAGTGTTTTGGATGGTCGTCGCAACCGTAGTAGTTGGTAATATTCATAGGAACATAGTCAATGTCGTGGAATATGTAACAGTCCCACTTTGTACCACTAAGCTGCGCCATTTGATAACCGATATTCTTCATTAAACCTCGATTCATTGCTTGTGACGGTCCCTAAATTGGAATCAAGCAGAATAGTCATAACTAACGGTTGACCTTAAATGAATAATAAATTAAATGGGAAGCATTGTCGTAATCATTAATGTTATAATTATGTAACACATATTTTCTTCCACCAACCGTGTGATCTTAATGAAGCCTTCATAAGACGAGTGCCTTAGAAGTAAATGAGCAATGCTTTAAAAAGCATTATCCTCACTATCATCAGCAGCACCATCAATACATCCATCGTATCCATCATCATCATCATCATCAACAACACCACGTACCATTATCATCATCATCATCGTCATTTATCATCATCATCACCATTATCAAGATCGTCATTACCACAAGTAAAGGACATTTCGCACCAGAAAAAAAATGACAAGCAAAAAAAAGGTCTTCCAGTTCAAAGGAGGGGGCCACTTATGGCTCGTCAGGGATCAGTTTTGACTCGTCAGGGGGGGGGGGCAGTCTGCCCCCCCTTAGGTACGCTAATGCCACTCATTATCATCACCATCGTCGTCATAGACATCACGACTACCATCACCATCGTCATCGTTAGCATCATCATTAAATGAATTATATATAATTGATTGTAGGCATTCGTATTACCTGCTCTGCAATAAATATTCCGAACTCCAGTTGTTGACTCCTCAAGAAGGGTACCAAGTTCCTCAGAAAGACATTGAGATTGTAGGCTCGATTGCGATAGGGAATGATGATTGCAACCTGTTGATGAAACATAATTACAATTCCAAGAAAAGACGATCAAAACACGATTCAAAATGGCATTTCATAATAATAACAATTCAAAGCAATTTCATTCAATTAGATGTGTCAGAATCACTTTTGGGGGTAAGAAATTATAAAGGTGAGGAGGAATTCATGTCACATATCATTTTGAAAGGAACTGTTAAGAACGGTGGAGATATCTGTAGAGGCGCTAACAAACGTCATCGCTAATTGCGATGGATATACTGCCAATCATGGTGATCAATAACACCTTTTATAGGTTATTGCCACTTAGGATAGATTGCATCTTGCGATCAGTAACATGTCAATCATATGGAATCGTCACTTGTTACAAGTATCATTGTTATGGAGTCCGTGATCGCAAATAGATCGCGAGGTCATACTTGCGATCGACGACCATTAGTGAGTGCTTTTCATTATCAGTGGTGCATGATGACGTCTTAAAAGCCTCGGGAAGAAAAATCGGTGGCACTATAATGACACAGTATTTATCTTCGATTTCCTACAATGAAGCCAAGTTTCATTTGAATTAATAAGACTCCTACGAAGTTAATTGGCTAACTAAATCAGAAATTGTCTCAATCCGTTTAAACCAATATTTTTTAACGCTTATGATTCCAACACAACCGTGTGCAAAGGAGGACACCTACCTTCCATTTTGGTGTGCAGTTTAGGGGGATCCAGTGCCCCCCTGGGAAATAGAGGTACGAGTCGATCTTCATTCCCATTCTATTTTGTCGATCCGATTCCGCATCCAACTCGCTGTTTCTATTTTCAAGGTCAATGGACTTCTCCACATCCAGAATCTGTCTCAACTGGACATTAGCTTGCCGAGTCAGTCTTTGGGCTATCGATCTGTGCTCTTTGAAGATCACCCGTTCTGTTTGGAGGAACTCGGATCCCGTAATATTGGGTGAGTAGTCCGAACCTAAGATAATGAAAATTAAATTTGTTGGGTAAAATTTATAATAATTGTAATGTTTTTGTCTCTGTATAACTATGACCTACTACTTTCGGAGTAGTAGGTCCATGCTCTAAATAACGTGTTTTTCGAATATTAGAATTAGAATTCATTCGAATTGTGATTTATTTAATCACGGTGCCTACGTGAGGTAAAAAGTAGGTCTCCACATCACATTTGACACAAGTCTTATTAATCATCTGAACAAAATATCTGCCTACATTCAGTGTTTCATAATTCCTGCATAATATCAGACAGATTTATGAAACAGCCTGTGATGTAAAAGTATAAATAATTAACCAGATATAAGCATTGGGAATTTCAGTGATGTGATTAATGATTAAAGATTTGAAAAAAAGAGGAATTTTTTTCGTTGTATTGGTTCTTCATAATTGATGCATAAATTTAAGCAAACAGCTTTATGAACATCTTAGTAATACCATGTACCCTACAACTCTGAGAAGTAGGTCCATGGCCCGGGAGGGCCACTTCCATTCACGAGTGGATACCATGCGCGACCAAGGGGTCTCGAAAAGCACCCTAAACACGTAATTTCCATATTCTGAAAATGAACCCTTTAACAAGTATTGGCGTGTGAAACCCTACCCTTAACAAGTATTGGAAACAAAAACGATACTCTTGGCAAATATTCCCTGAAATGGACCCCTAAACAAGTACAGGAATGTTTTATTGTTACGGTTCCTTCGGTCGTCGGCTTTTAATACCTTATTTGGTTTACTACGACCCCACTTCTACACCTCGCGCAAATCGGACTCTAAACACGAAGTGTTGGGGCAAAAATGACATCCTTTATAAAACATTTAATTTTGTTTTATCATCCCCGCAAATTCGACCCTAAACACGTAATTTTCCTCTAAACACGTAATTTTCCTAGCGAAATAGATACCCTTTTTTTCATTATTTTTGTGTTTTTGACACCCTTATCACGTTACGTACGTAACGTGCCCTATCGTGAAAAGGACATCCTTTTTACGTGTTTTTTTGGTCGCGCATGGTATCCACTCATCAATGTAAGTGGCCCCTCCGGGGTCCATGGTATTACTAAGATGAAATTTCCAGGGGAAGATCAAGTCAGGGAAGGTATAGGAACTCTTTTCATTTGTCATAGACGAGATGCGTGAAGGAGGAGCTTTTGACAAAGTTTACTGAACGTGCTTAAACATGTTAAAGTATCTCGAACATCATAGACCTTTCTATAGGCCATGCATAAAACTTGTTTCGAGTTTCGAATACGTAAATTCATATTGTGTAAATTAATCTTATAGGCTTAGAGATTATTCCATGCTGAGAATTATGATCTAAATTTGATCTTAATTTATATAATTGTTCTCTTCTGCGTAAATTCATATCATTCGTATAAATTATTTTCCATATAATGTTTACGTTATTGTATACTATTTTTGGCAGGTGTCATAATTAAAATGCACTAAAAATATCGTTCAAAACCAAAACAAAAAAATGGTAAATATGATAAAATTAGTAAAGCAATACAATGATTATTTTCATTCATTAATATCGGATTAAAAAATAATGAAGTTATCATATTTTAGATATATTCAATAAAACTTAGTGATTTTTGCTTTGAGATTATTTATAAAAGTTTTCCATATTTCTGTTGTTTCCCAACGTTTCAAAAGGAATGGGAAAAATACACAGTATGCATACACATACACACACACACACACCCACACACACACACACAAACACATACCAATACGCCCACATTCTAACTAGTCTGCATGCAGGCACAGAGTAATATTTGACACTTTAACCAATACAGTGTCTAGAGTGAAGACTAGACGCCAACTCCCTGCCCGTGTCCTTGGTAGAGCCAGTCACAGTGTACATAGTGAATCTAGTCTCACTACTCCAGACTCTGTATTATGCACTTTGAAAATTGTGAAACAAAAAGTCTGTGCCTACAGACTACTGATCATGCTATGACGTAGAACATGACTGTGTAGAAAATGTTAAAGGGAAGACACATTACGCAGGTGATACACTATAAAAACTGTGGTGTTAAAACTGACACCAATTGGTGATAATAGAGGACCACATCCTGAGGAGTTAAAATAACACCCTAGATATTGAACATAACACCAAAGAGCAAAGAGTGTAAATGTAACAACCATAGGTGTTGTGATAACACCTATAGGTGTAAAACTAACACCACCAATTTAACACCAGTGTAAAATAACTGGTGTGGTCCTCTATATACAACGGTTAACACCACCGTTTTTGCTGTGTACGAAAAACAAACCTGATTCGACATGAGGAGACATTCAGATAAACAGATAAAAGCAGACCCAGAAAGAGGGTGATTTCACGTCCGGTGTTGGCCTTGGTGTTGAAATATGGATCATATTCCTCTAATATGTCTATCTCCAAAACTTAATCAGAGTTCGTAAAAAGTGATACAGATCACATTATTGGCATCTCAATAGCTATATCGTGAGTGAATTTTTAGGGACCATCTTCATTTTATGTTTGGTGTTATGAATTGCAATCGTGTAAGAATTGACCTAACACCAACACCAAAAGGTCAACACTGAACTTGAAATCACCCAGAGAGGGGAGAAGAGGGGTTGAGGGAACGACATAATTATGAAGGAGAAGAATCATTAAAGTGCATATAGAATAATCGTATTTTCTTACCGCCTGAATTTATGTTGACTGGGAAAGTACATTTTTTATCACCTGATCAAATAGAAACCAAAATGGAGAGAAAAGAAAATAACACTTTACATTGAAGTGCACTACAGCTATTACCAATATCTAATTATAGTGATAATTTTATTTTCGATTATATCGGTCATTCGGTTGCATCAATGGTGTTTTCCGCTCGTTAAGTAATCCATCTACAGATTTGTTTTTTCTTCTTAAGTATCATTAAAGATAAATTTCAGTTTTGGTAACGATCTCAATATAACTTTTTACAGAATCTAATAAAATGACCACCTAAGTGTCTGTTTGTATGAATAAAAAAATATGTGCCAAAGGATTCTGGGAGAAATTGTGTAATTGCTGCGAAATCAGCAAAATAAGCGCGGATTCGGTCACTTCCGTCGGGTCTTTATTGCAGCAATTATAATACACTGTCTTACGTGTGCCTATCTGTGTTGGTGATCTTCAGTGTGAACATTTTTCAGCGTAGATTTCAGGATTTCACAAAGTTCAGTTTATGTAACTGTACCAGATCTAGATCCTCGATGATATTCTGACAATTAAGCCTGGATTTACAGACTTTCTCATGAAATTAGTGTTTACTGCAACTACTGGCATTTCTCTTTAATGACAAAGTATGTTTGTATTCCTTATTCATTTATCCATTTATTTATAATTCATTATCGTTTTTTAATTGTTCACTCCACATCCTTTGTGGATAATCGTGGCTTTGTGCCAAATATATTTCTTTAGATTTTTATATTAATTTTGAGGCGGAACTGACGGTTCGAGTAAGCAATTTCTATACCACATTTAAGACTATGAGGTGAGGTTCCATTTAAAATCATGCTCATAATGTTTAAGATCAGCAGGCCTTTCATTTTATTTTTTTCCTTTCTAGAAGATTACACTGTCTTGAATTATAATTCAAGTTATACCATATAGTATGAGTTATGAAAAGTTTCCATTTAAAACTTTTAGTTTACGGTGTTATAACAGGCCATCTATAGAAACATATTTCGGTTGGAGGGGAAATTTTGACGTTAAATTGCAACCTCTTGTCTATGAGCATTCCTTAGTATCATTGTAAGAGTAAACATAATTTATCCACGATTACAAGGGCGACCAATATCAATTCGGATTTTGCATCTACAAGGGCCACAGATACATTTTTAGAGGGATAAATTTCATTCTGACTGCAAACACCGTGAAAGGGAGTAAATTCTTCATGCGAGTTCCAGTTTTTACACCCGTTTGATGGGAAATTAATATTTACACCCGCTTCATGTGAAATTAATATTTACACCCGTTTGATGAAAAATTATTCCAATGAAACAAATCCTTTATTTATAATCACATTAAAAATGTCCTTTTTTTGTTTTAAATCATATTTATTTCTTCCTCATATCACTATTTATTTATTTATTTATTTATTTTGTTTTATTTATTTTATACTGCAGGGTAGGCCTGTTCAGTTCTTAAAACTGCTTTACAAAGGCGCCCTGCAGTTTAAAATACATGTCAAGATAAATATAAAATATATCATCAAAAAACATTCAACGTCAAAAATACAAAATACAAACTATTTAACATCAGAAACAATTAACATAAAACAATTAAGAGTGGGAAGTGACAATCTAAACATACAAGTACATAGCATTGTAAATCAATGGAATATTATTTCGCTCTTCATCAATTCGTATGAAAGGCTTTGCATAATTTTTTAAAAACTAACAAGGAGGTACACGTACAGGCTTGTAAATTTGAAGGAAGTGCATTAAATAATTTGGGTCCGAAATATGCGAAAGATTTTCTTTTATATTCAGTTCTAGCTTTGGGAAGCTGAAGGGGGCATCGCAAAGAAAACCGTGTCCTGTATTTCACGGGCCGTTTACATACTAAAGGTTTTAAATAATTTGGAACTAAATTGTTCATTATTTTATATACAAAAACACAATACTGATATTTTATACGCTGATCTACTGATTGCCACTTCAGTGACTGCAACAGAGATATTTGTGATGTATTATAATCTTTTTTCAAAAGCATCCTGGCATATTTATTTTGAAGTTTTTGTATCTTATCTAAATGTATTTTTGCACTGCTTCCCCAAGATGTACTACAGTAATCAATGTAAGGTAAAATCATAGAAAAGTACAGCTTCTTCATGATATCAAAGGACAGTAAATGCTTAATCCGCCTTATACAACCTATTGCTCGAGATATTTTACAAACGATATTAGTAATATGTTCACACCAAGTCAAGCCTGGATCGAGCATGACACCTAAGTATTTAATCTTTTTTACATTTTCTAATTGTATGTTCCTGAATTTCACTGGCAAATGAGCACCCCTCAACTTTTTCTTTTGACCAAATACCATGGCTTTTGTTTTTTGCGGGTGTAAATGCATATTATTTAAGTCTAACCATTTACATATTGAATCAAAATCATCTTGCAAATACTTTTGTACCTCCTTAATTGATTCACCGTGATTAAAAATGGCGGTATCATCAGCATAAAGAGACATTTTAGAATGTACATGCAATTTCAAATTACACATGTCATTAATAAAAATACAAAATATCAATGGACCCAATATAGATCCTTGTGGAACACCTGATTTTATCTTTAAAAATTCACTGCGACAATTGTTAATCATTACAAATTGCCTTCTGTCTGTTAAATACGATTCCATCCAGTTGTATTCATTGCCAGTAATACCATAGTACTTAAGTTTTGCAAGTATAAAATTGTGAGGAATAACATCAAAAGCTTTGCGTAGGTCCAAGAAAATACCACCAGTAACATGTTTTCGGTCCATTTTATCATACAAAAAGTCTGTAATCTCAGTTAGACAAGTGGCAGTGGAATAAGACGGTCTGAAGCCAGACTGACAATTTGCAAGTAGATCATTTACATTTAAGTACTTATACAATTGATCATGTACTGCTCTCTCTAGTATTTTGGACAGGACTGGAAGCACAGATATTGGTCTATAATTGTCAATATCAAAAGATCCTCCCTTATGTACAGGAGTAATTCTTGCTGTCTTAAAATCTTCTGGAATAACACTAGTTTGCAAAGTTGCATTAAATAAATGGGTTAAAGGTCCAGCTATACTCTCTGCTGCCAGCTTAAGAAACTTAGGGTAAATACCATCTACTCCGACCGCTTTCGAACAATCAATATGTAATAGCTCTTTCAAAACATACTCCTTTTTGATTGCACAAAATTTAAATTCACAATCTGGAATAAAAAGAGTTTGTAAATTGTTTAATAAATCTTTCGAGAAATTATTCGAAGGGGCTTGCAACCTTGAGCCGACTTCATTAAAGGCTTTGTTTAGAACGTGAGCTATTTCATTGTTAGGTATTTGACCATCATCAATTGTTAACTTAACATCATGACTCGTGGTTTTATTTTTCTTAGGTAGAAGCTTCGATAAAATGTTCCAGTTCTTTTTTATGTCATTTCCGCAGTCCTTAAATTTGTCCTGATAATACTTCTTTTTCAAATTTTTAATCAAGTTATTAGCTCTGTTACGGGAAGACTGAAATTTATTCCACCAATGAATTAATCTTGTTTTTCTAAATTGCTTTCGATAATAATCCCTTTCGCGTGCTAACACCAAATAATCATCATTTATCCAAGGTACCCCTCTTTGTTTTTGCCGCACTGATATCACGGGGGCATGCCGGTCACAAATGTCTAGGAGTGCGTTTTTAAAGGAGTGCCACAATTTTTCAACATCAGTCCCACAGGAATAAAACTCATGCCAATCAACTTTCCTTACATCATCTTTAAATTTCTCACTGTCAAAGTACTTGAAAGAACGACATTTAGTTATTTTGGGAGAAAGGGGTTGATGTTTCCCTTTAATTGCAGTAAAAATCACAGAGTGATCACTAAGTCCAGCTGACTGCACTCCTGATTTAATAATATTGTCAACAAGTGAATCAGAAATACATACCAAATCGATTACTGACTGGCTATGTGGTGAAATTCTAGTGGGTTCAGATATAACCTGTGTCATTTGCATTGTAGTAAGGAGACTGGAAACTTTTCTAGAAAGATTATTTACGGTTTGCATATTACAATTAAAATCACCAAGAAGGATGACATTGTTTGTAACTGTATACAATTTCTCGAGATTACTTTCAAGACTGTCAAAAAAATCTAAATGATTATCGGGTTTTCTATACAATATACCAATAAATAATGAGCTACTATTTCTACGTTGCAACTCCAACCAAATTATTTCTAAGGCAACAGATTCAAGATCCAATCTTCTTATATATGATAAATTTTCTGATATAAAACATCCCACTCCACCTCCATGAGTACATCTATCCCTCCTCTCAAACTTATAACCTTTAACAGAAATCAAGCTATCAGAATGTTCTTTTGTTAACCATGTTTCTGACACTCCTAGTAGATCATAAGGGTTATTATTCAGCAAACATTGTAAATCAGCAACTTTATTAACAATGCTTCTGACATTAAGATGAGCTAATTTAATACCTTTAATACCTTTTAGAGCAAAATCATTAGTTTCGGTTGACATATCATCATTTGCGTCGACAGAAATATTATTACAGTTATACATGACTTCAGTAGATACATCAGGATCATTCCAAAAAGGTAATACACTTTGCAGAATGCATTTCGGGCACTGCCAATTTTCAAACAGTTCGTCTGAATCATAGGTCTCTCTTGAGACCCCGCCACAAACTATATGCACCCACTGTGAACATACAGTGCATAACAAAGCCTTTTGATTTATTTTTACAGATTTATTACAAATTGAACATGGATATTTAATCATTAAAACTTATGTTGAAATTAGGTACATATTTTACTTCCACCACTCTAAGCAATTTATATACATTTAACATTTTAATAATCAAATATATAGCAAAACGAATATGTGCAAAATAGCAACAGCAACAATAACAATAAAATGTAAATTGACACATTTCAAAACAAGTGAAAAGTATTACGCGTAAGTTATGAATGTAATTTTATACAAATATACAATAGAATAATAATCAGGTACTAGTAAATAACCTTATTAAAAACAAATCGTACATTTAATAGTGCAATTTAAAAGCAAATGGTAAACAGGAACGCCTGTGTGCTCAAGCAGACCAAGTTTTACAGTTAAGTGAATTTGATTGAGATTGTTGTCTCATTCTTTCAATTGATCAAGTTTTCCGAGGTCCTTTACACTTGAAAGAGCAACTCTTTTCCCACTCTTATTTATCGCTGTTATCCTTCCGTCTTGAGTCCAGACTTTGTGGACTTGCGGGAGGTTTCCCTTCTTCACTTGCCAGAACAGCTGAGATCGCTTTCGTGTTAGATTTTCATTGATGTAAATTGAAAGGCCTTTCAGCTTAGCCCTAGATGCATATACAGCCTCTCTTGCCCTGTAGTTGGAAAATTTGATGATGATATTCCGGGGCTTACGTGGCTCCTTCTGCTTGTTCTCAAGCGCAGCATGGCTGGAAAGGCGGTGAGAACGATCGATGTCCTCTTGTTTCACTGTAACACCCAGATTCCTCTGGCACACCTCTATGATCTTGGCATCAGTATCTTCGTTTGCAGATTCAGCAATACCACTGAAAATCAGGCAATTGCGGCGTGAATACTGCTCCGCCTCATCAGCTGCAGCTTCTAGCGACTCGACTCTGTTTTTTAGACGACCAACTTCCTCCTGAAGATTTGCATTCTCGAATAAGATGGACTCAACATGATCAGAAACTGCTGATTCAATTTCTTTCACAAGAACAGATTTTATGGAGCTGACTAGGTTCTTTACGAACGATTCTTCTAGAAGAATAACTTGCAGAGCTTTTTTGATAGCCACCTCCAACCCTTCTACGCCTGGTATACCTCATACGCAGCAGACCCTTCTTCGCCTCCGACGTCATCACTGAATCGAGAGTTTGTTGACCTCGTCGGGGATCGGGAACGCGCACTAGATCTTTGCTCATGATGCTTGCGCGTTGGCGAGGCTTGCATAGCTCCGGCAGGCTTGGCGTCATGGTTTCGCCCCCGGGCCGCTCGGGCCTTTTGTAGCAGCAACCTCGTTGTATCCCTTCGCAGCTGATTTGCTTTTCATTGTGAGTTTCTCGATCAGAAGACGTTAATTTGAAACAATAAAATCAGTATAATGAGATAGTCATACCTTGCTCCAAAGGGTCCAGCGTAGTCAGCAGTATTCGTAGACTGATGTGGATTATTCCATATAGTATGGTCCAAAGTGCAAAAGGTTACATTTTTCCAAAATATTGAGCACAACAGTCTAAATTCCTGGAGGAGCTACAAAGCGCGTCCTTTCGCGCCCGCGTCCATTATTACAATCACATGTAAAAAAAAAAAAATATATATATATATAACATGACATTAAAACTTAATTGTTTAAAACTTAATTGTTTAAACTTAATTGTTTAAACTTAATTGTTTAAAACTTAATTGTCCTTGAAAAAAATCTCTGGAATCGATCGCAAAGGCGTAATATATAAAAAATAAGATCGGGCCAGACATGGCCTTTGAGGCAAAACCAAGATTTTTCTTTACCTTTTCGATACAAAATTTTGTGAGAGATCTTGATAGTGGTTTAAAAAAAGTGTTACATACTTAAGGTTAGTGCTTTGTACGAGGCGTCGACGTGAAGAAACGAGTGAATATCCGGGATGACGTTTTTTGGGAGAGACATTTCTTCCTTCAACATGTTCAATCGCAGTATTTCAGATTCTGAAATAAAAAGAATAACAAAGGTAAATGATTATGACGACAGAGGGCATGTGAGAGTGACCGATGATGATGATGATGGTGATGATGATGGTGGTGGTGATGATGATGATAATGATTACGATGATGATGGTGGTGATGATAGTGGTGGTTGTGATGATTATCGTGATGATGATGATGATGATAATGATGATGGACATGTTGATGACGATGATGATAAATATGAGGGTGGTGACGACGACGATTATGATGATGATGATAATGATGACGATGGTGTGCCTATGATATAACGATAATGACAGAGATGACTGTGATTATACAAATTTTAATGAAAATATAAATGGTTGCAACACTGGCGATTAATGTGTAATGATTACGAGATGAATCCTCACAAACCTAATCTCATTTAGTATAAAAATATTTACGTTTCTTTTTAGCACCAACAGTTAATCAATCACAGCCGTCATCATCAAGACTGTTTTAATTTACATATTCATTCATACGATATTGCAATATGGTACCCTTTCAGTAAAAGCTGTTATTAAAAGAGGTCCTAAGAGCATTAAAACAAAACGAGTATTTACAAAAGATAACATATACAAAATAAAACATTATCGTGTATACATACATGTAAATAGAAAAAATACCAACTCGGAATCATTGAATAAAATGAAACACAAAAAACCCTTACATGCTTTTGTGAAACCTGAGAGGGTGGTTGGGATTTTTAAATGAAGTGATAAGTAATTAAACATTGATTTTGAGGAAATAATAATAATAATAATAATTATAGCTGGATTTATAAAGCGCTTTTTGCCAGAGGATTCAAAGAGCTGTTATTATTACTCCGGGTAGCTCAAGCTACCATCACCGGCGCCAAGTGCATGTAATAAATTACACTTGCCGGATACACATTCATCTCACCTGGGTCGAGTGCAGCAGTGTGGATAAATTTCTTGCTGAAGGAAAACACGACATGGCTAGGATTCGAATCAAAGACCCTCTGTATCAGAGGCGAGAGTCAGAACTGTTAGACCACGACGCGCCCACACCCGCACAAATAATGAATGACCATTTCTAATATTCATGGTACATTTTGGGACATCATGGTAGATTGGTGGCAGAACTGGTATTTACGTTATGTTTTCGGGATACACAGCAAAAACTGTGGTGTTAACCGGTGTACATAGAGGTCCACACCAGTTATTTTACACCGGTGTTAAATTGGTGGTGTTACGTTTTACACCTATAGGTGTTATTACAACACCTATGGTTGTTACATTTACACTCTTTTGTGTTATGTTCAATCTCTAGGGTGTTTTTTAACACCTCAGTGTGTAGTCCTCTATTAACAGCAATTGGTGTCAGTTTTGACACCACAGTGTTTACAGTGTACGAATTTACATTAACATTTAAAACAATCAGAACATAAATTATACATTATACTTTTGAATACAAACGTACATCTAAAATACATTACTCTTAGGGTATAGGATAACCATTGTAGATCTTTGAACAATATTGTTCAGATGGGATAAGGACCTGAGCTTTAAGTATTATTCTTGCAGCCCGTTTCTGAACTGTTAATATTTGATTCGTTTGGGTAATTAATCGTACACCCCGTACTTTAAAACCAAACAAGAGTCAATTAACTTTGGAAGATACAGTCATAAATTAATTTAGCCTTGGTTATGTTCATGAATGTTATTGTTCTTTTCATCATGGCGAGAGCAGCACATACTTTTCTTTACAAACATAGTCATCATGGTCATGCAAAAGTAGTTTATCGTCTATTGAAACCCAAAACACTTAAGTTAGTTGATTTATCATTAGTTATATCACTCATCCTTGATATCTTCATTGCCATCATTTTAATATCATTCCTTAATTTATTCTCAATGTACATAACAACCGTATTATTTGTAACGCGAGGTCCAAGGCTTTTTATACGCTATTTCACCTGGGGCCTGTTGCAGAAAGAGTTGCGTTTAAACGCAAGTCAAAATATCAATCGCAAGTCCCGAATGGGGGTGCTTCATTGGCTGAAAATCAAATTGCGTAAGATTTTTTGAGGGGAGTGCGTTTGATCGAAACTCTTTCTGCAACGGGCCCCTGATGTTTATGACAAAGTATCAGACACATATACATATTGATAGGGTTTGGGTAAGATAAAGTTTTGTAACACATATCATGGTAGAGAAAATGAAATACCCCCACAATTTTTTTACACAAATTAACACCCAAACATTTCAATAACATCAAAGAGTATTTAAGTCTATTAACCTGCTGAGAATACTAAAGGCTTAAGTCCTTTAGATCTAGTCTATATCTGGGTTTATACCATCATGTTTCCTGTTTCATGTAAAATGAACTCCCTTTAGTGTAATTCATGATTACGACGGAGAGTCATTTTAAAAGTATCCATTCGCATACTTGTACCTTGTTTTGTTATGATTATGAGTGTGTGTGTGTAGATGTGTGTAAGTGGAAGGGTGAGAGTGGGCATGTTTGTGAGAGTGTGCGTGTGGGTGTGATGGAGAGTGTACGAGCATGTTAAGAGAGAGAGAGCGAGCGCGTGTAAGGGGGTGGGCGATTGTGCGAGTGTGCACAGCAAAACTGTGGTGTTAACCGGTGTACATAGAGGACCACACCAGTTATTTTACACCGGTGTTAAATTGGTGGTGTTAGTTTTACACCTATAGGTGTTATTACAACACCTTTTGTTGTTACATTTACACTCTTTGGTGTTACGTTTAATCTCTAGGGTGTAATTTTAAAACCTCAGGGTGTGGTCCTCTATTAACACCAATTGTTGTCAGTTTTAACACCGCAATTTTTACAGCGTGTTTGTGTGTTTTGGAGATGTGTGTGGGGTGATAGGGTGTGTGGGTATATGGGCTTAGGCCTTTGCAAGAGTGGAAGTGTTTTCGAATGAGGGTGAGGGAGTTTGTGTGTAGGTGCATGTGTAGTAAGAAAGGGTGGGTGTGTATGGGAGATGTGCGAAAAGGGGAAGGGCGTGGTGTTGGCGGTGTGTGTGTGGGAGGGTGTGTGCCTATGCTTTCGTGAATATGTATTTCCGTCATGGTGTTTTGGGGATTTGCATGAAGGAGGAGGTGTGTGCGTGTGTGTGTGTGTGAAAGAGGATATGTGTGCGTGGGAATGTGGGTGTGTGTGGAGTGGTGGTCGACTGATCTAAGGAGCCTTCCGAGAAACATTTATAGTCCATGCAAGGTTAATTCTTGCACAAATACACAGCACTTGCACTCTATAGCATACACTGAGTAATTATTGAAATGCCATCAGCAAATTTGGTAGCAAAGTATGTATTTCTATAGTAATGAAAAATAATTGAGCTACTTAATGACGTTAACTATTATGCATCCATTATAAATTAACAAGAGTAAGAGTGGACCAAAGGATAACATATTCAAAATAGAAAGACGTAGCAATAAATGCATCAATCGCCGAAAATGAGGTAAATGGTAAAATTTCGTGTTTGTAAACCGCTTTTAACATGTTTAAATTTCCTTCCTCTTGCGTGTAATAATTTCAAAAGAAATTGGCATAACTTATAAGAATCAAATCCATGTTCTCATCAAGGAAATAGGGTTAAAATATAAAATTTCAACTATTGTTATCTTATCTGTGCAAAAATGAGAGAAAAAAGGGTTTGCCGTTTCAACATAATACATTCTAAAACATTACAACACACTTGAGGCTGTGTGCTATGTATTAAGATGGCATTTTTCTTATACGAAAGTGAAAATCCAGAATAAAACCATATAATGGAGCGCGTTATTGTACACATGATACCCATCAATGAACAATAAGTAAAAGGCATGCTCTATTTTCGCCGTGGTGATGCACTGGTGAGCTCTGAAGGAGTCCAAAGGATTGAAAGGGGGAAAGTTCTCACATCAGTGAGTATGAATTATGCAATAATCCCATAATGAAATTCGAAGATGAATAGGTTTTCATTGTCTGGGCTCAATCATGGACAGGAAAAGATTTTTCCCCTTTCTTGTAGGATGACCTGCATTGGAGTCTTTTTTGAGAATGTTTTGGTAGACTCTACGTATTCCGAGGTAGAATT
Source organism: Lytechinus variegatus (assembly GCF_018143015.1). Lineage (NCBI taxonomy): Eukaryota > Metazoa > Echinodermata > Echinoidea > Temnopleuroida > Toxopneustidae > Lytechinus > Lytechinus variegatus. Next base: position 21,673,850 of record NC_054752.1, on the reverse strand, counting down.
CAACACATGATGAAATGCATGTACGTTGGTATTATATATTCTAACGCCTAATGAAAACAATCAAATTATCGTTCCTTATAACTTTTAAAAGAAGTAAAAAAGGGAAGAGGGAAAAGAAATTTAGAAATTAAATAACGATCTTTTCCTGGGATGCTCAGAATTTGTCATAAAAAGTAGGGAGTGTGTATACGTAAAAATACAGCTCGGTAAACCATTTTGCTCAAGCACGTCAAGAACATGTCTGTCTTTAATACGCGATGATTCCCTTAATTCGCATATATTCTGATAATTGTATTACATACAATCATAATCACTGTCGTTTATTTTTTTACAGCTATAGAGTGAACATGGTGGATGTATTCATTGATATATCCAGAGTTATATCTCGCTGTGCATATTTGCAATGTCATAGCGGAAGCTCAACTCAAGTTTATGTACACTGACGTATAGGGCAATATTATTTTGGAATGTCTTTCTCTTTTCAAGTTTGATTGGGTTCTATGAAAAACCTCAATAAACAGTCGGCAGATTGCGTATGCAATTTGACAAATATAAAAAACTATTAGTTTAAAGTGATTGGTTAACATTGGTTTGACTTTAAAAAAATCTGAGCTAGAAGGTCACACTTGTCACCTGTGTCTGTGATATGTTACAAAAATGAAGCCCAGAAAAAATTGCGTTCGAAAATAATTATTTAGTGCTTCAAAAATTGAAATATAAAGTGACCGGAAACACCATCTTAATTTCATCCCATAAACTTATGTGTACTATTTAGGTGTCTATAAGATGCCTATTTACAAATTCGGAGTTTGCCTTGTAGTTTTAGCTTTTCATTCTCAATAATGGTTGTTTTCAGGGTTTATTAGTTCTAATACATGCACTTGTACACATGTTTCATCTTGGTTTGAGAATTTTTTAAATCGGCTGCTCACAAAGTTAAACAATACCTTTAATGTATTCGTATCAAGTCAAAAGGTAAGGTTATTCATGAATTAACAAATATTCGATTTCGTTTAAGAAACAAACTTAACGCCACACAGTAATAAAATGAAGAGGGTGTAAAGGCTACTGCAAAGCGTGTAGGGGAATTTTCTCTTCCGTGAAAAATATGACTACATTTATGCTATCTATACTTCCCTGTAAATAGACGATTACAATCACTTTATGATATCTAATTTCTTGTAACCATGCACCAAACACTTATAGACCCAACACCTGGTCACAATTATACCACATGTATTTCCGGTTCATTGTAGAATATTTTCACTTTAAGCCTACTTAATCACCGTATCGAACCTTTCCCCCAACATATAATCGTTTGATCTAGGCCAACTACTTTACTTCGATACTCAAGCATGATAAACTATATAGCATTGTAATGTATTGAAATGTAAACAAAACAATAAAGTCGAATACGATTACTGATGACAAATATATAAATGTCTTGCGAATTTAATCAAATGGGCAATGAAATAATAGAAATCAATATGAAGTAGATATAATGAAGCATTAACATTGATGAGTGGGCTGCCCTACCCACGCATACACTATGCATAAACACAAAGTTTCAAATAACATCTCATATGAAATGTTCACTTTACATAGTAAGAGCTCAATCATTCAGATTTTGATACCATTGTGATGTCGGCGCTTGTGTCGACATTTTTTTTTAATAAGTGAAACGGATCTTAAAGAAGGAAATACATATGTTGCGTATTGGGACTATATACACTCTGTAAACCATACATAATACATAACGTGAATCGAAACTTAAAGAATGAAATACACAATTATGTAATATATAATTACGCATATATAATTGTGCTATTAATTATTATGTAAATATTACTGATTTGATCATAACAGTTTGTATAATATGAGGATGGGGCCGGGTTCGTAAAGTAGATTTGTAACAGACAATGATACCATGTATACAAATAAAACTACGAATGAATGAATAAGTATACAAAAAAAATATTGGGCATTCTCTTAATACTTAATCTTATTGAGAAACGAATCGTACAGAATGAAATGCAGAAATAAACAAAATAATGGGTCTATCCACTATTATAACAAGTTACTTAAATGATCGAATGAAGGATCAGACGGATGTTATGCACATTCCATCTTACTATACTCTAATTGACTGTGTTCTAGTAAAAAAACGAAAATAACAATTGATTGGAGAGTCCTACATATAGTGTAAAATAGGGGACCATTTTGTCAAGACATGTTCAACGAGTTTATGGGAATGAATTATTTGGTAAGGAAACTTGCATTGAGTGGAAAATAGGAACTTTATATATTATGTTGCATGAGTACATACCATTTAGCGTATTCGACAGCCATGTTTCTTCTGCACTCGTTTGCTTGATGGATACGGAAACGTCGTCATCCTCACTGCTCCTGAACGTGCAAAACATGACGACGAGGACGAAGATGACCACGAATGTCTTCCTATGTTTCGTGATCATCTTCGTGGGGACCATCCTTACCGCCATTTCCTGGTGCTGTTATAACGACATCGGGTAACGAAAAGGTGTAGCCCTGCAAGGAAGTACGGAAATATACAGGAATGTGAGTCGAGAGTTCGTTTCTCGAGGAAAGAGATGAATGGGCTTTTCACGAAGCTGTACGTAAGTTAGCTACAGATTTCGCGCATGACTGGTGACCTAAGACCATGAAGACGTTAGCGTTAACTAGGATTCTCAATATTTTCATTCCAATTGTCAAGTAGAAATCCGATTCTTGTCGAGCAAAATGCCTGTTTTAACAAGTATCTAAATTTAATTATTGTACTACTGATTAATACTTAAAAGGTTTGATAAGGAATGGAATATATGGACTCCTATCGTGCTAAAAACAGGAAGAAAAAAGCATTATGAAACGTAATTTACAAACAGGTTTATTAAAACGACCCGGGCGCGACAATAGTGATCACAACTTGTGTGAATAATTGCAATCATCACCACCATCATCCTTATCAATGGAAGCAGCAATGTAGACAGTGGCATTATGCCCCCCCCCCTTTCTCAGGGGCGTCGATCGACTTTTCAGATTAGGGGGGGGGGCGAAATCATAATCAACGTTCCAAAGGCGCTCGATCACACAAAACAAACTCACCCACACACACACCCTCACATATATTTATATATATACATATATATATTTATATATATATACATATATAAACACCACACACCTACACACACACACATATATATATACATATATATATAAATTGTCACGAAATGGGTTTTATTTCGTGTTAGGAAATTATCTTTGGTTGATTTATAATGTTTTTGTCGTAGCTGGCAATATTACATGCATGTTTCTCCATTAATAATGACGTAGATAAACACGTGAAAGTTACGCATGTTTTGAACCGTTTTTGTGGAATAACAATTTCCTGGAAATGTTTAACTGATTATTATGGTTATCACTAGCTTGATCTAAATAAATGCTTTAATTTGATATGTCGTGCATGCATATCCGGTTTTGGAGAGCAAAGTTATAGCTGTTTTAAGATTGTAACAGAGGTTAACTATAACAAATATTGTATAATCAATGCATAAGTACAGTAGTTGTTATATTCGTGAGGTTTTGCCGATGGTCTGTTGGCATACGGCGCCCACGGGGTGCATTGCACGTAAGGTATGCAGATGGATTTGGATTCGCTATCCAATAAATAAAGTTGGTGGATGCGATCGAAATGATTTATATGATCGTTCGCATGTCTTTCCACGGGGAAACCTAGAATCCAAGGCGACGAATGTGGTTAGATTTTCTTGTATGTTGGGCCTTTTGCACGCCAGCAAGAGACTATACCAGGGCTTGCTTTTTTGGTAGTCTGGTTGGTCTGGAAGCGGACGGTTCGGAGTCTGGAGCAGACGGCTGGTGGTCCGGAGCAGACGGGTTGGTCTGAAGCGGATGGTTGCTGGTCTGGAAGCAGACGGTCGGAGGTCCGGAGAAGACAACGGGGAAAACTAAAAGTAGAGCAGAGCCAATGGGTATGGCCGTGGGAGCCTGACTGCATACATATGGTCGAAGAACCAGACGTTTCCGGCACTGAACAGTTGTTCCTGTTTGCAGTACGGTAACAGACGAGGTTGCGGTACTGAACAGACGTGGTTGCAGTACGGAATCAGACGTGCTTGGTCGCAGTACTGAACATATGTCAGTGGTTGCAGTACGGACTGAGACGTGGTGGTAGTACTGAACAGACGTGCATGGTTGCAGTACTGAACAGATGTCAGTGGTTGCAGTACGGACTCAGACGTGGTGGTGGTACTGAACAGACGTGGTTGCAGTACTGAACAGATGTCAGTGGTTGCAGTACGGACTCAGACGTGGTCGTGGTACTGAACAGACGTGGTTGCAGTGCTGAACAGACGTTGTTGCAGTACGGTATCAGACGTGGTCGCGATACTGAACAGACGTGGTTGCTGTACTGAACAGACGTAGTAGGTGGTCGTAAGCAGACGACGGAGGAAATTACCAGAGTCCATGGGTATTGTCATAGGAGCTTAACTACACAAACCAGATGCATATGGTCGGGTGAGCTGTTGGAGCTGACAACAAAGAGTATAGCCGTCTGGATGTTGCCTGGTGGTGATACTGACAGGATCGAGGCGTGTGCAAGTGTCAACTGCGGCAGTATATCTCTGCCAAACGGATCCACGACTAAAAGTTTGGAAATCGACGTGGCGAAACACCCGCCGGCGGCAGGCATCCTGACGAGCGAGCTGCCGGCGGACCGAACCACCCACGCCGCTGCCGATTCCGTCACAAGTGGTGTCAGAAGTGGGATCCAGTGACAATGGCACAACAAGGAAATATGCAGTATCGACCGACGCCAGGAGAGATGATGGCGCACTTAGAGAGGAGCATGACAGAGATTGACCAAATGATGGAGCAGTTAAGATTGTCCATAAGACAAGCACCCGGTGCAGAATCAAGTGGACAGAATATTACCCCAACTGTGAGTGGACAACCGGATAGAGGCCAAGGTATGACTCACAGATGGAAGGGGCACAGCAGGCTGGATTCAGCTCATTGCCCAGAGAGCAGATGAGACGATCATCTACTGCAAGACCCGGTGTTCAATTTACACCCCCACAGTTTTCCCCACATATTCAGGATGCGGGGATGGCAAATTTTGATGCTATGATTGGCAGACGACCACATCTGGTACCGGACAGATTTGATGGACGTACACCTGTCGAAGATTATTTGCACCACTTTGAGGCCTGTGCTGGAGTAAACGGATGGACAAAAAGGGAAGCAGTTCAGTTTCTTGCTGCAAGTCTGAGGGGCCCTGCTGTGAAGTTGTTGACCCAACAACCTGGAGTGGTGTTGACATAAGACGAGTTGGTATACAGGCTCAGAAACGGGTTTGGTCTAGGAGGCAAAGCTGAGGTATACCTGGCGGAGTTGAGACAACGTCGTCGCCAACCAAGGAAAGTCTCCAGGAGTTAGGACAAAGAATACGGGAACTGTGTGGATAAGCGTATTCCGAATTCGACGAAAAGGGGCAAGATCGGCTTGCATGAGGGCATTTCTTAGATGCCATAGTAACACCAGAAATAAGAGAGGGATTGTTCCGTGCTCAACCTCGGACATTAGATGATGCTGTGGAAGCTGTTTTTAACACAGAGGCCTTTCTGAAAAGGGAGGGTCAGAGGAACGAAGTGAAGCGGGCTACAATGTACAGCCGAGCACTGGAAGAGCAGGAGTGTGAAGTTGCAGCAGTGCAGGAACAGCAACCAAGAAATCCAACTATCGACAAGATAGTAGAGGCTGTCATAGACGCCTTGGATGAAAGAGACAAGAAAAAGGGAAAAAATCAGGACCAAGTATCAGGAATCAAGAACAAATGGCGTAGAGCCAAAAGGAAAAAGAGAGGAACCAAATAAATCAAAGATTGATGAACAAGATGAACAAAGATGTTTCAACTGCAATGGATTGGGGCATTGTAGGAACAGCTGCCCATATCCAAAGAGAATAAAAGGAAGAAAATCAGCTTTTCAAGCACCCAAAAGGGAAATGATGAGCGAAATAAAAGAGAAAGAGGAACAAATCAGAGTCGGAACGACTCTAGATGGACAAGACAAAAGAGGAACAAGAGAACAAGAAACAGATGAACGAATCAAAGTCAGAACGACTCTAGATGGACAAGAAAAAGAGGAACAAATCAGAGTCGAAGCGACTCTAGATGGACAAGAGAAAAGAGAAACAAAGGAACAAGAAAAAGAGGAACAAACAAGAGTTGGAGTGACTATAGATGAACAAAATAAAAGAGGACAAATGAAAGAGGAACAAACCAGAGTCGGAGCGACTCTTGATACCAAGAGAAAAGGGCTTTACCTTCAAGGCAAAGTAAATGGACAAGAATTAAAATTACTGGTCGACACTGGAGCTACCAACACTCTCATTGGAGAGAAAGTGTTTGACCAGATAGAGGAAATCAGAAGACCAGAATTACTACCAGTGACAAGTGTTGTACTACAAGCAGATGGATCTCAATTGAGAATCAGAGGAAAGTCAATGTTGGAAGTGCAGATTGGAGATATAGTCGTCCTACGGCTACAGTGGCTAGTCTAAAGAATGAGGGTATTCTAGGGCTAGATTTCCTAGTCAAAATCAATGCTGTGTTAGACTGCCAAAAGATGGAATTGAGGACCAACTATGGCATAATTCCATGCCTAGATAGTAACGGAGAATCATTCTGCAGGAGGATAGTAGCGGGAGAAGATTATTCAATTCCTCCAGGACACGGGATGGTATTAGCAGGTAGAGTTACAGGCAGAGAAGTGTCACTAGGTGATGGATTAGTAGAACCACCTGCAAATCCAACAGAACTAATCAAGAAAGGACTCATCGTCGCCAGATCTGTTGTGAAGGCAGACGAAGATGTACTACCTGTTCGGGTTTTCAACCCAACCAAGGAACAAAGGATCATAAAGGCAGGCACTGCCATTGCTTCATTGTCAGGGCTGGAAGAAGTGAGCATGGAAATGTGCAACCTTGCCGAGCCAACTGAGACAAATACCAACAAAGAAATACCAGAACATTTGAAGGATCTCATTGTTCGCAGTACTGACGAAGTGCCAGCCCAATGCCATGACTTGATAAAAGAACTGCTGGTTGAGAATGCAGATGTTTTCTCTACAGGACCTTCGGATCTTGGTAGGACCAGTTTTGTCCAACATGGCATAGATACTGGTACTGCGAAACCAATATGTCAAGCCCAGAGGAGACATCCCCTGACGCAGAGGAAAGAATTAGACGAGCAAGTAAATAATCTACTAGCTCAAGGCCTGATTGAGTCAGTGACCAGCCCATGGGCATCCAACATCCTACTGGTCAAAAAGAAAAATGGCAGCGAAAGATTGTGTTTTGACTACCGTCAACTCAATGCAGAGACGATTCAAGATGCCTATCCGCTGCCTAGAATTGTCAACATTCAGGAACAGGTACAACTGGTTGAAACCATCACTGACCGGAGCTCACAGGAGAAAGCTGACTGGCAAGAAAAAGACAAGGACATACGTCCTATCTACACGGCCAAGAAACTTGGCAACAGGACTCATCAAGATGAAGCATGCACGTGTTCCATGGCTTCTAGACATCTATTGGAATATTGGGATGCCTTAGAACTGAAGGAAGATTCTACATGCTGTCTTGTTCGAATAGACCCTGTGCCACCGGACCGGGAAGATAAGGAACCGCAACTGAGTCGATCTCTTAATAGGTCACTATGTCGCACTGACTCTCGCTCACCACGTCAGTCAGAACGTGGAAGCTCGGCTCGACGCTCCCGTTCCCGAACACCAAGACAGAGGTCCGGGACACCACAAAAGGACATACCTAAATCATCCATTCCAGATTGTCCAAAGTCTCCTGAATCTGACCGACCAGGGGAGTGTTTCATGAAAGGACTTGTCGGACGTTTTATCCGCCAAGTCCTGCTTTATCCGACAGTTACCATAGTAAAAGTGCTTCCCAGCCAATCAAAATCAAGGAAAGATGTCAGATCTGACAATTTGTCGGACCAAAATGTTGATGAAACGCTCCTAAGAAGTATCTCCATGGCATGGTCGGAATTCTATCCATGAACCAGAGGACCTGAACTATGATGAGAGGTCGCCTTCACCGCTTGATTTGAGATACGCTTCTAGGAAAGTGGTTTCGGAGATGCCGTTTACCAGTAACTCGATAGAATGCATCGGTAGGAATGCTGAGACGCAGGCTGACAACCCCCGCCAGAGAATTCAGGCAATGAGAACTGGCGGATCAGAAGGGAAGGTGACCCTGAACAAGTCAACCGACACATTCCAGATTCCACCAGATGTCACCTAGCTTTGTTCGTACCACGGAGCGTTACATCACTAAGGAATGAGAACTGTTAGAAGTAATGACGGATGAACTCAAGAAGAAGGAGTCGTCTTGAACAGTATCTCTTGTGTTGTATGGAGTTATGTTCTTAATACAAGGACACTATAAGAAGGCATGTCACCATGTACCTTGGACATTATTTTTCATGCTGCATTGTTTAAGAGTTTGCCTTGGACTTTAGCTGTTGTATTTTCGTTGAACCTCAACATTAGTTTTTAGGACTCCTTTATGCATTTTTGTGTGGAGAAAGACACAATGGATAGTTTGATACACATGGATACGATTTATTATCATGCTACAGTTTTTGATGTTGTTAAATGACGCTCGGGGGCCGAGCTTTGAAAAATAAGGGAGTTGTGTCACGAAATGGGTTTTATTTCGTGTTAGGAAATTATCTTTTGGTGATTTATAATGTTTTTGTCGTAGCTGGCGATATTACATAACAATTTCCTGGAGATGTTTAACTGATTATTATGGTTATCACTAGCTTGGTATAAATAAATGCTTTAATTTGATATGTCATTCATGCATATCCGGTTTTTGAGAGCAAAGTTATAGCTTTTTTAAGATTGTAACAGAGGTTAACTATAACAAATTTTGTATAATTAATGCATAAGCACTGGGCGTTGTGGCGTGTGCCTGTAATTCCACCCGGGGGAGTTACAAATTGATGCAGAGGTGCGAGCCCTGATCACGTCTTTCGGATGGTGACATTAAAGGTCGGTCCCAGACGTAAATAATCATACCTGATTGATACACGTCTGACAAAACTCAAATGCACACACACTCGTGAGGGTTTGCCGATGATCTGTTGAAATACGGCGCCCACGGGGTGCATTACACGTAAAGTATGCAGATTGATTTGGATTCGCTATCCAATAAATAAAGTTGGTGGATGCGATCGAAATGATTTATATGATCGTTCGCATGTCTTTCCACGGGGAAACCTAGAATCCTAGGCGACGATTATACCAGGGCTTGCTCTTTTGGTAGTCTGGTTGGTCTGGAGGCGGACGGTTCGGAGTCTGGAGCAGACGGCTGGTGGTCCGGATTAGACGGGTTGGTCTGAAGCGGATGGTTGCTGGTCTGGAAGCAGACGGTCGGAGGTCCGGAGCAGACAACGGGGAAAACTACAAGTAGAGCAGAGCCATTGGGTATGGCCATGGGAGCCTGACTGCATACATATGGTCGAAGAACCAGACGTAGTTTCCGGTACTGAACAGATGTTCCTGTTTGCAGTACGGTAACAGACGAGGTTGCGGTACTGAACAGACGTGGTTGCAGTACGGAATCAGACGTGGTCGTGGTACTGAACAGACGTGCATGGTTGCAGTACTGAACAGATGTCAGTGGTTGCAGTACGCGGACTCAGACGTGGTCGTGGTACTGAACAGACGTGGTTGCAGTGCTGAACAGACGTGGTTGCAGTACGGAATTCAGACGTGGTCGCGGTACTGAACAGACGTGGTTGCAGTACGGAATTCAGACGTGGTTTAAGTACGGAGCAGACGTGGTTGCTGTACTGAACAGACGTAGTAGCTGGTCGTAAGCAGACGACGGAGGATATTACCAGAGTCTAGAGTTAACTTTTCTGAAAAAATACATTTTATTAATTTTTGTTTTACCATTCGATATGTAGGAAAGCTGTTCGCATATGACATGACAAATTGGATGATCTAAATTCTAATAATGTTCTCATTCTTGGATCGATTTTCCTTCAACACCTTTTTTTTTATTATTACAATTAGTGCTACTTTTTTACGATAAACTTTTTGTCAGGTTAAGCTTCCCTTTAACCCCGGTGGTGGGGGTTTCTATGTCATCATTCTGTTTACAATTTTGGTTTCTGTTTTAAAAATCAGCTGGCTAAGAGGGGTTTATCAGGGGCTGTACCAAATGCTTCAGATCTAACCCGAAACAATTGTTTACAATAAACTTTTTGTCAGGGTATAAACTTCCCTTTCAATATAACGTGGGAAGAAACAAATTTTTCATGGTTTTTAATCACTAAATCGGCGGTGGGGGGTCTCATGTTATCTTTCTGTTTATAATGGTGGTTTCTGTTTTTAAAAATCAGCTGGGTAAGAGGGGTTTATCAGGGGCTCTACCAAATGCTTCAGATCTAAACCGAAACAATTGTTTACAATAAACTTTTTTGTCAGGGTAAACTTCCCCTTCAATATAACGTGGGAAGAAACAAGTTTTTCACAGTTTTTAATCACTAAATCGGCGGTGGGGGGTATCATTTATCTTTCTGTTTACAATGGGGGTTTCTGTTTTTAAAAATCAGCTGGCTAAGAGGGGTTTATCAGGGGCTCTTCCTACAGTAATGCTTCACATCTTAACCCAAACAACAGCACTCTGCTATTAAAGAAATTAATTCAAAGGCCAACAAGAAAGTACAATTATTGCAAGAAATGATAACCAGCAGGGGGCATTTCTTTCAGGTGTTATAATTGTTTGCAAGCTACGACTGGTAACCCTTCCATGTCGAAGGAAACCCCTTGAATTTCCCCCTTTCACAATGAAAGCGAACGATCTTTGTATCCAATAATGAGCTTGACAGTGCGTGATCGCGCCCTAATGAAATCTTTCTTTAAGAAAAATAAAGAAGGACACCTTACTGGGGTTAACATTTTAGTAGAAAATGAACTGACTGTATGAACATGACGAACGAAGGTTAAAGTTACAGTCCCCAGTTTTCCTTATTTCTAAAATTCCAATCCCGTGTTTTTTGGTTTTCTAAATATCTGTGCCATTCGGTGAGATGTACAGAGCATATGAAGAGGTCAATTGCAGAAGGGGTTAGATCAGTTTTTCATCAATTCTTTTTTTGTGTGTGTCTCAACGTGTACACTTTTAAAGGGATGATCCGGGCTGAAAATATTTATATCTTAATACATAAAGTAGAATTCACTGAGCAAAATGCTGAAGATTTCATCAAAATCGGATAGCAAATGATAAAGTTATTGAAGTTTAAGGTTTAGCAATAATTTGTGAAAACAGTCGTCATGACTATTCATCAGGTGGGCTGATGATGTCACATCTCCTCTTTCCGTTTTGTTATGTTATTACATAAAATCATAATTTTTTTCATTATTTCATACTTGTGTGAATAATATGTCTCCCTTATAATGAAATAAGTTGCAGCAATAAATATCTAATGGACTAAATCAGTTGTCAATCCAATTTTTTCCTAGTTCTTGGACATCAGCCCACCCATTGAATATTCATGACGACTGTTTTCATAAAATATTGCCGAACTTTAAAATTCAATAACTTTGTTACTTGTTATCCGATTTTGATGAAATTTTCAGCGTTTTGCTCAGTGAATTCTACTATATTTATTAAGCTATAAATACTTTCAGCCTAGACCATCCCTTTATAAGCTTTGTAAGATGATACCAAAGAAAAGTTGAAATTCCAGTTAAAAAGTGGACAAAAATGGCATAGATTTTTTTTCATAAAGGGTTAGATCTATTTATTTATTTATTAGAACATATTTAATCAGGTACAAAAGATCAGTATAAAACTGTTTTTCATCAATGACCTGATGAAAACATAAATCATCACATCATACATGAAAATATAGTCAAAATCTAAATCAAAGATAACAATACTTAGTAACATAAATAAACAAATATTGTTACTTAAATGGTAATATTAATCAAAATAAAAGATTTTGAATTATTAAAAGGGAACAGTAACTAATTTTAATACTACTAATCATGCTAATTGTATAATTTATTCGCTGATAAAACAATGAGCAATGAAATAATTCTGGCACAACAGAAAATCGAGTGAAAAAATGTCAATCAGTTATAAATGTATGTCTAACTATAAGATATCAAAGGGTTAGGATCATTACAAATAAAAGCAATGTAACATCAATGTTAAAGAGGAATAGGGGAATTGTATGTTACAACAAATGAAATATAAGTAAGGGTTATTATGGACAAAATCAATGGATTACTAATACTATCTGAAAAGATTTAAAAGTATAGGAATATCGGTATTATCCATGGTAACATGAAAGTAAGGAGATCTATTTCAATTTGTTTGCAAAAGAGGCAAGATCCACAAAGGTGATTTTTGGAATAGAATATTTTAAAAAGCATGAAACCTGGCAAATTTGTGCTATACCCAATTTTATGCTCACGTGGTGTGCTTTCATGACAATTAAGTTAGAGGGGTTAGATCAATTTTTTCATCATCCTTTTTTTTCTCAACGTGTAGACTTTTAATAGCTTTGTAAGATGATACCAAAGAAAAGCTGAAATTCTAATTAAAAAGTGGACAAAAATGGCAAAGACTTTTTGTTCCCAAGAAGTTAGATGCTTTTCAGTTTGTTTGCAAAAAAGGTATGATCCACAAAAATAATTTTCGGAAAAGAATATGTAAAAAAAAATCATGTTAAAAAAATCATGTTAAAAAAATCATAATAGCAGGGCAAGCTGGGAGAACACTTTTCGGAACTGAAGTGGCTACCCTGGGTAAATGTGCCGCCATTATTATTACTATAAGTATTATTATTATGTTATCATTCTCTTCACAATGGCGGTTTCTGTTTTTAAAAATCCGCTGGCTAAGAGGGGTTTATCACAATTAAAGACTCCCTTTTTGGAAGCCATTTTGGATTTTTGAGCATACAGGACCACTAACTGTCCTTGTAATTTGTCCCAATGTCTTATTTGACCATTGAAAACATGGTATAGACACCAAAATCATTACGTCTCAGGTGGATATGAAATGAAGTCCATTCTAATTATCAACAGCCATTTCAAACTCCATTTTTTGAAGCCATCTTGGATTTTTGGACACACCTGACCACTGGCTGTCCTTTTAACTTGTTCCAATATACTACTTCACCCTAAAATCATCGAATAAAAAACAAATTAAAGCCACTTAGATGAATTGTGGATTTTCAGTCTACGGCAGCCATTTTTGGGCGCCATCTTGGATTTGCCAGGTACACTGGAGGGGTTATAATTCACTTTAGCCTGTATCAACATTTTTCTTACCCCTAGACCATGGATTATGAACCGAAATTGGATTCCAGGGTTGATAATAAGTCAGTTATCCATTTTCAGTGAATGGCGGCCATCTTGGACGCAATCTTGAAAATAATCACTTTCCCAGAAGCAGATTTCGGTAGATTTCTATTATTGTTATTGTTATTCCTGAGGTCAAATAGTACAAAAAACCGTTGAAAAATCATTTGTTGCAATTCCTTCCGGGTAAGGGTATTTTTAGTCGTAAATAGACCCGTCTATACCCAGAGTCTATGACTATGAGAGAGGGGAATCGAACAGTTGATGATTTTAGTGAGATATATGCGAGCTAACGTTACAGCAGTTTTGTAATTTCCCCCCTTATAAATTCCGTATATAACAACATACAATAATCTTTTAATACATAATCTAAATATATTGCTTTTAAAAGGTATTAAACAATAAGTGTGATAATTAGAAAAATTAAACAATTTCAATGTCGTTTAAAAAATGAAGAACAAATGTCTATTGTATACATAAAAGACAGATAGGCCTAATATATAGGTTTTCCCGGCCATCTTCGTAGATTTATAATCGGAATATAGATATTTTCCGTTCGATTTATTGACAATTTAGAGCAACAATCAAAAAGCAAATTTTGCTGTTAAATTTTATTTTTCTAATTGAAATATAAAATAAAATTAAGATTTTTCTTAAATTAGTTACCCTCGTACCAGGATTTAAATTCTTCGAAATATCAGTCTAATTACAACGTGTTATGTCGTGGGAGATATCTTTGTAATCGATTTCACGAAATTAAATTTTCTAATGTTGATGTTTAGTACATGCAAGATGGCCAAACTGTGAAAATATATATTGTTTATATAAATATATATATATATATATAATATATATATATATATATAGACTCATGTGAAGCAGACACATATCTCACCAACAAGTTAATGCGAGCGCGAGCTGAAATTTTATACTATACTGACCTGAAAACAGGAAAAATGTACTACTTTAGGACTGTTTGTAGTAACTCATACATATCTCACTATACAGATAATGCGAGTATCGAGAGCGAGCTGAATTTTTTTTTATATTCGGACCTGAAAGCTTGATATTCTGTTTTTGGTACCAATGATTAATATTGGTATCTAAAAGAACAATAGATGCGAGCGCGAGCTTAAATTTTGATATTTCAATCTTGAAAAAAAAAACAGTTGAATGGACTTTTTAATAAAGAACAAGATATATATCTAATAAAAGATTATTGCAAATCGAAGCGGGAGTTCTTTTGAGGTTTAGAGCTGAAAACGGGACGTTCTATTCACCTATTTAATCATTAAAAGTATGGGTTTATTGCGAGAGAAATTATGCGAGCTCGAAGCACGAGCTGAAAATTTTCATATTCTAATCTGAAAAGCGGACATTTTGAGCACGATTTTAAATAAAATACGATTTGTGTATCTCAATCTCGCTTGTTGATTTCTATGTAACATTACAATCTTATTTCATTTTTTGCACATGCAAGAACCCCAGGACGATAAAATCTACTTTTTGGCTGAAAAAAGGGTTAAAAAAATTGAAAAATTTAGGTATAATTACCTTTTAACTCTACAAATAATGGTTTAAAAGTCCTAATTATAGGAAAAACAAATTGCCTGCCCCCAAATACATATGAATAGACACCAAACCCAAAGAAAAAGACCACCAAATAAAGAAGTTGTGGCAAAAAGTGTGATTTTGGGCGTTTTTGGCGGCCATTTTGGATTTTGGCCCGGCACACTTTTTTCTCGGACCCGAGACAAAAAATATTGTCATTTCATGTTGAGATACATTACGAGGAATAAAAAAAAAACTGTTGCCATATTGAAATTACAAAAAAAGTATTTTTGACCCATGTATAGCCCACTCCTAATACAAGTAAATTTCTTGTAATCCATGAAATATTCTAGAAAATGGCGCGAGGAAAACACCGGTGCTTGGATGATGATTTTATCCTTATGTATAGGACACAAGCTGAAGGCACATTGGGGTACCAGAAGCTGTGAGACACTTAAAAGTTATCTTAGATTCTTTTCAATATAATACGTTCACGTCTAAATAATATCAATTAGTCAAGTTCAGGATTTTTACTCTGATAATAAGTTTGATATTGTTATTACCGAGACATTGCTAATATCTTCGGAAGATGTTGTGTGTCTCTTATTTCACACCCCTGGCTTTAAGTCAGATCATTTCGCAAGTTCTGAATCTTTGTCAGCTGCCATTTCTAATGACCTGACAAGCTTTGAAACGTTATATATACAGACCATCAGGTTTTCAATCTTTTTCGATGTTCATTAACGATTGTTCTCATCATTTGTTAGATGACAATATTGTATAAAGCATCTAATTTTTTTATCGTTGGAGAACTAAATATACATTTAGAAAATATTTTGTTTAAGGTTGTAGAGAAGGTTGTCTTCTCAAGACTTTCAGACTATTTGTTAGACCAATTTCAGTCTGCGCACCGACCTTGTATGTGTCGAAACAGTGCTCATTAATGTCTCTAGATTTATCTTATAGAAAATGGACACTGGATCAGTCAGCAACAGAACTCCTAGATCTGTTGGCCGCATTTGGCACCGTAGACCACACTGCTTATAAATACTCTCATACAAACTAGTATAGGCGTTCAGGGCAAGGCTCTACAATTAAGTCTGTGGATCAGTAGAACATTATAGGCCTGTGTGAAAACTTCGACTATTCAACCATAAGATGGATAGAGACACTATCTGTGATTGTGAGTAAAACCAGACGATGCAACGTAAATTGCACATAAAATATCACATATCATGTACGTACATCACATATCTACATGTAGCCATATCTTCTTCATTAATTTTGGAGGCTTTTTACCTGGTTGTGGTGTCTAACTGGCCTATGTTTATGTGGTCAGGTAACTATATAATCATGGTAACGTTGATCAACAGCCAATCAGAGCCAAGGATTCCATGTACACACAACAAAAAAGTAAATCCCCCCTAAATCAAATTGCTGTAACTTTTGAACGGAATTATTTTGAGATATGATATTTCGTAGGTAGATTTCTACACTCATTGGGCAACTCCTGGAAAAATATAAAATTGATCGGTTGGGTCATGCATGAATAATCAAATATTGAATTAAAAATGACCATTTTTGAAAGTCACAAGAGTCGTGTTTCAGATTGTGCAAATACAATGTTGGACAAAAGTTGTTTTTTAGGTGAATTTTATGGTATACTGGTTTACTATCCATCATTTAGCCACTCCACACACAATTTTGATATCGTATGTTCATGGTTGAGTGAGCACATTGTATTGCAGGGGGAGGGGGTTCAGCCCCCCCTTTTTTTTAAGAAACATGTACAAAAATGTAAAAATGACCATACGATTGTGATTTTTTGCATGGTCAGCCCCCACCCTCCCACTTTTGGCTCAGCTACCCCCACCTCCTCCCCACTTTGAAAACCGTTCTGCGGCCCCTGTATTGTGACGTATCATCATAGGGGGTTATGGTAGTATCCTTTACAACTTGCTATAGAACATGTTAAAATTTGAAAATGTTGGTGGCTCCCCCGATTATAGGCCCCTCCCCCATTTTAAAATTCTGGGTCCACCACTAATTTGCCCATAAATTAAACTGATCATGAAAAATTGTTACGAAAAGAATACATTTATGCCGTATAAAGAGTATTCATTCCTAAGTTTTCGAATGTGCTCGCTCAACCATGAAAATGTTTTAAGTTCGAAAAGTGTGTGGTGATAGAAATGATGGATGATAAAACAAAAACATTTGAAACCGAATTTGCCCTCAATATGCACTTTATGACCCTTTAAAATGAGTCTGTGACATTGAAAATACAAATTTTCCCACTTTGATGCGTGCTCACTCATCCATGAATAAACATATCGATTTCATTTTTGCATAGAATTCTGCCCATATGGCCAATAAACATTACTGCCAAATGACATTGCTAAAGACAGCCTTGAAAAAAGTTCCACCATATTGAATGAGGGTTTACTTATTCTTAAACATATGCACTCATAATGTACACAAGTCTATGAGAGAAGAAGTCAAAATTTTCACAAATATGAAATGAGGGTTTGTTTCATGGACGGTTTTTGCTACTTCTGCCAACAGTTTTTTCATGAAACTTCGCACATGGCTTCAGAGTAACACTATCCAAAAGGCGCGCACACCAAAATAACCATTCAACACGGCACAGAGTGGGGCCAAGGCTTTGAACTTTCTTCTCATTTGCATAATTTTCGAATATTATGTGCTCACTGATGCATTAAACATCGGGATTTTCATAAAAATCAAATCAAATGAACTATGCAAGGAGGTTTTTAACAGATATCCATAGTTACGAATTGCATTTTTTCCAATAACATAAAAAAGAGAGCATCACATTCCACATGTTCATTCAAGCGTGAATGTTTAATTAAACGCCTTTGAATCATTGAAGCATGTTAAATGGTCGTGAACATAACGAAAAAGTTGAGAAAAGATCATTTTCAGTTACCAAAATGAAACAATACTTGTCTATGATATTTGAAAATCGTATTTTTTTGTTTTTTGATAAATGTTCATTGAACCGTGAAACGATGAATATTGTTGAAGATACTCTTCCAAAAAATAACTGTCATCATATTCTTTCATTCTTAGTGATATAAATGTGTAAAAATCCAATTATTGCAAATTTGGACTTGTGTTTATTCAACCATGAAATTTAGCAAAAAAGTTGTATCGTACTTTAGAAAGTACCTTTTACAAACCTTCTGACTATTTTTCATGATGAGAATGTGGAATTAGTTCCAGTAAAATGGAATCAAAGTCATGATATTTGGCTTGTGACTTTTGAAAAGTGACATTTTTGCCTTCTGACGGTGCTCACTGAAGCATGACGTAAAATGCGTCCATAACATTTACTCAGAGGGTAGCCTATAAAATTACCTACACGCTCATGTAAAAATATATCAATAATCCGAATTGGTTCGGAAATTATTGATGTTTGTTCAAGGGGGACTTACTTTTTTTGTTGTGTATACATTGTAAGTTACCATTAAGTTAACATAATGGTAAATTTTTATGCAACGGGGCCCAGAATATCTACAGTTTAAATGCCATGATATGGGGGTGATTATCTTTCTCCGCGCTCCCCCCCCTGAATTAGCATATTTGACAAAACATGTCATCAGTTTCTGAGACAAAACATATCTTCAATTTATGAGGCATCTAATTCTAAACCTAAGAGCTCATTTCTACATGTATAACACTATAGTTTATACATGCCTTGTCATGGTGGCCAATGCATTTATGCAGTGCAGTATGTACAGTACATTGTATACTGTATAGCCCCTATGGATAATTAACTTTTTTTTAATTTAAGATATATTTCACAAATATCCGTAAAACCCATAGTAGAGGAATAAAAGCGATATAGCTCTACGTGGTCATCAATAGCAAGCAGCTTCATAGAGCTATATCGCTTTTATTCCTCTACTATGGGTTTTACGGATATTTGTGAAATATATCTTAAATTAAAAAAAAAGTTAATTATCCATAGGGGCTATACAGTATACAATGTACTGTACATACTGCACTGCATAAATGCATTGGCCACCATGACAAGGCATGTATAAACTATAGTGTTATACATGTAGAAATGAGCTCTTAGGTTTAGAATTAGATGCCTCATAAATTGAAGATATGTTTTGTCTCAGAAACTGATGACATGTTTTGTCAAATATGCTAATTCAGGGGGGGGGGGCGGAGAAAGGTAATCAACCCCACATCATGGCATTTACACTGTAGATATTCTGGGCCCCGTTGCATAAAAATTTACCATTATGTTAACTTAATGGTAACTTACAATGTACATGGAATCCTTGGCTCTGATTGGCTGTTGATCAACGTTACCATGATTATATAGTTACCTGACCCCATAAACATAGGCCAGTTAGACACCACAACCAGGTAAAAAAAGCCTCCAAATGAAGAAGATATGGCTACATGTAGATATGTGATGTACGTATGTGATATTTTATGTGCAATTTACGTTGCTGGTTTCATCATGTACATCAGCTGACAAGCTATCAAATTCACAATTCACAATCTAATTTTAAACCTTAAGAGCTTATTTCTATGACACTAGTTTATATACAGGCCTTGTCATATGTCATGGTGGTCAATGCATGGAAATATGCAGTGTAGTATGTACAGTACACATTGTATACTGTATTGCCCATATGGATAATTAACATTTTTTTTTATTTAATAAGATATATTTCACAAATATCCGTAAAACCCATAGTAGAGGAATAAAAGCAATATAGCTCTATGAAGCTGCTTGCTATTGTTGACCTCGTACCATCTAATATCCAAGAACTCCAGGACGATAAAACCTACATTTGGCTGAAAAAAGGCTATAAAAATTTGAAAATTTAGGTATAATTACCTTTTAACTCTACAAATAATGGTTTAAAAGTGCTAATTATATGAAAAACAAATTGCCTGCCCCCTAAAACATATGAATAGACACCAAAACCAGAGAAAAAGACCACCAAATAAAGAAGTTGTGGCCAAAACTGTGATTTTGGGTGGTTTTGGCGGCCATTTTGGATTTTGGCCCGGCACACTTTTTTTTCTCGGACCCGAGACAAAAAATTTTGTCATTTCATGTTGAGCTAAGGTAAAAGGAACACAAAAAACTGTTCCCACAATAAAAACAAAAGTCACCCATTTATAGCCCACTCCTACTGGTATGTTACTGTCTAACATCTGAAGTCGAATAGGACCATGAGGGCCTGGATTCGGAATGATGCCTCCACAAAAGCAGTCTGGCCCCAGGTGCAGAACGAGAATAGTAGGCCTACATTATGGGACTCCCAGTGACTTTCCCTTTGATCAGACACAAACATAGCTGCTTTGCAGCTGCTGAATCAAGTCGCAGGCTCACATACAACATTTTGAGTGTAATAGCTGTAATGCATCATGTCTTTATT
The DNA here is from genome assembly GCF_018143015.1 of Lytechinus variegatus. Classification (NCBI taxonomy): domain Eukaryota; kingdom Metazoa; phylum Echinodermata; class Echinoidea; order Temnopleuroida; family Toxopneustidae; genus Lytechinus; species Lytechinus variegatus. Next base: position 21,653,419 of record NC_054752.1, on the reverse strand, counting down.
AAAGGATCATTTCCAACAAAGATCCTGGCAACCTAATATTAGCTTAACCGGCAGGTTAAATTTACATAGTATGATAGCATACAACGATGGTAATTCGCAATACATTATACACAGCAATGTCCATACATTATTACATTTCTGTTCGATACAGAAATATACGGCAATAACATGACATATCCAAAATGTTATACAATATGAATAAGCTCAAACGATGGTTATAATAATAGATGCATATACGTGGTACCGAGCAGTAGGATATAGAAATTGAGAAACATAGAACATAAAAAGGGATGTGAGATCAGGGTGACCAGACGTCCCGGATTTCAAAGGACAGTCCCGTATTTTACAAATTTGTCCCGCGTCCCTCAGTCAGACTCTGCTCGGGACGCTGATTTGCCCCGTATTTCACGATTTAGAACACAGTGTAAGTGTAAATATCAGGCAATACGATTAGAACAAGTAGAACATAAAAGCGAAACCTTTAGGTTCGTCATCAAATGAACGGAGTGTGTGGGTGTAATATTTGGTGTCTTCAAATGGTAATCTTTATATAAAAAAATAACCGATATCATGCATGATAGAATCGTTTTTATTCATTTTTTTTTTTGGGGGGGGATTCTGAGAATATTTCATATAATAAGATACAAAAGAAATAATGAGTAAGTGATGTCATCAGTCCCTCATTTGCATACCGACTGGGATGTGAATATAACTGTTTTGTGAAATTAAGCGAAACTTTGAAATGTCATAACTTTCTTATTTTACATCCGATTTTGATAAAGTTTTCAGTGTTATGCTTGTTGGATTTTTCTCTTTTTATTCAAACCATCTTTTTGTTGGGGTGTACTTATCCTTTAAGCTTCATGAGTCATGTGAGTGGGGTACAGCAGAGGCGTACGACCAAGAGAAGAAAAGAAAATAGAGAAGGGTGAAAAATGATATCATTATTTAATATTAGTTGTCATAATCTATCACAAAAATTCATTTTCGTTATGAAAATATCAAAATTTTTGCTCGCTCGCTTCGCTCGCAGCTTCTATCAATTTACGTAATACGACATATCTAGCCCCCTCAATATTTTTGCCCGATTGCGCCACTGATCATTTTTTTTTTTTAACATAGTGCCGTTCTTCCCCTGTGCCCCCTCCCCACTTTCAACTTCGCTCCGCCGCTACTGGGAAGATAGCTTGGAATAATACATCATAGTTTCACGCAAAAAAATGGGAGACTGGATGTCAAACATCAGTACCGCCGTTGCACACGTACCGTCCCAAATGTACCGGTGCACGGTCTTGACGTCACAATACGATTCAATTTTTTGCGCTTAGTACCGCTATAATACGGGGGACCGTTTCATGAAAGTTGTCAGCACTGACAAGTTGTCTTTCTCCGACAGTTACCATAGTAACAGTCAGAGGCCAGTGCCTTTCAGCCAATCAAAACCAAGGATTTCACTGAAATTGTCAGCACTGAGAATTCAGTGCTGACATCTTTCATGAAACACCCACCAGGACTGGTGCAATACGCGTAGTGCTTATTGGCTAAATTAAATACAGCTGCAGATCCGAAGCGCGTGAGCAACCTGCTGGAAAATGTTTTTCAGAATCATTTCATCTCAGGGGATGTGATTTCATCACTCCACGATCAGTGAGAAAAGACTAATAATCATGAAGAGGGCCATTGTTATATGTACCCTCTCCAGAAAATTCAAATATTTAACCACAAATAATCCAAGCAGTAGAGCAGCGAACCAAATTTTGAGGAGACATACCTTGCGATTGGGGGCAATTTTCTCAAAAGCTGCGAGTGAGCGAAGCGAGAGGGTAAAATGTTGGCGTGTTTATATTGATTGATTCAGAAATTATCATGACTATTATAAAAAGCCAATTTATATTCAGGAACTTCCTCTCAAAAAAAAAAATCTGGACATATTATGTGTAAATGATATAACAGACTTTCGTCTCCATGGTCAGTAGCCTATATCATCCCCCCCCCCGCCGCTCACAAATTATTTGTAGTCTAGAATCACCCTTGGAACTTTGCAGTTTTAGGTAGTCAATTTTGTAATGGTGACGCTATTTCACTTTTTTTCTCTTTCTCTTTTTCTGGGTTATTTTTTTTTGGGGGGGGGCGGAGGGAGGTTCTCTTGCCATTTAAAGGACCCTCCTCCCTCTACCAAGATAAATGTACCTATCCCTGTGTGTTCTTCCCTCCCCCGCGTCTTCCCCCACCACAGCCCACAACCACTACTCCCAGTAAACTGTAAATGCCTGGTAGTATCTTCACTGTTGGGTTACATGCAGACAAAATATCTTTAGGTGATCACAGACATTTGCCACAATGATCCACACCCACTTGCATAGGCGGCGGAAGCGGGGGGGGGGGGGGGCGTTTTGAGGTGGGGGGGGGGGACGGTCCCCCCTAAATTTTTTTTGATACCTTTTTTTTTCCTGCGTCCCCCCCCCCCCCTGAAACGTGTGTTGTCCCCCCCCCCCTCTAAAATTTAGGTTGATGAACTTTTTTTTTTTTTTGCTTGTCAAAATTTTTTGGTTGATAACCTTTTTGGGGGCGCTTGTCCAATTTTTTACCTGTGTCCATCCCAAAAATTCAGGTGGACACCCCTAATTTTTTTGGCTTCCGCCGCTGCCCACTTGACTGAAGGTACAAGAGACCGAGAGTCCACGAGACGTACTAGGGTTAATAGGATTTCGTGAACCGATTGCTAAGAAAACATGAATGCTTGTAAGCAAGCAACCAGAGGACCGACGGCTTAAGTTCCTCTCCGAGGGATCTGGTAATGATGATTTTATAATGTCTTACTAAAGGGACCTAGCGTCCCAAGTGGGAATCGAACCCGGGTCACCGGAATCCGAAACCCCCGCTCTATATACCGACTGAGCTATCGCAATCGCGCCTCCTAACCATATAGGTTCACACGTGAAGACGAAGAACACATTCGTTCTTCACTAAGCCTTGATCAGAACCATGTCAATCTATCCTCAGAATGATCTAGACCAATCGTGGAGTTACACTGCAAAAACTCAGGTGTTGATGTAACACGAGCCCGGAATCACACCAGAGAAGTATTGAAACAAAACCAGTTTGGAATCAAACCGATGCTGTTTACTAATGTTGTTGACTGTTGTATAAACACATATCTGGTGTTAGACCAAAACCAAACTGGTGTTGTTTAACACTTCCCTGGTGTGAACATATATAGATTCCCGGCTGGTGTTAAAGCAACACCAGAGTTTTTGCAGTGTAGAGACAGACTAATGGCAACATTTGGTCAGAATAATCAATATATTTGATTTGATGTATTCTTTTCTTCTGCATTCATAACATTCGCATAATATATTCTTTCATTACACAACAAATAACATTTTGATAAGCTCGGTTTTTTGGCATGAATCAAAGAGAAAAAAATGGACATAATCAAATGAAATGTTATTCTAAGTAAATATGAAATACACTAAATGAAGTTCCTGCAGCAGAGTCTCGAGAAAACCTGCAATCTTACCAGATAGCGTAATCTTATACAGGGAATTTGTATTTGGTGTATGGAACCTTACAAATTTCCTTCAATAAAACACCCTTTCCACTTTTAAACAGACCTCCAACAAAATTCCTGTTTTATAAATTTACAGAATGATTCTGATATCGCTTTTTGCAAAATCATCTTTCATTTTTTCTGTAAAATCAGAGTTTTTTTTAACAGTGTATATAGCCATTACAATAAAAAAAAACTGCAGAGATCAAATCTGCATTGCAACATGCGGTACTGTTAGATGCCCAATAGATGAACTTTGTTTAAATCAATTTGACTGACATAATTTTTATAACACTATACTCTTCAAATCCTACACCCGGTACCGTATCTTCTCATGATCCCTTTAAGATTATTTTCTTTCGATTTTGTTTTATATTCTTTTTTATTATAAATATTCAAGTATATATTCTGTTTTGATTCCATTCACTGAATGGTCGTCATTATCCTCATGCAGGTTCCGTATCGGTAATTAGATTTGCCTATAGTAATAATACGTTGTGGTTTCCTTACTGTTGAAATGAGAAAAGAAATGTTACATTTATGAATAATATATTATGTTGTATTATATGAACCATCCTACATATGCTTTTTTTATTTGAATTTTAATGGAAAGGAAAACCTACTTTAAAACAAATATAAAATCTTGGTGAATCAAAATGTGACTATACAGTGCTACACTCTAAAAACAAACCAGTCAAAAATGACTAGTTAATAGGGCCAGCCAAGTGCAACTGTTATTCTAGTCATATTTGACTATTTTCTAGTCATATTTCACTAGAACAGAGTTATTTCTGACTAGAATATATGTCAGAAATGTCAATATCAGTCATTGCCATATCAGTTGCTCCCGCAGCTGACTACTGGTCTAGTCAATTTGACTGATTTGTTTAAGAGTGTAGTTAAAAAAAATGTTACAATTTTTAAATTAAGTATGTTTTTAAAAAATGTGGGATTCAGAGAGAATTTCTGACATGTATGGATAGAGTGAATATTCCTTTGTCACTTGGTAAAATTTGTTTCAGTGTTTTTTTATGGTCGAGTGCACAACAGCCCTTGTTTGAAAAAGTGTCAAAACCCATTTGCGCCAATTCGGATGATTTATATGCCTACCTGCTGAAACAGAGACAAAATCATTCACACAAACAATGAGTGTAAATATAAACAAGAGAACCAGTAAATCAAATTATCTTTACTGAAAACAGTTCCTCTTCATTGTCATTTTGGCCACAACTTGGACAAAGCTTCCCGCCTTAAATTTTTCACATGTTGCTCTGATGATGCGCTGCTGCAAGTCAACAGATCTGCAAGTCGGGTGCTGTGCGCTTTTGACTTTAGGTACCCCCAGACAAAGACAGGCAGACACTTCGCAGGCTAGTAGGGCCATATAGTCTGGATGATCGGTGCAAAATATAGCAAGAATTGTTCAGATTATGGTACAAGCATGAAATTTGGCTGACAGGTAGAGTAAACAGTGCTGAACATTTTCAGCAGGGGGTGCCAACCTGATATCTCTTCGTATAACAACAGTTGCTAGGTTACATATTTACCTTAGCAACCAACATTTTTGGGTGTTATCTTCATTTAAAAAACAGCATTTTTACTTCTAAGCGCCAAATTTACAATCACATATCAAGCAACGTTCCCATCGTGTACAGCAACAGTTGCTAAGCAACACATTTTCCATAGCAACTATAGATAATCTTCCTGAATACCACATCTGGTAATAATACTTGAATGAAAAATGTTAGAAAATTGGTCAAAGTATGAAACCTGGGAGTATAAACTATCTAATAAGCCTGAAAACATCAGAAGCAGTCCAAATAATCATAATATCTGCATAATAATCATATCTAGGTAATAAACCTAATTTGATCTACAGGATGTGATTATATCTCTTCATAATTGTTACTCATACATGACAAATCTAACACACCAACAAAATTCATCACCGGGTCATTAAAAGTTCTTACTATTAATAATCATTAGCATCTCGCCTGTTATGAATATGTGACAGGGTATTGTCATGATTGTATTGGATGTACATGGAACACTGGGAAAAACACTTAAATTTTAGGGGAAGCTAAAATTTGATTGATAATTAGACTAATCGCTCCCAAATGACAAAGTTTCATTGGGAAGCAATGGCGATTAATGCCCCACACACTTACTTGTCAGTTAAGTTTTGATATCATTGTCTGACTTGAATAGCATGGACAGTAGACCTGGAACAACTTCAAGCATCGACTGTATATGTATCACTTGTGGATATGTCACGAAGCAGTACATTTGTCGATTATACAACAAAATCTATTAAAAGAAATTGCTATCTCTGTAATTGAAACTAATCATTAATGCCGCATCCTATAAAACCGTGAAGATGAAGAGGTAAAATGCAAGATATTGTATGTTGTACAAGGTCATCAAAAAGTATGGATGGAAAATGGGATGCAATGCGAAGGTGTTCGTACAGAGCTTTGCAACCTGCTTAAAATGACTTCTTTCATCATTCTTGCCCATTATATTTGAGCATCTTTTAAAAAAAAACAATTATTCTAATTCCAGGTTTACTAGAAGCAATTGCCACGGTATGTATCTCTTTTATTTAATAATAATACTCGGCACTTGATTCATTTATATATTGATATTTTGCAATAGTTTCTAGATGATGAAGGAAAATAAGTGATTTATATTTACTGTAAGTTAAAAAAAACTTGGGACTGTGGGTACAATTCTAGCAAATTAATCGACGGTATATTTTATGTGTCGCACATGCCTTTTCAAAGTAGGACCTATATTTATTCCAAAATTTAAGTTAAGACTAGGTTAATCATAAATACGGGAAAACAAGACTACTGTGAATCATGCAGTATGTTCGACTAAGAATATCAGAGGCAACAGAGAAATACATCAAGAAAGTTAGTCATCATCCTCTTCGATGGATGATGTTCATTGATGTTCATCAATCAAAATGTAGGAAACGTTTCTCTCCATAAGGAAATAATATTGCGAGGCAAGGTGGTAATTTCCATCGAGTTGGACATGCCAAGAAGTATTGGAGGTATATGGAAGGAAGAAGCATATCAGAACTTAAAGCTACTGTTCTGTGGCCGAGTATGGATCGCGTCCAGCCAACCTGATATCACAAGTGCTTCACATACGTAGGTAAGAAAGTCATTTGCGCATAGATCTATCAAGTCATGATCGATCTTGAAGCTGCAGAATCATGGCCAAAATACCTGCAATTGGAACTAACAGGTCAAATCAAATTTTGCTCAGGCTTTCAAGTCATGGATCCTGGATCTGCAGGATTAATCCAGGTCAAAACACCTGGAAACAGAACGGACAGGTCCAAATCAACTTCTGCAGGATCGAGTCATGATAGACCAATCACATAACTGCAGGATCCAGGCCAACATGCCTAGAAACAGAATTGACAGGTCCAAATCAACTCTAGCAAGATCTTTCACGTCATGATAGATCCCAGAGCTACAATACCAATCCAGGTCAAAACACTTGGAATAGGAACTGACAGGTCCAAATCAACCTCTGCAGAAGTCACAATTGATCATGTAGCTACAGGATCCAGACCGACATGTCTGGAAACGGAACTGAATGGTTTAAATCGAATCTAACATCTATCAAGTGATGCTATGTCCTGGAGCTGCAGGATTGATCCATTGGTCAAGACAACTAGAAAAATAACGGACAAGTCCAAATCAACTTCTGCACAAGCTTTCAAATGATAGATCCCCGAGCTGCAGGATCCAGGCCAGCACGCCTGAAAACAGAACTAGCTGGTCCAAATAAACAGTTGCAAAATTTTTCACGTGATGACAAATCCTAGAGCTGCAGGAATGTTCCATGTCAAAACACCTGAAAAAAGAAATGACAGGTCCAAATCCACTTCAGCAGGATCAAGTCATTTAGCTACAGAATCCTGGCCAGCAGTAGCGGACCGTGACCCGGAGTAGACAAAGCATTGGGGGGGGGGGCACTGCATTGTTTGTGAACAATGCTGTGCCCCCCAATGCTTTGTCTCCTCCGGGTCACGGTCCGCCACTGCTGGCCAGCATGCCTATATATATATAGAAACGGAACTGACGGGGCCAAATCAACTCTAGCAAGATCTGTCACGTCATGATAGATCGTGCATGGAGCTGCAGGGCTGTTCCCGGTCAAAACACCAGGAATCGGACCTAACAGGTCCAAATCAACTTCTGCAGAAGTCACGATAGATCATGTAGCTGCAGGAACCAGGCCAACAGGCAAGGAATGGAACTAAATGGTCCCAATCGATTCTAACAGATCTTTCACGTCATGTTAGATCCCTCAGCTGCGCAGGATTGATCTAAGTCAAAATGCCTGGTCAAAAGTAACTCCTGCCCGTTGCATCCGGTTTGGGAACGGCATGGAGAACTAATATGATCTTCATCACAGGCTACGGAAGGGAGTGAGTAAACCAAGGCAAAGTGTGTTGGCTTTCAAGTGACCGAGTTGTTAGCAAGGGATAAAGTGGTCCAAGCACTCAATTGAAAATTAACTTCTGGCAAGTTTTAGGTGTTTGAAATAATTCTAAGCTTAGTTGACTCAATCAATTCTTGGTGGACATTCTTTAATCTCTCCAAGATCATAGATATTTAGGTTGTTAGTACCCATGACCTCCTGGAGAGCTCTTGTAACCGTTCTTATAAAAGAGTGACCTTTTGCTTAATGTTGATATTGTGGAATTAATTCCTAGGGTCGATCTTTTACATAATGTTAAAGTTGATCCAGAATAAATATGATTTCCAAATGGATAAATATGGGTGAGGTTCTTTCAGCAATGGATGTTATTATACCATTAATATGGAGCCCATAGACATCGTCTTTTGAAATAAGAACCGTATCATGAGGTAATTTAATGTGTGCAAGGTTTTACTTTTAAACTTCTATTAGTACCTCTATGATTTACACACACCAATAACCTTACCTTACGGCCTTTAACCATTGGTTGCTACAAAAAAAAAAACATATTGCTTAGCAACTGGTAATTCGCATGGACTTGAATACATGGTATAATTATTCTTGAGTTGCTGTGATTAATTCATTAATGCGCTAATAAAAAAGATGCGATTCATATAAATTATATTCATAAAAATGATACCCTATAATAATTGGTTACCGTGGAAAATGTTACTTAGCAACGGTTGCTATGGTGCTCATTTTTTCTACCTTTTGAAACATTCATCACATGAGGAATCCATGGGCCAGATTTAATTTCTGAGCTATTCTGAGTAAATCATAATGATCTGAACTAAGATAAAGAATTCGTTGCTATGGAAGAGGGTCACCTAGCAACCTTTGTTATGAATAAATGGATCAAAACTATTGTGATACACAGGAACATGCTGTAGATTAAAATTTGTATGAAATATCGCCTGTGAAAATGTAACTCAAGCCCAATTAAGCTCAGTTACTAAGGTAAAAAGGTTACCTAGCAACCGCTATGTTTGGTGAACTCACGTTGGCACCCCCTGCTAAAAATGTTTAGAATAACTTACTCTACCTTTGTGCCGATTTTCATGCTTGTACCATTTTCTGAACATTTTTTTTACCAATCACCTAGACTAATATGGCAGCAATGTTCCATCGAGCTCAGAAGTGCATCAAGAGAAATGTAAGTGTGGAAGCCCGTGTGGAAGATAGAAGGCGGGAAGCTGATTTGTCCAAGTTGTGGCCAAAATGACAATGAAAAGGAACTTTTCAGAGAAGATATTTTATTGATGTAATGGTTCTCTTGCACATACGCATCAACTTTACGCTCATTGTTTGTGTGAATGCTTTGGCTTTTGTCTCTGTTTCAGCAGTTTGGCCTAATCACATGACATGGCGCAAATGGGTTTTGACACTTTTTCAAACAATGGCTTTTGTGCACTCAACCTTAAAAACATCTCTGAAACAAATTTTACCAAGTAACAAATGCATATTCACTCTATCCATACATGCTAGAAATTCTGTCTTAACCCAACATTATTTTTTTAGATACTTAATTTAAAAGTTTAACATTTTGTCTGTCTCGCACTGTATATATATTATGTCTCATTTTAAATGACTGCATGTCGCGAGACGCTCCTAGCGATTCCAATTCATGGGATATGACCAAATTATTCTTTCATATTACAAATCTAGACATGATTAACTATTTACAGAACCGAAGTTCAAGTTTCATAACTATATATGTCAATAGTCTCGAAGCGAGGTGCTATTTTAATGTGACATTTAAACACAAATGCTCTCTATAAACGGGTCAATATATATGGTTTGACCCGGAGCAAATTGTAACTAATAATTTTTAACTGTTTCTGGCAGTATTTGACCTCAGGAATAACATACTAAATTAAAATCTACTAAAATCCGCATACGGGAAAGTAGTTATTTTCAAGATGGCGTCCAAGATGGCCGCCGTATTCACTGAAAATTGATATAACTCACTCATTATCCACCCGAAAATCCTAATTCGATTCATATTCCATGGTCGAATGGGTAAACGAATTTATTTATACAAGTCAGAGTGAATATTAGCGCTCCGGGGTACCAGGAAAATCCAAGATGGCGCCCAAAATGGCTGCCGCAGGCTAAAAAATCCACAATTCACATTCTTGGATGGCTTTAATTTGCTTTCTAATCAATGGTTTGAATGGTGAAGTAGTACATCGGGAGAAGTTACAAGGACAGCCAGTTGATTGGTGTGTCCAATAAATCAAGATGGCTTCCAAAAATTGAGGTTAAAATGGCTGTCAATACTTAAAATGGACATAGCTCATAATTATCATATCTACCTGGGAGATGTGATTTTGGTGTCTAGACCATGATTCCATGGTCAAATAATACATTAGGACAAGTTACAAGGACGGTCAGTGGTCCGGTGTGTTCAAAATTCCAAGAGGGCTCCCCAAAATGGAGTAAAAGAAATGCTGTTGCTACTTAAAACAACAACAACATAGTTTGTTCAATATCCGGGAATATGATTTTTGTGCCTATACCATGGTTAAATGGGTCAAATAATACATTGGGATAAGTAACAAGGACGATGGTTGATCAAGTATGTCCAAAAGTCGACGGTGGCCGAACAAAAATAGTATGAATTAGCCCCTGGTATTTACAAATGGACGTAGTTTATTCAATATCCCTCAAGGACATATGATTTTGATGTCTATACAATGGTTTTAAAAGTCAGAAAATTATTCAGTGGCCCAGTATGTCGAAATTCCAATACGGCTTCCAAAAACGGAGTCTGAAATGATCTCTGTTACTTTAAAAATGGACATAGCTCATTTAAAATCCAACAAGGAGATGTGATTTCGGTGTCAACACTATGATTTCATGTTTAAAAAATACGTTTTGAGCTCTTACCTTGATATGCAGTTGTCCAGTTTTCCTAAAAATCAAAGAGCGTTTTCAAAAGAAGCCATCTAAAACGACTCATATTACTCAATGATGGTCAGAGTTCTACTTGTAAGAAACAATGTTGGTGTCTAAATTTTTGTATGAAGGTCAAATAATACATTCGGACTAGTAAAAAATGGTTAGTATTATATTTTGTCAAAACAAATCCATGTTGGATTCTAAAATTTCATCAAAATGGGTACTGTTACGAACTCATGAAACAATATAAAAATAGTACAAAAAATACAAATATTTATTAGACCCTCATCTTGCTTATCCCAATCAGGTAGCCGGGGTATGGTGTAGGTCAACGTGCCCCCCCCCCCCCCCGATGTACGCAACTTTGTCTGGTTGTTATTTCACCTACGATTAAGCTGTGATTATCGCTCCCATGTTTAGTTTCTATTTTTTGTAAACCGTAGAAAACAATTTTGCTTCATGGCAATATGATTTTAATTTTCCTCCGGGTGAGAGGATATTATAGATACCATACGGCCTACCATAAGGCGGATGGAAATGCTTGAAATGATATATCTACAGTATTTTTGTGGTTTCAACCAAATGGCTAATGATTTATTTTATTATTATTGATATTTTCCCCATTTCTATATCAGCCGATACCTATGGAAATAAATACATATATAATGTATACATGAAATACACGTACTTGTTCATTGAGAGATAACTTACAAGTAAAATTGTGATGCAAGAACTGTGAAAAACGGGTTGTAATAAAAAAAAAACGTTTTTTTTATTAGAAATAAAATAAATGGTTTCTATTGTTTTAAAACGTTTTAAAACGTATTTTTCCAACGATTGATGCAATTTTCTGTAAAAATCAATTAAACTACTTATGATTCAAGCTCTTGATGTTTTATTGGAGAAACAGTCCACTCCATTTTTTTTTTTTTTTACTGAATTTCCAACAGAAAAGTTCATATTAAGCCGAAATTACTAAATTATGGACTGCTTTAAAAGAAGAACACTAATGTACGTTGACACGTTATACATTTATTTCTCATCCATGTGCATGTATTCCAGGGGTATTTTGAGCCTAATCAATCAGGGGAGGGGCGTAAAAAAATTACACCGTAATGGATGAAAATGACATCTATTGGGTTTCAAAGCTTAATCTAATTGAATCAGTATGGAATTATATATTTCATTTGAACCAATTATGAAAAATCATTGAATGATATACAAATTTTGGTTTAAATCTATAAAATAGCCCTTCATTCCTTTTTTGGAGGAATTTCTGAGCACAACACTAAGATAAGGTATCTTTGTTAAAATGAGAATATTCTTATGAATTAATGTGCACAATGGAGCAGTGAAGAAACTTGACAGAGCGATGGAAATAACTCTAAAAATTCGAATGTTAAATCAACATTTCAAAAGGTTGCAAGGAGGGACAATCTTTTCCAAATGTTACATCCAACCTTGTATAAAGCTGAATCCAAAATTTTAAGTGTTGGGTAAAATCATTTAAAGAGGTAAATGCAACATTTAGAAAATGTTGTCACTTCTCCAACCTTCGAAATGTTTAGTTAACATTTTTTTTTTTAGGGGAGAATAAAGGGGAAGAAAGAAAGAGGAGAAAATTAGCGGTGATGCGAAAGAAGTTTACATGTGGTTAGTTAGAAAAAAATAGTACACCACTTAAGAAATAACAGTATTTAAAAAGATTCATCTAAAATCACATCCATGCAAATTTACAACACACAAGTCTATGGGGGTGTTTTAAAACACGTTTTTTTTGTATGAAAAATATACAAAAAACAAAAACAAAACAAAAGGGTGTTTAAAACGCGTTTTAAAACATGTTTTAAAACACACTGTTAAAACATTCCAACCCTGATGGAAAATATTAGTTTCACTGAACATCACTGTTCTCAAAATAATATTTGCTACGTTTGCAAGAATGAAACATTGGACCCAATGATAAAATGAAATTATGAAAGACATTAAAACATCATATCTTGGCAGTGTTCCATGTTTCGCTATCTGTTTTATTCCCTCTTTGTGTAAGCGTATAATCAAATTTTGATTTCAGTTCCAATTTTGAACTAATACACGTGACCGCCAAAAGTGTACAAAAACAGCATTAGAGATCAAGAGGGGCACTTCGTGGCAAAATAATAAAGGGGAAAATGGAAAGGATGAAAGGAAAACAAGAGGTTCATGAGGTATTATTCATTGGCCAAATAAAATAAATGGAAATTTGCATTTTTACCTGGCATTTTGAACATAGGTAACATAACCTTCAAAATTAGCATAATTAACATGATAATTGATTTAAGTTAAAGATTGACATTATAGACAAAATAGACGAGTATATACGTGTATGAGATTGAGATATTTTTTTGTAAATTGAAATTGAAACAAATGAACAAAATTATCATAAATATGTTCATCTCCTTAGCCATAATGAAGTCATATGAGCGTGATTTTTTTTTAATACAGTGCTTTGAAAGTTGAACATTCTGAGCAATGTTTGTGATCACGATGCGTTGGAAAATAAAAGATTACTACGAGCGCGAAGCGCGAGCTGAAATTTTAAATATACTGTACTGATCTGGGACCCATATTACAATATATGCTTTAAGAATCATTAATGCCAGCTGGAAGCACAAACTGATATTTCCACCTAAACACTGGACATTCCAAGCACTTTTTGTAATCATGAACAGGATAGGTATGTAATCAAACAGCGCAAGAGGAAGCAAAATAAGATTTGGACCTAAAACGGGGCCCTATTCGTATTTTGTAATTAAGAACAAGGATGGGCATCTTACTGTATGAATAATACGAACGAGAATCGCGAGGAGAATTTTTTTTAATATTCTGATCTAAAAATAGATAAATGAAAAGTAAACCCAATAGGCCTTTCGAGAGCGAGAAATTTGTTAATATCAAAGCCTGAAAATTTTTAAGCACTTTTGTAATTATGAATAGGATGCATGGGTTAATACATTCTTATCGATAAAAGCAAGCGCAAAGCGCAAGCCGAAATTCTAGACAAAATGTAATGGAAAGGGGATTTTGAAAAATAATGCTGGAATACACGACGAGAATAGATACTTCAGAAATCAAATAATGTGAGCGCGCAGCGCGAGGTGAAAATGCTTATACTCAGACCATAAAACGAGACATCATTTTTACAGAGCTCTTTTTAAAATCAATTTGTAAATCAAAGAAAATAATAAAAGCTGAAAATATGTTTTGTATGTTGACTTGAATACAATCTAATTAGGGGTGGGTCGCACGGCCCCTCCTGCCCCCCTTCCCCCGGCCCCCGGATCCGCATATAACGTCGGGATAACTTTTCAGATTTTCATTACACCCGGAACGCACACCTTTAGTTTCTACAGATAAATGTGATAAATTAGATTTGATATGTTTCCTTAGGCTATAAGGCTATAAATTTACGGCTTCGTCATATCCCGTACTTCACACAAAAAAAATAAAAAACAGGATGTTAAATTTGAAACCAGTTGGCGTCCCTTTACTCTTAAAGGACAAGTCCACCCCAACAAAAAACTTGATTAGAATAAAAGAAAAAAAATCAACAAGCATATCACTGAAAATTTCATCAAAATCGGATGTAAAATAAGAAAGTTATGGCAATTTAAAATTACATTCTCGTCATTGTCATGTGAAATGAAGTTTCATTCCTCCCTGAACACGTGGAGTTCCATTATTTTAACATTTTGTGCTTCAGGCAAGGAGGTCCTAATCTTCAAATTCATAAAAATTGAAATATTGTATAATTCAAACAATAAAAAACAAAAGAAATAGAGAGTGACATCATCGACTCTCTCATTTGGATGGCTCGTTCATATAACTATTTTGTTAAAAATAAGCGAAACTTTGAAATGTCATAACTTTTACATCCGATTTTGATGAAATTTTCAGCATTGTGCTTGTCTGGTTTTTCTCTATTGAATCAAATCAACATTTTTTTCTGAGGTGGACTTGACCTTTAAGACTGAAATGTTAAATCGGCAATTGAAATGTTTTATTTATTTTATTTATTTTATTTTTATTTATTCATTTTCCAACACGTGGGCTGGATAGCCCTCTTCAGCCTAGCGGCTGTTCTTCTGAGGGGTCCAGAGGAGGACCGACATCGCAATCTTTTCTAAATGTTGCATTAACCACTTTAAATGGTTCGACACAACACCTAAGTTGATGCATTATTCAGCTTCATGCAGGGATGGACATGACAATTGGAAAAGGTTGTCACTCCTCCAAATTAACTTTCTGTTGCTGATTTAACATTTCACTCTTTAGTGTTTAGAAGACCATTCGAAGATGTGTTCAAATTATAGAGATAGAAAGTAACAAAAAAAAATGATAAAAAATTAATACCAAAGCTGCACGTGGTTATAGCTGATGTGGTGCGCACATCAACACCCTATTTATGAGTCAAATTTACCCAATATTGAGTAGAAAGGGAACATGCATGTTTGTTAGGTATTTTTTAACCCCATATTGGGATATTTCAACGCCCCCTCCCTCCTACCCCCCAAAAAGGACCAATAAGCAAGAATCCGTTGACATCTCTTTCTCTCTCTCCTTTATCTAGCGTCTCGCCAATCCATTCCATGTTACATCAAAGTCACCTGTCTATGTCAACCTTTGCACTCTAAAAACACTAAGTAAAATTTTACCCATTATTGAAAATGTAGAAAGGGAATGTGCATGCTTGTTGAGTATTTTTTAACCACATATTAAGCTATGAACAACGCAACATTGCTAAAAATTTACAAAATATTTGGTATCTCTCGATACCCAGCCATCATGTATGTTCCCAATTTACCCAATTTTGAGTAAAATCTTATTTTAGAGTGTGTGTACAGGTGTTTTATACAAACGAATACAATGGAAAACACCCCGTCCCTCGGATAGGACGTTAAATGGAGGCCCCGTGAAGAGGAGAGTCACCACCTTTGCACGTTAAGAACCCACTGCACTATTCGTATAAGAGTAGGGGGTAACCTCTTATCAGTTATATCGGGAGGAGAGACCTGTGGGTCACAGTGATTCAGTTCGCTTTTCGCCTCCGAGGCACAGGTGACGCCAAACAAATAATAATAATAAAAAAGGTATTATCTTTGGTGGTTCGTAGTATTTATGGCTATTGTTGGATATTATCGATTCACATAATTACATACAGCATATACTGTAAATTTATGGAAACAGGTAATTTTTGTCTAGTGGCATAAAACACAGAAACAAACTATCAAAAGACTGGAAAGGAGAAAAAAATAAACACGCAAACACGTAACGATCATGCAGGTGTAATATGCATGGGTTACACTTCGTAATTCCGAAGGGTCTTTATTCCGAAGGTTCGTGATTCCGAAACTCGTAAATTGCCTAAAACTCGATGAACGTTAATTCGAAAACGTAAAAGGGTTCGTTAATCCGAACATTTGTGGCGTTATTCCGAAGGTTTTGTTAATCTGAAAACGAAATAAGGTTCGCTGTTCCGAAGGTTCGTTTTTCCGAAAACGAAACAAGGTTCGTCAGTCCGGAAACGAAATAAGGTTCGTTAATCATTTCGTTCCTTCGAAATTACGAACCTCATTTCGTTTTCGGATAAACGAACCTTCGGAATTACGAACCTCATTCCGTTTTCGGATTAACAAACCTTCGGAAATACGAACCTTCGGAATAACCGAACCTTCGGAATAACGAAGCTTCGGAATTACGAATGGATGCGATATGCATGATGCTATTGAAAGCTTCGGATGGGGTGGGTATTACAACTGCGATTGCCATAATTCGTCTGTCATAAATATATGAGATAGGAATGAAATGTATTTGTCAAAGGTCTCATGCATGCTCAGTGACATATCATTATTATAAAATATTCATGTACCAAAGTTCGTTGCACATAATATTGTACAAATATTGAGACAGTTCCTTAGCACACATCTTGAGAATAATGTCTCATAGCTGCACAATGCGCACATGGCCAGGAGGAGGACAGCCCTAGCATCACCTCAAAATGAAAATGTTGAAAGTAGAATCGCCACTTTAGGGAGGCGAGTACTGCTGTATATTATGAGCATTAAATTTTATGTTCGTTTACTCTTGTAAGGATATATGGTACATGCCAGTACAAATTCACCAATTTCCCTCATTTTTTCTGGCTGGAAGCCTATGAACTTGATATTCCTGATGGGGCAAAACATAATTAACACTGTATCGTTACATCTCTTAAAACAGAAAAATGCAGTGTAGACGTCTCCACAATAATTGCTTATGTACATTAAAAGTGTCAATGTCCAATGGAATATGTAGAAACATAATAATATAACTATATAGCAGTTGAAAACACAATCCGACATTAAGTATTTTTTTCTTAATATTGGATAGGATTGATATTTAAATCCTTAAATAGGAGCCTTTGGGAAAATAACCACGTATCAATCCTGTGATTGTTGCTAATATATATTCAGTGATTGTATCATACCATCTGAACTATTATTACTTTGAATATAGTTACACAAAATAATTTTTAATCAAGGGGTACTCATTTGCCCCACTTCGATGTGGGCAAATAAAAACCCCTGACATCAATATGTTCACTATTATGCAGATGAGATTGATTAAATCTCATATTTCTACTGGAAAATGTACGTCTACGATAGACCTTAGACATCTTATCATGTTTCAACGCTATGAATTTAAAAAAAATATGTGACTGGAATTATGAAAAAAAAATGGTCTTATTACCACACTCTCCCCTTTATTATACTGAACAAAATAAATGAAGAAAATTTCACTTTCACTAAAGTTTCTATTTAATCTTCAGAAAGTGAATGTGCGTTGCGTATGTAGATCATTAATTTTGTAAATAAAATAAATTATAACTGTAACTGAAATGCAACGAAAATTCAAAGTTCTGACTTACCTCCTACACAGTGTCGTTTTTTTTCGAATCAAACAATGCTTTATATCTGTTGTGTACGTCACATCCCAATGTTGCTCCAAAAACTTCGAACGTTAATTAAATCAAAGTCAAGCCAAATTGCCAAACACAGGCCTATAGAGCTATAATCCTTATACGGATCACATGCACTAATCTGTGACTAACTCAATGAGACGTATAGACTCTCCGACATAGTATACATGAATAAGTGGAGTACGTCTACTGATGAAAGGTTGCGAAACTTATAACGGATCTTTCACAATCGCTCATGCGATCGTTTGCTATCATTTGGCCACGATGTATGTTGCACACAATAACAACGGCTGTAAGCAGTAGCACCAATTTATTGTGAAAGGGCTTTACAGGATTAGATTCGACATAATTATGTGAGAGGGAGCTGTGCATTGATTTCCACTCAATGGGACAATAATTGAATGGTAATTAGCAATATCGGTGTGAAAATCTAATCTAAATCAGGACTCCTTAAAGTCTACACTTCTTGCAGGGGCTCTTGAGTCCTTAACGAGCCGATGCAAACATTGATTTCAGTGGGGTGCAAGCGCTTGCCCCCCCCCCCAAAAAAAAGTAATGACTAAGAAATAAAAAGAGAAAAGGAGAGAGAAGGGTGAAATATGATGTTATTTTCTAAATATTAAATATGTCAACATCTATCACAAAATTTGATTTTGTAGGAAAAATATAAAATTGGCTAGCTGCTTTAACTCAACTTTTAATAAATTTTGCCCGATGTGTCATATTTTTGATCCCGCAAGATTCTGGCTCATTACGCTACTGCCATCGTTGCCAAGGGCCCCGGAAGCCCCACCCTTACACAATTCCTTAAACAAGCGCCACAAAAAACCTAAAAATTATGATCGTATAGTTTGTTTGTTTGTCACTTTGTTTTTGTTTTTCTGCATATCAGCCCCCTTGCTTTCAAAACCATTCCTCTGCCCCTGTGGGCTATATTTTCTTGAAGGCGGTGAGTGGTGGCAGGAGGGGGGGGGGGGGTGCCGGAGGGAAAATTAATGAAACTGATGTTTATATGGAATGCGACTTTGATATTCTCAAGCGAACCTTGGGAAACATGATTGTAATACCTTCACGAATCTTTAATATATTTTTTTGGTAGGGGGGGGTAAGTGATCTTTAATTTGCGTTTTATACAAAGTGAAGATTTTTCTTTTTGCTTTCCATTTTTTTTTGTGGACGGATTTCCCCTTAATTTTTGGTTACCTCCCCCCTTTTCTTTGCCATGTTTGCTTGCTAAATTTTTCCTCTTGAAAATTTTATCCCCCCGGACCCCTTCGAAACATCCTAGATCCACCCGCCCCTGAACTTATCTGAAGTAGGGATATACATCATTCTCATCGCTAAGAAATACCAAGCCTATCAGCTTATATACCATGCCAATTTTGTATCACACTATATAAAGTTCTAATATTTTCAATCTGCATGAGTTGATGCTCGGAACCAATCGTGACTCGATTGATCTAAACTTTCCAAAAAAAAATACGACAGTACCCCGTATCTTCAATTTTAACGTTTTTATCAAGGAATGATATTTGTAGAAAAATATGATATGCCTCGTAGTAGGTTCAACATTTTGTATACCTAAAAGATAGTCCACCCCAACAAAAAGTTGATTAGAATAAAAAGAAAACAAACTCCTACAAGCATACCACTGAAATTTTTATCAAAATCGGACGTAGAAATAGAAAGTTATGACATTTTAAGAGTTTTGTATATAATAGCTCCATGATTTCGCAAATCAGTTATATATGCACATCCTAGTGACGTCATCCACTCACTATTTCTTTTGTTCTAATTTTCTCCTCATTGCAATGATTAATTCCTCCCTTAAAGTTCAAGTCAACCCCAGAAAAATGTTGATTTTAATAAATAGAGAAAAATCAAACCAGCAAAATGCTGAAAATTTCACCAAAATTGCCAATGGATCTAAAATAAGAATGTTATTAAATTTTTAATTTTTGCTTATTTTTCACAAAACGGTGATATATACAACTCAAATTAGACGGTCGATGATGTCCCTCACTCACTATTTCTTTCGTTTTTATTGTTTGAATTATACAATATTTTATTTTTTTTATAGATTCGACAATAAGGACCAACTTGATTGAATTATATAGTATTAATCAATGCTCATTCCCATGGGTGTCGATCGGTATTCTTGGTTGGGGGGGATGATTGACACAAATGTTCTTGTGGACGGGGATATTTCAACATTACCCCCACTAAAATAACAAGTTAGGACATTTGGGAGTGGTTGATATGCATGGTGTTCTTGGAAATTCCTTCATTACTGTAGTGTACTATACTTGTATATTTTTTGTGAAAATTCAATTTGTGTTACAAGTAAGCCTATTCTAAACTCATACCGAGAAAAAAATGACAAAAATTGACTGGACCATGTACATAGTGATCTGTTTATTGAGCATGATGTATACACAGGGGCGTCGATCCATTTTTCAGATGGGGGGGGGGCAAAATTATGAATCAACGTTCCAAAGGCGCTCGATCACAATATATATATAACTCATGAGAAAGAGACACATATCTCACCTTCACCAACAATGCGAGCGCGAAGCGCGAGCTAAATCTTTTAGTATGTCATGAAAACAGGAAAAATGTATACCTGTTTAGGTTTGTTTGTAGTAACTCATGAGGAGGGTCGATACATGTATCTCACTAGAGAGCGAGCTGAAATTTCTTTATATTCTGACCTGAAAGCTTGATATTCTAAGCATTTTTGGTACCAATGATTAAGATGGGTATCTAGAAGAACAATAGATGCGAGCGCGAGCTGAAAATTTTGATATTTTGATCGGGAAAAAAAGGACACTTTAATGAAAGATATATATCCAACAAAAGATTATTGCAAAATCAAAGTTCTTTTGAGGTTTAGAATTGAAAACGGGACATTATATTCACCTATATAATCATGAAAAGTATGGGTTTTTGGTACATGATGCGAGCGCGAAGCGCGAGCTGAAAATTTTTATATTCCAATCTGAAAAGCAGACATTTTGAGCATGATTTTAAATCAAAATCGAGTTGGTATCTCAATCTCGCTTGCTGATTTCAGTGTAGCATTACAATCTTATTTTATTTTTTAGTTGCACATGCGGAATTATTGGGGGGGGGGCAAAACGATATGTTTGCCCCCCCAATATTTGTATTGGTGGGGCGATCGCCCCCTGCCCCCCCCCCCCAGGATCGACGCCTCTGTGTATACAACTTCTCTTTAAATCTAACCTGACTGGCAATATCTTTATTCTTCTTAATGCATGATGATAAAATGCAGATTCGGACCAATTAAGACTAGCACAAATTACAACCTGTGTGGCTTCTCGTGCGCCATCGGGCTTACCGTCATTCCTTTATTTATCTTGCCACCCTTTTACTCCCGTTTATTTTTCCACCCTTTTGAGTTAATGATTTATTTAAATTAATTTATTCACCACTGGTGGGATGCAACACCCTATCAACAAAAGTTGATTTTCGTTGGGGTCCTTTTATGTCATGTGTTAAAAAAATATCAGATACATAAACATTTCATTCTTTTTCATCTTGAACCTCCACCCATCTGTTTAATAGTCCTGAAAAAGAATGTTTTTATTTAATAACAATATACACAAATTGCGAGGGAAACAAACTGATTGATGGCATACTATAATCATCATGATCAAACTTTTCATTTTTTCATCATCATTATTAAAATTTTTCTACCCTAAATTATTGGGGGGGGGATGATAATACAGGCCATCCCCCCACTTGAAATATTGGGGGGGGGGGATATATCCCCCCCATCCCCCCCGTGATCGACACCCATGCTCATTCCACATGTTCAGGGAGGAATTAATCGTTGTTTCACTCGACAATGAGGATGAAATAAATTTTTCCCTTTTTCATATAATAAAATGCTAAAGAAATAGTAAGTGGATGACGTCATCGCGATTCATCGGTCTCCTCATTTGCATACCCACCAGGATGTGCATAAATATTTGGGAAATTAAGCAAAACTTATTACAGCTCGATGGTGAAAATTCTAAAATGTCATAACATTCTTATTCTACATCCGATTTTGATGAAATTTTGTGTGTTATGCTGGTGGGATTTTTCTTATCTTTTTTTTTATTCGAATCAACTTTTCTTGGGGTGAACTTGTCCTTTAGCAGCGGGATCAGCACTATATTTAATACTATATGGTTCAGTCAACTTGGTCCTTGTTGACAAATTGTAAAAAATGAAACTTATTATTGCATATAATTTCAAACAATAAAAACAAAAGAATAGTGAGTGAAGAAAATCATCAACTGTTTCATGATGTGCATACCACTATTTTGTGAAAAATAAGCGAACTTATTTTCAAAATTTCATAACTTTTTTTTTAATTTACATCCGATTTTGATGAAGTTTTCAGCGTAGTTTGATTTTTCTCTATTTATCCAAAATAACAATTTTTTTTTGGGTGGACTTAACCTTTAATAATGCAATCGTTAATGTACCAGTATAGATATTCGCTTATTATTTCACTATCTAGGCACTAGCGTGAGTACGAGGGGGGAGGGGGCAGTCTGCCCCCTCCTGACGAGTCACAACCCATGCAAAGGACGTTCCCCTGCCCCCCCCCTGACGAGCTTGAAGACCTTTTTTTTTTGCTTGTCATTTTTCTTTCTGGTACGGAACCCTGTATTTGTGGTTGAAGACTTTTTTTTTGCTTGTCAAATTTTTGGGCGGGCGATTTTGCCCCCTGTGGAAAATCCTAGGTACGCGACTGTATGTAGGTCAATATTATTTTCCAGTATAAGATAATTTCCATAGGTCATCGTATAGAATATAAAATATTAGCCCAATATTTTTGTTCATTCACTCTAAAGAAGGTTTGCCCAATAGTTGGTGAACTATGGGAACATGCATGTTAGTTGAGTAAAATGATTTCATTTAGCCAAACATGGAGTAAAAGAATACCAAGCAAACATGCATAATCCCTTTCAACCAAATAGTTGGTAAATATTTTACTGTTTTCAGAGTGTTATTGTGATTTGTTTGTTCACCAATTGCTATAAGTCCAGGATAGAAGTGGCGTAACCTTGTTTTTTTTATATACAGTGCGTCCCAGAATAAACGAAACCGAGATTAAGCGATCATTTATCATACCTTAATCATAAATAGAATAGACAAATGACCTACCAATTTAAAGCTTAGAATCTCCTCTTTCATCTGATATTACTTAGGTTATTTCTTATTCACGCATGAGTGAGCAAAAACCATTTGAACAAAGGATACCAAAAACTCATTTGGCGGGGGCTATCTTGGTTTCAAAAAGAAAACCACATTTCTAAAACGTTCAATATCTGCTCTTTAATTTGGTACCAAAATTACAAAAAATGGTCAAGAAATAAAAAAGTTCTGTTCATTTGAAATAAGGCTTGTATTTCCATAATTTCATGAGATAAACATGTTTTCACCGGTTTCCCACAGAAGCTTTCGCATGGTGAACAAAAGATTTAATGCATGGCTGATCGTCAACAAAACAGAGTGTCGAGAGAGTTTGAAAGCCATCCTGGAGAACCTCTTCATTTTATGAAATTATTGAAATTCAAGCCTTATTTCAAATGACCAGAACTTTGTTATTTCGTGACCATTTTCTGTAATTTAGGTATCAAATTAAAGAGGAGATATTGAACTTTTCAAAAATGTGGTTTTCTTTTTGAAACCCAGATACCCCCCGCCAAATGAGTTTTTGATATCCTTTCTTCAAATTGCATTTGCTCACTCATGCGTGAATAAGAAATAATCTAAGTAATATCAGATGAAAGAAGAGGTTCTAAGCTTTAAATTGGTAGGTCATTTGTCTATTTTATTTATGATTAAGTAATGATAAATGATCGCTAAATCTCGGTTTCGTTTTTTCTGGGACGCACTGTATACAATATTTTTTGATGGTTTCTTGTCAATTATTACGAATCTGAATGATGCCACTCGTGTAACCTTGAGCATTTTCCGCAAATTGGCAAAATCCAATATGGCCGCCAAAATATTTATTTGTCACCTAAATTACATAAGATAGGATATATTTTGTTATAAATCATGTTTTCAGACGATATTTCACTCATACATCACCATTTGGCCAAGCAAAGCCAAATTCTGCTAAAATAATTTGTTCCCATTCACATTGTGCATAATATAATAAGGGCCTGTAGCGGCCATTTTGACTTTCCAATAACGGTATTTATCACCTAACTGGCAGATTAAATGATTTCTCTTAATAGGAATTATGCTTTCAGACAATATTTTACTCATAGAACACTATAATACCTGCATTTATGGTGCTCACTCCTGTGAATATTGGTTTTCCATTGAGCAAAGACTGTTAATGTCTCTGGCGGCCATTTTGAAAGTAAAAATACAGTATTTAACACAAACTTTAAACCTTAATGATATATTTCGTTAGAAAATATGTTTTTAAACAGTATCCCATTAATTCATCACATAATATATATGCATTTCAGTGATCACTCTTGTGATTTCTTTGCCCCACTTTCTCATTGTGGATAATACTTTTAGGACCTTTGGCAGCCATTTTGAATATCAAAATACAACATTCATCACATACATGGCATATTAATAAAATATATTTCGTTAACAATTATGTTTTTAGTCAGTGTTCCACTCGTTTAATCTTAATAATATGCATTTCAGTGATCACTCTTGTGAAATTTTTGGCCCCCATTGCCATTGTACGCAACATACTGTTTGTGCCAGTGGCGGCCATTTTAGATATCAAAATACAGAAATGTTCCCATTTATGACATAATAAATGATATATCTCGTTTGTAATGATGATTTGCATATTATATTGCTTCGTTCATACATCGCGATTTTTTGCAGTTTAGTGCTCATTTTTGTGAAAATTAGTTTTCCCTATTCATATTGTACATAATAGAGTATACAATGGACAATGGCGGCCATTTTGATTATCAGGAAAATTAATATTTTGTCAAAAACTATTTTTTCAGAGTGTATTTTACTCCTGCCACACGCTTTCATGCATTCCATAGCCAATTAATGTGCGGACAATTTTAGGATTTTCATGGGCAATTTGCATATTTTGGGGGCATATTGGATTTTGCTAATTTGCGGAAAATACTCAAGGTTACACGAGTGGCATCTTCCAGATTCGTAATCAGCACCCTCGAATTGACAAGAAACCATAAAAAAATATTGTATGTATAAAAAACAAGGTTTGGTCAAGTTTCTATGGGGCCTATCATGGACTATATCCGCTTTTAAGCTGATCTTATTTTATATTCATATGTATAAGTATACTTTTAAAGATTTAACAGATGCCTATGTCTTACGACCATGTAACATTTAACACGGGCTGAACCGGGGAGGGGGACGACTAATGGGCCATTAGATTTGAGAGTTAAATCATGAGGGTTTCTTTATGAGAACTTTACTTGTTTCCGTAGCTTTTAACAATCCCCCACCAACCACCAAGCATATGCAAATGCGCCACGCCTGCAGCTTCCGCATCCTGCATGCATCCGGTATGGGAAAAAAAGTGAACGATAGCGCTACCCATGCATGCTCGAACGCGGCTAGCGCCGAGCTCTCCGGCCGGCCCGGGCCCCAGCTCTCGCGCCGTAGGATCGCCCCCGCGCCGCGCCCGCGTACAGTTGCTGCAGGACTGCCGAACTGATATTGATAAGGTGGTATCTCCCGAAACTCGGAAGAAATCTCTGGTCTGGCAATAGGAGAGGAAGGAACGAAACTCAAGAATTAAGAGTCATATGTGAGTAGGAATAGTGTTCCTTATAAACCTGATTTCCTATATGTTGGTTTCCGAGAACTTGTGTTATAACACGAATAAAGTGGGTGGGTATTTTGTCAATTGATGATGATGGGTGGGGACCCGGTACTTCGCTGCTGGATGTTGGCTGTGCTAACCGGGCAGAGCTCGGCGGCATTCGGTGTGCTCACTCGGTGGTCCTGCTGGTTGGAGAATAATGTTTACTGTTCATTAATCTGCAAAACTTACAGTGCAGTCCAAAGCGATGTTGGATGGAGAATTAAATTGCCTCAATTTCAAGCTGTCCTTGTTCTGACAAGCACAGCTTATAAACTTTTAAGAATGAAATAAGATCTTTTTTTTTATAAATGTTAATTTTGTTATTTTTTTTTTTTGGGGGGGATGCTTTGGAAGTGGTTTGATTTATATTACATGGGGTCATATTGTGTATTTATTTCAATCAAGGTTTGAACCAATAGAGAAAAATTAAACAAGAATAATGCTGAAAATTTCACCCAAATTCGATAAAATAAGAAAGATATGACATTGTTAATAAGTTTCACATATTTATTGACAAAATATGAGCACAACTCTATGATATGCAAATGAGACTATGAGAGAGCTCTGATATTTCTTACTACGGTATTTCCTTCATCTTTTTTTCATTTCAATTTCTACGGGTTTGACAACAATGATAAACTTGCCTGAACCACAAAATGTTCAAACATTGCATTGCCATACATGTATGCAGATTTTGTTTCCAAAGGGGGGGGAGATAGGATGCATAATTTTTTTAATAAGAAACTACAGCGATGGAGCAAAGTAACCAAAGTTATCATTGAGGCGATTTTACATTTTCCAAAGTGAATTTGACAGATTTCTTGTACTTTTTGGGTGATTCTCTTTTTATGTTCCGCAAAATATGAAAGTTTTCAAAACTTTTGTGGGGGGGGGGGGGCAACTGCCCCCTTCCACCTCCCTGCTGTGTAAGGTCATGAAACAATTGTAATGTTTACATGTTCAGGAGGAATAAAAAGTTCTCTGTTTCACATAGCAACAATGAGAAGAAAAAATATTTAATATTTCAGAAATGCTACAGCATACAAGGACAGATTAGATTTTGTGCATAATATTTTTTCCCAGGTGTGAATTTTGTCAGATTAGTCCTGGATCTTACAAAACTTTGAACAAAATCTGAGCTTGACCATATGATTTTGTGAATCGTTTGTTGCTTCAATTTCAAGTCCTACTTTAAAAAGAATCTTCACAAGTATGAACAAAAAGTGGGCACTGGGTTATTACTTGCAGGTGTCAACCCCCCCCCAAAAAAAGTAAGAAAATAAGTCCAATGCTCTCCCACCCAGAGACACCCGACATTTTTCTAAGGACCTAATTGCCTGCATTTTGTTTGGACAGATCCCATGTGTGTTTTTATGCCTATATTTTTCTTGTTAATTTTTGTTGTCAATCATTATTTACAAATGTTGCTGTTTTTAATGTTTGAAATTTGTAATGAGACTACTAGTATTAGGAATTGTTTGTTCTTTGTATTGTACATGCAGCTATTTGGCTGTGACTCTTATTTTTCATAAACCTGGAATTGACATTGAAAAAATTTAAGAGATGTTGAGAACTTAGGATACTTTCATCCAATGTTCATTAAAATTCTGGCTTTATATTAATACTACAGTGTGTACTTTAAATTAGATTTAAATCCAGTGTTTCTGGTTTGAAAGCAACATACTGTGTGCCTTGTTTCTAACTTCCTGGCATTGTGATGTATACATAGCCACAGATTTCCTGTCTGAATGCTGATTTAATTTGGATGTGTTTGATTGTTGCCATGTGCCATGATTTCGATCAGATTTGACTTCTAATCGTTTGCAACATTAGTGCATAGACATAGACATGTGACCTACATGTACACTTGTGGGATTTTTCTTGTTTCTAGGCCCAAAATTTGAACAATACAGGATGGGCTATAAAGGAGTGTCATAACTCATCTGTATCTTGATGTTGATTTTAACTTTGGTAGATAGTTTTTTTAAAGGTAAAATTGATTGCAATTGTCTTGTCGGTGCTGGAAGGCCCTTTGCATCACATTTCTGCGCACCTCTATGGTACAGAAACGCCCAAGTTACTGTATGTAATGCCCTTACGCCCGCTACTGCGTGCATACATAAGTGTGCTAAGGGCGTTCCTGCACCGACACGACAGAATGGTTGCATTGAGTACTTGTATACCTCTTTTATGTTTCACCATCCAGATCTAAACCATGGGGGATGGTAATGGAGTGTCGTTGCTTTCTCAAGCCCCAGCATACGCTTCAGAATGTTCCCACGAGTATGACGGGGTACTCATGCCCAAGATCATGCCTGCCAGGTGCATCGAGTCGGTCAGGAACTTCAAAGTCAGAGATGATGATCTCTTTCTCACAACCTACCCTAAATCAGGTAGGTACTAGTCACATGCATCAAGGTCAAAGGTCACATGAGGGCAATAGTTTGAAAGAGGGCTATCACCCTGAGATGTTGCCAGCCAGTTGCATCAGCTGGTTAGTTCAAAGTAAGGGACATTACTCGCTTTCTCACAACTTACCCTAAATCAGGTCAGTTTTAGGGATTTGGGTCGAGGGCAAATCAATATTTATAGCGTCTATTTTTTTAATCAATAAAAGGACAGTGATAAATTGGATTTTGAAACCATTCTTATCACCTATCTTGAGGGTGAAAGGGTATGCAAGGATGGGGGATGGGGTCAGGGTTAGAATTTCAAGAACAGAATTGCATGATGAATTTCGTTAAGCCTCTTTTTTTCACTCTTTGCACATCTGTCTTTGCACCCTCTCTCTTTTATACACTGTCTTTGCACCCACCAGTTTGTTGGCTCAGTTGGTAGAGCGTCTGCCTCACAACTGGGAGTTCAAACCCTGGCTGTGTCAGACCAAAATAAGTTAAAACTGCTACCCTGTTTGGCGCTCAACGATTCAAGGGATAATGCTAGCAGCTTCATCGATCTGGCGCTGCATATTTGCTGCCGGGCCCACAATCAATTGGGCAAAATTAATTTTTTGAGTATTTCTGTGTCAGATTTCTATTTCGAACATTAATTTATGGATTTTCATTTCATGGATTTCATCTTGCACATTCTCATTTTGCATCATTTTGCATATTTCTCATTATACCTCTTTACCTGTGTATCTCTTTTACATTTGTCTCTTTACACCTTTCTTGTTCCACCCGTCTCTAAATCTCCATACACCTCTCTCAAACACCTTTTTTGCTAGTGATACACCAATTTTATTAAAAATTTCTCTTTACCCCTCTCTTGTGGTTCCTCTCTCTCTACAGTTCTCTCTCTATTTACTCCTTCTCTATTACTTTCTTCTCTCAATACAGATTCTTTACACCTCTTTACACCTTCTTACACCTTTCTAGTTATGCCTCTCTTTACTCCTTTCTTGTTACACCTGTTGTCTTACGCTTTTCTTTACACCTCTTCTGAAGGTACTACATGGGTGCAGCAGATTGTTCTTCTCATTCATCATGATGGGGACAAATCTAAACTGGAAGGCAAGCATATCTTCAAAATGGTCCCTTTCATAGAAGCTGTGGAAGGAATGAACAAAGACAATGTAAGTAAAGTATTCAATGGTGCTTGGTTTTTATTTTCTGGACAGTGTTTGATAAAAGGTTTCTAAGACCATTGTTACACCGGATTTCCAAAGTAGTATCAGTGCACCCCAAGACCAGTCTCGGGCAGGTTTCTTAACCGTTGTAAACGCGCAAACCTACCCGAGACCCTTCTGAGCAAACCTATCTCAGACCACCTCACGATGTATTCCAATTCCGGTCTCGGGGCACCTTGAGACTGCTTTTATTTTTATGTAAACGCAAACCTGCCCGAGACCAGTTCACTTTATGTGCTACACGTGGAACGATTATCCTAACAACAAACACAGCGCGCTTGGCACTCTGTCAAACCTAACTCGGACAGCTTTGGTAATTCGGTGTAAATGCACCGAGACTCGTTACAATTCCTGTGTAATATGGGGTAAAAAATTTAGGTCAAATTTTTGGAACCTGGTCTCGGGGTGCCCCGAGACTAGTCTTGGGTAGGAAAGTTTGTTTAACAGGGGTATAATTTTCTCTTGAAAGATTCAATGCAGGGTTCTTCAAGGTTTTCATCTCTTTTTTTTCACCTTTTTAAAAGTTTCTCTTTACTTAAAAGAGCCAAGATGTGTCAACCCATATTCCATTGTGTGCCATGAAAGGAGGGAGCATCAATCTGAATACACATTTATTTGGTTTTCAATTAATTCATTTATTAGTTTCGTAATTGAATAGTTTTATATTGATTATTGCTTCTCCTAATACTATGCCACTTTGCTAACTATGAATTTAAATGTGCACATTGATTTATGCAACAACTATTGATTAGTATGTTAATAGAAAATATATGATTAATATCGTACTGAAGTTATAGAAGATAAGAATTATTATTATTACTATTATTGTAATAGTCATTGTCATTTTCACCATCATCATTGATGTCATCATCATCAGCACACACCAATCGGCATGAATGGCATCATTTTCATTGATTTTACACACGACTTATATTCTCTCTTGCTAAAGGCCGATACAGCACGAATGCAGTCCGAAATCGCAGACGAAATGCCGTCTCCCCGAATCCTCAAAACGCAACTCCCACCACGTTGGCTCCCTCCGAGCGTCTATGATGGCTCTAAGGGCAAAGTCATATACATCGCCAGGAATCCCAAAGACATGATGGTCTCCTATTTTCATTTTTGTAAGATGACCGTGAATCTGCCTACCTACGAGTCATGGGACGTCTTCTTTGAAGAGTTCATGGCCGATAGAGGTGATCTTTCAAATCACTTAAAAGTTATGTAGAGATAAAGTATTCTTCTAGGGGGTGTTTCACAATGATGTAAGTGTGACTTAGACTTGCACTCTAGTTCCCAATTGTGTGCGGTATAAATGGCATCACTGCATTGGTCAAACCATGCTACATGTATGATGATGCGTGCCACTGCATTTTAATCAATAAGATTGCATATGGAATTGTGCGCCTTACATACTATGTGCGCTTCGGCATTCAAGGATAATTCTAATGGGATGTTGCAAGACAAGTATTTGTAATCAGTTGCTAATTTCTGTTGCTGATATATAATATAATATAAATTGGAACTATACCAAAATTGTTTTTTACCTCTTGTTTCAAGGAGAAGACCAACAATCAAGTGCAAATTTGCAATAAATGACCAGACTTGATTTAGGCACCTAAAATTGACTTGCAATTCGGTGGATTCACAATACATTGCGCCATCTGTCAGTCAGCAGTGGACAGGCCAATTTGTAACTTACGGGTTGACATATATAGTTGGCATAGTACTGGTTTAAAGAAGAAAAAAAGAAACCATATGATAAGTGGAGGAAGAATTCACCGAAAGCAGTCTAAATTTCCAAGAGAAATCTGCAGCAAATTTCTCTCCCACCTCAAGGACCCAGATAAACAGCATGATGTTATGCAAAGCGGCCGAGTCGCATCAGTCGGCACAGTATAATGCACTAGCACGCTCAGCAGATGTCGACTTTTTCCCATGGGGCATTGCGAGTCTCGGCCTGTCCTCTGCAACCGACAGGTGGCGCACCGTATTGGGAATCCACTGATTTGATTGTAAGTTTCTTGCAACACCCCATCAGTCACATTTATCTAGTGAAACATCCCCTCTTGAAGAGGCTGTTGCAAAATGATCATGAAAAAAAACCATGGAGGCAATACTGAGGAAATGTGACTAGTCAGTGAGGGATAATTAGGGTAACGAATATGATTGCATCAAAGCATGTTTGACAGACAGGAGACAGTTTGTCATCGTGAATAATTGTATCAGTGAAAGTGTAAAAATTAAATCAGATGTCCCACAGGGATCCATTTTGGGTCCATGATAGTCAATGGGTATACATGTAATTACTTCGGAATATTAATCATTAGAGGAATCATTCTAGAGACTGGTGTTCATCATTTTTCCCTGGAAATAAAATGATTCTATCCAAGGAATACTAGGAATCACGGGAAATGTTTCTATAGTCAGTGAGGGTAATGATAGTCACTTAGGAAAATAGTAATCACTATGGAATATTGGTAATCCCCTTGGAATAATAAGCAGGTCTAATTATGTGGAAAAAAAATTGTTCCTTGGACCACATGGGAATAAACATTAGCCACTGGGGAATAATAAAATATTTTTTTTTCTTATGAGATGACCTGTAACATTGCCACTTTTTTTTCAGTACCAAGAGGTTCATGGTTTGATAGCGTTCTTTACTGGTGGAAGCGGAAAGACGACCCATTGGTGCTCTTCATCAAGTTTGAAGATATGAAAAAGGTAAGACCAGGGTCCCGTACTGCAAAGCTTAGCAATGATCATAGAACATTTTTAACAATAGATTGCATTAAATGCAATGTATAATAATAATAATGGGCATTTTATGGTGACATCTATCTAGAAATATTCTATTCCGAGGCGTGTTGTTATCGAGCTGCCTTTCAGCGCTCATGCATTCAAGGAATTAATCCTGCTGGGTACCCATTCACCTCACCTGGGTTGAGTGCAGCACAATGTGGATAAATTTCTTGTTGAAGGAAATTACGCCATGGCTGGTATTTGAACGCACAACCCTCTGTTTCAAAGGCAGAAGCCTTATCCACTCGGGCCACAACGCTCCACAATCAATCCTGAAAATAAAGCATACAATTAATTGCTAAATTTCATATTAGTGGACCAAGGATTAAAATATCGCTGCTTTTCATTAATAGAAATTGAACTGTAATAATTTCTAGTGTGAATCGGTGGATACGTCTCTGGACGTTAAACCACAAGGTCGAGGGTTCAAATCCCAGTCCCAGACTTCTGTCATTTGGCAAGGCGTTGATATACAGTTTTCCGCTCTTCACCCAGGTGAAGATATGGAAACCTACAGCACAAATGAATTCCTAAAGACGAAGGTAGAGGGCGTTCAGGCGCATTACGAACATTGAAAGAAGACAAACAAATTCGCCTTAAACACAGATGTAGAGAAATATATGTATATATATACTGTATATATATATGGTGAAAAAAAAACATGAAGGCAATACTGGGCAAATGTGACTAGTCAGTGGGGGATAATTAGGATAGCGAGTATGATGAAAGTATACATGAATTTAATTTAATATATATTTAATATATACATGTATATATATATATATATATATATGCACTACAATGAAATCAAAACGTGAAACATTAAAATAACAGCAGCTAAATATCAAACCGGTTACTCAGACAAACTGAGTAATCAGATTACAGATCTCATGATCACGTGGGCCCATTTAGTGATAAAACTTTATTGCCTCAATCTATCATCTTTCAAGGCATAAAAATGACATTTCTCATTATGTTTGATTGTAATACAGTAGCTTTCTGTTTAAAACTTGGTTTAATGGTTCGTGTTTGTATCCTATTGTCACCCTCATATCCTTTTTCATGGTCATATGACTTTAAAGAGGTACTCTACCATGTTCAGTAAAAAATGAAACCAGCCTTATTATTCAGATCATTTAAGTTGGATGAGAAATTTTGGAGTTGGCATTATTTCATGATAAAAGTGATATTGTAAGCACAAAATGCTCATTTGATTTCTCTTCAAATGTGGTTTGTATGAAAGCATAATTACTTTTTTCAGAATTCCTCCATTATTATTATTATTTGTTTGGCATCACCTGTGCCTGGGAGGCAAAAAGCGAACTGAATCACTATGACCCGCAGGTCTCTCCTCCCGATATAACTGATTGGGCGGAGTGCAGGTGGACCACTACACCGGGGTTTCCCCCTACTCTTATACGAATAGTGCAGTGGGTTCTTAACGTGCAAAGGTGGTGACTCTCCTCTACACGGGGCCTCCATTTAACGTCCTATTCGAGGGACGAGTCAAATTACAGAAAGCATAGTCTAACACATTCCTTATATCAGCCTCCCAATTTTTGAGCAAAAAGAAATCAATATTTTCTTGAAACTATCAAACACAACCTGGCCCCACAACATCTTTAGCTCACTAATTTGCAAACAACCTGTTGTGTGCCGCACTCAACCCAGGTGAGCTAAATGGGTACCTGGCAGGAATTTATTCCTTGAAATGAGTGTGTGCTGTAAAGAAGAATGGCAGACAAGCTAAAGACAGGGTAATTACATGTATATCATAGTTCTTTGGAAGCACATAGAGCTGTTACAAATATGCTCTATACAGTAACTATTTATTATTAATTATATTTTGGAATAAGGTTAGTTTTTGACATGCTGTAACTATTAAGTTAGGAAATTTTTCATTGCGATAATTCTTCTCTTGAGTGTCTCAGCCATCTATGTAAATATTATTAACGCAGTAACAACTGGTTTGCTGGCTTTAGTTGGTATAGCATCCACCCCACAGCAGGGAGGTTGGAAGTTAATACGTTGCTGCATCAGGCCAAAAGACATACCTTGTACCTTGTAGTTCCATTCCCTGAAGTCCTCCACCAGGAAGGGTAACTCAGGGCTGACGAGAGTGGGAGTGTTATTACTCTGTTTTGTTTTAGGTTTCGCATGTTTAGTTTTACTTTAAGTATGTCAGTGCTTTTGGAGGATACCGTATCGGCTTTGAGACTATTCCATTGGGAGATCAAAAGAAGCGGTTGGTGTTCAACGATTGAAGGGATAGAGCAATGTTAATCTGGCACTGCTCAGTGGCTGTCAGGCCTCCAGTCAATTGGGTAAAATTAGTTATGGAGGATTTCAAATGTCTATTTCAAACTGTAAAATAAGGATTTTTTTTCATTGATACCATTCAGGATTTAAAGGTAGCAGTCAAGCAGATCAGTGAGTTCATGGGAAAGTCTTTTTCCAACGAAACCATTGAGGGAATCGTGGAGAGCAGTACCTTCGATGCCATGAAGAAGAATAAAAACTCTAATCCTGATAGTTTGCCCCAGCTCCAGGCTAATGAAAGTCAGAAGAAAACCTTCCTCAGGAAAGGTAAGATTGAATTCAGGACATTCTCATTGTCTAGCCATATTTGAACTGGCTTTTTTTCAGACCAAGGTTTCGTTTAGGGGGAGGTCTTGGCCTCAAAGTATCCAGTCAATGTGAAGTATTACATATTAGGGATCTTGCTACATACGTGTAGTGCTTTGCCAACAAATTTCTTTACAACCTTTTATATTTAATTACCCAAATGATATACATTTGCATGCATTTCTATTTATTTTTATAATCTCAATTAAATTTGGTCTATGCATCTTTTGCATAAATATGATGGAAAGTATTTCAAATGTTGTAGTTGACAAAGAAAAGTTATCAACTAATTTAACTAGCAATAATTGAGTCTTGGAACTCTTGTTGGAATGCTCCCCAGGGAGTGGAGAAGGTGCATACATTGTATGCGGGCATGCAAGGATCCGATGACCGGGATAATAATATGTCTGTAAAGCGCTTAGAGACGTCATTCCGATGTATTAAGCGCTATATAAATGCGGAATATTATTATTACTATTATTATTTGTCTTTCTTTCTCTATGTCTGTCCGTCTGTCTACCTACCTACCTACCTACCAATCTATCAATTTATCTATCTAACTATCTATCTATCATTTTATCTATCCGTCCGTCCGTCTATCCGCCCGCCCGTCCGTTCGTCTGTCTGTCTTTCTGTTTGATTATCTGTCTACTTTATGTATCAATGTCTTCTCATTTCTATTCCTTTTCTCTTTCTTCTTCCAGGAGTTGTAGGTGACTGGATGAATTTCTTCAGCGATGAACAGAATGCACGCTTTGATGCGGTCTATAAGGAGAAGATGGCTGGATCGGGATTGGACTTTGTTTTTCTACAGGAATAAGCAGATACCCGTAATTTGACCGAGCATGACCTGAATCTAGATGAAAGATATTACCTCTGGTGCTATATATATTCCCTTTGTGCTCGTTCTCTGTATTAAAACTTGATACTTGGTGCAGTTGGATTAACAAGGTATTTTATTTTTTTCATATTTACAGATGATGATCATGAATAGAAAACTTATATGGCATATTATACATACTTGCGTTTACACTAAGATGATGATCTCGTTAAAATTTAGCAGAATTACATACAGAGTGAATGAAAATGATAAAGTCACAAAAACCTTGTCAATACATGTCTTGATGCAAAACTGTGAAATATTATGTAGCCTAAAGGTATATACATGTAGCCCTATATATTATGTATATATGATGTATACAGGGACTTCTGTTAATTCTTTAAAAACTTCTCTGGTCACATAAATATATGTACTGATAGTATGATATGAGGATGTTATATCATCGTGGATGGTTTTTTTTTTACAGGGATCTTGATATCAAATGGTATGTTTTATTGATGCTAAATCCAAATTATCAAGTATTATACCAAAGACCGACTCTCCACCTTTCCAGCTAGGGTTTCTCTGTGCATGGTGGTTCAGTGGTAGAGCGCCCTCCCATGGACAGGAGGTCATGGGTACAATCCCCGGCAGAGTCATACCAAAGACTTTTAAAATGGGACCTCCTGACTTCCTGTCAGGCGCACGATATATGGGAATGGAGAAGGGTAGTAATAACATATTATGTTATGCAGGGCCCACTGGAAGAACAGATTACAGCTGAGAGTGGGTACCCTGTGTTAATAAGTGTTATTATTCTTATTATTTATTATGAAATAAGTATGTATAAGACACAATCATTTTAAATTGTGAATCAGTTATCCAAGCTTGCTTTCAGAATTACATGTACATATATGTGGTTTCGAAAGTTCATTTCAATCACATGCACGATACAAGCAGTTTCCTGCATAATCAGTGATTTCCTGATATTATGTAATATTGTATCACAGGGCTCTTCGTCTCTTATATGTCTAGAATTACAACGAGGCAGTGAGTCAGGATCAGTGAAATCATTAGGTGGTTTCAAACCGCCTCGATCATAAGAATCCCAGATAA
The DNA here is from genome assembly GCF_018143015.1 of Lytechinus variegatus. Taxonomy (NCBI): domain Eukaryota; kingdom Metazoa; phylum Echinodermata; class Echinoidea; order Temnopleuroida; family Toxopneustidae; genus Lytechinus; species Lytechinus variegatus. The sequence goes on along the minus strand of NC_054752.1, from coordinate 21,616,631 downwards.
ATTACGAGAACTTTTTTAGGCTAAAATATACCCATTTAGTATTCCTGCATGCACACTGCCCCGAAACATACCCTTTGGGATAAATTCCTGCAGTTAGGAGCACTGATGCGCAGTATGGTCTGATAAGCAGGCAAGGCGCGAGATTCAAAGTCACTAGCTCAGCAGCCACCCACAGCGCCCGCGCCCAACTACCGGTACATGCTGGGCTTAAATTTCCTGTAAATTGCTTTCACATTGCCAAAATACCTGTGACTTTGGAAAAGTTCCAGCAAAAGTTCTCGTACCTACTATTTAGTGGGTATTTCTTTCGGGAATATTTCTCGTAATTTGCTTTCACATTGCCAATATTACCTGGTAATTTCTGATCGCGTAAATTTCCCGATCAGAAAATACCTGGAACTGATGAATTTCGAGGCGGTCTGAAACCACCTTTTGACAATGGGTGGTATTCTGAGAGCCATGATTTAGTTAAACCTGGGTTAACTTAGACCACTCGTTTATGGAGTGCCAGTTGTCAACTCATTCACCAAGTAGGTGACAGCCGATTGTTCTACAATGTGCAAAGAGAATAGAGTCACACAGTACTAGATTGTTTCTTGATTTAATTTTTTCTACACTACATGACAAATATAAATGATTGGTCAAGGTTCTTCAGCTATTGGTCTACCTTAAGTCCTTGGCCAAATTCATACTCATAACTCTTACGCTGAAGTGGTTAAGTGGACCATAATTGTTTGACGGAGGAATATAGAGAATAAAGTGAAGTTTTCTGCTTTATTCCCTGTATTGATTAAGCAGGGGCAGTGGAATGGTTTGACAGTTGACGGTGCCGGGGGGGGGGGGGGGGGGGGGGGGGGGGCTGACCATGCGAAAGGTAGCAATCAGATGATCATAATTCTATTGTACATGGTTTTGGAAAAAGAGTAGCCTATAGGGGGCTGAGGTCCCGCCAGACCCCCCTTCCGTGTCACCTGTTGAGTTTTAATAATTATTGAAAATGTGAGGTGGGGCTTAATAACAAGTAACAGTGAAATTTGACAACTTCATTATTAATTTAATTTGATCTCAATAACAATGAATTGAATGATCTCCTTATTTATGAAATAAAACGATCTAAGAAATTTATTATCCTAATTTTTTTTATAATTCAATAACTCTACTAATAAAATTGAACAATTGTACTAATAGTGAATATTATTATTATTATGAGTGAAATTCGTTATCAGGAACTCTTGTGACCAAAGCTTAGGTGATACTCCTATATATATAGATTTGTATTTACTGTACGTCTTTGTGTGATTTTGATGAAGAAAGAAAAATGATCATGTGATGTAAACTATACTTCAAGCTAGATGTTGATACATACTTGTGTGTTACTGTTATTTTATATATATATATGACTACTTGAAAAGGGTATATATTATTGGCCAAGGATACTTGTATATTACATATTTCTGAACCATATACATGTATACATGTATATTCTGCCAACATATGTTCATGTTATTACTTTACTTGTTTACTTGGGGAAATGGGTTTGTAGTTCAATTTTTGTTGTTTGAAAAAACATGCTGGTATGTTCTCTCCTTTTAGAAGAATCGATTATTTGGAAAATAATTATTTTTCTTGTTAAAGTTCTCATTACTAGGCTGATCATCATTGGTTATTCACTGGTTTTACTGTTACCATTTGTCTTGCCTACAGTCATGTTATGTATTTTAAGCGATATTTTATTTGTTTGCAATTACGTACACAAAGAAAAGTAATTATCGTGCCAATTTAATCAAAACATCAAAGTTGTTGAAATGTAACATTAATCACAGCCAAAGACTGAACTATTGTATGTGAAAATTGTTTTCCAAGTAACAACAAAATATAAAAGAAATCAATAATTTAGTATTTGATGATTTTACTGTGTGTCTAGAGGTATACATATAGATAAAATTTGTTTAATTCTTTTTATTTACGTGGGGTAAAATGTTTGTTTCCTATTCGTTCATTCATGTTTGTCATGGTTTAAACCCTATGGACTGTTGATTAAAAATAAGTCAATTTCGGTTTAAATCAAATGTAGTGCTCTTTCATTCGTTAAAATTTTGTTTCATTTTTTCAAAGTATAGGGGAAGGCGGGGTAAGTTGAGCATAGGGGCAAGTTGAGCCACCAGCCCCAGGCCAATAATGAATGAGTCAGACATTGTGGTGGTGTCATGTATTGATGACCCATAGTATAACCCCTAACCCCACCATATTGTTTTCAACTTTGAAACAAAAATTAGTTTTTTAGAGGGAAAAATATGAATTTCAGCCTAAAAAGTAAAAAAGAGTGTGAAATAGATAAGTGCTTTATAAACACACACGTCTTTAAATATAATAAAAACATGACAGCAACATTATTAGTCCAGGTATGGATCTTCATTCTTGTCATAGTCTTTTATATGATGGATGCATAATAAATGTGTGGATATAAAATTATCGCACTAAGTTCGGACTGGGGTAAGTTGAGCCAAACAGCATGGGGCAAGTTGAGCCATGGTAATTCCTATGGTAATGTATCTTAAAAAACAAACAAACCATAAAAATTGATTGAAATGCAGGCTGAAAGGAGCAAATTTACATGACTGCTCTTTTACAGGATGTTAGTATTTATAGAGAATTAGCAAGTGAAAAGACTTTAAACAAAAAACTGACATGCTGGTTCTCTTCCATAGATTTTGTACATAGTTTTTGTGGCTCAACTTACCCCAGAAGGTGGCTCAAACTTACCCCATATATGGGGCAAGTTGAGCCATTTGACATCGTTTTTTTCAAAGGTCACGACGACTTTCAGTGTGGGGATAGAAAGTTATATATAGGTGGCATATATTTCAGAAGAATTAAATTTCAAGGCAAGGTACTTATTTCGACAAGATTATTAATCATATCAATTCTAACATGCAAAAAGCAAAAACTGTCACAACTTACCCCGCCTTCCCCTACATATGTATGACATCTTACCTTACCAAAAGTCAAGTATTATAGCCTTTTTGTACTTTTGTTGAAGATGTAATCATTTGAACTTTTTGGTAGCTTTGTTCTGCTGAAGTTCACATAAAACTGGCAAATGACAAGTATTTTATAAATGATTAAATCAGTATTTCCATATTTCATTGAATCTCTATCTCTTGTCCTTTTTATTGAAAAATAATCAGGATCACTGGTGTCGATCCATGACGTCATACTATTCAATTGGGGGGGGGGGATGAAACAAAAGATCACCCCCCCCCCTTGAACAATAGATTGGCAACACAAATCGTCACCCATGATCAGGGTGCTTAGTTGAAGGGAAAGTTAACTGACAAATCTTGTGTGTAATCTCCCAGTGACTGTGTGTTTGAAATAACTAGTCTTAAACCCCCATTCCACAGAAAGCAAGACCTCTGAAAGACTGCTATAAGACCATGAAACTTGCTTGATCTTTCAAAGGTCTTTTAACAAACTTTCAAAGATCTCTAAGGTCTTTCACGATTCCTGATGCATCTTTCAGTGGTCTTCGTGGTCTCCATGATCTCCAAAACTTTTTGAAACTATTCAAAACAGTATTTCAGAGGTCTAACAGGAAAATGTTCTTTCGACGAACTTTCAAACTTCTTATTAGTTTTTGCATGATCTTTCGACAGTCTCAAGATTTTTGCAGAGATCACCGTAAGACTTATGAGAGATCATTGATGGGTCCGTGAAAGATCATTGAAAGACCAGGCAAATTCCGTGGAAAGAATTCTGAGAGATCACTTTTTGCAGAAAAGATCTCTGAAAGACCATTGAAGGATCTCAACAGGACTAGTCTAAGACCATTAAGACAAGAAATATAGATTAGTTTTTTGTTTAGAGTTCTTTGAGGGGTCTTTCTAAGCCATCCCACAGAGATGACAAATTTCAGTTATCTTGGAGATTGCTTTAAGACCTTGCCAATTTTTGGTCTTTTTAATGTCCTTCAAAAGTCTCCCCTCTGTGGAATTGGGGCCTAATGATAATAATAATATTTGAAATTCAGTTAGTGCCTCATAGTCGAGAGACTCTCTATGCACATTACAATATTAAAGTACTAAAGTTACCATTACAACATAATTGTATTTAACAACATACTATATTTAGCATTATTAACCTTTTGAAAATTAAATGGGTCTTGAGAAAAGATTTGAAAATAAAATATACCTTTTGAGATAACTATTGATAATACAGAGAATAGATTAGCAAATGATTTTAATTGTACAGAAGTAAAATTATATTTGATGATAAAAGTACTTGTTTTGCCACTTGGTGTCGTAAATTTTGCGGTGTGAATGTATTGAGTATTAAATTAGTTTGTCACGACTATACTGACCAGAATATTGCATTATGGGTTAAAAATCTGGCCAGATTTGAGAAGTTAATCACTTGAGGTGGCGCTATTATGGCTAGTGGTTCATTATTTGCTTTAAAAACTTTAAAAAGTCCAAAGTTGAAATGTACCCACTATCAATCATGAGGTATAAAAATGGGAATATTACAGTGTTTTTTTTTTGGGGGGGGGGGGAGTCTTGCTGATGCTCTCTTCAATGGAGGAGACCACCCTCTCCAAGAGGTTAATTTGTGACAGTTTGGCTAATTTTTAGAAACAATCGCTGATATGCTTTCGAATAAATAGGTTGGAAATAAACATTTGGTCTCCCAGTTCTGTATTTAGGGGGTGGCTATAATTGTGTGTGTGTGGGGGGGGGGGGAAATCATCCCTGGGCCCATCACTTACTATTACGGTAACTTTGCCATCCAGTGGTGTCTTTCATGGAATCTGTGATTTTGATTGCAGGCTGAGATGATCGAGCATTGTTACTCTGGTAGTTACCATTAGATGGCAAAGTTACCATAATAGTAACTTTTATGCAATGGGGCCGGCCCCGATCCGAAGGTGAAAAGGACCCATATTTTAGAAGAAGGGGTAGCATAGGGGTCTGTTGTCTGGACACTTAAAGGGATGGTCCAGGCTGGAGATATTTAGATCTCAATAAATAGAGCAAAATGCTGAAAATTTGATCAAAATCGAATAACAAAGTTATTGAATTTTTGAAGATTTTCAGTATTCCGTTGAAACAGTGGGCTAGGCATTTTCTTATGAATATTCATTAGGTAGGCTGATGATGTCACATCCCCATTTTTTTTTGCATTTTATTATGTGGAATTAGGTTTATTAAAACAAATTCTACCTTGAAGTAAAACAATTGGATTGACAACTGATCAAATGCATTAGTTATTTATTGCCCCAACGTATTTCAACATCATATGGCGACACATCATTTATACATGTATGAAAAATAAAACATTTATGATTTCATGTAATAACATAAGAAAAAGGAAAGTGGGGATGTGACATCATCCGCCCATCTAATGATGATGATGTGCATTAAACTGTTTTCACAAAGTATTGATAAATTTTAAAATTCAATAACTTCGCTATTTGTTATCCGACTTTAAGTTGATGAAATATTTAGCATTTTGCTTTGTGAATTTTACTCTAGTTATTTAAATATACATATTTTTAGCCCGGACCATCTCTTTAAGCAAATAGAAACATGATATAGCTGGACTCTCGATTTTCTCCAAATTTGTGTATTGATAGCAAAAATTTTTGTGAATATTTATTTGGGGATTGTGATCACAACCAATCAGATTACAAAATTAATGAGAAATATCAAATATGGCCCACTAACATAATTTTTTGTTGAAAATCACTTCTTGATAGTCTTTAAAACTTGCGCAAATTATGGTCACCCCATCATACTTTCAATCTATTGTTATTAAAGTTCCTGAAATTACTGTCTTGTCGGACTGGACAAAGTTGAGTGTGGAAAGCAAGGAGAAAATTCATTGGAATACTGCAACATCGCCAATTTAGCCCAAACTTTTGTGAGCTTTCAATCATTGGGATTTGGCGCCATCACCCGTTTGCACTCGCATATTGTTGACAAAAAGGCGTCGATGCGCGAGGAGTCACGATTGACATTGACGATCATCAGCCGGGAATCACTGAAACATTCAAATTTCAATGGCGGAGGGAGAGGAAATTGAACATTTGGAGGTAAGTTCTCGTTCACCAAAATTTCTATTAAACTGATCTACTCCTCTGACGGGGTCAGCCATTTTTTTGTAACGCTACAGAATCTCATTGATTTGGGGGTAGCTGCGGGAGCGGGAGGGCTTGGATCTTCGCCCCGGCGGCTCCTCCGGCCGGGCAGGTGCGGCACGCCGTACCCGGTTAAGAGGGTACGGTAAATCCCTCCAAAAAAAAAAGTTCTGCAACTCGTGATGAGGGATGATTTTGTTACTGAAAGTTTTAAAGGTGAAACTGATATCATTGGAAAGGCGCAAGCTTCATTATTCCTCGACAGTGATTTCAATATGTTGTGATTATCGTGAAATGTATGTGCAATCTCCCTGATGACTGTCAAAAAGTGAAAATATACTGAAATGTTACTTAGATTAGAAAATGCATTCTTGTTTAATAATCTAACTTGTACTACTACAGGTACCTGTGTATGGGAGACTCCAATATCGGAGACATTCTCCCAAATTGATGACTTGCTTTGCAAAAGGACAAAAGAAACAACACCAACAAAAACATCATTTTTTCCACCCAAAATTTTGTCTCGGCTCACTGAAATCAGAAGCCCATTTGTTTTGTGTGTGAATGACAACAAAAATACTTATCAAAACAAAAGTAGATCATTAGATGGTGAATTTTTAAAGTAGACTGTGAAAAGGGGTAATTTTTTATGAGGAATCTTCTTATCACATTTTTATTTGCTACCAAGGTAATCCTTTTGCAGCAAATGTAAACAAAGGAAATTGGTCTCCCAAACTAGGAGAGACTGTCTCTTAAATTGGATACCCAAATTCTTTAAAAAAGTCTCTGATATTGGAGATAATCTCCCACATGGGAGACAGTCTCCCATATTAGCCATGCGCCTGGATCTGGATGTAATACAGTGCAGGACCGTTAGGTATAATGCACCGGGTTAGGAGAGGGCGCAAATGAGTTTAGTCGAAACGTAGGTGGCTTTCCTCGATCTTAGCTTTAAACACCTCTGGCGATGTACTGCTGACAACTTCGTTAGGGAGTTGATTCCAGGCCAGCGTTGTATTCACAAAAAAAGAATTTCTTAACTGCTCTGTGTTACATTGTCTTATTGAGAAACACTTGGAGTTATTTGTGACTTGTTTCTCTACCACATTAGTAGCATCAAAGTTTACAAATTTCTTAGCTTTGATATTACGTTTGGGTCTTGCTTTAATAAGAAATTTATCAACAGGAAGGGCAGGAACCAACCCCTCGACCACTTTGAAGTAGGATGTAAGTTTCAGGACTTTAGGCGTCTTTAGGCAAGAGTCTACTACTAACCAGCCTCCATTTTTTCAGAATTCTGCCCAGGATGTAGGTGGCAGTGAATGTTTTGAGTGTCTAAGATTGAAAGGAGTGGTTTGTTTTGTTGAAGAGATGTGTATCGATTGTTTGCATGATTTAGCATTTGCTTGAAGTGAAAGCCTTCATAAATTTCAAATGTTCAACAACAATTAGACCAAATGCTTTAGTCTCTGTGTTTGATTGTTCCGCTGAACTGCGTTGGCTCCACTCACCAGTACATAGTAAAATGTCAGAAATTGTTAAATGATTCCCCAGAAATTATGTTTATTCCTGTCTAAACAACAATGAAACCAACATTCTCATCTTTTGGTCAACATCATAAAACATTCTAAACACATTCAATCCGTTACCATGGGAATAGACCATGTGTGGACTTTCACGCATCAGTAGATCTACATCGATATTAGCCTTGAGTACTCCGTGGTGATATTTCAAAATACTTTTACATTTTACACCATGAAGCGTTGAAACCCTCCCCATACATGTATATTCCTAATTAGCAGGACGTAAGTTTATGCGGATGGATTTCCCTAGGTAATCCATGATTAAAGTTAGAAATCACATAAATTTGTTGGCTTTTATTTATCTATACACCTTCCTACGTTTAATGTGTATGAAGGTACTAAAAAAACTCTTAGTATAAATACGAAAAATTAGAGGTTTCTTACCAGACCGATCTCGTGTAGATCCCTCGATCCATTCGTAAACACCACAAATGCACTCAATAGGCGTGACCCTTGAACTGCTTCGTTATGACGTAGCATTGATAAGCGATGTTACAAAATGCAGTTTTGAAAAACAATTTATAAATAAAAATTATCAATTTAACAAATAATAAAATTTGAAATTTGATTATAAATAATTTTTATGATAATGGCCAACTCTTCCATTTGTTTTGTACATGAATTTTCAGATTTTCCCCATTATCTTTCAAATTGCCTCTTGCCTTCTGATGAGCTTAAAATATGTCATGAGAAAATATAACTAATGCCACATATGTCAAGGTCAGGAGGAGACATTGTGAAATATGTAAAATAAAGGGGAAAATCTCAAAATTTGTGTACAGAACTGATGGAGAGTTGTCCAAAAAATTAGACATTTTGAAGCCTGTTTACCAATTTGAAGATCCCTATAGAAAGTACAGCAGCAAGACTTTTCAAACTTCCATAACTCGCTTATTCTATAACCGATTTTGAAGAAACAAGTTTTATTATATGCTACTCTCATTTTATTCTTTCTGACAAGATGGATTCTCTCCTTGTATTTTGTTTTTTTTTAATTCATAAAGGGCAGGGCATTGGGCCGAATCACAGTTTGCAATCAATTGCTAAAAATGGCAATGACTGAATCATGAGCATCATTGCAGCCACACTTTTTTTTAAAAAACAACTAATTTACAATACACCGCAAACCTTTGGTCTACAGGAGGGCCCTGCCTCGGTTTGGGCATATAGATGTCTATCGATTAGTGACAGTAAAGCCTCAGTTCCAGGCTAGTTAATCAGATCTGATAGTACCGGGTCTTGTTTCATACTACACTTTAGACTTGTTAACAATAGCAAATGCACAATTTCTCTAAATACAGTACATTGTAGATTTTTTTCAGATAAATAATAAACAGATTTGCAATCTAACAGGTATGTACTGTAAGTAAAAGCTACTGTAACATGACCATTTGTACACTTCTAAGAATCATAAACTCAGTCTCCTATGCTCTCATGTACATTCAATCTCCTAAGTCTCCGTTTTAATTAAAATTATTAAACTGAAGATAGGGTGAACACATAATGAATTAGAACTTAACAAGATGAAGTCCAGATCAGCACTGACTTTACTTTCCAATCTTATCTTCTGGGAAGTTCTGCCAATGTACCCACATTGGATAATCATAGAAATCAACCAATCAAATACAAGGAAAATGGTATGAACTACATGTATAAAATGAACTCAACTAACCCTATTTAAAAATAAGAACCAATCAGAGAATAGAGAAGGGTGATCATGAGTTAAACTGAATCCTAATGAGAATTGAACAATAAAACCATGTGGAGTGGAAAGCTAATGGAAAACCAGGAAGCATGACTGAGGGGAAACTGAATGAAAGAATGAAATGCAATGAACCTGTGTTGCTATGTGAGATGTATTGTGGAGATGGAATGAAAGATGAGATCATGACAATGTATGTGGATTGTGAGGATGGAAAAAGGATGAGATGAGTTGGAATGGAAATAAACAAGTTGACTGTAAACAATAAAGTATGGAAAGCCAAAAGTAAGAATACAGATTAAATAAATAAACCCAGCAAAATTTACTGTTACACTACTAAAATTAACAAATCTGATTGGCTGAAAGTAAATCTATTAATTTTATTAGAGAAATAACAAGTCTAATAAAATTGGGCATTCCAAAGAATTACTTTGATAACTACCATAGTACCATTACAACCTTGATTATGATTAGCTGTGGAGCCTTTATACCACGATAGATAGGCCTACCATAATGACAGATTTACCATGATTTTACTCAAGATTATGAATGCATAGTGAAGCAGGCCCCCTGTTCTGTAAATATACAGGTATCAAAATACAGTTTTTTCACATGCATCACATTTCTTTCTCTCCCTCTATTTTTCTTTATCTCGCTTTCTTTTTTTTCTTCTCCCTTTTTTCTTTGTTTTTTTTTAAATTTCTTTTTGCTTTCTTGTCTTCTGGGGCCCGTTGCATAAAAATTTTTACCTGAGAAAACTCAGGTTGTTTTTACCTGAGTTTTTGCAGGTAAAAGGTTTTATGGCAGAAAGTCTATGGCAGAAATAAGACTAACCTTAGCTTTCAGTTTTTACCAGAGTTTTCTCAGGTAAAAGGTTTTATCCAACGGGCCCCAGGTTTCCTTTAGCTCTATTTTTCCTGTGTTCTAAATTAAGCCTTCTACATGTATTACCCCTTTCTATGCTATCTCCCTGTCCTTTCTCTTTCTGAACTCCTCTCTTCCTATCAATTTCCTTGTCTTATTTTTTTCAATTCAGCATTTATTTCCAAATTCATTAAAAAGAACAAAATGAGAACAAAAGTATACATACACAAAGTAAAAATAAATAGCTGTTAAACATAAAACAAAGCAAAGGTATCAACAGAACAGAACTGAAACAAATAGTGGTGATGATAAAATTATGGTTGTCACATAAATATAAAAATATAGATGAACAAAATAATGAATGGAAATCGGGCATGCACAAAAAAGCCATAAAAAGGCTTGTTGAAACGCACATACCCAAGAAATATCGATAATTAAAATAAAGTTCAGTATATGGTATGGATGCAGCAAGTACCAAAGAATAAATAGGGATAAGAATAATCATTTCATTAATTTATTATGCATTCTTACTTTTTTCTTGTCTTCCTCTTCCTTTGCCTTTTCCCATTTTTTCTTTCCTCTGCTCTTTATACACAGTTTGTACTTTTAATCTAGCGCTTGCGTAATAATGCATAGCTTGGATCTGATTGATCTAAAGGGGTACTCTAGGCTGAATAGAGTAAAATGCAGAAAAATTCATTAAAAATCTGATGGCTAATAACAAATGATTGAATTTTAAAGTTTCCTAGCTCAATATTTTGCTAAAACAGTTTATCCTTGTCATCATGAATTCATTAGTTGGGTTGATGATGTCATGTCCTCACTTTTTATACGCCCATCTCGACGGGGTGTATTATGGTATCACGCTCGGTGTCCGTCCATTAACTTTTCCTTGTAAACGTAAATTGTGTGGACCCCCAACCCCCATCCTAACTATAATTTCTTTTGAAGGTGAATCTGTGTAAGTCCAAAGGAGAAGTTGTTATAGAGGAAAATTGAAAAAAATAACAGAACTGTAAGGAGATGCATGTACAGGTACAATGGTACATGTACATGTGTGTACATGTATGCAGCCAGTGTACTGTACGTTTTAACAATTTTGGACATCCATAATGATAATTGCATGATTTCTGCAAATTCACACAAAGTTGCTTCTCGCTAACATTGTTGGTACTTTTTACTTCAAAAGTTTATTTTCCCCTTGGCTTAATATGACAACAATACATTGTGTTATGTGCTATATTTTCATTACTGTTTTTAAGTGTCTTGGCCTCGGGAGATACTATACATGTGTGTACTTTGCTAATTATGTTGTCATGCAAAATTATAAATTTTCGCCATATACAGTATCACAGATGTGGCATGTGATTGGCCCTAATTAGTATTTAAATAAAAAAAAAATGAAAACTATAATTTCCAGTGTTAGAGAAGCTTGGATCTATATGTACATGTATCAAGAAAACGATCATGGAAGATAAACTGTGATCTGTATGTGGGCGATTGGAAATATTGTAAATCAAGTTTGAGAAAAATATAATTTTACTTTTCCAAATATTTTGTAATTACACTGTATCTTACAAGAAAATATTGATTGACAGCACAAGAACAGTGAATACTCTTAAAATTGTTTCAAAGGAAGATCCTTGTTTTTTTTGTTTTTTTTTTTACAATTGTAGCCTTCGAATGACTTGTGCTTTTTGCTGGTTTATTGTTTTCATTGTCTGTTATTCCATGGAGCTAACACATGGTTCCTCATCACAAAGCTCCTTATTAAAGATTGGGCTTCTTTTTTGTATTAACCCTAAAAGAGTCAGATTACATGTATATGGACCCATCTCACAGCCGGGAGGGGCGGATTCCCCCCCCCCCCCCCGAGATCTCGGTCTTCTCGGCCTTTTTTTAAATAATAAAATTTTTCATTCAATGAATTAATCATGCTAATTTATTCATGAAATAAAACATATTTGTTCTAATGAACTATTATCCTGCCTCAAAACTGCCAATTTTATTCACAGACTCTTTGTAGGATCCCAATCAAGTGTACTTCAAAAAAATTTGGTATCACAATTTTTTTCTTCTGGATTAAAATTTTTTTTTTTTTGTGTATTTCTTTGTTTTTTGCCTTTTTGTTTTTTATTGTTATTTCAATGGAAATTGTTGCAGACTTGATTTTGATCATAAACAAGACAATATTAATTAAATTTAATCAGTAAAAGTAGAAATAATGATACATTTATGAATTTTAGCTAAATACACAATTTGCATTGGATTTATGATTTCACGTTTTTGAGCGGTTTTGGGTCTAACATGCACTTACATACATGTAATGTTGCGTAATTTCTTAATCGCGTACCCGGGCATCACAAATTTGGTCTCAAAAGTTGCGCAAGATTTGAAAGTAAAAAGCCAGTGAGCTGCGCGGTTGAAAAATTTCGCACAGCTGATTTATGTGGAAAAATGTAGCTCGGCCTTTTTAGGGTTACGGTAGACCCTTGTAATTTGATCATCATTTGTGCTATAATACACAGTATTTATGTGGTACATGTTGATAAAATACCTGCGTCTCATAATCTCATTTACAATGTAGTTTTGAATTCATTGAGAAATTTTATAACTTTTTATTTTATTTGCTCTCATATTCCACATCCAAATAGATGTTATCAACATATTTACAAAATTAATGCTGCTTGAGAGATAGACAAGAACAATATGTCTAAATTGGAGGATTTTACTAAGGTCACAGCTTTAAACATATCAGAAATCAGGCTAAGTACAATGCAAAATAAATTGTAAATTAATGAAGATAATTATTCAGAGGAGAAAAATTACCCCAAAATCATGAAAATTTATAAAATCGTGATGTTTTCCTTTATAATGGAACTTTAATATTGAAAGAATCTGTCAGCTGTGGAACTCACATCCTGTCAACACTTTTCCTTTAGCTTCCAAGTTCCAACATGGACAGATTGATTTTTTTTTGTTTTTGGTAATTCACATTTAATTGAAGTTTGTTGCAAGAAGCTTTTTTAAATTCATTTTATGTTCAATGTATGCAGACTTACTTAAAGGAGAAGTTCACCCTGACACAAAGTTCTTTGTATGTGATGAGCCAAATTTTATACTGACAAATGTGTGTTTGAAACTAAGGATTATATGTATCAGGGGTGTGAGAGTTTAGATGTTTATCTGATTTCAGATTTTTGTTTTGTTTTGATTTTCAGCTTATTTTCAGCTTTTTTTGCTTTCCTCTGTACAAAAAGAATGGGAGCTCGTTCTATTTCAGACTTTTTCACCACTCCTCGGCTTTTTTCAGATCTTTCTATTTCTGACCACTCACACCCCTGATGTACATGTATTCTCACATGAGATGATTTCAAATATATTTCTATATTTGCATGTAGCGGTTTTAAAGATAATTGAAGTAGATTCATCAGTTGAATCAGAGATGGGGTTATGGGGGTGTGTCATGATCCCCACTCCCATAGAGTAATCATATAGATCATCCCAAGGAGCTTCCAATAAGCTCCTTGATCATCCAAACCATCTCATCATATTCATCTTGTTAAGGGGAAGTTCACTCTGACAGAAAAGATCATTGTAAATTGTTGTGATGAGCCAAATGTACTAACAAATGTGTGTTTGAATATTAAGGTATATATCCTCAGGGACAGAATATCAAGTTTATTTCTATATTTTGGTTATAAAATTATTTGAAGGTGATTCATCAGTTGAATCAGAGATGGGGTTATGGGGGGTTGTCATGATCCCCACTCCCATGGTGTAATCATATTGATCATCCAAACCATCTCATCATATTCATCTTGCTACCTCCATAGAGGTAACAGGAAAGGATTATCCCTAACTGATGAATGATAGAAAATGAGTTGGATTCAGATATGTACAATTCATGAGTGCCTTCTTGGTACAGTTAGTAATTATTTATCCAGTCAAATATTTGTCTGCTTTCATCATTATTTTTTACTTTTAGGAGCTTGATTGAAGAGAATGTAGTTTTCTTCAAGTATTCTGTGAATGACTTGACTATATATTGATTTGGGGTGTATGATTTTTTGAAAAACAGGTAAAATTTGTAAGTTTTTCCATACCCTTCATGCCCTGATGAATATTCATTCAAGCAAATTGAATATGCATGAGTTTTGATTGTAGACTTTGATTTCAGTCAATTTGCCAATATATCAGATTTCTAGTTCTTTTCAGTAAAGTTTAAGTCTCCTTTATGTCATGAAGTCCACTCTTACATGTACATGTATATTATTCGCATTCAAGTTTGTATAAGTGCTAATTAATGAGATAATCAACCTTAATCCCCACTAGCATACACATGTCAAATTCTGTCAACTGAGGTTGTGAGTTAAAAAAGTCTAAATAAGGAGACTATTCTGTGTCTTGTGGATTGACATGTGCTTTTTGTGTGTACCGTTACAATACACACTACATATCGAATGCATGCTGCCCACTGCACAATAGAATGCACATAGCATGTGTTTGTGTATAGTGTGTGTTCCCTGTGCAATTTACATGTAGATGTAATGTGTGTATTCTAGTGAACAGGGGCAGGGGTACCCTTGCATTTACTGTGAACCAGGCCATGAGCCATCAGCTGTACAAAATATATTTCATACTACTGCACTCAATTCATTTTCCTGAATGTAGCTGCATACATGCATGTCATTGGGAGTAATACTCTGTTATAATTCCATATGGAACCCCCTGAAGAAATACCCGCTGAAAATGCAAAAGATTGCTCAAATTGGGAAGAGTTAAAAGCTCAGGCCAGTCTAGGAGCAGAGGTAAGAATTTAATTTTGAAATGAATATTTTACAAATATGTGATAAAATATATCTACAAACTACTTGTTTTTATGATTTGATTTTATATTTTGGTATTAATGTACAGTGTATTTCTTAATCTGTTTGTTGCAATTGTACAGTTTCCTTTAACATCGTTGGTTATTTTAAGTTATTTTTTATTTTCTTTGAATCATGAATATGTAAATTTTATTTTTATATCTTTTTGTCAATTGTGCACCTGACCAAGGGGCGGGGGGGGGGGGGGGGGTTGGTGCACTCAATTATATTGCTGTAAACACGCTCAACAAAAAAAAATATTAAACGGGTATCCTACATGTTCTTTTTGATGATCATGATGGTTAATTCTTGTGGGACATGTTGACGATCTAATTACATGTAGGATGTCAAAAACTTAATTTTTGTCCTTGACTTGAGTAAAAATATATGTTTTGGGGGCAATACTTGTTTCGGGGGCAGGGGGGGGGGGGGCAGGAAGGAGGCTGCATACTTGTTGAAGAAGCACACAACAATACTTGAATAGGGTACAGGGTGTATGAATTTGACCATGGATAAAACTTATTATGGGTGGGTTTGTACTTTGTAAAACTTGTGGTTGAGCCGTTCTGGAGTCCCCCCCCCCCCCCCCCCCGTAACACAGACACATGCACACATTTCTATCTTTTCTTCTTTGCTTATAAAAGTTAAGCTAACTAAATTCTTTTTGATTATTTCCTTTTTCATTTTCTTTTGAGAATGAAAATTCATATTTGACTCTCTCTTCATTCATACTGTATGTTTTCTCTATTTTTTAGAGCTGAAAAAAGCTGAAATTTAGTGATTATTGTGAACATTGGATTCATCCCTGACATTCATTTCTTCATCTGTGGAATTTGAATTTTACTTTTTTATTGTAATGTGTCGCACGAGTTCACAAAATTGTTCATGTCCATCTTGATCATTTCAATATATACACTGTAAAATTGGAAAATTCATTTTGCTCTCTCACAAAAATTTTATGCAAATAAACAATGTACAGTGTACATGTTTGAGGATCCTCTTTGTATAAAAAAAACAAAGTTAAATTAAAAAAGCTAGGTTCCAAGTGATGAAGGAATTATTACTAAGGGTAAATAATTCTCATTATTTCAATCGCATCATGATCAGGAAAGCATACAGAAAGGTGATTAGCATCATTGCATTGCTTTCATCATGTACATGTATTTTTCCTTTAATAGTTTCATAATAAAGCAAGCAAGTCATCATACAGTCTCCGAGTCACATTGCTCTCCGCATGAATCGTGACGACGATGGCGTAACGCCTAATGAATATTTCTTATTAAATCCTGGCTCAAAGTATTGCTGGGGATAAGGCTGGATTACTGGCAAAAGTTCAATATGTGAATAATTTCTCTTTTTACATCATGATGGGGAAAAATGTTATGTCATATTGTACTGTTTGCAAGGCGCATTATGCTTTTTTTTTGTTTGAATCATGATGACAATGGCATAATTATGAAATTATTTTTCTGAAGCATACAATCTGTTTAGGCTCAAAATAGTGAGTTGGGATAAGGTTGGATTACTGATAAAAGTTCTACATATTTTGTGAACCCTTCTTACATCATACTAGTAAAAATATGTCATATACATGTGTACGTGTCCATGTTTTGAAAGTCTGACTTCATAGTTCATATAGTATATTTTTTAAAATCAACTCTTGTCAGCGATGGCATACATATAATTAAACTGTTAAATATTTTTTTGTAGGTCATGCATATTTGTCTCCAAGTATTGAGATGGAGACTTATGATTTACATAGATGGTTATTGTCAATTTTGTTAAACCTTCTGTGGTTTCTCATGCTGTAGCTGGGAA
This sequence comes from Lytechinus variegatus, assembly GCF_018143015.1. Taxonomy (NCBI): domain Eukaryota; kingdom Metazoa; phylum Echinodermata; class Echinoidea; order Temnopleuroida; family Toxopneustidae; genus Lytechinus; species Lytechinus variegatus. The sequence goes on along the minus strand of NC_054752.1, from coordinate 21,599,660 downwards.
AATGCTGTTTCACTTTGATTGTGTATTGTGTTTTAAAAAAGTAATAATGTAATATATTATGCATAAATTTGTAAAACTTGTTTAATTCTATTCTCTTTGTATATTTCACCTGTGTACAGGGCGGCAAGGAGTACATACTTTCTCAAGACAACGAACTGCGATTTGAAGTCGAAAACAATGAAATCGTACAAATGGAGGTAAATAAATCATGTACATTGTCATGATGGAAACAGCTTTATTCCTATTGTTCTTGTTAAAGCCACACCCACCCCCCTAAAAAATCATTGAAAAGATTAAAGTGGGACAGGTACATGTACATGTATGATTGATGAATAGGATAGATGTGCTGGTATTTTGTTGCAAAGTCTGGAGATACATGTAGATAGAACAGCATACAAATAATGTATTATTTTAAATAGCAATTCTGATAAAATTGCAGTATGCATTTAGAGACTACGGACAAGATGCACAATAGACAGTTTGACTACTGTATGAAATACAAAATTGCATTGCCATGGTAACTGCACGATTGCAATCAATGAAAAGAAATTGCAGATCCACTAGAGCAGTGCTACATGTACATGTATTGTACATTAGCCTTCAGTTGAAGATGTGTGAGATTTTACAGGGCACTTATTTTTAGACCCTACAACTTATGATATTCGAATTGGCAATAGTAAAAACTTTCTTTCATGGATTGCTAAAAATGTCTGCAGTTTTATAGAAATTCACCAATTTGCATAGAAAATATGGAAGACAGATTTCAAAATTTTCATTATTTAGCCAATTAAATTATTCCAGTGATTATTTTCATTTCAGCATTTTAGAGCATTGGAACAGAACACACCAAAATGGTCCAAAACAGTATAGAAATTTATGTACATTATGTATTTTCCCTCTCTCTTTTGTTGTATTAATTTCAAGGGCAAAATGCCAAGCCACTAATTAAGCTCACTTGTCCGAGATGGGTTATGTCCGACTCTGAGCGTAATGTACATGTATGTTTCAATGGCATTTGGCTATTACACTATATATTGCAATCAAATTGTGAATCAGAGGGAAATCCGGCAGAGAAAATATATGATTTTATGAACAATGTGTCACACTCAGGGGTTGTCTAGTCCAGTGGCGTACCTAGGATTTTCCACAGGGGGGGGGCAAAACCGTCCGCCTAAAAATTTGACAAGCAAAAAATAAAAAGGAAAAAAGTCTTCAATCACAAATAAAGGATATTGTATCAGAAAAATAGTGACAAGCAAAAAAAAAAGGTCTTCACTTCAAGCTCGTCAGAGGCGCAATAAAAGTATTCAAGCTTGTCGGGGGGGGGGCAAAAAAGGTGTTTCATGCTTGTCAGAGGGGGCAGGGATACGTCCTTTGCATGGGTTGTGACTTGTCAGGGGGGGGGGGGGCAAACTGCCCCCCCCCCCCGTACATGTAGGTATGCTAGTGGTCTAGTCCGCAAGCCCAGACTCATATTTCACACTAATAACCAATTATAGTGAAGACTGACAACGGCTCTGTCTGTGTCAAATAGAACACAGGACCTGCAGCGAAGCAACATTAGGATTTTATTAATAAATTCCCAACATTATGCTGAACTTCAAATGAAATAATTTTGCTTTGAACTTGAAAATGGGCAGTTCCACGGTTACGGAGTGACATTCAGGAACAACTTTTTTGCATTCAAACAAAGACATCACCAATATTTTAATAGTTGTTTGCAAAGAAATGGTGCCTGACAGTAGTTGATGAAACCCACTTTTCAAAATGATAAAATTCATTATTTTGATCCACTGAATTAATGAGATATGAATATTCATAATGATGGTTATGGAGTGACGCAAAATGGACATGCTTATTTGAGGAGAAAACATATTGCTCAAACTCTGAATTTTTTTATTTATTTATTGATTTCATTCTGTTGTTCTGGCTTTAATAAGCTGCATTATATTAAAAAAATGGTGAATTATTTTAATTACGACTTAAAACTTAAACCCATACCCGTTTACGGAGTGACATGAGAAATATCCACTCATAAAACAACATAAAATTAACTTATATTTTAAAACTTTTGTTTGATATGATGTAAAATGATGTCCTTCAAATTATCAAAAATTTCACAAAACAAGCAATAGTTTTCTGTTTAAATTGAAATTAAGTAAAAAACAATATATGTAGTCCCATGTTTAAATTTCTTGTAAGGTTCGATCTCTCCTATAAGGAGATGCGTAAGAAAAAAAATTGTGGCTAATTATGCTCCCCTTTCGTATTTAGGAAATTCCATATGAGATTTGATAGAAAAATTAGATCCAGATTCGAAATAGAGCCAATACAAATTTTTTGAAAATGTGCACTTTTGCTTGGAATTGCCCAAATGTCACATTTAATTCCAAACAGGATTGTTAAAAATTGTGTTGCATCGGGTCGCATAGAATGCGCCGGGCTTTAGATGGGCTTCTAATGATTTTTGTCAAATATTCAACTATTTTACTGTATACTCATTGCTGTTGCTGGGTTTAATTATAAAATGCTTGTCTCTTGTGATTTTTTTTTTTCCAGATCAAAGAGGGTTTGGCAGAAGTGTTTGGCTCAGAGCTGATGAAGAATAGAATATACAAGTTTTCCTCAGGTTCCAAAGTAGCAGTATTCACATGGCAGGGATGCAAGATTATAATATCCTTTTAAATCTACAACTTGTGGAGGTTGCTCAGGAATTCATGAAAAGGAAGGTTAAAAGGGATGGTCCTGGCTGAAAGTTTGTAAAGCTTAATAAATAGAGTAGAATTCACAGAGCAAATGCCTAAAATTTCAGCATAATCGGATAACAAATAAAGTTATTTAATCTTAAAGTTTGACAATATTTTGTGAAAACGGTCGTCATGAATATTCATTAGGTGGGCTGATGATGTCACATCTCCACTTGTTCTATTGCATTTTATTATATGAAATTATGTTTATTCAAGTTGTTTCCTCCAAGAACTAGAAAAAATTGGATTAACAACTGCTTTAGTGCATTAGATATTTATTGCTGCAACTTATTTCATTATAAGGGAGACATATTATTCACACAAGTATGAATTAATGAAAAAATTATGATTTTATGTAATGAAACAGAAAGTGGAGATGTGACATCATCAGCCCACCTAATGAATATTCATGACAACTGTTTTCACAAAATATTGCTAAACTTTAAACTTCAATAACTTCATTTATTTGTTATCTGATTTTGATGAAATTTTCGGCATTTTGCTGAGTGAATTCTACTCTATGTATTAAGATGAATATTTTCAGCCCAGACCATCCCTTTAAGGCTCCTGTCCTTATATTACATGTTGCTTTGCTATTATTAAAGGGTCTACAAGAGTTTCATTTAGCATTCTAATACTCTCATGGAGCATTGTGGCCCAGTGGATTAGTCTCCAGACTTTGAACAGAGGGTCGTGGGTTTGGATCCCAGCCATGGAGTAATTTCCTTCAGCAAGAAATTTATCCACATTGTGCTGCACTTTACCCAGGTGAGGTGAATGGGTACCCGGTAGGATTTATTCCTGGAACGCTTTAGCGCCTATTAATATGGCTTAGCTATACCTGGGGTAATAGTATCAAAGCGCATTTGAGTATATGCACATAGTAACTGCGCTATATAAATGGACATATCATTATTATTATTAAATTATGAAAAAAAATTGTCGCCATTGGACTTTTTTTTCAAACTGCCAGTTCTTTGTGAACATTTAAACACCTAAAGAGCCCTCTCTACGTGATAGTTTTATATTCCAATAAACCGGCTGTTTGTGTATTATCATAGTGATTTGCTATTAAGAAGCTACAGATGATAATATCCTTATTGAAATTTTCAGCCCAATCCATGCTTGGAATAGGTTTTATATCAAATGAAAAAAACTTGCAGATATTTTATTTTGATCAGGTGCCCCTGATGAATTTCCAGAAAAACCTTGTGTGAAGGCCCTCTTGTCGATTACAGTTTCAATCAAGGTCTGGTCCTGTAGACTACTAAAACATGATCAGACAAAAGTTTATTTAAGGGACAAACCATTGTGTGATTAAGGCCTGGTCACACCGCCGAGCGTTGTTGGAGCGGTAATGGAGCATTAGGGAGAGATGGTCGAATTTCGTTCACAAAATAAGGGAAAAAATCAAACAAAAAAAATAACAATCGAAATCGAAAATGGTGAACGGTAGCGAGTGGTGATTATTTTTTTTCTCTCCGCTCCACGACCGCTCCAACAACGCTCGGGCGGTGTGACCAGGCCTTTAAAGGCCAAATCTACAAATGCTTAACATTTAATCAAAATCAAAATTTATGACCAGATTTACCGAAATATAAAGCTATGATTGCAACTTGTGTGTTGCCAGTAAGTTTCAGTATTTGAAATAGACCTTAATATCACATTTCTTTGTCTTATTTTAAAGTTATTAATTGTCCCCTGAAACTGCACAAAACATAGGGGGAATTCAGCAGTTGATGGGCAAAATATTGCCTACTTTCATATTTAATCCTTGACTGCTTGCTTGCACCTTCGAGGGAAGACGGAGGTAGCATACGTTTCCAAAGAAACGCCCATGGTGATGTATCTGAACACGCATGCTGCTCTAGAGCAAATGAGACAACAGGCTGAACTTGAGGCCACCAGGGGACCAAAGGTGAGACATCTAGGTTTTGTAGTATTGTATCATCCAACCAGAATCTTGATACAGTAGCTATTAACATGCCATCGATAAGAACATTTTATTGTGAAGGAGGGTCCAGATTTTATTGGTGTGGGGCGCATTTTGCATTTGACTAGTTCAATGGTGCCCTGTGTTGCTCAACTATTAGAAAAAATTACAGCAACTTTTATAGGATTGTCGAGAAATATGACTACTCAAAATAAATTACAATCCTGAGTAGAGACTAATCCCGAGTTCGTTTTGATTTATACAGTTAAAATTTGTATCACATATTTTATCCGACAGGCTAATGTCGGGAGTTCGGACAAGTTTGTACTGTTCAAATGTTGATCATTTCAGTCTGATGGACCCACGTGATGGACAAATTGAAAATTTGCGAATAGAGTAACCTTTTGCAAATTCTATACAATTCCATTTTCTCGTGATTTTGTCAATTTCAGGCCCCTTTAAATTATTCTAACATTTTCACTTGCTTTGAAATAATTTTATTAGTTTAATCACATCATTATAATTGAATTCTCCCTGGAGAACATAAACCACAGTCGTGGTTAATTAGCAGTTTGTGGTGAAATATTTATCAATCACCTACATGTACATGTAATCTACTCTGCAGTGTGCTTTGAAGCATCTTTGAAAAACGTAAGAATAAGAAAAAAACAGTACAAAACATGGCAAATTAATTATGTTTTGGCAATTTTGCAAAAAACGAGAAAAAAGCTTTAAAGAAAATGTTAAGGAGGATTAGTGTTCTTTTTGCAACATATTTGAAAGTTTCAAGAAGGCAAAACAAAGAGAGCAAATGACAGTCACCATCCCTATGTCAACTTTAATAATAATAAAAAATGAATTTCAAAGGAACCAAGAGTGGAGAAAAAAAGGAGGGAGATCTACATGTATAATGCTTTCTACATGTACATCTTTTAGACATTTTCTGTTAAACATTACTTTCGTGTATCTTTTAATTTTTTCAATTTAAATTTTGTAGTACCATTGATTTATCTTCATTATTTAGTATATTCACATTTGATTCCTTGGGATTATTTTTAATAGTTACTCTCACACTAGCCAATTTAACTGATTTTACATGTACCTTTTCAATTGCAAACACTCAATTCAGAGACAAGTTAAAACATTTTCCTTTTATTAAATTGTTTCTGAAATATTTATGGCAGCATAATTTCATATTGATGTTTCGTTCAACCTTCTCAGACGGCCTTTCAAATCTTTAGTATTACATTTCATAGCTTTTCATATCTAATCTCACATTTGTGCTATTATCGTTTACTGTAATATTTTGAATTTCTATTGTAATTGTTATTTGTTGATTCTTTTGTTGTATTGCTTATTTGTTAATTTCATTTTTATTAATTGTAAAACAACTGTGGAGCATTGTGGCCAAGTGGATTAGTCTCCAGACTTTGAAACAGGAGGTTGTGAGTTCAAATCCCAGTCATGGCATAGTTTCTTTCAGTAAGAAACTTATCCACATTGTGCTGCACTCAACCCAGGTGAGGTGAATGGGTACCTGGCAGGAATTTATTCCTTGAAATGCTGAGTGCGAAAAAGCTGCTTAATCTACAGACAGGGTAATAATATCCAAGTCCTTTGGAAGCGCATAGAGACGTTATTCATAATGTTATGCACTATACAAGAACTGGCTATTATTATTAACTGTCAATTCAGCTTTTAAGATGCAATCATTTTTTGAACATATTTTCTGTCTGTGTCACTGTTTCTTTTTTTATTTTGTTTAACTCTTTTTGTTTAGGTGATGGTTGTCGGACCGGGAGACGTCGGGAAGAGCACAGTATGCCGATTATTATTAAACTATGCAGTCAGGGTTGGGAGGAGACCTACTTTTATTGAATTAGATGTGGGTCAGGTGAGTTCAATTATTGTTACACATTTTTCCAAACTTTGGAATTTCAGAAATTTTGTCACTATGTCGACATGCAAAATTTTTCAACTGTGAGAGAAAGGATCAGGAAAGAAAGCGAGGAAAGACTTGAAATAAAGATAGATGGAACAAAAAAAAAGGCAAGAAGGATAAAAGAAAGGATGAAGAAAGAAAGTTAGTAAAGAAAGAAAGAATGAAAGGAAGAAGAGGGAAAAAAGTTCAAACTTCAAGCAAACAAATAAAAATGTGATCATCTTACTACTACTACTACTACTACTACTTTTTGAGAATGTTAGAAAACTAAAATGTTTTAGAAATTAATAAAATTTCAAAGTGAAACATCAAAATTAAAAATAAGGTGAAACATTGCGGCATCACACGTACACAGGCATCTCTCTTCCTATTACAACAAGAAAACTCAAAACAAAAAGTAAAACAACTAGACAGATCTAGTAATGAATACTAAAACAACTTGCTCCTCCAATTACATCACCAAATCGGTAATCTGAGAATCCATATACATTTAAAATAAATTTTCCCCCGATTTTGTGATTATTTTGGTGGAAAAACTGGTGGAAAATTGTTCACTCTGATTCCAGCATCTGCATAAGTACCACTGCTTCGATATCCTGCATGCCTTCCACACGCAGGCAGGATGCCTTCCACACGCAGGCAGGATGCCATGCCACGTGGGTGCAGCAGCTAGTAGAGTATGTATGCTTACTTTGCGTTTGTGTGTTTGTGTGAAGATCACAGAATTTAGGGCAAACTGGCTTGCAATTTGAATTAAGGGAAGTTGTAAAATTTGTTTTTCTCTCTCCTGTATTTTTACTTGTGAAATATGGGAGAACTTTGTAAACTTTAATCTCACAGTGAGAAAGGGCACAGCCGGTTTTGAAAAAAAAAGGGCACAGCCTTTTTGGCCGTGAATTGTTCTTGTTTTTTAAAGGGCATCACGGCCAGGTATAGGGGCATTGACGGCCTAGCCATCGATTAATTTAAGCCCTGTGTTTCGGTGCCTGGTACCATAGGTGCCCTGCTGGTACCCCGACACCTTCCGTAATCACCTACTCTCTTTGCCATTCATCCCATGCAGGGTTCTGTATCTGTGCCTGGTACCGTAGGAGCCTTGCTGGTAGAGAGACCAGCCGACGTAGAGCAAGGTTTCGCCCTCACCGCCCCTCTAGTCTATCACTTCGGTGCTACCTCACCCGGCATCAATATGAAACTCTATCAGATTCTCACTGCCAAGCTTGCCGAGGTCTTTGCAATGCGGTGTAAAACAAATACAAGAAGTAAGGGAAAACAGGTTAAAATATTCTGTTGAAATCCTACATGAGTTTAAAGACATTTTGCTCATCCCTTTTCAATGAAAGTAGCTTGAGAATTGATACTAAAAAGTGTTTATTGAAATGGATTTCAATGCAACCCTTGTAGGATTATGACAGTCATGCCTTACTTTGGCACAAATCATGTTTTACTTCACTGCAAAGAATTTCTCCTGGTCATCCAAACGTTAACACATACCACATAAATTTGGTACCAAATTATTTGGGAAAACATACCTTTTCAGATAATATATAATAATGATATGTTCATTACTTTTTTTTTCTTCTTAAATTGCGGATTTGTGGGGTGTCAATTTTTTTTTTTACTTGCACAAGTATAGTTGTTTTCAAAGTCAGCACTGCTGCTATATAGAATCATGTAATGTAGGTGAGACTGCTAGAGGCATTCTACTTGTATTGGATTCTAATCAAACTCATTTTGAGATTATTACCACAACTGACATGTCTCTTTGATTTAATTTTTCTTTGATCTTCCAGTTGCTCAGAGTGGGTGTGTCATCAATACGTGTGGTTGGGTCAAAGGTGACGGCTACCAATGTATCAAATATGCAGCTCAGGCATTTGAAGGTAATTTAATGCAATCATCTTTGTTCCTCAATTATGATTGAATTCTTGATATTATCAGTAACTAAATGTAAAACTGCATGTACTTCCTCCTATTATAAGATTAAATCATCTTTGTCTCTCGACCAGAACTGAATTCTTTTCTTTAAGACCAAAAGGGAACTACCCAGTCCTAAGATTAGAATAGCGTCTGGATGGCTTCATTTATTTGAATGTCAAAAAAAGATCATACCGTGTTTAGTTTTAGCCCTGAAGGATAATGTCGGAGTGCCACATTAATTATTGTATAATAATATTAAGTCGTCACCTTGGAGTAAAAAGAAAGTATGTTACAGGCCAAGGATGTTGCACATAGAGATTTAATGGCCCGTATTCTGAAGTCAGGTTTAACTTAGATCATGGTCTAACTCTGTGCTAAAATTATTGGAAGCCAAAGGTGTCAAAATTTGTATTAAGTTATATGTTTCTTATGTTCAATGTGCTCTTTCCTGATTCGTCAATGGTGAAGACAATCTTATATTTATACTTCCTTGACAATTATGAATGATTTCAGAGCCAAATGAGCTGAAATATGATATCTCTACCATTAGTGATTTATGTAACAAATGTCTATCCATACTTAAACCACAAATTTAAACCTGAGTTAACAAAGTTAAACCCGACTTCAGAATATGGCCCATTGACCCCAAAACCACCAACAGCACACCACCATTTGGAACCACTGTTCTAATGTCCACATTGAAGTGAATAATCTTTTTTATAGCTTTCTTTCTGAGTTGAAAGCTCTTTGATAAGCATTCCCAGGTAATCTGTTGCTGTTGTTATTCCAAACAGTTGATGTCATCATCGTTCTAGACCAGGAGAGGTTGTACAATGAACTGGTCCGGGACATGCCTTCATTCGTCAAGATTGTGTTACAACCAAAATCCGGTGGGGTGAGTAACATGTTTAGATGATCTCTTCAGCATGAAATGTGTTACTTTGAGACAATTTTTTTTTTCAAAATTCTAAACTTGACACAATCTGTACTGTTTCTGTGTAGGGTAACTCTCCTAAGAACTTGGCAGGACAGCTTTTTGCTGGTAAACGCCAAGCTGGTTATGTAACTAATTACCTAGGAAACATTTTACGTCTAGTTTAATCTGTCAGAGTGGCTGACTTTATAAATTACTGATATTACCCTCAGGCCTTTTTATCAAAGTGGAGATAATGGCAGTGTGGGAATTCGAACTCACAACCTTGCGATTATGAGTCCAATGATCTAACCACTAGACCGCACGATATAGATAGCTATATTTAAGATGCTTTGACATTTTTTTTTATTGGTTTCTGTCTTTTAGGTTGTGGATAGATCTCAGGCTTTCAGGCGGTTCACGAGAGACGAGAAAGTTCGGGAGTACTTCTACGGCTTTAACTGCTGTTATTATCCACATTCCTTTGAAGTCAAATTTGCTGATGTAGAAATCTACAAGGTCGGAGGTAAGACTTGGATTCCAAAATACAACAAAATTTTATATGATTTATGTTTCATTTAATTTAATTCTTGTAATTTGATATTTTTGGAAATTCAGATGAATATTCTTTAAAGAGATTTGAAAATCTTGAAATCCATCGAGCATCATTCATACAACTTGAGCTCTTCATTATATGACTATGCTAAATTCAATTTGATAAGCATGTTTTTATGTGCTTTCTATGCAGTATACTATTAAACAAAATTATGAATATAAAGTATATTCAGGTCATGTATTAAAAGTGCAATGTACTAATACTTGTTCTACATTGGCATGTACAACAATCACAAGGATGATTAATAAATTTTGACTTTCTGTGACTGTGTTCATGTATACATTATGCCAAATTGTTGATTATACCAACTTGGACTTACCTATACTCTGTTTTGTTATGTTTTTCTTGAAGCTCCTCCGGTTCCTAATTCTTGCCTACCTCTTGGAATGACACCCGAAGATAATCAAACCAAACTAGTTCCCGTCAATCCAGGTATGTCTGGTAACAAATCTTTAAACATGTAATGAAACTGGGGGCCATTGCATTAAGCTGTCTGTAAAGTTACACAAGACTTTACGTATCTCTGGTTACTCGTTCTTTTGCCAAATGAGAAATTTGTCTTGTTGAACATAATGGGGAAAACTTTGTATAATTTATATAATTATTCATTCATTCATTGCCACCATGGCAGTTGGATTATTGACATTAGAAAGATGGTGTACACATGATTAAAATAGCACAATTCAATACAAATACTCAAACACACTATACACTGATATTTAGTCCGCCACAAAGGATTGCTCTGCAATGCTGTCTTATTCACTTTAAAACATATGACAGCTGAAACTGTTTTGTTGCTTGCTGACAATTTGGATGCAGTCCCATACATGCTTTTTGGTGTGCAGTGTGTCAGTTGTTATCGTGTGTGTAGTTCCAATGCTTTATGGCTAGTGCTCGTTCTTTGGTTTATCATTACTAGCGTTTCACAATCACTTTAAAGCTAAATGATAGTAGTTGCAGTAAAACACTAATTTTGTGAGAAAGTCTGTAGAACCAAGGTTAAGTATGACTATATCATTGTGGATCTAGATCTGGTAGAGTTACATAAACTGAATTATGTGAAATCATAAAATCTAAGCTGAAATACGATCACACTGAAGATCGCCAACACAGATAGGCACACTTGGGACGGTGTATTATTATTGCTGGAATAAAGACCCAACGGAAGTGACCGAATTTGCTTATTTCTCAGCAATTGCACAATTTCTTCCAGAATCCTTTGGCACATATTTTTTATTCATACAAACAGACACTTGGGTGGTCATTATATTAGATTCTGTAAAAAGTCATTTTGAGATCGTTACCAGAACTGGAATTCATCTTTAGGAGTTTTCCCATCATTACACATATATACATGTACGTATACAGCCAGAACTAAATTGTATCTCTAAATGAGAAATATTGTGTCTTGGTTTGTTTGTTTCTCAGGTCCAGAGATTGTACATCATCTACTTAGTGTAAGTCTAGCTGATTCCAAAGACGATGATCTAATATCAACCAATGTAGCAGGTTTCATTGTCATGTAAGTACAACGCAGCTTCAGATCCAGGATCTACTGTGGAGGTTGGGGGTACCTTATCTACCACAATTTTTTGACAAGTGAAGGAAAAAAAAAATAGTTACCACTGCTCAAGGGGAGCATTTTGCCATAGAAATAACAAGAGTAGATAAAAGAGGAAAAATTGGGGGGGGGGGGAAGTGTAAAATTGAAAAAAAATGTGGTTTGGTCAAAAGATACTGATTTAAAAAATAACTGAATCCGTATTTTCATCCTCTCAATTTTTTTTTTTCAAATAATTATTTTAGTATTTGAAGTTCAGGGAGGACATGTGTAAGATTTACTGAGGATCAGGGCCCCGTTGCATAAAAGTTTACTTTTATGATAACTTTGCCATCCAGTGATATCTATCATGCTATCAAGAATCCCATGGAAGTTACCATTGCACAGCATGGTAACTTTGCTGTGCAATGGGGCCCTGGCCCAGCTATACCAATATGTATGTACATATTGACAGAATTGCATTATTTCATCTTAAATTGCATGTTTTTATCAAATGCATTGTAAATTGTTTTTGATATTGAAATTGGATAAAGTTGAACTGAACTGAAGTCTATATAAAGAGTGCCAGTGCTTAAATTCATCCATGGCTGTGGATGCCTTGTAGACCCGGGGGAGGGGGGCCACTTACATTGACGAGTGGATACCATGCGCGATCAAAATAACACGTAAAAAGAATGTCTTTTTCAAGATAGGGCACGTTACGTACGTGAAGTAATAAGTGTGTCAAAAACACAAAAATAATGAAAAATGGTATCTATTTTCGCTAGGAAAAGGTACGTGCTTAGGTTCAAATTTGCAAGGGTATAAACAAATTAAGACTAAATGTTTAAAAAGGATGTACTTTTTGCCCCAAGAGTCAACACTACGTGTTAAGAGTATGATTTGCGCGAGATGTGGGAAGTGGGGCTGTACTAAACCCAATGTTGTAGGTAAAGGTAAAACCGATGACCGACGTCCGTGACATAACAATTGAAATATCGATGTACTTGTTTAGGGGTTCAATTCAGGGAGTACTTGCCGCAAAAGTATCGGTTTGTTTCCAGTACTTGTCTTCTTACGGGTAGGGTTTCACAATAGTTCACAAAAGTTTCACGCCAATACTTGTTAAGGGGTGCATTTTCAGAATATGGAAAATACATGTTTAGGGTGCTTTTCGAGACCCCATGGTCGCGCATGGTATCCACTCGTCAATGGAAGTGGCCCTCAGGGCTTGTTGACTACCGTAGTCTTGATGCCTCTCTCTTTGAGATTTGTTGTGCCCTTTTCATTGATTTTCAATTTGTGCTGTAAAATAGAAAATGCTCTGTATTAAAGAATGTGGCCTTGCCCTAAAAATATCAAGATTGAAGGCCTGAGATAAAGTAATTTGACATTAAATTAAGCGTTACTCCAATTCTGTTGCACACTGTAAAAAAAAACACCCTATATGTCTTCCTGTTACACCCCAAGAACTGTTCCCAAGGAACTTTTCTCCCAATTGAGTTGCATAAAAAGCTGTTTCATTTTAATTGCAATGTCAGCTTACACTAACAGTTTTCAATTAAAATTTATCTCCTCTCTTCTAGTACCAACGTGGACATGGATAGGAAGACATTCACCGTGCTTTCGCCTGCTCCTCGACCGTTACCACGGCGATACCTCCTCCTTAGCGATGTACGTTTCATGGATATCAAATGATGAAGGAATAATTTATGGACAGACCTTAATAGATTCACAATATTTTTAATACCATGGACTGTGCAAGCTTGGCAATGTTTTTTCAATTTATCTGTGCCCTTAATTGATGTGTCTATACAGGTGTATTTATAGAAGTTGAGTGGAAATTCCTTCACCACCTTTTTTGGAGTTGTTTAAATATTTGTTTCTATTTTCCACACTTTTGTACTCTTTTCGAATCTTTTCTAATGGTTCGGACATTCAGTTTATACTACTTATATAATTTCATATGAGCGATGAGTTTTGTACCATTGAAAATGTATTGTTGCATATGATGAGCTAGCCAATTTGTGACCTAACGTACCAAAGTCACCTGTACGTAATATGCAAATCCCGTGAGATAAATCGTTATCTTTTGTTTTTGACATTTCAATGAGCTCACTCATATTCACAGAAATGCAATATTTTTTCTTCTTTTATCGTCAGGAGATGGCCACTCCCATAATCCATTTTGTGTTGAGATACTTTTTTTTTTAGTAATCGTTTTGATGGTAAATCTGAATATTGATGAAATTAATAGGCTATTCTTGTTTTTTTTCCATATTAAACAAAGCCAGCAGAAAATGTTATTGTACGGTAGCGAATATTCACAGTTGCTATTCAATATAAACAAGTATTTTAACTATTGATATTTTTTTTTGCGTTTTGTTGAGTATTTATCTTAAACCATTTCCTTTGTTATCCTTTTATTTTATCAATTTTTCTTTTAAATATTTTAGATGGAATTTTTTTTTTTAAATTGAACTCCTTTGGTTATGAAATTTCAAGAATTTGTATAATTTTCTCTTTTTTTGTTGAGGTTTTATATGTACATGTATCTAATGTTTTTTCCCTCAAATTCTATGATGAAAAATGTTTTTTGTGTCCTTGACAGTGACAAAGAAATGGACACCTACTTCGGAACACAACACTGGATGTGTTTGAAGAATTTTTATATTTTTTTGTTTTAAATGTGGTTCATGATGATGCTAAACAACAATACATATCAGAAAACATTCTTCTCTTTATCAAACACCAAGTCAATATTATAAAGTTAGTTTTGAATTTATTCATGTAAGGAACACAGGGTTTAAACATTGATTATGTGTTCTCATATTACATCCACTTGCACTTGTGACAAATTATTTTAGACTCATCCAGCCATTGCGCTGCAAAGGTCAGTCCCCCGGTCTTACAAAGAGTTACTGTTGATCCAATCAATTGTAACTCTATGGAAATCCATAAGGGATCGAAAGCTTAGGCCCATTTTGACTTTCTAATTTACTCCATTGGCTCTCTTTCATTAGATAAGCAGTTTTAGCAGCTTCTTTCTGCCATTGTAATCCATTAGTGTCATAATTTGTTTCTATAGGAAATTGGCACAATGTTCTTTGAAATTCAATTCAATTTATTTTTCATTCTTCAAAATAATACAAATAAGTACAAATACAAATAACTACAAATTTCATTCTTCAAAATAATACAAATAATAAACAAAGAGAAGCACAGTGAATTTAAAAAAAACCATGAATAGTTGGAAAATATTTTGAACAAACAAGGATAATACATGTTCACATTACTGGCCATCCATAGTTGCGAAACTTGCGATTGATCGGATCAATCATAACTCTTTGTAAGACGGGACCCAGCATTGTTAGGATATGATGCAACAATCGATTTTGCTGGGGATGGATTGATACAAATTCCCGTCCCCTGGTTACAAAATGCTTTGGTCCGATCACCATCATCAATCAGTTTCCACTTTTCAGACCCTTGGGCCGCCATGTAGTACTGCTCTGAAGTTATCCTCTTGATATCATACTCACATTCTCAGGTAAGAGTACCTCATCAAGAGTACTGTTTGATTCTATGAAGCATGACATGTTTATAGTTAGTTGCGAGTTCCAGATAAACACCTTGATAAGACTAGTTATTGGCTATCTTGCGTTCTGCGGCTAATGAAGGTAGTGGGCAACCAATTTCCAGGAAAGTGTTCATGAATATGGGGCTAGGATCATGTGCTCATAGACTTTCGTAGCCAGCCCAAATGCTTACGTTTGCAAACTGATTTTAGTTCGGGTGCGTGCTGATGCATGCCTTTGCATGAATGTTGATGACCAACTACAGTCCTTATCAAAACTGTAGTGAAGAAAAGTCTAAACAAGAGTTAAGCTGCAGTGTGATCAAAGTCAAAGTAAGACAATGCCTGGTAATGACTTACGTTATTGATTGATTAGATATTTGGGAGTAACTTTGGACAAAAATCGATTGATTATTGCTCAAATTATTTTGAAGAAAATGGGCATTGGGACTGGCTGCAGTGGTCTATTGGCACCAAGAACTGTATGATTGCAACTAATGTGGGATGTGCTCAAGGACAGAGGATATCTTACCAATTTTTTGCTTATGTCAATTTTAGATTTCAAAAATTGTGTTGGTCGACTTCTAATTATTTCTGGGGTCCGTTTCATAAAGAGTTACAACTGTCAACAGGGCTCAGCAGCCAATCAAAATCAAGGTTACCATGGTATTTGCCATAATGGCAAACTTACAACAGTTGTAACTCTTTATGTAACAGGGGCCTGGTCTATAGCAGATCCAAGCCAGTTGGGAACTCCCCCAAATTTGTCAGATTTTTATTTCTTTGTGTTTGCTTGGTGAATGGTACTATTGTTTGTCATTATTTTCTTTGTTTGAGCTGTTTTGTCCAAGAAAGTCTATTTATTGCACAATTTTGATACAAAATAGCTTTATTAGTAACTTACCATATGCATTGGTGTCATCATGACAACATCTTTTAGAGGTCAGTGCCTATGCCTTGCATGCGTTGGTGATCTGCAGATGGCGCTTCTCTGACACCTCTGTTTAATGCGTGTTCCTATGTCCTCGGAGGGAGGGCGCTTTGATATTATGATGTCATGTGCATAAGGTCTATTCACGTCTGGACGATTCCTTAAGAAGAGGATTATTAGAATCAAATTCAGATTTTTTAATGTCAGTAATGGGGGCTTTTGCATAAAACTGTTGCACATGAATTTATCTACAATTGCAACATGTTCTTGTTCTAAAAACCTTATAGTCTCAAGTGTTCTTTGATGAGAGTTGGACTGAATTTCTTACATCTTTGTCAAAGTCATGCATATCTTTACGAACAGTTTTATGGAACATGCCCCCAGGTGATCATTTTTATTCTCAATTCATAATTTTTTACCTCATTTTTAAAAATCAAATTTAATTTATAGTGGTTTTTTATAACCTTTTTTTACTACATTCATATGAGTTCAGGCTTGTCTTATTAGTACCCTTGTTCATTCAAAATTGATTCGATTATAATGTAGAAGAAAACCTGTAATGTGAGGAAAAAGCATTGCTCTTATGATGTTCACTAAAGTTTTAATTTGATTTGACCAATCAGAGAACAAGGTTTCCAGATGACAAATTATGTTGTTACTGGCTTTCCACAGTAGGGATCCATTTATAGTCGATTCTTTTTTAAGACCATTTGGGTGTTTCATAAAACTGTTCATAACTTACGAGCGACTTCATGACCAACTGGTTACCCTTTCTTGAGAAACCAAACCAGCAATGATGCAAATCTGGTTTATATCTACTGCAAGAAAGGATCACCAGTCGTTCGTAATGTCGCTCGTAACTTACAAACCACTTTATGGAACACCGAGGGGCCCATTTCATGAAACTTAACACAGTATTTAACAAATTTGCAGTCATTGTTGAAAGCTGCTGAAATCATGTGATTTGATTGGCCGATAGTAAGCTTCTTACAGAACCTGCATTTGTTGAGATAAAAAAGTCTTCATAAAACAGGACCCTGACCTTGATCTGCCAAGAAGGGTGAAAAAGACACTCCCAGGAGGGTTGGTTGCTAAAGATTTAAGAGTGAAGAGTTGCACTTAAATTTCAGTTGCTTCGTAATCTGATCTTCAAAAGTAAACATATAGTAATTCTTCATACTGTAAAAATTTGAAGTAGGAAAGTAAAATAAAAGAAGATATAAGGGTCAGAGGCAGCGGGACGTCGGGCTTATACAATGAAAGTGGAGGGGCACCTATTGTTTGGCAGACAAAAAAGTGCCCCTCCACTTTCTTTGTCCGAGCCTGTTGATCCGCTGCCTTTTAGGGTTCATTTCACACCATTTTTGTGAACTTGGAAATTTCACCGAGATTGCAGAACTCATGATTGAGTGAACCCTGACCTTCAAACCTTGTTTTCTCGTTATTTGACGCTCTGATTGAATTTCTTCTACACTCAAATCTAGTACTTATGTTGGTTATTGTTTATCACTTCTCGTAAGTTGTATATCATTTTAAAGCTAAGGATGTGCTTTTTGAAGCTCAAGTGGTTGTGGATTGGCTGGTCCAGAGTGGCACTGGAATGTGAAAGTGGATTAAAGAATGTTAGGTGGTACCATTCTATGTATGGTGAAGTTCATTTGATATGTAATTTACATTTCATGAAGGATGACTGTATTTATATCAACTTCAGATTTTTTTTTTTTTCAAGAAGATGGATTGATTGTGTAAATATACAAATTAATTATGTACATTTAATCTTCTGAGTATTTATTACGTGGTGTACTATGTTATGTCAAGCAAGTTTGGAATGGTCGTCAGTGGATAGGGAGTTCTTGCTCTAGCAATGCACAACTGATCCAAAAAAATGTCTGTCAAATGACAAAGAACAGCTGGGAGGTCTTTGTTGAAAATTGGTGAACCGGAACATCAGTTTCGTTTTAAGTTTCGGAGCCCCCAAAAAATAAACAAAAAACAGCATACGAATGTCTCTGCCTGAAAATAGCAATCTCTTTATTCAAATAAACCACTACAACATGTGAATTCACATTTTAATATCATAAATATCGGTGCAAATTCGAGGAATTAATAAATCTCTTTCCAGCCAAAATATACAGATAGACATCAGTGAAAGTGCTATAAAAATTTAGTTATCAATTTTCCATACACATACATGAATTCCGTACTATACATTCTACATCTACATTTACAATACACACACAGTATTCCCTTTTCTCAAAACAAATGCCATATATTCAATGAAAAAAAATAAAAGAAATATAAATCCATCTAAATTACAATTTAAAGTTCTATTTACAAATATGTAACCATTATTCCTGCATATAAAGAATGACTTAATACATGTATTAAGGGGAAAAACAATGAAAATTCTATGAATACATTAATGTTGAGCAATAATAGTTAGCATTTTGAGACTTGGTGCAATCAGCCCTAAGCATCACCAATTAACTGACGGCACCATACCAGATGAGCTGGTCGTGGGATGAAAATTACGCAATATACTACATGTTTTGTGTGGATGTGAATATTCATGAGGCGTACTTGACCCCGCCCTGCATTGGGAATTGTCAATGTAAGCTGGAGTATTTGGGAGCAAATCCAGAAATCTCTGACAAAAAAATGAGGTGGAAACGGGATTGGGAGGGGGTGATAAATGGGACACATGTCTAGGGATCTTTTTAATGAAAAGAGGTCTATGTCCGAGGACCTTTCGTGAAAAAGCCACCCTTCCCGGCAGCATATTCCCGTTTACCCAGAATAGACTTTCCGCCTTTTCACACGGTTAAAAATCCTAGCTTGAATGATAATTCCAAGGGTAATGACGAATTTTCATCACGTGTGAAACCAAACTAGAATCACAAACGATAATCACAATCATGAAATTCAAATTCTACAGTTGTACTCTGGAAGTGAATTCTAATAAAATTACGGTACAAATTTTTGGTGTGAAAGGTCCAATGATTCTAAAGACGAATTGCAATCATAGTTACCATGATGATTCAAAGATTCACGTGTGAAATGGCCCTTACTGACTTATTGAATACATCAGTGAAATTGTTTACCAATATTCTGAGAAAAATTGTGTCTTTTATGGAATCTATATCACATGACATATGAGGGAGCTGCTCCTTTTGCGACATCATAAAAATTGAAACCTACGTGTAGAAAATCCAAACACTCCATTATTCTTTGATGGGTTTTCATCAAACCTTAATGGCCCGAATTCACAAAGGTGATTTTGAAAACCCACAGTTGAATCCATGGTTTAGGCAGATTTCCTGTATAAATTATTAACTTAGCGCGTATCGGGTGCACTTTCCAATGCTAATGCGTGCTTTTGTCACAGTGCGCCAAATTGACGCCTGTTACCTTAGTAAGATACGTTATTTTATTCATGAGTCTACTGTTTGAAGAGTGGACTCATGAATAAAATAGCGTGGATAACCATGGCAACAGGCGTCGATTTGGCGCACTGTAACAGAAGAGCACACCAGCACTGGACATTTTTTTAATATACGCAGTAAATGAACGTAATTTATACAGAAAATCTGCACAATCCATGGACTCAATCGTGGGTTTTCGAAACCACCTTTGTGAATTCGGGCCAATGTGTTTCTATGATAAAAACAAACCCGCTGACACACTATTGTCTCAGAATTTTCTTTTGTTTTAAGGTTTCGATCTCATGGGTTCTTCTTGAATACAGTTAAAGGAGAATGAAACCATTGGAACAAGATAGCTTGTGTGAAAACAGAAAAATAAAAGAATAATAACAAAAAAAGTTTGAGAAAAAGCGGACAAATAATGAGAAAGTTATGAGCATTTGAATATTGCGATCACTAATGCTATGGAGATAGCAAATTGGCAATGCGACAAAGATGTGTGATGTCACTTGTGAACAACTCTCCCATTACTTTAGTATATATTTCACTTGAATTGCCTCTTTTATCACATCTATCCATAGATCATAATGTTCTTTCTACATGAGGGCATGTAATACATATTTTTTAAGAATACATCATGGATAAAGAGTTTGTATCATCATAAGAAAAAGCAAAGAGACATTTTGAGGGTATTTTATAGTCCACCAAAGGGAAAGTTGTTCATCAGTGACACCACACATCCTTGTTGCACTGCCAATGGAAGGATCTCCATAGCATTAGTGATTGCAATATTCAAATGCTCATAACTTTCTCATTATTTGTCCGATTTTTCTCAAACTTTCTTTATTCTTATTCTTTGATTTTTCTGTTTCCACACAAGCCTATTTGTTCCAAAGGTTTCATTCCCCTTTAACATACAGAGCATACTGCATATGTAGGAATAAATATATATATATAAAGTAACAATACTACTTCTACTCTTAAAAAGAACAATACCATGAGTTTGGTTTAGATAAATATTGACCTCAGTATAAAAATATATCATTTTCTTGCAGAAGTGCAGATTTATATAACTCTGGGTACATAGCTAAACTTCATACTAACATACATGTATATACTGACACAGCTAAAACAACATTTTGCAGTAAATACAAAATCTATCACACATACATGTATTTGCTGAAAAATTTCTACAACTATAAAAATGGGATGTACATTTCACCAGATTGAATTAGAAACCCCGAACTTGATGAATATTCTCTCATGAATTAATCAACAAAACTAGAGATAATCTGTTTAGTGTTTGAACACTGACAAATCATTTCTTTTGCACCAAGTATTAGCTACCCTAACTTCTAATGTAGCCTTTCAGGATTTCTTTTCAAAGTGAAATTACAATATTGAAATTTCATTAGATTCACTATTTCATAGATTTAAAAAAATAAAGATTCAGATATTTATGGAAATTCTGATTGCATTTTGTTGACCAATTCAATACAAATGAAGCTTTTCTATGTACTGTATTTGGATACTATTTGCTTTAATTGTGACCTTCTTCAAACTTCTTTATTTGTTGTCCAAAATATTGAATTTAGTTCCCCCATTTCAACTCAAATGAATTTATATATTGTACACATACATTTAAGTTGTTTTTTTTATATCATTCTAAATATACACACATACATGTACTATCAAGTGACACATCAGTTACATGTATGTGAACAACAATGCAAGAAATGTGTAAGGCACAATGAGCTATTTAGGGCATTATACAGAAAGTTTCACTTTGGTTAAAAAATCCTCAAACTCGGACAAGAAAGAAACTTTATTCCCATACAGAGTTGTGTAGAACAATTCAGAAGGGGAAAAAATATCTAAACAAGAACATGGAATATTTATATCAAAATGTGATAGACTTTCCTCTAATAGAATGGGCAGTTTTAGAAAAGTGCAATAAATACTAACCATGACAGCATTTACAAAATATAGACCTATATATACAGAGGTACAGCATCAATTTATGTAGTCTAGTTTGAAATATCTAAATTTTACAGCAGGAATCCCTCCCGTAATAAATATGGTTCACAGTGGTAGACATACTAAAATGGAACGGATAACACTGTTCATTTCTATTGCATCTGAATACATGAATATTGAATAGAATCTGTTTCAGTCTGTTTCAGCAGGCTATCTTACACCCGGATCTCACAAATAGAAGAGATCTATACAAAAACCTATCGCTACGTCGTATTTGTACGTTCAGCCTATGTCTATGGTGAAAACGATTATTTCATTTATCTACTGCAATGCATGTATCTAAAAATAGATATAGACTATACATGGAAAATAAATATATTTCTTGTAATGTAAGGGGGCTTTCACAATTGCTCTTGCGATACAAAAATCTTTTGCTACATCATATCTGTAGGTTCAGCCTATGTCTATGGTGAAAACGATTATTTCATTTAGCTACTGCAATGCATGTATCTAAAAACAGATATAGACTATACATGGGAAGTAAATATGCTTCTTACATGTATAATGTAAAGGGCTTTCACAATCGCTCTTGCGATTGTTTGGTCATGATATATGTTGCACATAATCACAACAGTTGGAAGCAGTATTAGCACCACCAGTTGTGAATGGGGCTTTACCAGGCATCCATACACAAATCCTATCGGTTAAATAATAGGCTGCTTTTACATATGATACATAGATCATTACTTGCAATCAAGCAGGCTATCTACAAAACCAAGCATACAATGTATCCAAAGTTGTATTAAAAAAGTCACAGTTCGCGTGTGGTACATGTATGTAGGACCGCATTGGTCAGATTATATATATCTAGGAGATGCCGGGAGATGCGTAGTAATTAATGGAATTATGGGTTGAATACCATGAGCGCATCGGCATAAGTTAAAGTCATACTTAACTATTTGTGAAACAATCTACAGTTCAGCCTACAATAATGCCAGCATTTTGAACATGTAACTTGGGACTTAAAGCACAACTTAAAGTCATACTTAAAAATAAACCACAATTCAGCCTTTAACTATAATCTCAAATACTCTGTGGATAAAATATATTAAACTAATGTATTAATTCTTGGTTATTCAATAATGGTGTATAAACAATATTAACAATATTCTAGATTGTTCTGGCATGTGCAATTAGAGTTAAACCTCATACCCATAATAAGTGTCCCAATTACCACCCATCGTACAAAAAATATTAACAATTACAAAACAAAACTACACAATACTCAATATCCCTGTTACATGTGTTTCTGTTTAAAATGCTTGAATATCCGAGTTAAAGCACCATAACAAATGTTGGAGCAGCATCTTTAGGGACAGTGGATTTGCATTAACCGGTACGTAAATCAAAAAAGTAATCCATTTTGGTTCTGTACATTTCAAGTCATGTAAAAAATTAATTAATTGAATTTTTCTTTATGAAACAGAATTCACCTTTTTGCTGTGTACATTTCTATGACAGAACATAATTTCCATTTTAGATCGGGTTTGGAATGAAATTACATGTTTTCAGATACCTAAAACGCATTTTTTTAAAATGGAAACTCACCGTCCCTATTTTGAAAGAGCAAGATTCCTACTAAAAAAAATGCCACACAGATGTTTATGAAGGTACCGAAATGAATGGGAGCCACATATACCAAACTCACCGTCCCTACTTTGAAAGAGCAAGATTCCTACTAAAAAAAAATGCCACACAGATGTTTATGAAGGTACCGAAATGAATGGGGGCCACATATACCAAACTCACCGTCCCTACTTTGAAAGAGCAAGATTCCTACTAAAAAAAATGCCACACAGATGTTTATGAAGGTACCGAAATGAATGGGGGCCACATATACCAAACTCACCGTCCCTACTTTGAAAGAGCAAGATTCCTACTAAAAAAAAATGCCACACAGATGTTTATGAAGGTACCGAAATGAATGGGAGCCACATATACCAAACTCTCCGTCCCTACTTTGAAAGAGCAAGATTCCTACTAAAAAAAAATGCCACACAGATGTTTATGAAGGTACCAAAATGAATGGGAGCCACATATACCAAACTCACCGTCCCTACTTTGAACGAGCAAGATTCCTACTAAAAAAATGTCACACAGATGTTTATGAAGGTACCGAAATGAATGGGAGCCACATATACCAAACTCACCGTCCCTACTTTGAAAGAGCAAGATTCCTACTAAAAAAAATGTCACACAGATGTTTATGAAGGTACTGAAATGAATGGGAGCCACATATACCAAACTCACCGTCCCTACTTTGAAAGAGCAAGATTCCTACTAAAAAAAATGCCACACAGATGTTTATGAAGGTACCGAAATGAATGGGGGCCACATATACCAAACTCACCGTCCCTACTTTGAAAGAGCAAGATTCCTACTAAAAAAAATGCCACACAGATGTTTATGAAGGTACCGAAATGAATGGGGGCCACATATACCAAACTCACCGTCCCTACTTTGAACGAGCAAGATTCCTACTAAAAAAATGTCACACAGATGTTTATGAAGGTACCGAAATGAATGGGAGCCACATATACCAAACTCACCGTCCCTACTTTGAAAGAGCAAGATTCCTACTAAAAAAAATGTCACACAGATGTTTATGAAGGTACTGAAATGAATGGGAGCCACATATACCAAACTCACCGTCCCTACTTTGAAAGAGCAAGATTCCTACTAAAAAAATGCCACACAGATGTTTATGAAGGTACCGAAATGAATGGGAGCCACATATACCAAACTCACCGTCCCTACTTTGAAAGAGCAAGATTCCTACTAAAAAAATGCCACACAGATGTTTATGAAGGTACCGAAATGAATGGGAGCCACATATACCAAACTCACCGTCCCTACTTTGAAAGAGCAAGATTCCTACTAAAAAAAATGCCACACAGATGTTTATGAAGGTACCAAAATGAATGGGAGCCACATATACCAAACAACAAATCTTCCACATTCAAGCAAAACCTTCTCAAAATTCTGAAAATAACAAATTTCATAGTAGTCAAAAATGCATTATATCGTTCAAGATAAAACGACATGGAAATTGCAAGGATATAAAAATACACTCTTTATATTACTGAAAATAGAAATGGGTAATGTGGGAATGATGTAATGAAATAATCTTTTCCCAGTAGAATGAAAGTAATAATGATAAATGATAATAATGATTTAAATTCATGTATAGCACATATCAGATGATGATAGCGTCTCTTTATGCTTCCAAAGGACTTGGATATCATTACCCTGGCTTCAGCTTGGTGGCGGTAATTACTACTTCAGCGCAAACGCATTTCAAGGAATAAATTTTTACCAGGTACCTACATGTATTACCTCACTTGACTGCACAATATGGATGAATTTCTTGTTGCAGGAAACTATGCCATGGCTGGGATTTGAACCCACGACCCTCTGTTTGAACGTCAGGAGACTAATCCACTGGGCCACAATGCTCCAAAGGTCTCTTTTGTTTGCAAACCCTAAACTAAGGTACCTGTTATTTGGAGCCAGCATCTCTGACAGAGCAAAATTCAGCCCCATGAGGACATGCATGCATGGCACTCCTAAAGGGCACATTTAAAATATCTCCCCCCCCCTTCCCCCGGTGTAAATGAGCATCTGCGTAAGCATCTATGATTTTCAGTTCAAAATTTAATTGAAGAAAATTATGCTATTAGTCCTCCCCAATCCCTCGGAATTTATATTTAGTACTTTAGGTATCAACACAAACCAGACCAATAAACCAATACGTATATAATTATATACTTATTAGTTGTCTAGTGGTAAGACTTTCATCTTTCAATCTGAAGGACGTGGGTTCGATTCCAAGCCATGGAAGCAAGAAATTTACCCACGTTCCGCTGCACTCAACCCAGGTGAAGTACATGGGTACTGGCAGGAAGTAATCCTCAAAAAGCTGTGTGCACCGGAATCGGTAAACTAGGATAACCGGGGTAACATAGGAGCGCCTGGAGCACGGTGGATATGTGCGCTATACAAATCCTATATTATTATTATTATTATTATTTTAATTAAATGTGTTCCTGAAAGTACAGTAGTAGGAATGTATAGAGCAGACAAATCAAAACCCGAGGAATGCTTTTCTATTTTTCCCCATAAAAGATAAAATTAGCCTTTCTGAAAAAATGGGATGTTAATTTGTGAGATATATTCGTATTCTCACATCAATTGACAGATGAATGATAAATCAGTCATATTCTAAACTTGTGGCATTCAATAATGAGGTTTCTTCATAAATGGATACCCCATGAAAATGGTTTTAAAAATACACTTTTTCCACAGTAATAGACATCAGGCTCTTGGTATAAATTTCAAAACGATTTTCTGTTAATTCATCACAAATATATGTTAGAAAAAAATCTGCATATCACAATAAACATGCATTATTAAACTATCTGAAAAGTAAAATATCAATCAAAGAAAAGAGATTGGGCCAACTCGAACATAGACTGACTGAATTTGAATAAAGATAGTGTCAAATATATCGTAGGAATGGTATCCTATAACAAATAATCGAATGAAGAAAACCCCGACTATTACATGTAGCAGGCAGAGCAAAGAGAAATCTGTCAATAAAACTGCTCAAGGAAGGTGTTAAATAGTCTTAGTGGGCAGGTACATATAGTCATTCTGAGCAAGCTCTTAAATGCCTGGTGACACCGCCCGAGCGTTGTTGGAGCGGTCTTAGAGCGGAAGTGAGAGAGGGTCGAATTTCGCTCACAAAACTGGGGAAAAAATTGAAAACAAAATAAAAGTAATCGAAATCGAAAATGGTGAACGGTAGCGAGCGGTGATGATTTTTCTCTCCGCTCCACGACCGATCCAACAACACTCAGGCGGTGTGACCAGGCGTTTACTACAAGGGCCACTGCTCTAATGTCAAACAATAGATACTGCATTGCTTATATGTTATCGATTGAAACCTGATATCTACATAATGTATATGTGAATGAAAGAACTTGACGGCTCTTATACTGAACTCCAGTTTTAACTTCAACTATGGTCTAAAATCTGGACTAAAATTATGGGAATCTTAAAGTTTCAAAATTGCTGCAGTACTTCTCGCTTTTAATAGGATCCTTCCCAGTAAAAATTTGTAACATCACAGATTTGTGGAAATAAAACTGAAATGAACTGTGTTCAATAGGTTAAAGAAGATGGTTGCAATCAAATTTGATGAGAATAGATAATTAGAACTTCAGAAGATTGTGACTTTACGAGTTGGGACATCGAAGGCAATTTGATGATACACGATAATGCGTTGAGATCAGCACTCCGCCATTTGGGTATGAGGGTCGATGCCTGTATCGACCTTCGGCTCTGAATCAGCGGCGACATCCCCGTTACCGGACAGCGTGGTCGCACCCGGCGCTCCGGTGGTGGTGATCACGGAAGGCGTGTCGGACATCGCGGGTGTGGGGATGGACGGAGAGTCCTGGGGAGGGGTGTAGGCAGGGGGTGGGGTAGGCTTGGTTTCTTGCATGTTACCCACAATGCTCTCCTCGTAGTTGTCGCGTGGGTTGCGACGTGCCATGTGTCGGACTCGCTGCTGGAACTGTTAACCAAGAGGATAAATGACATAAATATGAACATCTCCATCATAATTTAAATACCAATAAGCCGGTTCATAGTTCCTTTCTGCGCATGATCAAAAGATTCTACGCATGATCAGAAGAAGGTCATTTGCACTAAAGTGACATGGTGCTTTAAAATCTAATGAGATAAGCACCAACTTTGATGTCTTGATTATTCATATATTCTTTTGAATTGTCGTTTTCATTTACATCCACAAAAAACAACAATGCTTCCACGAACGACTAGTATTTCACAGTTTGTCAAGTACATTGTGCAACATGCTAAGATATGCATTCAAAGTAGGAATGCAACAAATACCTTCATTAAGCGTTCATTGGTGTGCTATTCTGGTCACCTGGTCTATTCAATTCCTTCATCCTGCTATGTAAGGCAAGCTTACGTAATATCTTGCTTTGAAATCTGCCTATCATGATGAAAGAAGTGAAAGGTCATTTGACCAAAATTGCCCATGAAGAAATTACGAACTGGTCTATTCAATTCAGGTCAGTACTTATTCAATTCAATAATTCCAGGGCAACAAATCACAATACACAGGTGAGCAATCAATGAACAAATTACATACATGTACATGTATGTCACTTTTACATATAATTTGGATGATATTATCAATATTGATATTGGCAAATTGTCTTTCATCATCAACATTATCATCATCACCATCAGCATCAGCAATAGCATCACCATCATCATCATCATCATGAGCATCATCATCATCATCATGCATATCATCATCATATTTATCATCATCATCATCATCAGCATCACCATAATCTCCATCATCATCATCATCATCATCATCATGAGCATCATCATCATGCATCATCATATTCATTATCATCATCATCATCATCATCAAAAGAAAGAAGATATGAAAGTATCTAGTTCAGATAAAATATAAAAGATTTTGGGCATGCCAAGTTACCTGAACGAGTTGTTGGCCAGACCTGGATGAAGGGTTCCTGTAGGCATAGATTAGGCATCCCATCAGAAAGAAGACTATCACCACAACAATCACTATCACGATGACAATGGCCGCTTGAGCTAGGAAATCTGGGAAATGAAAATTTTACATCAGTCGTTGAGTGCCTTGCACTTGTCGGAACTTCTCAACTAAAAAAAAGGGTTTGTACATAGCTGACAGCCTCAACAAGAACATTTTAGTATATAAAAAGTTAAAAAATCACTACTTTGATGAGGAAATCAGTATTTTCAAAGAAATACTATCGAACAAATAAAATGGAACTTCAGAAATCAGTATTTTTGCATGAAACAATGAGTAGGCCTATTCTAATTTTCATTACTTAATACTGAAAATTAGTACTTCTCGGCAGCTGTTTGTATTATGTCCCCACTCCCAAGTTTTCCATTTTCTGAAATGCAAATTTAGAATTCTTGGGTGTTATAAATTTCAATTCTATGTTCCTTGATGGCATGTACACAACACCTCATAAAGCACTTACAAATCGTAAGAATCTTTGGAAGAGAAAATACAGTTTCCTTTGTATACTGCAATATGTAAATAACTAATGGCAAACATAATGCTAAACACTTTGAATGGTTTTTATATGATTTTATTCAAATAATTTTGGCCTGAAATTCGGTGTTCAATCATAATTCCATTTTTTTTTTTGGGGGGGGGGCTCAATTGAATCTCTGTACACATGCATGGCAGCAGGTTTTCAATACCACCCATATAGGTTATATCTCATTTGTCAAATTGATGCCCTTTCCACAAATTTTCCTATGCCTTTGGAGCACAATTACTTTCTTACATGTATTACAAGAAATCATACCCTTTTTAAACACATTTTCTTAGTCTTGTGTGTGTGCAGCGATGTTAGTAACTAGCAACCACCCACCCCTCCCTCACCACCACCCCACCCCTTTCTAGACTCTGAACATGCCAGTATCAAATCGGCACATAATAAACATGAAATCTAAAAAGCTCTCTGTTTTCTTTGGAATGCTTAAAGTCAATTATCATGCTTTAATTCAAATTAAAAGAATGGAACTTTCACAGTACTATAAAGCAAATGTTTAAAACAAGTAGAATATTCTTGAATATTCAAAACTTAGAAAAACATGCTAGATAAATTTAAAACAACTCCAAGTTCATCATTAAATAAATGCAACATTGAATTTTTTATCTTTATATAATAGCACAAAAAATATTCTGTTTGCATAAAGATAATTTTTAAAGAATTTTATTCAGCACAGTTTCTTGCATGAAACTGATTGAAATGAAATGTGATACATCGTGAAAAATAATTTTGATCATTAACTCATTGAGTGCTTCGTGCACGCTACGTATCCAACTATAACATGCCACACTCATGCTCGCACGCCTACTATTGATTGCTTTGTGCTTGCATTGTTTCCTACCCTTGCCTGCTTCGTGCATGACTGCGCACATTCGGAATTACAATCATTGTTACGCCGTTTTGCATTGTATTGCGCATCGCATGCACGCCGTAATTAGCACTATTGCGTGCAGTGTGAACTCTGCTTTTTGACAGATCAACTTACTCACGCGGTTTACTTTCGACTTTTTCGAGAATTTCTACATTTTTTAAAGATATGGCTCCGCCTCTGAGAGGGAAGAGACCTAGGTTTTTTATCCATATAAAACACTCCACTAAATGGAACTACTTGATTACAACTCATATTTTAGCGGTAAATATAGTAACCAATCTACATAATGAGGACACCATTATAAGGGGTATGAAGTTTCCTACAACTTTACTACAAAATATTTTGTGGATAAACTAATCGTTAGAGAGTTATGAGCAATTGTAATCATGACTATTGAAAGGAGTGAATACAGTTCGCGATCCCAAAATCAATGTGGCACAGGGGATTAGCATCGGATTAGCACTGTGGCATTGGGTTAGTAGTGTGCGTGGCATGTTAAGAGTTAATGCATACAGAAAGCTTAAACAGTGTTAAATAAGCAAGAAATTCTCTAACTATATTAAATAGCTAATTATATATCATGCACTATTACAGTGACATGAGAATATCATGATTTTCAAGCTGCTACATGTATTCTTTTGACAAAGCAATCTCAATATAGGCCAGTATTCTGAAGTCAGGTTTTGATTTAGACCATGGTCTCACTCTGTGCTAAAATTATGGGAAGCCATAAATGTTTTATTATGTTGTATGTTTCTTATGTTTACTGTGCTCTTTCCCGATTCATCGATGGTGAAGACAATCATCTATTTATACTTCTTAGACAATTATGAATGATTTGAGAGCCAAATGAGCTGAAATATGATCTCTACTGTTAGTGATTTATGTAACAATTGGCTATCCATATTTAAACCACAACTTTAAACCTGAATTTAAGTTAAACCCGACTTCAGAATACGGGCCTTAGTATCCATATATTACTTGTGCAATCTAGTTGCGTGCAATGCAAAAAAATGTCTAAAAAATACAATATTGGGGTAATTACTAGAAAAAAAACAACAACAAAATATCAACTGAAGGATTAGCAAAAGGAATCACTTTTCTGAACTTGCTGTTGAGGAAAAAAAATCATAAAAATTCATCAAAAATAATAAAGAAACGAAATGCAAAATGATAACAGATTCTCTTCATGTCTTTAGTCTTCTTTTACATGTATGATATCAAAATAAACTTTTAATGAAATTGGGGCTACAGTGTTACGTTTGACAAGCCTGATAAGTCAATTTGTCAGATCACAAAAAACAAACTGAATTCAAGTCAATGAGATTATTTCTTAATACTAGCTGTCCATATTCAAATTGTTCTTGGTTGTGCATAACTTTACAACAGCTTTGTGAAAATTCTGCAGTTTTTCAGCTTGTTGGCCCAGTAATTTCATAAACATGTGATAGTATTTTTTTTTCTTGAATTAATGCAAATAATTATCATGTGCAACAGAAGTAAACAGGAAAATAAATCTACTCAAAAAGAAAATAAACAAAATCAAATCCAAATACTGAAAAAAACCCCATAAATTTCAAGTCCACGAGTTTCACACTGTCTCACTTTTCTAAACTATTGTTTTTTTGTTTAATGTAATTTTTCTATTATACATTGCATAATTAACAAAAGTAGCCATTAAATTTCTGTCATGACATACTTGCAAAACTGAAATCATCATGAAAGCTTCAGCTTATAGAATAAAACAGATTTCACTTTTTATAAAAGCGAAACAAAAAGAAAACAATTGCGTTCTCCATCTAAAAGAAAACATATTAATGTATCACAGAGCAACATACATGTAGCTGGGAATAAAAAATCTTTCAAGCAACGGCAAACAGCAGTGTTTTAGAAACTCACCATGAAATAGAAGGAATGTATGGAACAAAACAAAGAGGTTTTACAATAACATTTTCAGAGAGAGTAGGAAATCTTAGAGACCACCAGGGGAGTTTGCAAGAAATTAATGTTGAATTGATTGCAAATTGCAACTAAACATTTATGGCTTATGATGAGTTGCAACTGTAGCAAATCAATTCATCTTCTAGGGAGCATTTTATGAAAGGTCTTGTCGATGCTGGAATTACACGAGTCAAATATAACAAAATAGCACTATAAAATGAATACAAAGAGATCATTTTGAAGTAAAGAAATTGCATGACTTTCTGCTGACGCTACAGGTATAAAGCTTGGAAAGAAATTTCAATGAATCCTTAAACAGAAAATAATATTTAATGATGTTATTGAGTGTCTTCGAGGTGAAAATGTTGCTGCATTGGACGCACGTATCATCCACAAAAGAAAGTCTAATATAAATTTTTCCCCGAATATATGTACATCCATCCTTGCATTCAATCATGTCATCTCAGAATGTTCCCCCCCCCCCGCCGGATATTCGAGGATCAGCGATTATCCGCAGGTTGGTTGACTTGGGAGTTTCTCTAGACGAATATGGTGAATTTTTAAGTGATCAAGTACTTGTGAGAGTTGTCCTTGATTAATTTTGACCAAGTTATATATAAGTTAAAAGCTTAGGCTGTGATTTTACAGCTCAACGAAGATGTCATCATTCATTTTAGGCAACTTATTGTTGGTTTTGGAATGGCTGGCTGGTCACATATTCCAATATACAGAGACTTGATTCAGTGACAGTAAGTATAGATGGACAACCTGTCCTTCAAGCTTCTCTTTGTTTACAAAGGACATTGTGCAAATTTCCTGTAGAAAAAAATATGACTGTTGGATTTCCATAGAGTTATTATTGATTGGATCCATTGTAACTATTTGTAGGACAGGGCCCTGATAGCAGAGAGATATGTTCCTAATGAAAAGCAAAAGCGTTATGTACGACGATGATGATAAAAGTATTTAATAAAGCATGAATAGGGTGAAAGGTTAAAGCTTCTGAATGAAACAGGAAGATACATAAGTAGCTGATAGTCTTCTTTGATCATGTGTAGCACTCACTTGGGTTGGAATCTCTTGCAGCGACTGAAAGAATCGCAGGAAAGGGTAAAAGTGGAGGAAGAATCGTCAGACAATGAACGAAAGAGATTTGTAGCATTTAAGTACGGATGCATTGAATGTAGATGGGATATGAATAAAATCCCATTGAAATTGTAATATTGACGATAATAATTCAAAATGTACCAAATACACTCAGTACAGTGTTTCGAGCAAAATGAAGTAAAGTAAGAAAATATATATCCAGCAAGAAAGAGCAGGTAAGACTCAAGGACATTAAGAACATGATGTTCCTAGGCTGGTTTTCAGGTAACATTTATTTATGATGTGTAAAGAAAAGTGGTCTTGTATAACCTAAGGGAGATCTTTCCAGAGAGCAAGAGCCTATACCCCAGACGTTTGTAGATATAGGAGTAACAGGAAAACCAGAGATGGATAAAAACGAAGATTTGACAGAGGTGTGTATTTGTGAACTACATATAGATCAACACTGTACTGAGGAACAGAACCATTGATCGAGAGAAAGACAAAAAGCAAATAAAGCATTTTAGCAGTCACTTCACAAGACATTTTCTCCTGAGAATCTTTTGTCAAAAGCCCTTTATAGGGATAGAGCCTTGTCGATCTGGCGCTGCACAGCGGCTGCCGGGCACACGATCAATTGGGCAAAGCAAATTTTCAGAGTATTTCATTTCATGTCTATTTCGAACAATAACAAATATGGATGACAAAGCAGCCTTTGACAATAATCTGTGAATCAAAAGAGCGGTGTTGCGCTAGACTCTGGACAAAAAACAACATATTTGCGATTATTTGTTGGGCAAAGCAAATTTTTGGAGTATTTCATTTCATGTCTATTTCGAACAATAACAAATATGGATGACAAAGCAGCCTTTGACAATAATCTGTGAATCAAAACAGCGGTGTCGTGCTAGACTCTGGACAAAAAACAACATATTTGCGATTATTTGTCTGGTCTGAATCTTAAGACGATTTGCTGTCCTGAGTCCCGTAACACAAAGGCTAGCGATTGATCGTACACTTGATTTTTACGATTGATTGTACATTGTAGTCAATGCAATCAATCATAGGAAAATGTTCTACGATCATTGCTAAGTTTTGTGTTACTGGCCCCTGGTCCACCAACTTTCGACAATGACCTCTAATCTGTCCATCGTGATTTGACAGGCATTATCAATAGATTCTGAATGTTGGAGAAAGCGTCTGCGAAGTGGATGCTAAAATACCCGAATATTTTCTATAAATACATGTATGAACTTATGAAGTGATCCTTGACTTGTAACTAGTGAAGAGATTCAATGATGTAAGAGATATGTTTTGAGAAATGGTATTGCGTGGTGCAGCATTTAAGAGCTTTTGAAGTTTGAGTTTGAAAACTGGGTCTGGGTACGCTTAAAAGCAGTGCATTCCCCAAATCGAGTCAGAAGAAATTAGTGCACGATCTAATTTTTTCAGTTGGTGATTTTGTTAATATCAACTTATTATTAAACCAATATACTCTGAAACTATGTTACATACACAACTCAATAATTTCTTCCAAGTAATTTGCCTTGTATTGGTTTAGGAATGTTTGAAATGCAGGAAAAAAAGTGCATTGTGCCGAACTGACCCATTGCCCCGAAATTTTGCAGGTGAAATTTTGTTGGTGATCCACTACGGAGTGACGGAAATAAAAATGAGGTGCATACTTCTTTTCATAGCAGTTGACCGTGATGAAGTAACTGATACAAACTGTGTCACAGTGGATGAGCTTGTAACGGTTACTGCTGCGAAATAACACATAAACTTGTATCTCTAAATTTTTTCATGTTTTTAATTTCAAATGTTTGGATTGTTTGAACAATTTATCTTATTATCAAGAAAATGACAACATATTCCTTCGCAGGACATTTTTTCCTACTTCTTTGCATTGGCATTCAAACTCAACAAAAATCTATAGGGGCAATTTTGCAACTAATGACAGTGATACTTTCTTACAATTCATTGGCAAACCCCTATTAATGGAACCTTTATAATTTCACCTGAAGCCCATCAGCCTCCCTGAATAGCACTTAGTTTAATATGTGCCTTATATCATAAAGTAATTCTGATCCATGTAAATATCCTTTAAAGGCATAAACAACTGCACCATTCTAATTTGATGATGGCACATAATTTTTCAACAATGCAGGGGCAAATCAATAACAAATACATAGTAATGAAATAACTGAAAATAAAACAAATCCTCCAAATATTACTATCAATATAAAAACAAAATCAGATACAATGACTTGACAATTTTAAATCAAAAAACAAAATCATCAATCCAGCTCTGCAGTAAAACGATCACAATGATAGTCCTGAAAAATGAAATCCTTGAATAAAAAAAAAAAAAGCTCTTTAAATACAATGACAACTATTTCAGTTATCATCCTCAAACAGTTATGGATCATTTGAATGTCAAATGAACTGATAAATTGAATCAGTACTGTTAGACTTGAGTAACAATTGGCTGACCATAATTAAACCACAACTTGAGACCAAAGCTTAAATCTAATACCTTGTTCCCACTATTATGCGATTCCGTTACGGTTGGCAATTTGTGGCCGATTGCAAACATTTTTGAGCTGTCCCAAAAAAAAATTCTACAATCAAAGGCCCGAATTCACAAAGGTAGTTATGAAAACCAATGGTTGAACTCATGATTTATGCACATTTCCTGTATCAAAGGTAAAAAGAAGCTGCTGAAAACTGCTTATCTAAAAAAAGAGCCAATGGAGTAAATTAGAGAGTCAAAGGGGCCTAAGCTTTCGATCCTAGCAGAATCTTCGTCAGAGGCAAAATGCATTTCATGTATCATTAGGCTTAACTTACCACGAATATTGAAAAATGTTCAATGGTGATGCCACTGCGCCAAATTTACGCCTGTTACCATGGCGAACACACTATTCTATTTATGAGTCCACTGTTTTGAACTGTGAGATCATTGATTCAAAACAATGGACTCCTGAATAAAATAGCATGGATGACCATGTTTACAGCCATCAATTTGGAGCACTGTGACAAAAGCACGCATCAGTATTGGAAAATTTTCATTATACGCGATATATTAATTATAAAGCGTAATTTATACAGGAAATCTGCGTAAACCTTGGGATCAACCGATGGTTTTCCAAACCAACTTTGTGAATTCGGGCCACAATGATTGCCGCAACTGACTTCAAGAGCTGATAAGATCTGGCACATCCCTACGAATACTCCATGAAAGACAACAGTTTCCATCATGGTGCGAATCGTGACAGTGGGAGCTTGGTATTTGACCACAGTTCTGAAAACCCCTAACAGAATTTCATGCACATCCCTCCAGCAGATCTGCTCAATCGCTCCATGAGGAAATAGCCAATCGCTCTTATTGTCTATTCATTAGTCAAACTAAAATCAAATAAAAATGAACTGAAAACTTTACAACAAAACAAACGCAAACCAACAAAATGCAGGAAAATGTAATCAAAAGCATAAACCAAAGTAGGGTGATCACCCTACGACAGATGAGATATCGCATACTTGGTACCGGCATGACATGTGGCCATGGTGTTCGGGCTAGAACCAGCGGCGTTGGTCTTGGCTTGTACAATATGGTCGGTATACTTGTAACAATCCACTCTGTAGCGTTCCTCTCTGTATTTGAGATGTAAACTAATCTGTAGTCCCATGGGCCAACTACATGTACTATCATTGTATCAGTGTTCTACATGCACATTTAAATTACTCAAATTAGTGTTCTTTAGGCATGTTGAAATTGTTTGAAAGAGGTTACAGACATTGATTAATGCTAAGGTGTTGCAAGAAAATGTTTGCGATCAATTGCAAATTTCTAATGTACATTTACAATTGATAATTCAATTGTAACTAGAGTAAATTGATTTTTAATTGCTGGTTGTAAAAAGCATATCAGTAATCAATAGCAAATTTCTAATATACATTTACAATTGATAATTCAATTGTAACTAGAGTAAATTGATTTTTAATTGCTGGTTGTAAAAAGCATATTAGTAATCAATTGCAAATTTCTAATATACATTCACAATTGATATATCAATTGTAACTAGAGTAAATTGATATTAAATTGCTGGTTGTAAAAAGCATATTAGTAATCAATTGCAAATTTCTAATATACATTCACAATTGATGTACCAATTGTAACTTGAGAAAATTTATTCTAACTGCTTGTTGTACGGAACAGATCAGCAAATTATAGTAATTTGCAATTAACTGGCAATTGATTTTAATTTTCTTGCAATGCCCAACAATGAAAACATTTGAGGAAAGCATTCCTACACAGTACAAATAGTTGTTCATCAAGAAATTCAAAATGTTGACAAAAGATATTCTACAAAGTATCTTTATGAGGACATGAATGGAAATAAAATAATCAGTTCAACTACAAAGAGAATAGTTTTCACAAAAAATGGTAATACATGTATATCTATATTTCAATATATGATGAATTAAAATTGTATCTGGTGCATCTAATATATTTGTTTTTAAAGCAAAATATTACTTACTTTGATTATAGCATTCCTCTTGAGCCTGCAAATCATTGAAAAAAGACAGAAACATATCCATTTTAAGCAAGGTATTTGTACAAAATAAACTTTTATAAAACATGAAGAACATTTAGTTGCATTCACCCAGTGGTTTAAAGATGAAGTGATGAAGTATAACTTGAAATAAAGAGAGAGAAAAAATCAAACAAGTATAATATTGAAAATTTCATGAAATGAAAAAGTTACAATAATATAAAGATTTACTTTATATCACAAGACAGTATATTCTGCCTGGTTTGCAAATGAGGGACATCAATCAAGACACTATACACTCAATATTTGTTTGTATAAATACAGTGTACATGTTTTGATTTTCTATGCATTATAATGTAAAATATCAAAAAGAAGCTGCTGAAAACTGCTTATCTAAAAAAAGAGCCAATGGAGTAAGTTAGAGAGTCAAAAGGGGCCTTAGCTTTCGATCCTAGCAGAATCTTCGTCGGAGGCAAAATGACCATTATAATGTAAAACAAAGTTTATTACTTCAGAGCAGGCGGCCTTTATTCAACTCTGTCGATGTCTATAAAAAATCCTCTTGAGCAGTACTTGGCCAAGAATGTTACATTATGACCCCTCTATCTCCCCTCCCACCTCCTTTACACACTTTCCACTTCAGAGCAGTCAGCTTCTATCCAAACCTGCCAATGTCTATCAAAACAACTATAGCAGTGTTTGGCCCCAAATATTAACTTACCAACCCCCTCCTTCCCCTATAAGCCAGTTCGTAGTTCCTTTCTGCGCATGATCAAAAGATTCTACGCATGATCAGAAGAAGGTCATTTGTACTAAAGTGACATGGTGCTTTAAAATCTAATGAGATAAGCACCAACATTGATGTCTTGATTATTCATATATTCTTTTGAATTGTCGTTTTCATTTACATCCACAAAAAACAACAATGCTTCCACGAACGACTGGTATTTCACAGTTTGTCAAGTACATTGTGCAACATGCTAAGATATGCATTCAAAGTAGGAATGCAACAAATACCTTCATTAAGTGTTCATTGGTGTGCTATTCTAGTCACCTGGTCTATTCAATTTCTTCATCCTGCTATGTAAGGCAAGCTTACGTAATATCTTGCTTTGAAATCTGCCTATCATGATGAAAGAAATGAAAGGTCATTTGACCAAAATTGCCCATGAAGTAACTACGAACTGGTCTATTCCTCCCCACTTGCAGTTCCTCTTCCCCTCCCCTTCTCCCCCCCCCCTTCTCCCCCCCCCCCTTCCCCACCCTCCCACTCACATAAGAGTCGTTTCTCTTTACCACTTCTAACAGTCAGCTCCTCTCCATTCCTGCCTATATCTATTAAACCGCTACATAGCAGTACTTGGTCCAGAATATTACTAGCTTACCACCCCCTCTTCCTCATCTGCAGTTCCTCCTCCACTCTCCACCTCAAATTCACTTTAATAGAAATATTTATTTTTACCACTTCTGAGCAGTCAGCCTCTATCCAATCCTGCCTGTGCCTATCCAGGCCACTGGAGCAGTGCTTCACAGAGAACATTGGTTGACCACCCCATCCTTCTCCACTTCCAATGCAGCCCCCCCCCCCCTCCTTCTCCACTTCCAATGCAGCCCCCCCCCCTCCTTCTCCACCCTCCAATTCAAATGAGAGGTATTTATCTTTACCTCTTCTGAGCAGTCAGCCTCTATCCAATCCTGCCTGTGCCTATCCAGGCCACTGGAGCAGTGCTTCACACAGAACATTGGTTGACCACCCCATCCTTCTCCACTTCCAATGCAGCCCCCCCCCCCTCCTTCCCCACCCTCCCATTCACATTAGAGGTATTTATCTTTACCTCTTCTGAGCAGTCAGCCTCTATCCAATCCTGCCTGTGCCTAATCCAGGCCACTGGAGCAGTGCTTCACACAGAACATTGGTTGACCACCCCATCCTTCTCCGCTTCCAATGCAGCCCCCCCCCCCCTCCTTCCCCACCCTCCCATTCAAATTAGAGGTATTTATCTTTACCTCTTCTGAGCAGTCAGCCTCTATCCAATCCTGCCTGTGCCTATCCAGGCCACTGGAGCAGTGCTTCACACAGAACATTGGTTGACCACACCATCTCTCTCCACTTCCAATGCAACCCCCGCCTTACTCCTTCTCCTTCCCCACCCTCCCATTCAAATTCTGAGCAGTCAGCCTCTATCCATTCCTGTCTGTGCCTATCCAGGCCACTGGAGCAGTGCTTCACACAGAACATTGGTTGACCACTCCATCTTTCTCCACCTCCAATGCAGCCCCCACCCCACTCCTTCTCCTTCCCCACCCTCCCATTCAAATGAGAGGTATTTATCTTTACCTCTT
This sequence comes from Lytechinus variegatus, assembly GCF_018143015.1. Taxonomy (NCBI): domain Eukaryota; kingdom Metazoa; phylum Echinodermata; class Echinoidea; order Temnopleuroida; family Toxopneustidae; genus Lytechinus; species Lytechinus variegatus. Next base: position 21,560,125 of record NC_054752.1, on the reverse strand, counting down.
CTGAGCAGTCAGCCTCTATCCAATCTTGCCTGTGCCTATCAAGTCCGCTGGAGCATCTCTTGATCTTTCCGCACCAGCCACAATCAAAGCGAATCTCTTCCCTGATGGACAGGCATCCTGAGCAGTTGGTGTACAGGTTACAGGCTGCAGGAAAAAGAGAAAGTCAGAGAGGGTACAGAAAGAGGAGGAAGAAAAAGAGATAGTGGAGAGAGGGGAGAGGAAGAGAAAGAGATGGTACAGAAAGGGGAGAGGGAAAAAGACAAGAGAAAGAGGAGAGGGAAACAGAGAAAGATAAAAATAGAGGGTACAGAAAGAGAAGAGGAAGAGAAAGAGATAGTAGAGAAAGGGGAGAGGAAAAGAAAGAGATGGTACAGAAAGGGGAAAAGGGAAAAAGAGAAAGAGAAATAGAGAGGGTACAGGAAGAGGAGAAAAGGAGATGGTACAGAAAGTGGAGGGGGAAAAAGACAAGAGAAAGAGAAAGAGGAGAGGGAAAAGGAGAAAGATAAAAAGAAAGAGAGAAAGAGGAGAGAAATAGAAAGAGGGGTAGAGAAATAGAGGGAAAAAGAGAAAGGGATGGTAGAGAAAGGGGAGAGGGAAAAGGAGAAAGAGAGGGTAGAGATAGGTGAGAGGGGGAAAAAAAGATAAAAGGGGTAGGGGTAGGGAGGAAGATCAGAAAAGGTGAGATGGAGAGATATTCAAGGAGAGGGAAGGGATAGAATGAGAAAGGAGAGATAAAACGGGAGAGAGGGTATGGAGAGATAGAAGAGCAAGAATAGAGAGTGATAAAGAGAGAAGACAAAGAGAGAGACAGGGGAAGAGTAGGAGACACAGAAAGACATAAATGAGGAGGAAGGGGACAAAGAAGAGATACAGAGGGAGAAAGAGGTGGGAGAGCAAGGAAAATAAAAACAAAACAAACAAAAAAGATAGAAAGAGTTGATTTCGTGTTAGATTGGACAACACAGTGAAAAACCTTTAAAGGTCAAGTCCACCTCAGAAAAATGTTGATTTGAATAAAAAAAGAAAAATCAGACAAGCACAATGCTGAAAATTTCATCAAAATCGGATGTAACATAAGAAAGTTATGACATTTTAAAGTTTCACTTATTTTTAACAAAATAGTTATATGAACGAGCCAGTTACATCCAAATGAGAGAGTCAATGATGTCACTCACTCACTATTTTTGTTTTTTATTGTTTGAATTATACATTATTTCAATTTTTACGAATTTGACGATTAGGACCTCCTTGCCTGAAGCACAAAATATTAGGGTCTGTGTCTGTACACTAACTGAGATCACTTTCATGTCTCATTGAGCAGTCTCTATATAGACAAAGGTATCCCACTTAGCATCAACAAAAGACCCACGTCACACAGATGAGTAGTTCAGTAAACAAATAACAAGATCAACCGATACTGTATGGTATGCTCTAAAAATAGGCATGACTTTGTAAAAAAATATGTAACCATCCAGCCCTAAACTAACAATAATGCTACAGTTATACCAACAAAAGTGACTCCAGACTGCCCAATTATGCGACATTGAAAATAACACAATAGCTGTGATTGGTCTTGAGTCAATTATGTTGGTGTGACCATAGCTAACTGTAGCATAACACAAAAAGGAAGATTTAGTCTGCTGTGCAAACCCTTCACTTGAATTAAAGGTAAATTCCAGTTCTGGAAATGATCTCAAAATGACTTTTTACAGAATCTTATAAAATGACCACCCAAGTGTCTGTTTGTATGAATAAAAAATATGTGCCAAAGGATTCTGGAAGAAATAGTGTAATTGCTGAGAAATAGGCAATACAAGCGTGGATTCGGTCACTTCCGTCGGGTCTTTATTCCAGCAATAATAATAATACACTGTCCCACGTATTTCAGCTTAGATTTTATGATTTCACAAAGTTCAGTTTATGTAACTGTACCAGATTTAGATCCTCGGTGATATACTGACAATTAAGCCTGGTTTTACAGACTTTCTCACAAAATTAGTGTTTACTGCAACTACTGGCATTTAGCTTTAAGTAGTCTGAATGCCCAACCTACAATGACCTCTTATTCAAAGAATTGAAACAAAGTTTTACATGTGCTGGTCTCGTGTGAAGACCCACTTCTTGATAAAAGCTTCAAGCAGGGTCTGTGCCTCCAGACTAAGTGCGATTCTCTGTATTACTAACCTCAATAATGAATTGGGCTTCAAAATCAGAATTCAGATTGTTACAATTTAAGGAGAGTAACTTTTCCTTTCCCCACTGTTGAAATATGAAATTGTTTTCTCAAATGAAACACATCATCCAGACCATTCTCTCAGACAGCGGACCGTTTTAACAGGTCATGCACAATATACATACAGTGTAGCTGTCAAGTTTCAGTGAACATTAAACTTCAAACATGTTTTCTGCTCTTTCTTTTCATTAATTCCTAAATTCTTATACATTCCATCAAAGTCATTTGGGTTTTGGCTAATCACATTTTAACATTTTCACACTGTCTTTAAGAATCTCGTAATTAATCTTGGCTGATTCACTGATTGTGAATATGAAGAAGGTAAGTCGCATATGACTGCACATGAAAAATGCCACATTGAGAATAAATAGAGGCAATGCCCCTAGCTGTTGTGCACTCCTTGAGAGAATGAAAAGAAACTTACTTTTCAGCGGTTGAAGTATAAAAGTGGCATTGGTCATAACCAGCGTTTTGTTGAGCAGGATGTTGTGGTAATGGTAGATGGTTCGCCTTACCAAGTGGGATCCTACAGAAAAAAAAATAATAATTTGAAAACAACAATATTTATAATGATGATGATATTCCACTTTAATCACTCTTTACTTGAGGCTTAATAACACTACCAACACAATGTATCATATATTGTGTCTGAAGACTAATTTGTAAGGTCATGTTAAATGGTAGCATTTATTTTCTTAATGCTATTTACATGAATCGAATATCGAAGTAAATAGACTGAATATTTCAAAAATGCTGTCTACTTCACCAGCAAAAAAATTCCCTTCTTTTTACTTTGGAACAACATTTCTTCGCACTTGCAGCACACAATGTATTGACTTTCTTCACTCCCTGGGGAGCATTTTGGCAAGAGATTCCATTTACATGGATGACTACTTTGGCTTTCAGATCTAGCCAATGCCCATTAAACACATGGTTTACAGCATAACTCATGAATAACTCTTATTCACAATTATTTCCACTTCTGTTGGAATAAGGATAATTGATCCGAGATGTTGTAATGATGGTAGTGACCTCTACAAAATGTGACCATATGACCTTTCACCTGGGTTAAGGGGCTTGTCAATGAAGAATCCGACCGACAGACCAACCGTCACCTTGTGACCATTTCAGTTAACTGACCTCTACAACCTTTGACCTGGGTAAAGGCCCGGGCTCATCGATGTAGTATCCATCCGACAGACCAACCGTCACGTTCTGACAGTTTCAATTTTTTGACCTCTACAACCTTTGACCTTATGACCTTTTACCTGGGTAAAGGGGCTCATCGATGTAGTATCTGACAGACCAACCGTCACTTTGTGACCATTTTAGATTGCTGACCTCTACAACCTTTGACCTTATGGACTTTTACCTGGGTAAAGGGGCTCATCGATGTAGTATCCATCTGACAGACCAACCGTCACCTTGTGACCATTTCCTCCACCAATGTTGTTCACATCTTCAGGAATCTACAATGAACCAAAAAAAAAAGATGCATGTAAAATGTCAAACAAGTGTGTATAAAAACTAAAATAAAAATTGTAGCTTCAAACTACTTTGGTTGTCATTTCAATTCAAGAAATCTGCTTTATAAATTGTGAAAGTTATATTTGTTAATAGTAGATCGTTTGTGTGTTTGTAAGTATATTTCAATTTAATAATCAATGATTCATGCCCAAACAAGTAATCACCAGAATGCATATTAACTTTGTTTATGTTATAAACAATTCAAATAAAGATATGAATACAGAAGAGAACAAGATCAAACCAAAATTATTCACAATTATGATTTCAATATAGTTCAAGCACATTTATAATGCAATTCTGTCAATGAACTCATTTTTAATTTTAAAAAGGTTTAGCCTGATTTTATAAATGCACTAGAATTTTTCAATAACCATGTATGTCGATATACAGTATTTACATGTACAAAAAAAAAGATAATTTCCGTCAACAAATTTAGAAAACAAAAATCATTAAACATCATGATGAATAAACACAGTTTTGCGCCTGAGATTATTTTTTCAATCTCAAATTCATATTGTATAAACCATTGTTCATATTTACATTTAAAAAAAAGAACACGATTCACCATTTCAAATACCAGCATATTCAATATTGATTCAGTTACATTCTGAGTGCTAAAGGTGTAATAATTTTGATGAAATACATTCATTTAAACATGAAGTGAGTAATAACCCACATTTACCAGAAGTTTTCAAATATTTTCTTTCCAATATTTTGGCATATTCAATGGTCATATACAGTAAAGGAGTGAACATTGCTAACATTGAAATCATATTTGTTCAGCTACCACATTCATAGTTTTCATTGATGCATGACCAAACTAGCAAACTTACCACAAAACATATTTTTACTTGATATCATACTAAAAGCCTTCTAAAACAATGTTGCTACATGTAAGATGTAAATATTGCTTACAGTGAAATCATATTTGTTTCAGTAATTATAGTTTTCCTTGACGTACGCCCAAACTAGCAAACTAACCACGCAAACATATTTTTCATTAAATTTTAGAAAAGCCTTATAAAACAAATGATAGAATCCATACAATGAAAAAGAAATCATCTATGACATGGTATTTGTAGAATGATCATCATTGCCGAGGCTATTTTTCAGGGAAAAAAATTGTATGGCCTCATTAATCTCCATAACTAACTTGTTGTCCTCCAGTGTATGGTATTCGGGCTTGTTATATTTGTTTTTTTTTTACTATTCCTTAACAAGGAAATATCTCAGACGGAGGATAAAATGAATTATACAAAAAGAGAAATCATCAAAAATGATGGCACAATATCAATTTAGTGTACATAAACTATGTATCCATGTATCTCCAGAGGGTCATGATGAATTAGTTTCAGAATGCCAAATAAATTGCCTACCTGTTGACATAAAATACTATAATGTAGATCTACAATACTTTACCCCCCCCCCTGTAGTAAATTACCTTTTTTTATGCATAAGTTACTTTTTTTTCAACTGATCCACTTTTGAATTATATGTGTTACTAAATCACATATATGATCACAATTTTATTGTTGACCAAATTTTAGACAAAGATCAAGGGTAACAGTAAAAAATATTAATAAAAAGTGATAATACAATTTGTTTTTGCTAGCCAATCCTCAAGAAATATATCAGCATGACTGAATAAAGAATATGCTTGGCAGTTGGCACAATGCAGCAATCAGCATCCAAAATGGAATATAAAAATGCATATAAATCTCAAGGGATTTTGATTGCGGTATCATTTCAATCAATATTAAAACATCATGAATAAAATGGTAATTTTTTCACCTTAAGAAATTCTAATGAATTCATAATAGTAAGCTGGGGAATACAAAGAATGATTTTTCTTGAATTTCATAAATAGAGAAAAGAAATTATTGCAAAAATATAGAATTGTATTTTTATCATAAAGAAAAACATCTAAAATTATCATAATGAAAAAAAAAGTTTAAAGAGGGATACAACATTTCTGAATCCAAATTTATCGTTAAAAAATGTATTTATTCTCAATAAACCAAAGAATTGTTTTATAGGACTTGTTATTGATGGGATTACAATCACTGTTATAGGCCACTGAAATCATGCAATTTGATTAGCTATGAACAGTTGTAAAAAAGGTTTTTATCATTTGTCTATTGCAAAGATTAACCCTATCTAGGCAGGGGGGAGGAGGCCCCCCCTCAACAAGTCGCGCAATATTTTCGCCGCGCAAAATTTTATGACCGCGCTGCTCGTTGACCTTTTACTTTCAAGTCTTGCGCAACTTTTGAGACCAATTTTGCGTCACCCGGGTACGCGGTTCTGAAGTTACGCAATGTTATGTAAGTGCATGTCAGACCAAAAATTGCTCAAAAACGTGATTTCGTGTACAAAGTCAATGTAAATTGTGTTTTCAACCAAAAATCATAAATGTACGATTATTTTTAGTTTTGCTGGCCTAAATGTATGTATTTCATGCTGTTTATGATCGTAAAAGAGTCCCCAACAAATTTCATTGATAAAACAATGAAAAACAAAAGGTCCAAAAAACAGGGAAATACATAAGAAATTGCAAAAAAAAATATAAAACATAAGAAATTGATCAGATATCACAATTTTTTTCATGTACACTTGCTAAGAACATTACAAAGAGTTTCCATGCCAAAAATTAGAAAATTTGGAGCTTTATTTATGGAGTTAGAGGAAAAAGTATGATTTCGCATACTAATTACGCATAAATTAAAATAATTACGTAATATTAATTCGCATGAAAAAAATTACTATACAACTTTGTAGATTATATCCCAGACAACCTGCCTGCCAATTTTCGGTGCGATCGTGCGATCGACTGCCGAGATTTCAAGGGGGGCCTGGGAGCCCCCCCCCCCATATGAACTCCGAAAATACCCTGGCCTAGATAGGGTTAATAAAAACATGACAACGATAAGATTTTATTAGTATTTTCACTGAATACTGATCTTTGTTATGTGAATATTTATTTGAGATAATAGCAGGGTTGTCAGCTAGAGCAGATTGTCAACTGGAGAGGCTTCACTGTTGAAATAAAACTGGAAATAACTTCAAAATAAATATAATGAAATAAGGTTTCTATAAAAAAGTTAAAGCATACTTGGCAATAATTACCTTTTTGTATGCGAAGAGGATACGCCCATCTGATATGAGGGTGGTCTGGAATGTAAATCGTCCAACTGAGTGTGTCAGTGTATGAACCAATCAGCACACAGCATACAAGATAATTGACCAATCAGCAGGCGGCATGAGATGTATGGACCAATCGGCAAGCAAGATTGTAGCCAGGTGGGTGGAGTCACATGCAGGGGTGGGGAGGGGGGAGGGTGGAGAGAGGGATAGGGGTTCGAGCAGGGCAAGGCAGGGTTGGGTGGCAGGGAAGAAGGAAATGTTAAAGGTAAGTTAGTAAAGTGAATTTAAGTCTTTGGTCATGCATGTTAGAAATACAAGCATGTATCTGCAATCATATTCAAGCATGAAAATCACCTGAATTTCCCCTTCAGATCAGTACCACCTACATATGTACAAGGAAAAATACCACAATTTTGTTTTCTCATACATTCTCCATAACAAGCACCTGTTCATAAAGAACATCGTCAGAAACTCTCCATCGCCCTTGGGCAGCAATTTTCTAGCAGCACTGCCATCCTATAACGTCAGCCATAATAAAGGGAGGGGCACAGGATTGATTAAGCCCCTGAAAAGTTGAAAAAGAACCCCTCTGGAATACACAACTGGGGGCCATAAGAAGTAATTCAAAATGATCAAAGCCCCCCCCCCCCCCCCCCCCCCGTCTTCGAAGGAGGATTGTCAGACAATGAAAATGCAGAATCCTCAATATTCTAATACAGGTATGTACATGTACATGTATATATATATAATAAAACATTTAAGGTAATAACCCGGGTAAAGATAGATAAACTTGTCTTTTGGGGAAATATCCAAGTACATGTAGTTTTCAATCCAGGATCTAATCACTAGAAAGGCTTTGTAAAGATGGGGGCATCATGGTCAAGTGGTTACGACTTTCGACTTTCAATTCGAGGAGATGTGGGTTCAAATCCCAGCCACGGCATGATTTCCTTCAGCAAGAAATTAAACCAACATTGTGCTGCACTCAAGCCAGGTGAGGTGAATTGGTACGTGGTAGGAATTTATTCCTTGAAAAGCAGCACGCATAGCAGCTGCTCTGCCAAAGCTAGGGTAATTATGCTGTATTGCTGTAGAGCGCTTAAAATAAGTGTTAAAGCGCTACATGCATGTACATGTAATCATCATGAATACTACATGTAGCACATTAACTATTGAAAGCCTTATAATCATCTGCTTTAATTCGAGAGGTGATTTTATAAATGTATTATGAGAGGCACTTCCTCGTCCTTAACAATGAATTTATGCTCGTCATAAAGCAGCATATTATTGAGCGTTTTGAGTTACGGCTACATCGGAAAATTATTCAATTACTGCATTAGTTATGTACATGTACATACACGTCCATGCATTGTGCATACATGTGACGGGTATCATAGGCAATAAGCTTTACATATTAACATTAATTAGGTACTTTAATATCCTATGTTTAAAAGCAGAACTAGTGAAACATCTATTGGTTCATTAAAATAATAATGATGACGATAATAATAATAATGGTAGTTCTTAGTAATAGAAATAATAGTACATAGTAATAATAATAATAATACTAAAGAATATTTCTCAAGCACCACATCCACATGGATTCTGCGCAAGGCGCATATGTATGTATGGCCTGTATTCTGAAGTCGGGTTTAACTTAAACCCAGGTTTAAAGTTGTGGCTTAAGTATGGATAGCCAAATGTTACATAAATCACTAATGGTAGAGATACCATATTTCAGCTCATTTGGCTCTCAAAGCCTTCATAATTGTCTAGGAAGTATAAATAAATTATTGTCTTCACCATCAATGAATCAGGAAAGAGCACAGTAAACATATTAAGAAACATACAACTTGATAAAAATGTTGACACTTTTGGCTTTCCATAATTTTAGCACAGAGGTCTAAGTTAAACCTGATTTCAGAATACGGGCCTACATACTGTATGTATCTAAAAATACATAGAAATTGTAAACAACCAGAACAGAGGGGCCCCTAACTAATATGGCTAAATTAAGACTTGAAGATTGAGCATATCACCTCAATTACAAAAGTTCCCTGCAGAATTGCAAAAGAATCTCGCAGGTATGATAACTTTTGCAAAAAATCTATAAGTTTGAGTCTTTTCTACAAAATCAATTTTCTGTGCACTACCTGGCAATGCTGATCTGGATACAGCTCTCAGGGCTTCGTGAACACGGCCAAATAGTTTCAATACCTGGCCCCGTTCGAGGAAAGATGAAGATCAACACTCGCTAGTGTACAAATATGAGGCCATGAATTTTTCTCCAAGGTCAAAATGAGGCCAAAGTAAAAATTTCTGGCATTGAGTCGGCCTCTTGAATAACAACCCTGATTGATACATGCATGTATTTTGCAGTGAAGTATTCGCTCATTCGAAATGCAAGGTTGCTTTGTCATGTGACATTGGGACAGTTTACGAGTTAATATTAAATTAGCAAGAGAATTATCATGAAAAAGCCATCTACATTGAGCAGTTCAAAATTTAAAGAAAAACAAATTATCACCGCACAATAAAACATACGACAGAAGTTGAATTAGTGTTAATATTCAAGCAATTTGAAAGAGAAATATTTGCATTCAGAATTTACATGCCATGCAAGACAGAAGAACTGGCATCAATTCCCGTAATTATTTTGAAAAAATAAAATAAAAAACAGATGGACAGGAACACATATTCATGTACTGCACAGTTTGAACTACTTTGGATGAAATTAATAGCTCCTTCAAGGACAAGGAGATATTTCTAAAAGTGATACGTAAATGTACTTTCATTTCAATTTTGTATCAGCCATTTTTCAAAAGTAGAATGAAAGTTTAAACCTATCTGGTTTTCTGATATTTTGCTGAATAAAACCCCAAAAATGTTGAGTAAAACTGTGATGCTACATGTCCATCTCTTTATATTTTTCCATTAAAAACAAAAAATAAATAAAATCATGATCTGTTTCTTTGCAATTTTTGTAACCTCTGGCCAAGTTTTACACAAACCAAGCTTACTACTAATATCATATTATCATCATCATCATTTTGCACTATCATGAATTTTTGCAATTATCAATTTATTATTATTAATACCTGCTGCTTTATGTTGCACATGGAGGTCATCCCATTCAACGGTGAAGGCAGTATCTGTAACAAGAGGAAAAAAAGGAAATACAGTATTAAGCATGACAAACAAAATTATATTACTTGATGCTATTGTCATGCCGAAACTTGCTTGAAATTCCAAACCTCAGTTTCTACACTCAAGTACGAAAAACAAAAGTGTTTAGGTTTGTTCTAAAACCAGGTGTTCTGACCAATTCTAAAGGTACTTAAGGAACCTTTTTTTCAATAGACTATCAAAACTAATTTTTCTAGTGCTTTCAGTACATGATACTCCATGTCTTCTCTCACAGATTGTGTTTTCAAATGAATAGCTAGTCTTGAAGTACACCTTTTGAGACAGTAGAGGGAATAGATTAGCCGATAACTTTATTTGTACAAAAAAACTAAAATGCTTTTGAGAAGAAAATACTTGCTTTAATTACTTGGTAACATAAATTGCCAATTCGTCCACTGCCAACTCGTCCACTCACCACATGGTCTACCTTCATTTTAACTCTTCATGCGTTACGTTCGCATTATTGCACATCCGTAGGCGTGTTTCGTTCGCATTTTTGCACAACCACACATTTCCCATAGACGTTCCCTGTCCCATTGTTTTTCAAACAATTGCATACCGTACATGTGTACCGATCGACGGATTATCGCAGTTTACAAATTACAGAATCGTTGAGTTTTCCCCAAAAATCAATACATCCTGATCACAGCCAGGAAGTTCATTGAAAAAAGAGAGGACAAAATCAATAAAACCCTCCTCACTAACAATAACATGGCCAGGTTTTATTGTAAGGAGTCTGTGACTCATGGCACGAATGTGAATGAGACCCTAAAATAATGCAACACACACGGGGTTTACAGGTGAACGCATGAAGAGTTAATAGTCTAATGCCATTCCGTCCATCAACAGTTCGTCTAACAACCATTTGGTCCAATAACCATTAGGTCCAATCATCACTTCGTCTAATCACCAGTTTGTCTATTACCATTTCGTCTAATAACCAGTTGGTCTAAGACCCATTTTCTTTTCCTTTATTTGGCACAATTTAGTTTAATTAGACAAAATGGTTTATGAACTAAATGGCTATTGGACCAACTGGTACTATAAGACAGAATGGCATAAGACTAAATGAAAGTAGACCATATGGTGAGTGGACGAACTGATGGTAGACCAAATGATAGAAGAGGATCTAGCAATTGGACGAATTTGCATTAGATGCATTGGAAATAATTATGGTGGTATGAATGCATTGAGTAGTTATTACATGTAGTGTGATTATCCTTAAAGTGGGTCTACATTGTATATCGCAAGGTTACACTGCTCAGAATGTTGCACTATGGGTAAGGAACCTGGCCAGATATGAGTAGTTAAGGACTTGAGGGGTGCTTTTGAGGCTGCTGCTTTGCATCTACTTTAAAGTAAATCTGCACAACTGAACCTGTTTATAGGAGAGCATATTGATCCGATGAAGATGTGAAAATAGTATCTGTATATCGCAAACATATTCCCTCTCTGGCACAAATAAATGTACATGTACATCTGAAAAGATGTCCCTATCATTTATAACTGTAGATATGCCCACTCTTTAAAGGGGAAGTTCACCCTAAAGAAAACTTTGTTGTAAAAATAGCAGAAAAAATAGTAAAAATTATTGGTGAAGGTTTGAGGAAAATCCGTTAAAGAATAAGAAAGTTATTGGAGTTCAAAGTTTTGGATTTGTGACGTCATAAACGAGCAGCTGCTTCATGTGTTATGTAATATAAAATGCATGAATTTCATTTTTTTTATGGTTCCTGATGACTTAATTATGTTTTCTATTTATGATCGGGTGTGAAATGATTTGTCTCTTTATATACAATAGGTACAGTGAAAACCATTTTTAATTTTCTGAGAAAATGACATTTCATTGATTGTTTACCATTCGCTATGTAGGAATGCTGCTCGCATATGACGTCACAAATCAAATAATTGAAATTCTAATAACTTTTTAATTATTTGATGAATTTTTCTCAAACCTTCGTCAATATTTTTTATTATTTTTTCTGCTATTTTTACAATAAACTTTTTATCAGGGTCAACTTCCCCTTTAATTGAAAAAAAACCCTGACCATAGCACCATTGTTTGCCACACATTAAGAAATTTTTTTATTAGGTTTTACATCTACACAGAACTGAACAGGTTTAAAGTTGATTCGAATGAGCAAGGCTGAGCAAATCTGCACAACTGAACCTGTTTATAGGAGAGCATGTTGATCCGATGAAGATGTGAAAACAGTATCTGTATATCGCAAACATATTCCCTCTCTGGCACAAATAAATGTACATGTACATCTGAAAAGATGTCCCTATCATTTATAACTGTAGATATGCCCACTCTTTAATTGAAAAAAAAACCCTGACCATAGCACCTTTGTTTGCCACACATTAAGAATTTTTGAAAGGTTTTACATCTACACAGAACTGAACAGGTTTAAAGTTGATTTGAATGAGGAAGGCTCATCAAACTAGACTTTAGAACCAAATGCAGTTGCATAACAAATCTTTGGATATTCAGGGAAACAACTATGTCAAGATATTCTGCTATTACTTTAATAATGAAGTACCAAAGTTTTCAATTTTACCATTTTTGATACCATACATGTACATGTTTTTTGGTAAAGCATCATGAAATATTTCCATGTCTGAGACTGTATCCCAAGTGAATCACTTCATGGGGGCCCAAGATATGAATTCATGAAAACATTATAGCCTCACTGAAATCAATTTACAATATCATTATCCAGGGGTGCATCTCATATCAAGCTGTTCGTAAGTTAAGAGCGACTTTAAAAATGAGTGGTGAACCTTTCTTGTACATGCTTAATAATCACCAGTGAACATTAATGGTGAATAGGCCTGTCATTTACCATAAGAAAGGATCCCCAGCCGTTCTTAAAGTCGCTCTTAACTTTATACGAACAGCTTTATGAAACACCCGCCTGGTTCTTAATGCTACAAACCAAGTCAATAGAAGCATTGACCTCATTGGGGCTAATTATGCATTCATGAGGTTACATTTCATCTTGGGACCCCAATCTGGGATGAGCGCATATTTCATCATGCTCTACTGACACATGGTATCAAACATGCTCAAACATAAAATAGGTTTTTTATTGCATCATCTATCTGTTACTCTACGTGGGAGATAAAATTTCAAACCCATCAAACTCTTCTATTAAAGAGAGCATATCAAAATCAACAGAAGTGAAACTACTCGTAAATATATAATAAAACCATTTTTTTCTTCAGGTGCAATTGCTCATGCACTATAATGATGAGAAGCAATTTGAGCATTGAATTTGACATCGCGTTTACTTTCTCCAACAACGTCTGTTTGAAGAGAGAAGGGAGGAGAGAGAGCCACCTGCATTTCCATGTAAACATACAAAGGGATGTTCTCTCAACGTCAGTTGTCTTGGAAACGAGGTACCTCGCTTTGCGACGGTTCCTTGTAGTACCAGTTCCACATGTTTGCTTTAAATGTGACTATCCAAAGTGCAATAGGTTTCATCATTATGATGAATTTTTATCAAAGAATAACATGGATTCCACATTACTAATCCCACTGCAGCACTCGCATCCTTTGGCAAGGAGCTCATCTACATTTGCCACTCTCTACCCAGGTGTAGTAAATGGCTCCCCGGTAGAAAGAAATTTCTTGAATGCTCGATCGCCCGACCATGGTTGCCTTGCCAAAGCCAGGGTAATAGCATGTAGTGCTTTTTATAATAGAAATTACATTATTAAAGCACGTATATGTTGTATATTGCGTTTGTACTGTGCATGTACACGTACTACTTTCGATTAGGAGGCTAATGTATGGGGCACATCAAAATTTATACATTACAGGAGTGTTTACACTTTAAAATACATTAATGTACATAAAACACTTTTATGATGATTGACTAATAATGATGAAAACCATTTGTGCAGTGTGACTTTATCATTTTAAAAGGCATAGGCTTTAGCCACACTGTATGCCACATGATCATCACAAAGAGGCCGTTCTCACTACGTTCCTAAAACTAGTTTACTGGAAACTAGTTTAACGCGTAGTGAGAATGGTCAAAGCGGTCTTGGAAGCGATCTTCCAAACCAGTTCGGAACAACACCTCGCGATGTAGTTTTCAAGATCGCTTCGCCTTGGTAAACTGGTTTCAGCAGAAGTGCATGAGGACACAACCGTTCTTCGGGAAGCGATCTTCGTACATTTTAGCGTGCTACTCCACATGACAGGGTAGAATGCCTATGCTGCGGTTTCGAATTTCGCGCGAAACGTGTCACCCAACTGAGAGCATTTCCACAGCAACAAGATCACTTTATGTAAAGTGATTTTGAAAACCACTTTCATGTGATCAAGTCGAAGTGGGAGCACTAGCAAAGCGATCTTCCAAACTGGTTTTCTTAACCGGTTTCCAGTAAACAAGTTTTAGAAATCCTAATGAGAACGGCCTCAAAGTTGCTGGAAAAGACGGGTCTTTTAATCACGATACGTTCGAGATGCAGTTTGATGATATGACATGAACAACTTTAATATGAAGATTAAACAAAAAAAACTTACCATTATACCCATACTTGATCCTTGATGATGCGTTCAGACTAGGGTCAAAGTTTCCCATCAGAGGGGCAATGTACTGGGTAGCAGACAAGTACTGATGGAAGAATGTACTCAGTGATAAAAACCCTGCAAAAACATAAATTGAAATAGTTATGATTATTATAATTCAAATGAAAAGCTTTTGAAATCAAAGCTTTACTACTTGAAAATGGTTTAAACATCAGTCATGCATACAAGTACATGCAGTAAAAACATCTGAAATTTCAATTGTGAGAAACTCTATCTTGGGAAGGTACATGTACATGTATAATTTTTTGTTTAAAACTTATCAGAGCCAATAATTGAAAAAATATACAAGTATATATTTCTCAGTAGTCTGTTCTGGTAAAGACTGTTCATAAAAGTATCATGCATTTCTTTCAAACTGAATTTGCCTGAAATCTGACAAACCTAAAAAAATATAAATATACGTAAATATGCCTCAAATATCTATTTTAAGTATTTCTAACGTGAAAAGTGGAAACATATGCCATTGTTTGGAAACAATAGACTACCAAGCAATATTCAGCACTCATTCTTCCAACAACTGTTATTTCTTTTATGACGGTTTTGAATTTTTCTCAGGATGAAATGAAATGAGTTTCAGAGGGCTTTTCCCTTTAAAGCCAACCTCTTGTTACAATCGCCCCCATCCAACATCAGCCGCACAATTTAATAAGAAACCACAGCTGTCAGGCTACATGCACAATCATTAGGGAGTTTCTAATAACATTGAAAAATAGTGGTAAACCTGAGGCCTTAATACTGAATTCTGAAAACTCAATAAAAACAGTAATTCAATGAATTCAGACTACTCTTGAAAAGCAGTAAAAATGTCAAACGTGGAAAAGTTCTTGTTTTGTCAAGTTAGGCTTTCAATAGCGAAGGCCATAAATCATACTGTATGCAAAAGCAGAAATACTGTAATATGAAATTATGTGATACAAACAGACATAATGTACATTATCTTTCTAATGCTTTGTATTCAGTTTTAATCAAATTGATGCTAGGTGAGAAACAAAGCAGGAAATGATACAACTTTGAAATTGTCATGAGAGTATTTTGCCCCGAGATGAATCATTAGTAATCAAGTAATGGATCAGAGAGTAATGCATTTTTGTATGAAAAACAAAAACAAATGAGGCAGAAAATAATTGAAATCCATTCCCAGTGCTGACAATTTTCTTTAACAACGGCTGAAAACGATTTTCATAAAAAGGATTAAATCCCAAGTTGAATTATTATTTTCTCCATTCCGCTTTTCTGTTCTTGTAAAGTTTTTTCTTTTTCTAGTCTTGTAACCCCCTCCCCCCCCCCGAAACAAAAAAAAATACTTTGACAGTGAGGAAAATATCAGTGGATAACATGTATTGTGTGTGTGTGTGTGTTTTTTTTATTCATTTAAACAACATTCACATTAATACACACCTGTATTCAAGTTTGGTTTAATTGTACATGAAAATCACAGTTGATCATGAATATTTTGGGAGCTTTGCTGGATTATGAATAAATAAAAAACATGCAGTATTAGACATCAATACACAAAACAATGAACAGACTCAAGTGAGGTTGACAATGGTCACCATAGTAAATTTCCAGAATATGGAAAATGGCAAATGGTGCCAATGTCATGTCTCAAACAACTCTCCCGGTGGGGGGGGGGGGGGGGGGGGAGAGGGGGAGGGGGGGGGGGGACTCACATGTGTATTGGCAGTACAGGGACATGCCCCTTTGATTGCCCCTATTTCAGACCTAATTTTCAATTCTCTAGATACTCTGAATGACAAAAATTCCATTCACAAGCCGCCCAGCCCCGCTCGCAAGACCCTCGTTACGAAACATCTCAGTTCCCTAGCCTTGCCAGAGTGAGCACCATCGTATGCGAGAGCTGCATGCACGGATTCACAACTCCCTCCGCTATAGCAGCTCCATGCCGCTAATGCCCACATATATGTACATGCACAGCGCTAGCGTGCACCATACCCACTGAACAGCGATCCTGTTCCGTAGACCCTGTTTTTCACACCATCTGACCGCCCGGTATATATTGTGTTCCCAAGAAGTTCAACCCATATATTACCCTTGTGATCATCAGTTCCTTAGACCCCTATTTCAGGGTTTACGTGAGGCACACCCCCATCAAAAAATAATTTGAGTGCCCCCCCCCTTCCCCCCAAGACAATCTCCTCCATCATGAGAGAACTCTTTCTAGGAAAAAGAAGTTTGCCTCTTATAAAGGCCTATTAAAATCAAGCAGTATTTCTGAGCTGTCTTGAGCATTTTTATTTTTTTAGAGAAACAAGGAAGGTTTTAACTTTGCAGCAATGATAAGAAGTATAAATATCAATGCAAACAACAAAAATTATGATTACATGGCTCCACTAAAAAACCAATGGATATATTGCATGAATTGAAAAGTATGAAGAAAAAAAACCTTAATTATGAAAATATTACTACATAACTGTACATGTACATAAATGATCAGGCTCCATCAAAAACCAATGAATATAAAGTATGAATTTGCGTCATTGGCAGGAATCTTTTATACTCATCAGCAGATAAGAATTAGTTGCGAAGCTTGAAGTGAAGTTCACTCTGATGTCAAGTAGTCTACAGGCACAGACTCTGATTGAAGCTTTGATCTCTAAGAGAGTCTTGAGACAAGGTAAGTAACAAATACAACTTGTAATATTCACTACTGAATGATATGCACCATATAAACTACAACATTTTTGCTTCAAATTAGGAGACCTTCTACATGTACATTCTCGTCAGGGACCTTAGGCTGCATATTCAGACCATTTTCCTTTAGGAAAAAATTTCGCACAGTAAGCTAGATGTCCAGATGGTTCTTTCTTTGCAGATAATTTACAGAAATATTGAGGCTAATTCATTGAAAAAGAAAAGGATTATGAATTCAATGGTTTTTAATTTTGTGACACATGCAAGCAGCACCCCCACATGAACAATACATTTCACATTGAAATACTTTTTTTTTATAATGCGTGGTGGGTATGTGCCGCAGAGGGGACCCCCATTTTTACACTCAAATTTCTGTTCCAAGGCATAGCATTTTTATGAGTATTGAGAAAAAGAACAAAGAAAGCCGCTCCAAAGCAAAGCATTTTCTTCTTTCATAATATTGAGAAGAGAAGACAGAAATCTGCTCCAAAGCTCCATTGATCCGCTACACTGAGCTGCAATTTCGGTGAAAAGCGGCCACAGCGTAGAGCGCTGTCCGACCATCGCCTCTGCGCAAGCGCACCCGGCGCCAGTGCCGCCGGGCTAGCTGCATGCTCCATTCCATAGGGATGCATAAGCACTCACACGCAGGCGACCCGTTCCAAGGACCCCCGTTTTTTTTAAACATTTGTAGTTCCGAGGACCCTCCTTTTCACAATAAGCCCACTCCAAAGGCCCTGACTTTTTGTCTTGCCTGTGGCACAACCCTACCACTTTTTTGGTTGAGTACCCCCCCCCACCGGTGATTAGCATTTGTGTCAGAGACACTGGGTTGAGTTCATTGTCTTGCTTAATATGGAAATTTAAAAACATTCCCAAGGTCTGTTCTCCATATATAGTGTAAATTACATCCTATTACCATGTAACCTTATCATACATGCACATGCCTGATAAAATAGCCTCAAGGATATTCTTTTAAATTATTGCGACATTAAACATCTGCCCCCATGGGGTATATTTTGTACATCCCCAAATAGGAAAGTTGCAACTGCCACTTCGTGTAAACATAGTGGAATTCTAGATGAAATTAATGAGCTACCAAGATATTGTTTAGGCCTACCAATAATGCAATTTTATGAATATGTTGTGGCAATACAGCACACGCAAGGGTGTGCGACAAGCACGAAGCAGTTGCACCAAGTGAATTCTCATTATATTATGAATCCCCAAGATGCCTACATGTACAGGTGGTTTTGTCACTTTTTACAGAACCATTTCTTTTTGATAAATGTGCATTAATTATTTTTTATAGAATGGATGAGAAAATCCCCGCAATCTGATTGGTTGAGAGCTATGCAAGAATTTTTACTGGGCTGCACGAACGATATCCCGATAATCAAAACGATATCCACTGTAAACAAGCTATCGCCCGAAAAGGTCATTGTGATGTCATCGCGCATGTACTGTTACGCTTGTTTACGTCAAAATTTTGAATTTTCGATCAAGGCAGAATGAATCAAATAAAGGATGCAAAATGATCTGTAAGTACAAATCTGGTACCGTAATTGTCATTGGGATTAAAACTGCCCGCATACTTGTTAGTTGAGAAGTCCAGACATACGATCTAATGTCCTGAGCCCTGAGCTGTGAACAGCCAAATTAATTCTCCACTGCACTGCAGGCCCAGGCAGCTGCAAGCGCTGGCCCCCGGCGCGGCCCGGGCATACACACAGCTAAATTGGAGGTCGGAGGCTGCCTCAAGATCTTGTCAATGCAAAGCTGTATTTGGCATTTTGGGTATAATAATGCCTTTGTGCCAACATATTATGCAGTTAAGCCCATATTTATGTTGTCCAGGGTTATCAAAGTGTCTGCATTACATTTTGGAATTTTCATGCATCCGGTAAATAAATCATGCGTCCGGTAAAAAAAATCATGCGTCCGGTAAATTTTTTCATGCGTCCGGTAAATTCAATTTACCGGACGCATGAAATTATCATGCATCCGGTAAATCATTAATTTTTGTATTTTATTCAATAAATTTTTTCCATTCTATAAAACAGATGATGCATGGGTTTCTTTCGTGGGTCAGTGGAACTGTGTGCACGCGGTAACTTTGGCATTATGGTCTAAACCCACTCGGCTGCGCCTCGTGGGTTAAACCATGCCAAAGTTACCTTGTGCACACAGTTCCTACTGACCCACTCTAACCCATGCATCATTTGTATAATAAAACTGGATGGCAGAATGAATTTGAGGTGGATAGTTTGTTCAAATCCCTCCAAATTTGCTAGTATCTACTCTCTGCATGCAAGACAAAAATAAAAAGCTGACAATTTCACCAAAATCAGATGTTTATGTTAAAGAAGAAAATTCTTAAGTTTTGCATCTGCAAAATGCACATCCAATATTGAAATGTGCATGCCAATGATGTAAAACCATTTTGATCCCTCCCTAAAATGTAAAATTGCCATTATTGTATTAAACTTTAAGTTTGAATATTGTCAAAGTCTGAAAAATTTGAAATAATGTACAGTTCATACCATACAAAAGATATAATAAGTGACATTGTCAACTCACTATTACTTGTGCATATTAGCCTCAGCTGTTTTGTGAAAATAAGAGATATTTTAAAATGTCATAACTTTTTTTATTTTACATATGATTTTGATAATTTCTGCATAATTTTTGTTTGATTTGTTTTAACTCCTCAACTTTTTGTTGGGATGGACTTGCCCTTTAATTAGCTCTCTCTTCTTACTGTTGTACATGTATGTAAGCTACGCCTCATTTTTATCATTTTTGTACATTTTTATAAATTGTCTTTGTAATCAATCTTGAAACTATTTTCAAGTGAAAAGTCATCTACATGTAGTACAGGCTGGTACATGTATGATCCTGCTGCCTTCACTGATTTTTATCCATGGTATTTCTACATATTTCTCAAAATTCCCTTTCTCTACAATTCTGTCTGCAAGCTCTCTCCTATTCTCTCTATTCTTAAGCATTCTGTTTAAATGATGATAGGTCCCTTTCTCACTATTCTGCCATACTTGTACTTTGGCAAAAGGAAGCAAGTTACAAAAGTATCATTTGTTGCAAACGAGCAATGTACATGTACGTTCGTCATTTTATAGGTGTCAATGCAATTTAAGAGCATATTTTCCTCAATATCTTTCCATAGAACGATCATTTCTTCCCAAAATTTTGCCTGAACGTGCAACATGCAAACTACAAAGGGTGTTTTAGAAAAAACAACTCACATAATTTAACTGATGTGTCACTTGCTTCCTTTTGGCAAAGTTGGGCAGTATATTGTACATTTTGTCTCCGGTGGTTTCCAACCCATTAATTTTCTCCACTCTATATCTCATCTACTTGCCTCGTCACATGCTTAGCTATATATTGGTCCTGCTTTTACTTGTATTCCCTCCCAATTCAATAGGGCGGACCTCACTTTTTAAAATACACATAAATTTCCCTTCCCCAAGCTCTCTCTTTTCATCGCCCCTCCCTCTCTGACTCTTGCTTTCCCTCTCCAAATGCCTCTCTGGCCACCTCCACCGCCCCTCTACCTTTTATTTCAGTTTATTTTTTTTTTTGGGGGGGGCAAAATTGACCAGGGCCCCCATGCAGTTTGCTTCTGCCCCTGCCCCTCTCCCTCTCTATCTCATCCTCCTTCCCAGCCCTTTATTCATAAAATCAACTGATATTTTGATTATTAAATAAAATCACTACTGAGACCATCCAAAAAAAAAATTATGTTTCTTTCGGCTGGCAGGTACCAAACCAGCCTGACTATACTATGGTTGCCCTGCGGTAACCATTAGCCTGTAAAAACAACTATCGTAGGCCCATGTAGACATGTAATCTGTTTGAAATGATTTGGACAATTGAGTAGTATACATGTTCACGAGTGCCGCTGATTATCTAGCAGGGCAGTTACAAACAAAAATACAATGAAGGTTGAATATATCGCATACTTTCGTAATTCCGAAGCTTCGTTATTCCGAAGGTTCGTAATTCCGAAGGTTCGTTAATCCGAAAACGAAATAAGGTTCGTAATTCCGAAGGTTCGTTAGTCCGAAAACAAAATGAGGTTCGTAATTCCGAAGGTTCGTTAATCCGAAAACGAAATGAGGTTCGTAATTCCGAAGGTTCGTAAATCCGAAAACGAAATAAGGTTCGTTAATCCGAAAATTAAATAAGGTTCGTATTTCCCAAAATGAAATTAATTCATTTTGGTAACAAGAACGGTGCTGTTCTTGCAAGATAATAGGATATTATGCAATGATAAACTAACGAACGATGATATGTGTGTGTTGTGGCCAAAGCATGTATTGATTTAAGAATAGGCGCCCGGATCAAACATACGCTTAATTTCGATTTTATCTGACAAATGCTGCCCAAGCAAATGGTTTAAAGATGCAGCTAGGGGATTAAGTGTGTTGGTCGTTTGCGAGTAACCTCCAGGTAATAGGATTTGTATTGGAGGGGATGTCATTTTTAATAAGAGCTTCTCCTGAAAATTAATCTAAAATGTATACACGTACTTTAAATAAAGTATTTATTTTGAAAAAAAAGGAATTTCCCATATTGGAAAAATAGCATTTCCCTGTTATTTATTTAGGGGTACCCAAGTGCCCCCTGCTATCCCCCCCGGCCGATCCAACTTTCGCCAATGGGGGGGGGCAAATTTTTTTCACCCATAATTTCCCGGATCGGCAGCTTTAAAGTTGATTTTTTGTCTGTTTCTTTGAAAGGGTATTACTAATAGCCAATAATTATTATAAAATAAAGTAAATATGTAATAATATCATAAGCCCTTGTTAAATAATGCAAGCGCGAAACGCGAACTAATGTATAGTTTCCGTTGAAAATTGGAGGGGATGTCATTTTCAATAAGAGCTTCTACTAGTAATAAAAATAAAAACAATGCCTTGGTAAATAATACCAATGTTATCATTATTATTATGTCTTATTAGGCCTACATGAAATTTCCAAAAGTTTGAGCTCATGATTCGTTCGCAACATCTCACAATAATGCCCTTTTAACAGTAATTAAGTCCATAATTGACCAAAAAGCGAGTTTTACAACTTCAGATTTGATTTTTTTCCAAACCACTTGCTTGCTACGCTTTCTCGCGAAAAATAAAACCGAAATATATGTTATTAATCAGAAATAAATTTAAAAAACTTTGCTCAACTTAATTACTAAAAAACACACAACTTCTTTACACAGATGATATTGGTGAAAATATCCGTTTGCACCAAAATACCCTTTTTGGCATATAAGTGCACTTAAATCAATACATGCTTTGGCCACAACACACACATATATCACCGTTCGTTAGTTTATCATTGCATATTCCTGTTATCTTGCAAGAACAGCACCATTCTTGTTACCAAAGTGAATTAATTTCATTTTCGGAAATACCAACCTTATTTAATTTTCGGATTAACGAACCTTATTTCGTTTTCGGACTTACGAACCTTCGGATCAACGAACCTTATTTCGTTTTCAGACTAACGAACCTTAAGAATAATGAACCCTATTTCGTTTTCGGATTAACGAACCTTTGGAACAACGAACCTTATTTCTTTTTCGGATTATCGAACCTTCGGAACAACGAACCTTACTTCGTTTTCGGAATAACGCCACAAATGTTCGGATTAACGAACCCTTTTTCGTTTTCGGATTAACGAACATCGAGGTATAGGCAATTTACGTGTTTCGGAATTACGAACCTTCGGAATTACGAAGTGTAACCGAATATATTTTTTAGATTTTTTTCTTCATAAAAGTGTATACTGCATTCAATGCAAATAAACACGGAGTTCAAGTTAAAACCAGGATACCATGGGTACATTGTTGGAATCGGCTTTCAAACCTTCTTGACTTAATTTCTGCAGCTGTGAGCCTCAGATGACCTCTTAATTCCGACATCAAAGTTCCCTCACTACCTCTAAACATCGTCTTTCCATGAAAAACTGCCTCAACCGGCGGAAAAAAAATGATGAATTGGTATCGAGCGAATGAATCTTTCATGTGTCTCAGTAGTCCTCTAGCCTTTCAGGGCAAACACATTAGTGAAGCACCGGGAGAGATATAACTTGTTTTTATCGACGATGTCCCAAAGAAAAACGATTATCTTGCATCGTACTGTATGTCAAAGAGAAAGATACCCAATTCAGATCCTTCATCAATGCCCTTGTTTAACTCTCCTTCATAATTCTGTGTAAAACAGAAAAAAGCTCTTTTCGTCTCATTATCTGCTCCTAGCAAACAACAAGGTGGCATGCTTTCAGCTGGGAGCCATGCATGTGTCACTTAATATCATTTTACAGAAGTGTGCTTTTGTCACGTAGAGACGTGGTGAACTTTATAACAAACACCACATTTAACATGAAAGAGAAGCAAAAATAATGCTGATGATGTATTCAATCTAAATTTTCATCCAGTGGAATGACATTTAGAAGTAAAAAAATGTGGTTGGTTTTGTAATTCATAATCAACAAGGGAAAATCCCTTTATGACTTTGGTCTTGTTAGACTTTTGAACCCTGGACTTAGATTTACATCAAAAGATTTGAATTGAATCATTTGTGATCGAAAAATAAATCTTTAAGAATTAAATATAAATCTATAATTTGGTTCAGTCACTTACCACAGGGCACAGTTGAGTGAAAGTTACTGTGTGTAATAGCTTTGCCATCCAATGGTAGGCTTAACAGCCAATCAAAATCAAGCATACCAAGAAAATTACCATTTTATGGCGAACCATAGCAGTAATTTTTATTCAATAGTACCCAATATTTATTTTAACTAACTGTAATAATATGCAGTTTCAATTAATAATGATTGAGAATGGCAACCTAAAATGCTGAAAAAATATTTTGAAGAGTAATTCTGTCATCCTACATCCAGAGATCTCACTCAAATTGGCTAATTTTATTTTGGCATACTGCCCACTAAAAAAAGTTTAAAAATTGATGAGAATTCCTGAAAAAAAAACATCTGTGAACACTCTCAGTCTCCAGCATTGAATGCATTAGGAACCATTCTATTTTTTCATGATTAAAGCTTTAAAAACAAAAACTTCTTGACTCAAAATTAACACGAAAACACCCTAAAAGTACACATCAGACAAGAGCTAGATGCATCTCTGTATCACACTGAGTATTAAAATTACTTATTTTTACTTCAAATATTTGATATCTTTAATCATGTTAATAACGTAATGCTCATATTGTGTCAGGATTTTCAGTTAATAAACTGAAGATAACAATTTCTAAGATATTCTGAAAACTCGAAAATAATTCCCTTTCCCCTATTAAAGACATTATCCCTCTCCTTCCCTTTTGGTCCATCTGTCTGCCCCCTCTTCCTTTTTCATTCTCTTTCTAATTGAGCTTTAAAATCCTTTGCTTTTAATTAGCTAAATTAGACTTAGATTTGTCACCTTTCCCCTTCTAAGAACGATGAAAATGATGGCGCATATCTCCATTACTTTGAATTTAGATTAGCTGAATTTTATCTGCACATCTCTTCTTTCTTCATTGGCAATTAAGAAATGTCATAGATCGTATGCAGTCCCTGGTGAAGGACGAGATGATATTGGCAAGCCTCTGTAGCTTCAAGCGGATCTCTCTCTAAATCCTCGAGAGATTTCCGTAATTGAGAGGAAAATTTCGAGATCTGTTGAGGTAGCGAGTGTTACAAGAGGAAAGGATCAAGAAAGGACATTTGAGAAATCAAGTATTATATGCCATTCCATTTCAAGAAGGTAAGATGGGTCCAACGCATGCCTGTATCTGAAGCATATGTACATGTACGTATGTGGATAGATGAAATCTGTAGATCAATATATATTTGAAACAAAAATTAAGCAAAGATATGCCTATTACATGCAAACAAAGAATAGTTGTAACTTTCTTTATAGGATTAGGAATGTATTTTTGCTTTAAAATAAGATTTTTATTTGCTTTAAATAAAATGAAATTTTGTTATTCTGATAAGAATCAATCATCGTTTTATATTTCATTAAATTGAGGAAAAGTAAAAGAGAGAATAGGGAGGAGAAATAGAAAGAAAAGAAAGAAGATGGAGGAAAAGGAGGAGAGAATGGAGTGAAGAAAAAGAAAGAAGATGAGAAGGACTGGAGGAAAAGAAGGAGGGGAAAAGGGAGGAGAAAGAGACAAAAGTAGGGGGAGAAGTGGAGGAGCAAAAGAAAGACAAAAGAAGAGAATGGGGAGGAGAAATAGAAAGGAAGAAGTTGAGGATGAGAATGGGGTGGAGAAAAAGAGAAGAGAAGAGGTGGAAAAGAAAAGGATGAGAGAAGAATCAGGAAGAGAAAGAGTCAGAAAGGGTGAAGAAGAAATTAAAGGAGAGGAGGATGGACAGGAGAAAAAAGATGGGCAGAACAAGAGGAGGAAAAGGAGAAGAAAAGAAGGAGAGGAGAATGGGGAGGGAAAAGAGAAATAAGAGGGGGAAGTACAGGATCAAAGGGAGAAAAAGAGGAGAAAAGGGAAGAGAAAGAGAAAGGAGAGCAAGAATGCGAGAAAAAAAGAACGGAAGAGGGAGTGAACAAAATAATGAGAAGCTGAAGATGAAAGAGGAAGAAGCCGATGCCAAGGCGAAGAAGATGGAGATTTTAAATCTCGATAAAAGGGTTTAGAGTATAATTAACACTACTGGCTGCCATTCTCTTGAATAGGAAAGCAAGAGGAAACCAACCATGTGAATACAGATATATATTTTTTTAAAATCCACTCCCGTCTTTGGCTGGTCTCTTTAAAGACAGATCTATCAAATCCTTGTAAATCTCATCAAATGCCATCGTATCCTCTAACTCAAACCAACATTCACTGAAAACCAGAAAAGGTACCGGTATTAACATTTCACTTCGCTTTACGAATACATGTTAAAATGTATATTACGGTTTCTCTAGCAAGCTATGCAAAATTTTTACATAAAACTCATTTATAAAATTGAATGCATGCATTCCAACAACTACTGTATATGCTGCTGATACATATACATGTACGTAAAACAAAAACGACAGATTTTTATAAAAACAGCGTCGCTTTGACAATGACATTGCAGTCAGTTTCTTCATTTTCTTGTCAAGTAAAAAAATAAAAGTAAATAAAAAACATCATACATGTACATGTATAATGTATTAAAAGTGACAGTAACATAAAGCCTGCAGAAAAAGATAAGCTATATTAAATTTGACTCTATAACCATGGAGTTTACCAGAGGCAATCGTGCACAAACCTTTATTTTGCGCTTTGCTTGGCTTATGTACACGTATGTCTGAAATAAATTAGTAATTTTATGCATGTACAGTATATTCAACTCTGCCATTTCTGAGCTAAATAAGAGATAGGATTTATACACCACTGATTGGAATGAGGATGGTGGAAATTCATCAGGGATTAAAATTATGCTGATTTTGAAATCTCTACTATCAGTCAAACTGCAGCAACACTGTAGCACAATAAGCTACATGTATTCAGCTTTAAATTCAGCTTTTGTACTAGCACAACTAATGACATTTTATACAATTCCCTTGCATTTTACTTCAAGAAATCAAAGTCAGGGTCCCGTCTTACAAAGAGTTACAATTGATCCGATCAATCGTAACTATGGACGGCCAGCAACATCAACATCTATCATGCATGTTTGTTCAAAACATTTTTTAGCTACGGTATGATGTAAATTTATGCATAATTATTATTTTCTTGAAATTCTCTGCGCCTTTCTTTGCATACAGAGGACATTGTGCAAGTTTTTCGTAGAAAAAAATTATGACACTGATGAATTTCCATAGAGTTATGATTAATCGGATCGATCGTAACTCTTTGTAAGACGGGCCCAGATTGAATTCATG
Source organism: Lytechinus variegatus (assembly GCF_018143015.1). Taxonomy (NCBI): domain Eukaryota; kingdom Metazoa; phylum Echinodermata; class Echinoidea; order Temnopleuroida; family Toxopneustidae; genus Lytechinus; species Lytechinus variegatus. The sequence goes on along the minus strand of NC_054752.1, from coordinate 21,532,882 downwards.
GTATATATTTTAAACAGAAATAGATAATACCAGTAATTAAACTCACTACATTGGTACTGTGTCCCTAAATGCGACTTTTTGCAATCAAATACAAAGTTAAACTGTGTGAAAGTCACCTTCCCAAGTGTTAACAGACTACATGTCATTACTTAATTTCATGTTCATATCTAGAGATGTTATCAAGGACCGTGGAACCGGGGGAAGGGGGGGAGGGAAGCTCCCCTTCCCATTTTTCGCCAAAACCATACATGTACAAAACCAACAAAACAAACTACCATCTGACTGTGATGATTTTTTGGGATGGTCAACCCCTCCCCATGGATTCAAAAACATTCCAAAGCCCCGGTATATTATATAATTTCTTATCATGGATTTGAGAATGAGAAATCATACAAAAAGGAAAAATTGTATTTTGCAGTGGGATCTTATTTTCAAAGATTGAATTCTGTTCTTATTCCATATAAACCTTGCATAAAAAGTTAAAACTCATTAATATTTTAGCAGTCAGATGCATCATCCTTATATAATTTCTCTTCAAGAACGCCTATTGAAGAAATGCTCCCTGAATGATTAATTGGAATTCTTCGTTTAGAGCAAGAACGCGATCTTCACCGAACAAGCGCCTCCGTGGCTTGCGGCACTTCTTGACCCGAAACTTGATCTATTATGAGCAGAGACAGCTAGGGGCAAGGCTCGAAATTTACAATTCCATGGCGGCAAACCATTTGGAAAATTGGTTAGAACTATATCCCATTAACTCATAAAGCATGGCGACGAACGTTTGTTTTTATTACAATTTCCAAAATAGGAATCTATGTTGCATAAACTGTTCGGCTGATGTTGAAGTCAAGAGTGTTTCTATGGTAATGGTGACCTTTGAAAGGGGGTTATAGGCATTATTATGAATAGCTATTATCTATCATAATCCACGTTCTATCCAGGCTACATGTCATGCTAACCTTTTGTTTTCTGATTACTATTCAAAAATTGAACTGCCAATATGCAGTTCATTTCCCTGTTCACATGTATAAATTAATGATTTTTTTTTTTTTAGTATAGTATTTATTTCAAACCATATCAAACACAAACAATAGTACAGAATACAACATCATAGAACTCAGAATGATAGGTTTGGGACCCCAGTGAAGCACAGCTTGTTAACGGGGCCCCTTTACATAGTAAGCAACATATTTACAATGGGTGTAACTTATCTTATGAATAAATGATTTGACAGTATAATAAAAGGGGTAGGTTATAAAAATAGAGATGTTTCAGCTTGCCTAGGGTAACCCTTGTAACAGCCTAAATGAAGCAGAGCCAGAACATTCCCTAAAGCATCCTACAACCTCGTTCATTAAAATCGGTCCAAATTTGTGAGTGCATAAAATCGGTCCAAATTTGTGAGTGCATCACATCAACTGTACATGTACCTGGCTCTACTTACTTTAGGTGCATGTAGTAACACCTAAAATTTCATACTCATGTTCATAATCATCCTCTTTGAACTACATATATTTTTTCTTGGATCTTTTTTATTTCTTATTTAAAAAAAAATCAAGTTCCAGTTCACCGAAGTAACATGAAGGGAGTCACTGGTTTCATTTAAACCCATATTCAAAGATTTATGCCCTAATTTAACACCATATTTCATTTTTTTTCATTATGGTAACATTTTTACCAAGATATATTAAAGAGTAGTGAGGATGGCATACTAATCAATCATTTGTAATTCAGCTTCATGTATATTTCTCAAACTAATTATATTTGTGCTCGGAGGAAATCCAAGCATTCCAATTGAATTCTCATATAGCATAGTCATTCATCAAAATTTCAATTGGATTATCGTGGGAGATACATGGTATTAAAGTAACACTAACAGAAAAGGATAACACTCACATGCTTAGTTGTGATGTTAAGACAAAAATCAAGAAGTTTATACAGGTGTATCAATCAATTTTTTTCAATTTTAAGATAATTTTCCATGCACTACGAACAAAGCGTCACTAATAATGTTTTCTTAGAAAAATTGTTTTGATTTGGGGATAATTCATTTTTTCTGAAACGAAATGATTATCCTTTCTGCATTCCTTTTCTCTCTGTCTCGACCTCCCCTCCCCTGCTTCTTTCTCTTTCTTTTTATTTCCCTTCTCTTTGTACATTTCTATCTGTTGCATTTATCACCTTTTCTTATGTTTTCATATAATGTTTATGTACATTCTCCTTTTATTATTCATCTTGGTCTTTTTAAAAGAAAAAAAAGTCTGTAAACATTTACTGTATGTATGAATAAATGCACCATTTTGAAGAAAAACACAAGATAAAAATCTGTGAGTTATATTGCTTTGCAGATCTTAACAAAATACATACATGTATTACATTCAGCTACAATTTGCAGAAAATGCCTTGACAATGTGAATTCAAGATCTGCCTGAAAAACCTGTCATTGCTGTCCAGGGCCATTGTAAACAACTGAATCATGAAATTTGCCACAACCAAATCAATGGCCAGTAAAATCATTTAAGAAAATAAAAGAGAAAGCGGAAAAGCAGCAGACAACTGCGAAAATGACGATAATGCAATCTAAAGCCCAAGCAAGGAGAATGCTCTCCAGCGAACCATACAGACATACCTCGCCCACTTCGACAGAATTTTTTTTCCTACACACATTAATAGCAGTCGTGAGTGGTGCCTGCACGGATGACATCCGAGAAAGTATCTCGTGACTTTTGCCTCTGTACAGAGCAAATTTATAGGCTTTTATGTCATCTCGTATTTCAAGATTTCTCTGAGTTCTTGAAATATTGAGGGAATGGAGAGAACAACTCCGATTTAATCTCGTTGAAACATTGGATGATGTTGACTGCAACTGACAAGAAGATAAAATTTGGCTTCAGGGGGATGAGAAATATTATCCAGTGAGCGTGATCATTATCGAAAATGAAAATAATATCAGATCCTAAACAAGCAGTAGCCCCGGTCTCAAAGTTTCTCATTAAGTCTACAAAGAAAGCATCCTGGGGCACATTATTTTCTGAAATATTTCATACTGAGTTATTCTTTCTCTCTCCCTCCGTCCCCCTCCTTCTTTCTTTCTTTCTTTCTTTCTTTCCTCCTTTCTTTTTTGTTGTTGATTACTTTCAAATTATTTCCTGCTTTCCTAAGTTTTAACATGAATTTCATAGGAGAGATAAACTATTACATCACATGTAGTAAAGATCATCATTTTTACTATCCAACATTGTAAACCATAATCATTATCTAATAATCACTATTAACAAGAAATTATTCCTATGATTATTATTATTATTATTTGCCTAAAGGCTGCCATAGGTTTATTCTGTAAAAAAGGCAGGGGATAAAGTGGAATCAAATCTACAGTTAATTATGACAAATTTTAACACTGGGGGAGGACAGAAGAACTCCCGCTGCACTCTAAATTCCAAGGATTTAAAATAAATCCACATAGGCTGTGAATAGTGACAAGCCATATATTAGATTTAGATTTAAACCTTGTTGATTTAAATATATATCTAAAAGATTTGAATATAAAATCTTTAAGTTAACCCTTATCCTTGGAATTTAGAGTGTAACATTACATCATGTAGGTGCAAAGTGATTATCATCAGTATTATAATAGATCATTTTGTCAATATCATTTAATCATCATGATAAGAACCCTGTTATAATTAAATCATGATTTGTCATCATTACCATTACAAATAACAACACCATCATCATCACCAGAAACATCACATTTTCAGATACAACAAGAATTGAACAAAGTTGAAGAAAGATCCATCTTTCCTTCACCTTTACTTCCCCCTCTTTCAACAATCATTTGTCAAAATTTGAAAATCTCTCTCTCACTGTCGTGCAAACCCTCTAACAATCACGCACTCTCTTTCTCTCTTCCTTTACATAGTTTATTCTCCATCAACTAGACATCCATTCAATTTCACTGATGACTTCAAAAATTGTGTACTTACCCCCTGTTGCGATATAAATTTTAGTGATGTTGTGGCCATAAAACGGAAACTGAAAAGGCAACCGAACCTCCTGAATATTAAACAAAACATTAGAAAAGTCATCAATAATGTTGTTTGAATGATGAAATGTCAGTGAAAATTTAGAGATTGAATGCAAGAACTGATTTTACAACCAAGATCAATTTGGTAATTAATTGAATATAGATTTCTCGCAAGACCCATTATTGTACATAGAGCCCCCTCTCCCCCTCTTCTTCTTATCCATATTTCTCTCCATTTTCTTCATTATCATATCTCTCTTTCCTCTTTCTTTCTTTCTTTCTTTCTTTCTATCTTTCTTTCTTTCCTTCCTTCCTTCCTTCCTTTCTTACTTACTTTCTTTCTTTCCTTCCTTCCTTCCTCTCCTTCTTTTTCTTCTTCTTCTATTTCTTCTTCTTCTCCTACCGTAAATAGGTTGAGTGGCACAAGGCATTCTTCTACCTCCTTGCATTTCTTTTCCCTCCTTCAGCTTTTTCCCCTTCCTCCTTCTTCCTCTTTGTCCACTTCTTTTTTTTCCTTTCTCATCTGTTTTATGTCTTCAAACTTCTTTATTTCTTGCATCCTTTCTTTCTTAATATCTTTTTTGTGCATTCTTCTTCATATTTGCTTCATAATTCTTCTTCCTCCTCCTCTCACTCTCCTCACTCATTTCCTCCACCTTTTCCCTTTCAAAAGGGGCTTTTTCACAATTGCTCGTACGATCGTTTGCTATCATTTGGTCACAATATATGTTGCACACAATCGCAACGGCTGTAAGCAGTCGCACCACCCATTGTGAAAGGGGATCTAGAAAGATCAATTGTATATTAATGATGTTGATATTGATGAAAAGACTAAAAACTTACCCCTGCTGTAAGATGGCTATCAGATAGAGCATCATGAACATCTACTACAGTGTATGGACTACCCATTTCGAGATTCTGAAAATATTCTTGACCATCAGAATAAAAATTTGATGTGTAGTAGTCATGATCATCCTGTAGCATATAGAAGAAAGAAAAAAATGTCTTAGATAGAATAAATTCGAAAAAAAGTCGAAACCCTTTTGTGTGCCTTCTTCGTCTTTGCTTCATAATTCATAACCACCGTGGTGTAGTGTTCTGACTCTTGCTTTGTAATCAGAGGGTCATGTGTTCATGGCCTGGCGTCCTTTGGCAAGGCATCAATCCACACTTTGCCACTCTCGACCCAGGTGCTAATTGGGTACCGGTAGGAAACAACCACCACTGTGGTTGGTATAGCAAGTGTTCATGCCTATTATTACAAGCTACTAAAAAGCTATGAATCCAGTGATGTGGTAATAATAATTGTGAAGCACTTTGAACAGTCGTACATGTAGATTGACAAAGTGTTGTATAAAGCCAATTATTATTTCACAGCCAATACTGTAGATCAGCGAAGGCAAATTTAATCCCAACATCAATATAGAAAATTTAAACACTGGAGCATCAATGTGCTGACAAATTTATAGAAATAAGAAGTCAAAGAAAAATACAAATTTCAAGTTTCACTTTATACATGTACATGTATTTCCACAAGACAGATTTTACAATGTACATGTACATCCTGGGGAGCGTTTCATCAATATTTTCATCCGACAAGTTGTTAGATCTGACATCTTTCCATGATTTTGATTGGCTGAGAGGCACTTTTCCTATGGTAAATGTCCGATAAAATAGGACTTGTCGGATAAAACGTCCGACAAGTCCTTTCATGAAACGCCCCCTGGACAACGTTATTGGTGTTACATGTAATTGTTATGCTTCTTTTCTTTGGGTGGAATTAATGAGGCAGTGATGCTGTGGAAAACCAACTCTGAATTTATTATTAGCACACATGTAGATATCCAATGTTAAATGGCAAGACTGAAAGAAAAAAAGTTAAATGGCAAGCATCAAAGCCAAAATACAGGCACTTCTGCAAAGAAAGCAGCTTTTTTTAAGGTTCATTGCACTCGTTTCTATGCATATGGATGGCAGTATGGGCTTTCGTTCATTTAACAGACCCAATGGGGATCCATCTGTCAAGCAAAGTAAGTACAAACAAGGTCAGAAAGACGCTTCTAGCCGGGAGAATAAGATTGAATGAGCGATAAAGGCATCTACAAGGAGATAAAGAGGGAAGGAGATGCGGTTTGAGCCTTGAGAAAATAACACGTCAAGACTGAGCATGGACCGAAGATGGTCAGCGGAATTGATGAGGGAACAGAAGCGGGAGAAAGGGACAAGTTCACCGGGATTCAATATGTTGATATAGCTGCACCATGGCAACCAAAAGCTGCTCAGCGTAATTAAATCTGAGCGAGACGAGACATCGAAGGTGATAAGGAGAGTGACGATCTGTCGTGACAGGTTTCATCCACACAAAAGTACAACATTATAGTGACCATTTTATCAAATAGCATCAAATACATGTATAATAACTACTTGTCATTATCAATACTAGAGAACATGCACAGTGTACATAGTGTAGGTTCCTTCACGTTGTACATGTACATGGTAGTTACCAAGTATCAAAGCCTTTTCTTACTTAAACGTAGTTTTAGGTGATATCTCCTTGGTTTTAGTCAAGGTTAATATTCCAAATTCATTACATTTATACTCAATCAATGTTTTATTGATATGCAAAAGTACATTAGCCATGTACATGTACTGTATACATATACACATTCTTTCATTTTACATTAAATATATCAAGTACCATATCAAATTTAGAGAAAATATAAGGGTGTGTTTTAATATTTGTTTTGCTTGTTTGATTTTTAAAAAAATAACTTACATGTACATGTAAGCCCTTATAAATGCCACCATGTGTCCTGTAAACCCTTTCTAAAACCCTAAAAGCAGGAATAGTCTACATTTTTGTACATTTTTTTTTCTAGTAAAGGAGGATGTATGTATTCTACATGTAAATAGCATATTATTTTAATAATTATCAATTAAATTCAATGTGAAAGAGGCAATGTGTTCTGTGCTCTCTGTATCTTTGCAAAATAACCGAACAGGGTACCGGTACATTCCCAAATATGTATTGAAATCACTTTGGAAACTAACAATTATTGTCTTCCCTTTTCCCAAAACAAGTGATTCCCTTTAGTATGAAAGGGGCAATGTGTTTGCTTGCTACATTTTTGTACGATGACCAAGCAGGATATATGTACCTGTAGGCCTGACTCGGTATTATTGTGCACTGAACAGTGTCAATGGGGAAATCTTCTTCCCAAATACATGCACTTACATGTATACAAACCACACAAGCTCATTGTAATTCCTGTATGACTTAATCACAAAGCACTATGCATGACTATTCTTTTTATATTTATATATTGCAGAAAATTTTTGAACTTTTTATATTTTGTTATTTACATTTTTGTACACAATCTACATTCAAGAATGAGACTGTATCAATTAAACACAACATTGCACACTAACACTATAACATGTCGACCTATTTCAAAATTCAATTTTCATGTACATGTACATAAAATTGTAGCTTTATCAAACTTTTTCTTTTTGTCTTCACCATACATGTATGTATGCTTCTTTAATATTCCCTATTAGATGAATTTTGTTATTTATCCCATCCACACGACCCTCTCCCTCCATGTGAACAGTCACCAAATTCAAAATAAAAAAGACATACCGGTACATGTATGATATGACAATAATCATTAGACCTATGACATTTGTGCATGTATACATTTGTCTACTGATTATATACTGAAATTCTCCATATTAACAAGAAAAGAATATACAGTAAGAAATGCACCAATGGGGGTGATAATGCTCTTTTGTATTCAGGATTTTTTTTTTTACTTCAATGATATAAACCAAAGTAGGTCATGTATACATACATGTATCACTGAGTGTACATTAGAATAAACCTCAACAGCTAATCATCTTAACCATTGTCAATCGGGACAATCCGGTACCAAGCACGGTCTAGTAGACAATAACAGGATAGTGCTTCCTACAATGTACATACTCCGATGACTTACATGTAGTTTGTCAAAAGCAGTTTTCAAATACTCCCATTCCTGTGACCTTCTCCCTCAATGTGAACAGGCACCAAATTGGCCTATTGTTTTTTTGCAAGGGCCAATATTTCACAAGCTTCAGCTTCATTTGGTCCCAACCATTTAAATATGCTTTGCAATTGATTTATACTTTATATTGGTTTAATGGTTTAATGAATTGAAATGAATTGAACTTTTGTGTTTACCATGATTTAAAAATGTACTGTACAATACAAAACCATCAAAAATCACTTGAATGTAAAAAGAACTACATGTAGTCTACATCATACTGTACATGTACTTGTGAGATGTTTTTCTAGGGTATAAAAGAGCCGATTTTCATAGTTCATCGCATGAGAAATACACTTCAATACGTCTCAAAGATTCAATTACCGTAATTCCCCGATGCATTCTTGTCATATTTCTGATGAAACTCATTAAAAAAAGTGGTATAAAATGAAAACTCATATTTAGTTTGACATTGACAGTTTTGACTTGCATTGACCGAGCAATGTTGAACTCAAGCATGAGACTGTATTGACATTATAAGTCATGCATGAAGGAACATATAATACTGCCAAACACCAAGACATTCTAAAGGTCGATATCATAAGATATACCTTGAAAAATCATACTTCTCCATGAACACACTCGTGCACTCATGCACGTGATATTCAACTTTGATTTCAAGATGAGGTTGCATTTGATTAAAAAAAACCCATACATGTACTTTCACCTTTCTAACTAATACCCTTTTCATAAACCCATCCTCCAATTAGCCGCCTAAGAGTGATGCGGATAATTCAATAAAAATTGCGTTCACAAACTCCGAAAATAAGCCGCATTATTTTTACGAGCGCCAGTCCTGAAAAAGGAGGATGGATAATCGTCATGGCAACCACACACACCCCTCCGATGCGGTTGCGTTGGAAAAGGGTGACCTTGTAACCGCTCCATGGCAAATATCCGCATTATTTGGAAATGCGTTCATAAACTCAAAATCTTGTCCCGATGCTCCTATTATGCGGATAATAGCAGCATCAAAATAATGCGGATACATGTAACTCTGGTCCTCCTCCAACTTTACGACCAAATTATGCTGCTATTAGCCGCATAATTGGGTTTATGAAAGGGGTATGTATAATTGTACATTCAGTACCAGAAGGCTAGTTGTACATTGTACATGTACATACAGGGAAGACCTTGTAACGAAAGAAATACATGCGTGATCAAATCACATGTACAATTCAGATCATACAATTTCAACAGGGTTATTAAGCAGCCAAGAATCAAGATTTCCATGATAAAAAAATGACAAAGTTTTAAAGCACAATCTGATTGCTTGAAAGGATATGAATAAACTACTTTCTGAAGATTCTGGCACCTAACTCTGTTATTCCAAATGTTATGGTGAACATCATCACAATAGGTTGTGAATATGAAAACCAATGCAAGAGGTCAGCACTTGTAATTTAAAATCTGAAAATACTCCACATCAGAAAATGGGTAAAAAGGAATGAATCCAAGATCTTCAAAGGCATGGACTTTTTTCTTTTTCAAATTCAGATTCAGGATTAAAGTAGAGTTTAAATCATTCAGCTTTCAAATTCAGTTCGAATCTATAAAACAAATATTGTGTGAAAGATGCAATTTAAATTACATGTATATCAAATTTATAAAAATTTACAATTCACTTTTAATTTATAAAATCTTCTTTACAACCATTGAAAAACAAAAAAAAACTTCTCAAGCATGGAATTGTGCAAAATAATAAATTTTCAATAGACCTGCAATGTATTAAACTGAAAAAGGATAATAAATCAGATTATCACATAGTTTTCAAGAGTACAAATGGAAATTCAAGTCAATGAAACTTTTAGGGTTTTTTTTCAAAAAAGAAAGTCTGCAACAAATGACTGCAATGCAAAGGAAAATGTTAATCCAGGGAATAATTTTCCTGGTATCGCATCGCAATTTGCTCCACAATTTTGAAAGACTGCTATGCATAAATTCTTTTTATATAGGACTGTACATTAGTGTTGAGAGCGTTTCTCATTTGAACAAAAATGTTATTCAAATTTATAAAGCAAAGTTATTCCCTGTAATCTGCAAGAAGTGTGGGCAGTTTCCTGTAAACTAATGTATATTTCCTCCTCTGGTGCAAAAACTTGGACATACAAGCAATACTGTGAAATACTCTGAAATGCCAAGGAATGCTCGGATAGTGGAAACATGAGAGAATTTTCATGACCAAATAGTCCATGATTTCCACTGACAACTGTTACAAGCTCCTGAAATCCCTGCATCCAATTGGCTCAGAGCAAAATAACTTATTATCAGTGAAAAATCACTTACAAAATGCTTCATGAAACACCCATCCCCAAAGCTGACAACTTGAACAAGAGCATTTCAGTACTCTAAAAGGAGAAAATCAGTATTTTAGTGAGGAAATCAGTATTTCTGAAGAAATACTCATAGGGCTACACATAAAACAGAATCTTAGAAATCAGTATTTTGAATGAAACCATCAGTATTCTTCTCATTTTTCAGAACTAAATACTGAAAATCAGTACCAGTTGGCACCTCTGGGTCCCCCATTGATAACTACTTACTTCAATAGTTACAGTGTCAACAGGCATCTCACTTGTGTTGGACGGTGTCTGTCGTCGGTATCTCATTGCCACGTTTGGGACATTTTCCTCTGTATTTACTTGTACATCTGCTATTAAGAGGTTCGTCCACCAAGCTCTATTCACTGATTTGTAGACTGGCTGGTCATCTATAGAATAGTCAATTAAATAAAGTTTAATACTTGTTAGTGTATTTAAAGTTATTCTGGTCTAGATTAAGGGGCTTTCACAATTGCTCGTATGATCGTTTGCGATCATTTGGTTACAATATATGTTGCACACAATTGCAACGGTTGTAAGCAGTCGCATCACCAATCGTGAAGGGGCTTTATTCATGTAGCAAAAAAAAAAAATCAACTTCTTAAAGGAGAATGAAACCATTGGAACAAGATAGCTTGTGTGAAAACAGAAAAATCAAAGAAACAGATCAACAAAAGTTTGAGAAAAATCAGACAAATAATGAGAAAGTTATGAGCATTTGAATATTGCGATCACTAATGCTATGGAGATAGCAAATTCACCAAATTGACAATGCGACAAAGATGTGTGATGTCACTTGTGAACAACTCTCCCCATTACTTTAGTATATATTTCACTTGAATTGCCTCTTTTATCACATCTATCCATAGATCATGTGTTCTTTCTACATGAGGGCATGTAATACACATTTTTTAAGAATACATCATGGATAAAGAGTTTGTATCATCATAAGAAAAAGCAAAAAGAGACATTTTGAGGGTATTTTATAGTCCACCAAAGGGAAAGTTGTTCATCAGTGACATCACACATCCTTGTCGCATCGCCAATGGGAGGATCTCCATGGCATTAGTGATTGCAATATTCAAATGCTCATAACTTTCTCATTATTTGTCCGATTTTTCTCAAACTTTCTTTATTCTTATTCTTTGATTTTTCTGTTTTTACACAGGCCTATTTGTTCCAAAGGTTTCATTCCCCTTTAAGCACGTACGAAAAGTTACTAGCTATGGTAACCCGACTGCATTATAGTATCTCATCATATCTCTCAAATTTGCTACCAATTAGAGTTAACAGATTTTATGGTTAACTTAAAGTCTAATTTGATATAGTGCCTGACCTCATATCTAAATATATTGAGATAGGTGAATAATAATTGTAAAAATGTAAGTAAAAAAGACAAACATATTCAACAAATATTGATGCAAATTTCATTTTGTGAAAAGACATAATCTTCTAACGTCAACATCAGGCCTGCATGTAGATCTAGATCTAATTTTAGAACAAGTAAATAATAATTGGGAGTAACTCAGAGCTGCCAACCTGAACAAGAACAATGATCAGTATTTTTTTAGCTGAAAATCAGTATTTTGGTGAGGAAATCAGTATTTTCAAAGAAATACAATAGGACAACACATCAAACTGAAACTTTAGAAATCAGTATTTTGCATGAAACCATCAGTATTCTTCTCATTTTCAGTACTTAATACGGAAAATCCGTACTACAGCAGCTCTGGTAACTGTATATTCCATTGTAATAAATCGATTATGAGAGCATGGATACTACCTGTAGTGCGAGAACAAGAAATCGCGCCATACACGATACATTCACATGACATTGGATTCTAAAGTAACCCTGTAAGTTAGAGCTCTGATCGGATCGGATGATCGGGACCACATACTTTTCCCTATGATTGGTATCGGTCAAAAAGATCGGCAGTAAATATCGGATTTTGCTATTTGTTTATCAAGCACAAAAAACAGACCCATATTGTCCTTAACTGACCTGATTGTCCTTAGCTGACCCCATGCATGCCAAGCACTACTCACATATCTTATTCTTCCCTTGGGAGTCTGGGTCTCACTGTCAAGTGAGGCAGTGATTTACGATTGTTCAAGGCCGACATGACCCAGCTAGTTGGTATCACTACCAGCATTAGAATGGATCCCCGCCCTCAGAGCGCGCCCTTGTAAATGTGTCATCGCAAGCCAAAGCCCGGCGGCCGTCCACTAGAGAGAGGGAGAGGGAGGGGGAAAGGGACCATCGGAGCTCATCTAATAAATACGCCAACGCAGACACTTTTCCCGATCCGATCCGCACAGAGAGTTAGAGAGAAGGTGTGAGAGAGTTTGGGAGAGGAGACGGAGGGAGTTATGGAAGAAAAAAAAAGAGAGCAGAGAGTAAACCTCGTGGAATGATGCCAACTTTCATCTGAGGGTATTTAAAATTTGATCAGGCCTGACGGAAAATGTAAGAAAGGTCTGATTTTTTTATTCGTTTTTTTTGTATGAAGTCGTTTCTTGTTGGTTGTTTTGTTGTTGCTTTTTTTCAACAAGCGTTAATCATGAAAATAGGGATGATTAAATGTTGAAGTAACAGCCTCGATGTCATATAATCATCAATGAAAATACCATATTTTGTATTCAAAGTAGTGGCGGCACTGGGATGGGGGGGGGGAGATTTGAATAAAAAATGACGTCCATAATCCCGTAATTTAAACAAACAAAAAATCTTGTCTGCCCTCGGCTCGCCCCAACATTTTCCATATTGATATTCACTGAAGATAGCAGCTATGAATTTCAATACAAGAAAGAAAGACTTGCAATACTGGAAAATTAAAAGAGAATATTTCAGAGATAATTGGTAATTTACCATCACTCAGAAACGTTCTCTAATTGTTTTTCTCCTCTCTTCCACTCTGCTTTCACTCAAGATACCATGAATCAACTAAGTTCTCTCGTTCTCTTGCCTCTGGCTCTCCACCCTCTTGGATATGCTTTCCCTTTCATCATCTCAATGAATGACCATTCACAGCATCTTTTTCACTCATTTGCAATGCCAGTTTTCATGCCCCGACACTGAATACTGGAAACACTTCTCAAAATCGCACCTCACATTTTCCATAACATTCCATCAAAAACATCTGCAAAAAAAAATTGTCCCTTGCCCACACCATGTCCCCACCCCCACTTGTGGCACTGCCCACGATACTACACATGTATTTAAAAAAAAATATTTTGCAAAATATTTCATTTGAAATACCTTTCAAAATTACGAATTTTTATCATTTGAACCTACATGTATAACTGGGTCTATTTTTTTAGACTAATCGAGAAAGTACTGGTGAAGGCGGCGTGTGTTGGAATGTCATTTTGATTGTGTGAGGGGGATATAAAAAAGGTTGCATTGTTTCGAAACATAAAAGGAATTCTCCGGCTTCCACCACCTATCCTCTCTCTCTATCTCCCTCGCACACACAGATGGGGGAGGGGTCAATTTATTTCTGAAGTCACGACCTTTCCTGATAAGGGAACCATGTGGCTTCTTCTTTGTTTCCCCAAAAATTTCATTGGCTATCGAAGGTCCAATCAGCTCAAGTGAGCTGGTTGTGTGTTTACTTTCTGTTTTGAGCATGCAGACAGTATCGAGGGCAAGGTAGGGAAAAACCTCTTCATTCTGACCCTCTGACATGCGGGACCGTAACTCCATGGTTGGAGCTAGCTCGTAAATTTTGGTGAAGCCTTGTCCTTGCTTGGAATTGACCAATGAGAATCGTTCCCTCTAATTTCCATCCACGGCACTCGACGCTGATTGGATTTATCATCTGATAAGATCTCTTTCATATGACGAAGGTTGTTTACAAAACCACTGGAGCGTAATGCCCATCAGACGATTAGGGGGATTTTCTCAAGTGGATGTTTCCAAAATATTAAAGATAAATTCCAGTATTGGTAACGATCTCAAAATAACTTTTTACAGAATCTAATATAATGACCACCCAAGTGTCTGTTTGTATTGAATAAAAAATATGTGCCAAAGGATTCTGGAAGAAATTGTGTAATTGCTGAGAAATAAGCAAAATAAGCGTGGATTTGGTCACTTCCGTCGGGTCTTTATTCCAGCAATGATAATACACTGTCCCACGTGTGCCTATCTGTGTTGGTGAATATTTTTCGGCGTAGATTTCAAGATTTCACAAAGTTCAGTTTATGTAACTGTACCAGATCTAGATCCTCGTTGATATACTGACAATTAAGACTGGTTTTACAGACCTTCTCATGAAATCAGTGTTTATTGCAACTACTGGCATTTCTCTTTAAACAAGTCTGGTCCCTGGGGTCAAAGTTGTCAATGAAGGAGTTGTGGGCAGGAAAGGGTGTTCATATTTTGTTAGGGACGCACCATAAGATATCCAGGGGAGGGGGTTGGAAGTTTGAAAAAAACTTGACTTGCTAAATGAGCAACAACAAACTGACTCAACATCAGATTAAAAAAAAAAAAAAACTTGGTCCACTGACAAATCATCTCAAAGGTGAAAAAAAACCTTGTCTCAATGGAGGATGGGGAAAAAATGCTCAAAGAAAGGAAAAAAAAAATCACTACCCTGTCCCCGAACTCTCCATCGCTACGATCTGGCATTACCGTATTTGAAACTTGAAAGTAACATACACCATTACTCTCATTCCTTTCAGCCCCCCCCCCCCCCATTCTCTCTCCCCCTCGTACGGTACCGGTAGTCAGTCTCTCTCCCCATCTCTTCCTCTCGAGCTCACTGAATCATTTGAATTCCCAGGTCATCATATCAGGACGGCCAGCATGAAGCTCCGCCAAGCACCTAATACCTCGATGTGATTGTTGCACGCGTACACGTGGTCTTTTTTTCAGTTGTGTGTTTCCTCCGATCCTTCAGCTGCATTCATATCACATTATCACACCCATGCACAACCCACGACTAAATATGCACTGGATTTAATCAGTATCACAAACAAGTTGTATTTATACCGCCAAATGGGAATAAAGTATAAAGATACATTTTTTGTATTTTCGTGATTTAAGTTGGAAACTTATTCTTACTGTAACATGTACAAACTACAAATTTGAATTGGTGGTCATGAACAAATAATTTACTTTATGGACAATAAAGTTATTCAATTCAAAATGACATGAACCACCCCCCCCAAGAAAAAAGTATGGTTTTAAACAAATGCAAACGATGAATGAGAAAGAATGACATGATTTTCAAAAAGTTGAGAGTGAGAGATGAAATGATAACTTGAGGAAATGGAGGTAAAATATGAAAACATGTAGTCAAGAAAGGAAAATCAAAATTAGAATCAATAGAGGAGTACACCCCTCTTCACTTTCTTGCACAGCCTACATAACCGCTCATCTTACTGCTGGAAAGAAGAAAATGTAAACATGCTTTTCATATTCTTAGACTGATTAAAAATATAAACATGCTTTCAAAACACATCAAGTTTCCTTTATTTTTTGAAATATAACAGCAAGTGAAATAACAATTGAGAACGTGAAACAAAACAGAGAACATGATGGGCTCAGACTTTGGAGGTCGCGATAACATTCTTGTGCACGGTGTTACTGGTGGAAGTAATTTACGAGCGTAGCCTGCCAAATGGCGCTAGCTGGGCAGAAAAAAGTGAACTGTAGTGTAAATCTTTTTCTTTAAGAGGAATGTGGAATGATTGAGGGGCACGCGACTCCAATTAATCCGCGGTTTTCTGCATGGCAACAGGTATTTTTTAAAATCTCTATTGTGGTAACCCCGGAGCAATGATGACCTCAGTTAAGGACATCAAGACATCCATTTCACTGTTGCAGCCATATCGGCTTGCAGCATGGCAGCCGACCAAGAGCTAACACAGCAAGCGCACAGCAGCTACGGCCGGCTAGTGCAGCCAACTTTGGCCCGGCGCGGTGCGGGGAATTTTGCAACCGATCATAACGATACATTTGCTATGATCGGTGATCGGCATGAAATGATCGATCAGCATTGATTAGATCGAGATCGGCCGCCGATCCGAGAATCGGTTACAGGGTTATTCTAAAGGTTAACCAACAATTGTAAAAAGTCTTTACAATCAAATCCTGGGCAGCTTCAGAACGATTGCACTAGTTGACTATGATCAAGATATCACATCACGATCATAATCGACTCCTACTCATCGTAAGCTGCCCAGAATTTGATTGTAATGACTTTTTACAATTGTTAGGTTACTGTAAACGCTGTTATTTTTTCGCGGGATTAATTTTACGCGGTCGGCGGCTTCAAAACCTTTTCGCGGGTTCTTGAATTCGCGCTGAACACTCCATAATCACAAAGTCACTTTCTTCTTGTCCATCTGTGAATGGTTTTAATTAACATTTCAGCAACAAAATTGCATTTTCTGATCATAATTCTCGCTCTAGTATAAACTAAAGCGGCTAATTCTTTTGATCAAATCATGAGCTTTTGTGACATTTAGGGCAACTTTTCTTTGCAAAGTGCACATCGGGGAAGGCAAAATGGAGGCGCTGCTAGCCTGGTATGGACAGCCAAGCACCAGGTAAGGACCAGGGGGATTACCACTATTCAAAAAGCATGGGATCAATCAACAAACATGGGCAATCGACCCAAGCCAGGGTCTTCTTAAAAACTAAACAGATCTAAACACTCACCAATCAAACAGCATGTTTCAATTGAAATCATAATTTAAATACCGATCTGCGACTGTTAAAAATGCTGCTCTCTGTAGGACAAATTTGTAATTATGCAATCTCTTTGCCAAAACGATACACGCAATCGAACCGTGGTTCAAAACTTGCATTAAAATAGATGCTCATAACATAAATTCATGTGTAAATTTGCGCTCGCCGATCTTGCCACGAAATCCGCGAAAATTTCCACTTTCGTGATTCCTAATATTTTCTCACCCTACAGTTAGTTTACATTCATGTACATTTGCGCTAGTTTGAAATCATGTTCATCAAAACACAAATAACTTAGAATCTAGGCCCTAGGCCTAGCTAGGGGGGCCTAGGGCTAGGCCAAATAGGCAAAAACGCGATAGTGTATGTCGCTGGAGCCACACACCGCGGCGCCTGTTGCCCCATCATGGGAGAGCTTCGGGGTAGTTATTTACACACGATAATCTGTTTGTTCGAGTCGACTTCAGCAGCAGCGGCACTGTATTTTCCACTCGATGTTTTTTCGTTAAAATCAACTCACCTAATCCTTCACACAAATTAAGAACGAGACATAAACTGAGAATCGCTGTACAAAGTGAGATTCGGGCCATTTTATGCTACTTTGTAGTTGGACTAAGAAGAAGGTTTGTGGTTTAATAACCAAAATTAATAGTAGACAGCTCGAGATGGCTTCCTCTCCTCCTTCGTTTCGTCAATGCAATATCGGAATTTTATAATATCGTGCAGATTTAGGTAGTGCGCCACATGCGGCGACGCGGCTTTTGCATTAGCTACTTGCACTGGTAGCCATTCTTCGTGGCGCCACCGAGGCGCCACTTCGCAAAAAAGCAATGCTATAAACGAAGTAGAAAAGAAACGATATACATATCAAAGAAATTAATCATAAAACAAAAATAAACCCGAACATTTGAGGCGAAAACAGGGAATGGAAAGGGGAGAAAAGATAGGTGAAAGAATAGAATAGAAAGAAAATACCGGTAGCCTCAAGAAAAGAAAAATGAAAAATTAAATGAGAAATGCAAAAAGTGCTCCACATGTAGCAATGTGTTTGATCCTCCTTAACTTTTTTTTCCTTTTTATAGTTTTTGCTTTTCCCTTGACCCTTCTTTCTTTCTTTCTTTCAGACTTTCTTTCATACTTTCTTTCCTTTCTTCCTTCTTTCCTTAGTTCCCAATTCCTTCCTTCCTTCTGTCTTTCTTTCTTTCTTTCATTCTTTCTTTCTTTCATTCCTTCCTTAGTTCCTGATTGCTTCCTTCTTATTTCTTTCTTTATTTCTTCTTTCTGTCTGTCTTTCTTTCTTTCTTTCCCTCCTTCCTTCCTTCTTTCTTTCTTTCTTAATTTCTTTAAAGTTTCTTTTCTTTTTTTCTTTCTTTCTTTCCTTTTCT
Organism: Lytechinus variegatus; assembly: GCF_018143015.1. NCBI lineage: Eukaryota > Metazoa > Echinodermata > Echinoidea > Temnopleuroida > Toxopneustidae > Lytechinus > Lytechinus variegatus. Next base: position 21,514,364 of record NC_054752.1, on the reverse strand, counting down.
TTCTTTCTTTCTTTATCTATTTATTTCTTTATTTATTTATTTCTTTCTTTCTAGTTGATTTCTCTACATTTTTTGTTTCCTAAACACCTACTTTTACTAATTCACATATTACCTTGACTGAACATCCACAATTTTCCATATTCATTAGTTTATTATATTAGTCATATTCAGGTTTATATGCTACATCCCAGAGATATATATAAACCCCCCGTTGTCGATTTTTTTTCTCTCTCTCCCTATACACTCTAAATTCGAAGGATTTAAAATATATCCAGATCGGCTGTGAATGGTGCCTGGCCAAGTTTTTGATTTACTTTCAATACTTAGAATTAACTTTTAAATCTCAAATGATTTAAATTCAAATCTTTTAGCTTTATGTTTTAATCCTAATGGTTTAAATCTTAATCTAATATTCGACTGGTCACTATTCACAGCCGATCTGCATTTATTTTAAATCCTTGGAATTGAGAGTGTAAAAGACACCGCGGAATCGGTGTGAAAACATGCAGCCCCCCGACTGTCAAGTGGCAGATGTATTTAGAGTGATTGCATTTCCCCCATTTTTTTTTTTGGGGGGGGTCGTATTTCAAGATCATTCGACTTGATTCGTCTGTCTGTATATACACGCTTAAACCACTCTTACATAAACTTTAAGTTGATAAGACCCTTCTAGTTTGTGGACAAGTTAATAATTGTGAAAATGCATGAAGTTTACACCGTTTTGTATTCATATTATGCTTATTCAAATGATAATTTGGTTAGATCTGTCTTCAGTTATCAGAATTATTACTAATACTTATTGATTTCCACATCGAATAGGATTGATTCAAGTGTCTTGGTCGGTTGAGGACCTGTATGCCATGAAATATTCTATAATGCTTAATCTATTTATGGAAAGTTCATATGACACGGGAGGCGCCATGGGGTTTTTTTTCTTGTTTTTTATAAAGAGTAATTAAGACGACTTTCAGGGTGACGTAATTTTTTTGTACAGATATAGGGGCAATGTATGACCCACAATTCTCGATTAGATTCCTTCTTCTCTCCCCTCCTTTCTTCAACCTTTTCTCCCCACACTCGTTTCACTCTATGAAAAAAATTTATGAGCTTAATAGGGTTGGTAGGCCCCCCCCCCCCCCGCCCCCGGTAGCGCCGCTTCTAAAGGTAAATTTTATATGCCATGGGGGTTGCAGCCTGGATATAGCTTTGAAACAATTTTTTTCTTCATACATCCTTCCTGTGTTTGGTTATTAAATGATTAAAAAAAAAGAAAACAAGTGCACACCTAGTTACCAATACTGCATATAGCATTTCCATTTATTTGAAAGCAGGGTAAAAGAGCATTGTAGATTAAATGCCTTGCTCATGGGCATAGGTGCCGCGGCCGGGGATCAAACTCCGGACTTTCCATGTATAGCCAGGCGCCTTAGACCACTCCGCACGGCACCACTCGGCCACGGCACACAATGAATGTTAAAGACACTTTACGAAACTACGCCATCTCCGGCGATGACGGGCAATAGAGCAACACGTGTCGTGATCGAGGATCATAATCTAGGTTAGATGTAAAACTATTAATTTAAAGATTCATCTATCAATCCTTTTCCTACAATAACACTTTATGAATTACTACATCATCTCCTATATCTACACATTCCATGTTTTAGTAATCAGTCAACCAACCAACAAACCAACCAGCCAGCCAGCCAACCAACCAATCAACTAACCAATCAACCACTCAGGCTATCAAGTAACCAAACAAACCAACCAATCAGTCAATCAACCAATTAATCAATCAATGAACCGGAACCAACCAAACAATAAACCAACAAACTAACCAACCAATCAACCAACCAACAAATCTAAAAAAAAAAATATTGGGTAAATATGCTCCATAAGGGCAATTATGTGTCCAACCAGAATTGGGTATTTCTTTTGGGTATTTTTATTTATCCAGTGTGATGAAAATTTTGCCAAATTTGAAGTAATCGCTGCTTATTTTTATTTTTTTAATCTTACTGGACAATATGATTCCCGCATTGTTCAAAATACTGCCCAAATTGGTTGGATACAGAATTACCCTCATGTTGGTTGAAATTTTACCCCATATGCCGTTATACACTACAACCAACCAACCAACCATCCATCCATCCAACCAACCAACCAACCAACCAATCACACAATCAATCTATCAATCACTTAGTCAATCAATCAATCAATCAATCAATCCATCCAAACAATCAATCAATCAATCAATCAATCAATCATTCATTCATTCATTCATTCATTCAATCAACAAATCAATCAATCAATCAAACAATGAATCAAACCAAGCACTTATTTATTAGATACAAAGTATCAGATCATTTCCAAATATACATGTATAATGAAAACATAATTATCAAAAATATACTTAGTAAATCACTTGTTAAGTAGTCTATGGCTTTTTGATTAATTTTGGTTGATCTTGCAATAATAAGTTGATTGCAAGCTACTCCAGTAGTTAGTAGGAGTAGCCTAAAAAGGCCTTTTTGGCTTTTTGCTACTCCTCACATCCCATTCATTACCGCATGTAGACGGACAGTCAACTCCTGAAGACGGACAGTCAACCTGTCCGAAACGTCGAGTCTCTCTACTGCTTCTACTCATCATCTCTACTCGCCAACTCAAGCCAGCATCTCCTCATCCGCTCTACTATTCAAGCTGTTCTCAACTCATCAATTGTCTTTTGGTTTACAGTCCTTTTCAGGACTACTTTCAAGAAAGAATACTCTACTCTCAAATCTCCACTTTCTCTCCTATCCATTTCTTTTCTTCTATCCTCTGTTTCTATAACACTCCACATGGTGTACCGTAAACCACATCAGCGATTGTACATGCCACCATGCAAACCTTCAAACAACATCTTTTGCTATTTTGTCATAATTTTACAATATTCATATTTTACTTACTATGGAATTGATTGATTTAATCTTGATGTATTGTATGTTTTTAGAGATGCGAAATAAATGGATTTTTAAAGCGCACATTGATATTTACATTCCCATTCTTCTCAAAAACATGTATTAACTTGATAAATAATCATATTAACATTATAACATCTAAACAAAAATTGAAATTGTTTATGTTTAACACAATGTCAATTCCTAAGTAATCATCTATCCTGTTAAAATCAGCAGAAACTGTGAAAATAATTGATAAATTCAATAACAAGTAAACATAGCCTATATGAAACATACAAGCAGTAAACAATTCTTTCCGATCTCGAAAATATCGTTTTACCATTTGGTTTATAAAAACACATGAATAATTATGTTCATAGTGTGAATTGAAGATACAGTTAGATGTTTTGAAATGTAGCTAAAATTACGTTCCACACTATTTTGTAGCGTGGTCACGTTTGTTATCATTTAATCGGGACCACATTCTTCTTTTTATGAATGTCCAACCATAACGTTGGAAATATATCAAATCGGTTTCAATCAAAATAATCAATTTTTAAGTTTAACTCAATTTGAGTGAATGAAAATCTTTTTCAGATCATGGCCCTGGGAAGCGGGAGTACTGAAACACCCCCAAAATGTTCTATGGGGGCGCTACGTGTACTTTTTTTTTCATAGGCAGCACCCATCCCCCCATTAATATTGGACGGGAGAAATGTGACCAAGATGACAAGCATTTTTTTTTTATAGAAACCTTTTTTTGTTTTGCTTGTCAAATTTCTCGGGACAAAAATTATCTACATTTTAAAGTGGTATTTTTCTTCTTTCTTTTGCTTGTCAAATTGGGATCAGCACACCCAGTCAAAAGGAAAAATCGTCAATCCCAGGGCCCTGTTTCAGATGATGGTGTATAGGTCTAATATTGTCTTAGCAGGCACACTACTATAGGGCGATTCCTCACGTGTCGTACGGAACATTTCGACAACAGATTCTACATAGTCTCTTTGCTGAATGCTTGAGCAGCAAAAATGCCTTTTTTGTGTGTGTGTCAATGATCAATTTATTGTGGCTAGTCATGTGAAAAACTGATTTTTTTTTCAGTTTTGAACGCGGGCCGCGAGTGCACTCGTTAAGGGTATAAAAACACCAAATATAAAAAAAAAGGGGGGGGGGGAGTATTTTTAAAAATTGGTCAATTGTCAATCGCAGGGTCAAAAGTATTTAGGGTATTTTTTCCAATTTCTTTTTAAAGACTAGCCAAACGTGTTTAGGGTGTGTGTTTTTTCCTCAAGCTTTTTCCCCGGGGTCATATTCTGGCAACAACTTGTTGCAACTTGGGCCATAGTGTGTAAATAAAGCCCGCGAAACTTTTTTAGGGGGTTCTTTTGCACACAGAGAAAAAAAAATCGTTTAGGGGTTTTTAGAAATAATTTGGCCACGCATGTCACAGCAATACATTAATTTTGACCCCCCCCCCCAGCATGACGTAAGCCGGGGACTCAGAAATCATGTATGCGGCACGCAATATTTTAACCTCAAATTCACCCATGCATGGACACGAAAATTTTGTTGGTTGTCATTTTTACATGACTACCCAGTAGTACTACATTTCAACCACAAAACAAATTTAAAATCCCCATTTGTTTGGACATCAGGTTGAAATAGTAAAAATGACTGATTTTCTAGCACGCTGTAGAACATAATAAGAACATGAACATAATAAGAAAAGCAACAAGAATATCGACAAAAAATTCCATCTAGAAAAAGTGACAGTAGAATTCCTCAGTGGAATCTATGAAATGCTACTCACCAAATCTCATTTAGTAATAACAAAAACAATATAATATTACTATATATGGTGTGCTTTTTTCGATTTTGAGGCAATATGATAGAAGAAATTTTTAATCAAAAGAATAGTTACTTATTCACTTCACAATGAAAGGTAAATTAACCCTAAAAGCAAAATACTCAGATTATTTACACCAATTACACTGTAGATGAACACAACGTCAGGGAGAAGAAAAAAGTGAAAAAGAGCATTCATTGCCCCAGTAATCAAGCAAAAAATCACACACCATTGTTGAAAATAGAAGGGGGGTTGCTGCATGCAGGAACGTTGAATTTTTTGTCAGCAATAGTAAAATTTCAGCTTAAAGTCAGAAGGGAAAATGAGAGAATTTTTGTAAACAGAGAAAATGATGCACTATAAAATGAGAACGTTAACATTTGAACACGACGCCGTTCTGTCGTATGAAGACATAGAATAAATCGGCGATGATTATGCACAATGTAATATTATTATTACTGTTATTAACTCCCAACAAAGAAGTTTTATTAGATCATCCGTTGATGAAACACACCAAACAGAATTATATATTAACGCCCCACGTTTCCGAAACATGCATGGAACATCCTTTATGAATGGCAGAAAGTCCAATATCTCTGAAATTTACTTTTATTTTTATATCATTTAAAGTTCTTCACTTCCACATTTCCAGAGAGCTATTATGTCACTTGTAACTTAAGAATACACTCTTGATCAAGGTAGCCGTGCTAAAGCCGGGGTAATAATAGCAGGGCCCGCTGGGAGAACAGTTTTCGGAACTGAAGTGGCTGCCCTGGATAAATATGCGGCTATTATCATTATTATTATTATCACTCTATCAATCAACACTTGTAGGGAATCTGAACGTTCTTTTAGTGCATGCAATTTGTAGTTTTTAGTTTTAGTCTTTATAGGAGATGGAAGTCCCGATAGCGCTCCCGCATATCCCCTTTATGGAGTCAAGCAACATTACTGGTGACGGTAGGCACGGTAGAAGTTTCCATTTTCTGCCCAAAGATTGGGACGTGCGACTTGGGAGAAGAAGAGCTTGAGAACAAATGTTTAAGAGCGTCGCGGAACCGTGGATAACGGGCCGTGTAGATAACCGGATTGAGACACGAGTTAAAGAAAGCCAAAACAACAAGAAATCGATGCAACGGACCATACAGATAAGATATGGGTACGAGACCAAGGTTGAGCAACAGATAGAAGATCTGATTTGGACCCCAGCAGATGACGAAGGTTAGTAGGACGATCAGGAGCATGTTCACAACCCTTTTCTTCGCTATCAAGAGCTTGAACTGAGGACTACAAACGTTGATGTCTTTGCCCGTGTCGCCGAACCGTTTGTACTCTGCTCGCAGAACCATGACCGTCAGAGCTTGCGACACAAACATGACCAAACCCGGTATGACAATCTTGTAGAAGAACAAGGCGATCCCGACGTCCGCCTGTAGTTGCTTTGAAGAATATCGCACTACGCATGTATTCATGTCCTCATCGACGAAGGCCGTGAAAGACCACACGACCTGGACGATGATCACTACTGTAGTGATGACGAAGATGTAGATCACTGTCAAGCGATTTGAAAAGAAAGTCTTGAAGTGTAGAGGATAGGCTATGGCAACAAGGCGTTCAATGGACACAGCGGACAGGATGAAAACAGAAATAGTCACAGAGGTCCACATGACGGTGTTGACATAGACTATCTTGCAGTAGATCTGGCCGACCCAGGTCGATGGGAGTTGCCTGATTGGTGGCAGGGGTATCAGGAATATGGAGGTCAGGAAATCAGCAATGGCCAAAGTTCCTATGAGGATATCGGTGGACTTCCGTTTGATCCCTCTCCTGAAAACAACCAGGATCACCAGGAAGTTTCCGATGATTCCTACAATCGCAGCAAGGAGTTGGATGATCGTCCACCATTTCCATTCAAGCGGGTACCACTCCCAAGAAACATTGGCTTGGGAATCCTCCACTCGGGTGCTTCTCAGACTGGAACCCGTGGCTTCGGCCAACAATAAACCTACCTGAGAACCTGGATTCTCATCCAGGATCTCAATTAAATAATTCTGTGTTTCAAACTCAGTCCTGGACTCGCTAAAGATAGATGATCCGGGGATAGTCCCAGGGAATGATGTAGGAAGTGTTTCTGAGAAATGTGGTGATGATTCCGCTTTATCTAGAGGCATGATCAGAAATAAGCTTAAAATTCCAGGGACGAATTCAAGAAGATGTGATACGAATTCCTCCACCAACTTCCCTTCTTTTGGGGCTGTATAGAATACTGAACGAGAAAAACCTTGTATTTATAGGAACTTCTTTAATTGGATGCACTCAAAAGGCTCCACCCATCAGCGAATAAACCCTTGGAGGAAGTCTTTATCTAATTTCATTCCAAACATTCAAAATTGTGTCCTTGCGACACTTTATCAATTTATCAATTTACCCATTGACCTATAGGTCCATGATTTACCATACCATTTTTTCATCGCTCTACAACAAATTGGTTGCTATACACATTGTGAGCAAATACTCTAATTGCCCTGATTCCATCAGTCTCCATTTCTATAATTGTTTAAAGAAATCACCACTTTTTATTTTTCAATATATCGCCTACACAACTCCATTAAATGCGTGACCGAATTTCCACGGATTCTACTTTAAATTCACCTCATTCATGATCAGCGCATTTTAAAATCGAAGAAAAAACTGTTACGAAAAGTCTTTCAAAAAGAAGACGTAATAATTGTAACATTATTTGTATAGGGAATTTTCTCTTCTCTTATTGTTTCATTATCAAATCAATCAATCAGTCTACTGTAAAGGTATTTATAAACTTCCTCCCCCGTCCACCATTCGGTTTTCCTAACTGAATTATATTCGATCCACTTAACACATCGTATTTTAGCAGTGACTTTTATTCGCTTATTCATATAGGTAAAATGTGAGTAAATAGAAATCTTACCCCGTATTTTCCATTTTAACGAGAAGGGTTTTTTGTCCTCTCCTGCTATCAACGTGAAGAACGAACATAACACTTTTACCAACAATCCATCTCCAAATTCTTTCAACTATTCGTAATTCGTCATGCAGTGTGGCTCGTTAGAGGTGTTCAATTAGGGAGGGGTTGGAGAGGTGGATGCTTTACTTTCAAGAGGTTGATTGGAATATCGGTCACCTCCTTTTTAGTAATAATTTTAAAGAATTCCTACACACGATGTCTATATCAAAGAGTCATAGCCTAAATATACTTTACTCGTGTACTTGCCAGGTGAGGTGTCCTGTAAGAAGAAGAAATACTGTACTGGATATGTTGTGGCATTGCTACAGACCAATGGCGAGGGGAGCGGGTAGGGGGCAGAAGGAAGTTTGATGGTATATTTTTTCTACTTGTAAGAAAATACCACCCCCCGACAAATTTCGCTATGTACGCCACCGCTTTATCCAGACGATAGGGCTGGGGCCCGGTTAAAGCTTAATCGAATCATTCTGTCATTAAGTCCTATACATTTTAAAGAAATGAGGGGGTAGGAACTAAGGAGTAGAAATGGTGAGTACACCCCACTCTAATCATTGCTGGAAGAAAAAGAGTAAAACAAAATGGACACAATTCATTTAATTTTGGTCTTTATTGGTTTTCATCAATCAATAAATTGACCTTTAAGGAACAAAAAGGGAAAAAGAGAAAATAAAACTAAATTGAATTTTCAGACTTTTCTTGGTAAAATCATTACCTTTAATTACTAATTTTATTTTGACACATTAAAACATAAGTAAAACATATATGAATTAATACATCAATTATCATCTTAAAATTAGCAACTCTGCTTCTGTGACACGCTTACTTGGCAAAGCTATATAATATCGTTATGCGCTTGCGCAGGACACCCACACGCACCACAGTTTGCGCCTGCTCATTACATTTTATTTAGGCCGAAAATTACAGCCGGAGAAGTTGCATCGCAATTCAGATATCTGATGGTAAGTTTTAATGCCCTAACTTTGAGGAAGCTTCGCCTCTCGATGGTAAGAGTCAAACAATAATACTCTCCAAAACAAACAAACAAAATAAACAAATATAGTTTTGCCAAACAAGTACATCGTGGGGGTCGGGTCGTGTGGTCCAGTGGTTAGAGCATTGGACTCATAATCGCAAGGTTGTGAGTTCGAATCCCAACTCTGCCATTGTCTCCACTTTGATAAAAAGGCCAAAGAGTGATATCTGTCGTCTATTACGTCAGCCACTATGACTGATTAACCTAGACGTAAAATGTTTCGAAGGTAATTGGTTATATACCAGCTTGGCGTTTACCAGCAGAAAATTCTGTCCTGCCGAGTTCCTACAGGAGTTACCACAAACAGAAACAGAAACATCCAAAATGAAAACAAGACAATTTAAGCGATAAAAGAAGCAAACAAGGTACGAGCATCTCAAACTCATACACCTCCATTTATCTCCGAAACATTTACAATCAATATTCAATCGGAAATTTCAGACAATTTCAGACAAATATTTTACCAATAAAAATAGTCGAAAAATATATCAATAGCATTTGAATTATCTATAATCAAAATCGACAAAAAAAACCCCGCGTGTTTTCATTTTTACAGTGCATTTTACTGCAATATATTATGTACACAAGTACCCACGTTGTTAGATGATTTTTTTTTCTTTTTTGATAGAAAAAGACCTTTAAAAAATATATCTTTTTAATAAGGTATTACTAAAAGAGAGACCATTATGTTTAGAATCTTAACTTCTTTTTTAAATTTTATGCAAATAAAAACTCCTTATGACCAATTATATTTACTGACATGGATACAAATGTACTGTACCGTTGATAATAGTGAGAAAGAAAGTGTTCTGCGTGTTATATGTTGAAAGAATTGTAAGAGCAATTACATTCATTTATTTAGTTATTTCCTCTTTAAGGATATTTATAGCATAGAATGATCAAGAATGTTCCAGTACGGCTTTGTTGGACACTAATCTTTCAATAATCTTTGTTATCCCTGGAATTTCCCAAGAGAGACAATACAGACTGCTTTACAATAGACTTGGTAGTGGAAATAAACAATAGGCTTAGCTATTTTGTTGACATTGTTGATTTCACTGAGGTCATTCAAAAAATGTTTTAGAATATAGACTGCTCTAGAAATGGACAGAATGGTCTTTTTATAGTGAATACTAGAAGTCTCTAGAATAGATGAGAAAAGTGTATATATAAACTGCAGTTTCTACAACGAAAACTCCATATCATACCAGATCACTTCACCACAATTTCACGCCAGACTTTATGTCGGAGCAGACTTTATTTCCACCTGGAATATTTTTCTTATGTGGAATTATTTACCCGCCATCAAAGAACTGTTTGCAGTTATTTTGAGAGAGGAATTCTCAGTTCTCATCGAGATCATCAACCTGTTTTTATGAACACTCTTCAACCCATGAAATGCTGGAATTGACTGCTAATCATCGTTAACATCGTCTTCACGGACATTTCAACTTGTTACAGTGACTTATCTTTTTCATCGCCCTCCATTATCGCCATCATCGTGAACTTTAACTTAAGGAATTTTCGCCAGCCAACTTGGACTTTTATCTGGATCCTATCATTTGGAATACCGTAATTGCCAGAACTGATTTCAAGAGACGTAACACCACTATCATTTATGATTTGTTTGTATATGCTTAATTATTTCCTGTAATAAAAAGAGGGAAATCTAAACCTAAATTTTACTTGTTATTTGTCGCAGTATCGTATAACATGCGCAATAATAACAAAAGAAACTATAAGAAAATACAAATATCTAGAAAATGAATTACATGCTTCATGTAGGCATATATAGATCAATAATCTACATGTACATTAGGCCATATACCAACAATCAAATTACCATAGATCATTTCGCTAGTTTCACGATATTAATTGTTAACCAATAATTAAACCTAGAATCAATAATAATTTTCACATTCATTCATTTCATCTAAACGTCATTAAAATATTGGGTAATATATATATATTTCTCAACAAGACGTTATGAAAATCAAACAAATTTGTACATTTTCATACCACTATAGTAAAGCACAGTAACACTTGCATTTAGTGAATACGATATGCACACTCTAAAACATCTCAACATCTTTATTAACTGAAACCTAAATGCACACCAAAAAGATGTAAAATATACTGTCTTGACCTTGCTGAAGGTGCCAATTTAACTTGTTCTTGTGAGTTTGATTAATGTTTGATTCCGTTTCAATGTGAAGGAATATAAAAAAAGTGTATTTCAATATCCTTTTTAAAGTGGAAAAGTAGATCACAGAGATAAGATATACTTAACAAACATAATAGACAGCAAAGTTGAACAAGTTTATCCGAAAGAGAGCGGAATTGTGGGGCACATGCTGTCAAGAAAAAGTCATTAACTCTCATGAATGCCGTTGGTTATGGCTATAAAATGTAGTACGCGATAATGCAAGTCCTATTATTATAGAAACATCTCTATGAATTTTATCTGTGGTAATAACATACTCAATCCCAATAAAAGGTGTCCGAGGAAAACCGAAAGCTAAAATTCAATCATTTATCATTACTTAATCATAAATGCAAAAGACAAATTATCTTAAACAGAATTTTGTTATTTCTTGACCATTTTCTGTGATTTATGTATCAAATTAAAGAGCTGATACTGAACCTTTTACACACATGAATTTCTTATTGAACCTCAGATACTCCCCGACAAGTGGACTTTGGTATCCTTTATTCAAATTGTTTTTATTCACTGTCTCATACGAGAATGAGGAATCTTCTGAGTTATACAAGATGAAAGAAGAGATTCTAAACTTTCAAATGATAGGTAACCTATTGTATTTGTGTTTAAGTTATGTTAACTCATCGATAACTCTCGATTCATATTTTTTAGGACGCACTGTACAAAATGATGTGGGTTGGGATCGCACTATCATAGCTACCCTGCCAATGATACGTGTTGATTATGACTAATCAAATAAAGTAGCTTCATGTTATACCCCCGTCACACTTATTCGGAATCAGCAGGAATCGAGCAGAACCAGCCGGAATGAAGAACTTTCAAAATTCGTGCCACATTCGGGAGGGAATTTGAAATTTTCACTACTTTTGCAAAAATGTCTTCCTTTATTGCGACATGACCGGGTGACTTCTACTTCCAAATGACGTTACAACAGCAGCTGGCCGCGTTTTATGCGATTCGGTTTTCTCTAGAATGCGATCAGAATGCCTCGAATGCTCTTAGAATGTCGTAAGATTATTTAGAATGTAGTCAGAGAGAAGTCAGAAAATGCACTTCGAATGTCATTCGATATTTCTCCACTTCGAATGCACTTCGAAAGTTTTGAACATGAGCAAAACATTCGGGCCGGTCACAAGAATGGACCGAATGTCTAGAATGCACTCAGAATTCTTAGAATGCGCTTCGAATATCCAGGAATGTACCAAGAATTTTCATTCCGACGGCATTCCGGCTCATTCCGCCTCTAGTGTGACGGAGTTTAAAACCCCGTCACACTAGAGGCGGACTGAGCCGGAATGCCGTCGGAATGAAAATTCTTGGTAGTTTCGTTACCTGCTATATTATTCAGTGTTTAAGTATCGTGCACTGAACTCATTGCAGTATCGGGATTGTCTGTTTCTGATTTGATTCCGAAAGCCGAGATTGTATCGCTACCTTTACGCGTCAGAACGCTTTTGACGGCAAGTCTAAATTCGGCATTGCTTATGGTGTAGATGATTGGGTTTGCACAAGAGTTGTAGAAGCCCATGACAGTGAAAATACGATTCAACGGGCTGTAGAGATAGGCAGGACCAATGATCTGTGCGCTGTAGAGGAGGAACGACATTTGGCTAGGCGACCAGCACACCATGAACGTGATGACGACCAATAGCAACATCCTGATGACTCTTCCTTTCGCATGGTGAGACTTCTCGGCATGGGTGGTTTTCACTTTGGAATCGTTCATCGACCTGAAGCGCTTCGCTTGTCGATGCAAGGTTATGATGATCATTGCTTGGGTGATAACCATGATGAACAAAGGACACATGTATTTGAAGATGACCTGGGACAGCCCTCCAAGAAGCCGAAAAGACGGCGGGTCTTTGGGCACCTGGCAGGTGTGGGTCGGTTCGTGCACCTTGATGAAGAAATAGAAGTAGGTTGCGTAATTGATGACACAGATCGTCCAGATGATAATGATGTAGATTGTTGTCCGTCGAATGGAGAAGATTCGCCGAAACGTGAACGGGTGAATGACGGCAACGTATCTTTCTACAGAAATGGCAGTCAAGGTGAAGATGGATGCGGTCACGAAGAACCACATGAAGATCTGACCGTTGACCACTCGGCAGTAGACCTCACCAAGCCATGTCGAAGGGACGTACTTGATCTGAGGGACGGGGACGATTGCTATCGAAGACAACAGATCAGCCACTGCCAGAGATCCGATCAAGATGTCGGTGGAGTTCTTGGAGACCCGACGATTGAAAACGACGAGGATTACGACTGCATTACCGATGATGCCAATTATGGCGGAATTCATCCGGAGAATCGAATGCCAAGGCCAGGTCATCGGATACCAGGCCCAGCTTTCAATAGAGACGTCGGTATTATCAGCAGCATGGACAGTCACTTCATCCATCACTGTTGTAAAAGTGCCATAGTCATATACGGTAGATTCCCAGTTTTCTGCGTCTGTTAAGTGGCTATCATCAAAGCTAGTATTTGGAGGAAGCACTCGTGAGGTGCTTGTATGATGATGTAATGTACTTGTCTGAACGTCAGCAAGAGACCCGACGAAGAATGAAAATAAAAGACACATGAGAGTACATCCTCGGAGCAGCATCCCCTTCAGATTAGCCATTTCTGCAACATAGAAGACAAAAATCATGATTTTTTGTTTGTCTTTGTTTTATAATAATATTTATTATTCATTCCGTTCAAAATCAAAGTGATGATACATTGTAAAATATTACAATATCAATAATAATAAAACACTATTCACAAAAGACAAATAATTGTCCATAATACAAATAATCGTACAAAAAGTCATAGCATTATCATCGATACAGAGTGGAGAAATTCAGTAACAAAAAAGTAAACATTAACCATTTTATTTATAACCAATATAAATTCACAAAGTCATACAATAGTTCTGCAGAAAATTCATTGCTCAACATTGATGAAACTGTATGAAATTTATGATATAATTGATATAGAGTGGAGAAATTCAGTAACAAAAAAAGTAAACATTAACCATTTATAACCAATATAAATTCACAAAATCATACAATAGTTCTGCAGAAAATTCATTGCTCAACATTGATGAAACTGAATGAAATTTATCATATAACAAAAAACGGAAAAGGTTTCGAGTGCTCACTCCCCACACACGCCCATATACACACACAAAAAGAACGAAATCGCTCTCACACCCGACCCCCCTACACACACAGAGACAAGACACAAAACAATTAGACAGTACAAAAAAAGCAAAACAATACAAAACAAATAAGAAAGAAAAGCAGAAGGAAAGAAAGAGAGAGAGAGAGGGAAAGAAAGAAAAATAAAGAAAGAAAAAAGGGGAAAAAGGGAAAGAAGTAACATGCAAAGTAAAGAAAAGAGGACAGTTTATAGTGACAGACAGACCAGCCAACCCCACACGTGTGCAGACCTCGTCAAGCCATCCCTTACTCATCCTTCTAAATTAATTGCTTTTTAGGTGTTCCGACTTTTTATAGTGCTGTGTTAATGTTGTTCGCTCTATAGCAATGTTCTTTTCTTCTTCTTTACTTTTAAAAAGTTGTGCTTGTATCTCTTCAGCAGTTGGTAGTTTATGTTTTCCCCTTCCGTGATATATTAAAAATTTGATAAGTAATATAATATAATTTAATAAATGTCTATTTTCTGTTGTCTCTTCTAATCCGACATGGATATCCTTCCACTGTAAGCTTTTAAGAATCGGACATTTTAATATATTGCTACACAATCTCCACAATACTTTAACCATTTCACATTCATAAAATATATGTCTATAAGTTTCTTCATCTTTACCGCAAAAAGAATATTCATTACTAGATATAAATAGATGCCTATATAAATGGTGGTTAACAAAGATAATATTGTATAATACTTTATATTGAAACTCTCTTAGCTTATTATGTATAATGTGCAAAATCTTGGACGATATACTTTTTCGATTTCTTTTCGAGACATGTTACATGACGATTCGAGATTGTAAAAACTGACATGAGTCAATCTTTTTTATACATGATTTATGCAACTGTTTTGAACGAACTGACTCAAACTGGAAAACATTTTTAAAGAAAATAAATTCAATCTTCAAATCATCAACTAAAGTATTATTTTTTTTAATTCAACTTTCCATTCCACAGGAACATGTGCAAATATTTCATTAATTGTTACTATTTCGTTGTCATTTAGACCCATAGATCTAAAACAAGTATTTGATTTAAGTTCACCATGTTCATATACAATATTGTGCAATTTGTATGTGTTTTTTAAAGAAAATATTTTCTTGAAAATACGCTTTTCCTACATTTTTAATATACCTGTTATTGAAAAAAATCATTTCTTTTATTCCTTATGTCCTTTTTGAAGAACAAAGTTATATCAAACCAAATAATACTTAACATTTCCTGGTAGTACTTTTTTTTTTTTTTTTAATATTGATCATATCAGGTGTAATATTAGAGTAAAAAATTAAAGTAGCACCTAATGGTCATTTCACTTTCTAATCACCATTTGCCAGTCTTTTGACCCACATCACTTTCTGTACCATTACCATGATTACAAAGAGTTTAAAGTTGAGCATTTTTATTCCCCCTTGTTTATAACCGAGATACAGTGTGTTTCTTTTCATTTTATCTTTTCCTCGCCATGAAAAGTCGAAACAAATTTCAATTTCTTAGATCTCTTTGTTTCCATCAATTTAATAACTTCTTGATTTTGCTTAATAATTCTTTATAATTCATTTCTTTAGCAACATCAGGATTAAATGAAAAGACAATACCTAGAATTTTAACCATATCTCTTGAAGAAGAAAAAAAAGGAATGAGAGAGAATGAGAGGGGAAAACAAAAAGAAAAGGAAGAAGACGAGTGAATAAAAGATGAGGGGAAGATTTGGAAAATAAGAAAATCTTTCATGTCACTAAATAAACACTCGCGCTTCGCGCTCGCATTGCATTTAAGGTGACTTACATATATTTTTTAATATGGAGTTTAAATGTCAATATATAATATACAAAACAAATTTCATCTCGAAAATCGAACTATCATTATGTGATTTACAAATAGATTTTTTAAAAGTGCTCTGTCAGTTTTATGGTCTGAATATAATCGTTTTTTTGGTCGCGCTGCGCGCTTGCAAATTTTGATTTATCAGGTTGCTATCATTTTCGTGTATTCCCTAAAGTTTTCAAAATATCCCTTTTCAGGTCTGATTGTCAAAACGTATCAGCTAGCGTTCGCATTTTTGATTGGCGAGTTTAATTCTATTCATTTTATTTCATTTCCATTCAAAACATAATACAACGTAATATAAAGTAATACAAATCAAGTTCAATTTTACAGAAGGCCATTCTTACTTCGTAAAAAAAACAACAACAGTATGATATAGAGCATACATGGAAATGAGGGGGGTTCACTAATGTCTCGATTATACAACAGACTACCTAAAATATCCTTTTCATGACAGTGTATAAACAAATTAGGCTCACAATTTGCGTTCGCATTAATGGCTAATATTAACTGATGCATCCTAGTTATAATTACAAAAGTGATTGAAATGTCCAGTTTTCACGCCATCATCAAATCGCTCCCTCATTAGGCATTAATGAATAAGATATTAATTTAATAATTGTCCTTTTTGGTTCATCTCGGGCTTAGCAAGAGGAATCCACAGTCTTCATTTTCATACAATGACATATGCTAAGGAGTGTCAGATCACAATATCAAAAAAATTCTGCTCTTGCTGTGTGCTCTCATTATTAAGAGAGAAAGATCCCCTATTATTGATCATTTTCATGACTTACAAAACATGAGCAGAGTGTCCCGAATTAAGGTCTAAATCTGGATTTTTTGCGCTCACGCTTCGCGCTCGCGTCAATAATTGTTTAGTTACATAGCTATTTTGTTCACGATTATAAACATTGATTAAAATTTTCCATTCTTTATGTAGGAATGCCAAACATTTTTCAGCTCGCATGATTTGATTGCTGAAATATGTAAAGTCCCCATGGCTAAGTGGCAATCCTCAACAGGTACCTCTTCGATCAGATCAAAACGCATATGAAAATTTTCTGCTCGCGCTTTGCACTCGTTTTATTAATATAAGGAAGATCCCCAATTAGTCATCCTTTTCATGATTTACAAAACATGAGTTTCTCTTTCATTAGGTCTAAATCTTGAAATTTTCCGATGGTGCTTTGCGCTCGCATTATTTTTTTTTTAGTTATATACCTATTCTGTTTATGTTACAAAAACTGATTAGAATTTCCATTCTTCGGGCAAAAGTGTCAAAAAATTTCAGCTCGCGCTTCGCGCTCGCATTATTTGATTTTTAAAATATTCAACGTCTTCATGGCCAACTGCATGCAATGTTTTAAAAAGTACCTATTCTCAAATCTTTTTAAAGATGACAAAAATTGTCAAGAATGTTCAAATTTAAGGAAAAATACACAAGATTTCCAAAAAAATTAGCTCGCGCTTCGCACTCGCATTATATAAATAAGGATTATGATATTATAAATTTATGTTGATTATTAAGAATAAAGCTAAAAAGTAGCTATTAGGACTACCTCTTCAAAGAAACCGAAAATTCATCTTCGAGCGGCCGATCGGGAAAAATATGACTGAAAAAAATTTCCACCCCCCCCCTATTGGCGAAGGCTGGATCCGCCCCTGGATGCTATTTTGAATTCCAATAGGGTTTCCAAATTGCCCCCAGTAATCCGTCCAATAGATATGCTGCAAAATGGCTACTGTCTTGAAATCTAGAGAGGATCGACTGTTATAAAAAAATCATTAAAGTCATTTTCTTAAGTTTTAAATAATTTGAGGCACTGCATTTTAGACATAAAGGCAGGTTTTTGACCTGCTGGTTTTAGAATATTGCTGCAATAATTGCAATATTTATTAAAAATTGACATTACGAAAACTGCTCCAGACTTTGAAGTACTGATGGTTATATAGTGATATGGTGATGATGATATTAATATTGATGATAATAATAATAATACATAATTTATTGATCAAATTAGAATTCAGTAACAGAAATTCTACGAAAATTTATTTTGCCCATACCCTGTAGATCGTAAGCCCGGCAGCAACTTAACAACGCCACATCGGACGTTGCTCTATCCCTTAAACAGGGGAAAATTCACCCTTGGAGAAAAGTTTTTTGAAAAACACAAGAAAATATGATATAAAAGAAATATTGGTGGATCCATCAAATATTAAGAAAGTAAATAGAATTTTAAGTTTTTGATTTGTGACGTCATTTACTGTACGAATAGCTGCCCCATATGTTATGTGATATAAAATGCATAAATGGTTCATGATGGGTAATTTTTTTTCTTTCTGTAGCGGATGTGAAATCATTTGTTTGTTGATATACTGAGGGTTCGATAAAATACATTTTCTTTTTTTTTTAGGAGGCTACGTTTCATTGATTTCTTTTCACTATGAGATACATTTGGGAAATGCTTACATCTGACGTCACACAATAAAATTCCAATAGCTCTTTTAACTTTTTGATGGAATTTCCTCAAACCTTAAATATTTCTTCATTATCTATTCTGTTTTTGTAACGATAAACTTTTTATCAGGGTGAACCTCCCCTTTAATTCGTTGACCGGCAAACAGGGTAGAAGCAACTCCCCTCTTCTACCATCTTTTGGTCTGACGCTGTCAGTGCTTGAACTCCCGCTGATCTCCCGGTTGTGAGGCAAACATACCCACATTGTCGAAGACAAGATGGGTATCCATTGAATCGTTCCTAAGTAATTCCTGGAGATCAATAAGATTCACTCTCAACCGTCCAGGATATAAATGATTGATAACAATAATAAATGGATTGCCATCAGTTATACCATACATGAATTTTGATTCGTGCTATTTATTGTACTTATTTTCCCCCACAATAATCAATATTCAGAACTAGGTTAGTTAATCATGTCTATTTTGTCGTGATGGATTATATGGGAATTTAAAATGGTAGTTATAAAGTGTGTTAGGTGATATATTTTCATTATCTATCCATATTTGAAATTAACATGTGATACAAGTTTTTGCTTAATAATAACAATTTACAGTGTCACAGATAATGTAGAACTTTATAAAATGATATTTAATGATTTTTCATCGCGGCCATCTTGGATTACAAGGTGGCGGCCATTTTCAGCTGACCTGATGGATCAATCTTTGGGGCAGCAATATTCTAAAACCAGCAGGCCAACCTGCATGCCTGCTAAAATGCAGTGCGTCCAATTATCTAAAACTCAAGAAAATGATTTTAATAAATTTTCACGACAATCGATCCTCTATAGATTTCAAAATGGTGGCCATTTTGCAGCATATCTATTGGACAGATTACTAGGAGGAAATTTCAATACCCCAAGATGCCAAATTTCAAAATAATACCTACGCTATAGGATACTTGATTTTTTCATGGCAGCCATATTGGTTTTCACGGGCCTAAAACATTTCCCATCAACTCGTGTGTTTAAGATGAAATTCGTGTTTAAGGATGAAATTCGAGGGTTGAATGTTTACTACCAGTGGATAGCAGGATAGGATATGTCTGACATTCCATATTTGACCAAAAAAGGGTACCTTGACCGACTCATTTAAAAAAATTAATCACCATTTATGAAGACTACACCTGACAGGATCAAATTCATCACTTGAGAAAGTAAACTGGCCCTACTTCTTCCGCCAATGTAAAGATAGTTCGAAAATGGTGATATATCTTCCCAATTTGAAAAAAGGGAGTTCTGCAAAGTTACGCTCCCTAACATCAGTGTAAATTGTCAATCATATTCATTCATTTTTGTCAATCGCCAATATAAAAATTCAAATATTAAGAATTTGCCTGCCAGTTGTAATTATTGGTCTATATGTCAAAGTGCAATACCACAGATCATATAAAACTCAAATAATTTTATGCCAGCCAGCTTGGAATTCAAGATGACGGCAATTTTTCCGCCGACCAATTACCAGATTGCTTGAATCGACCCGTTAATTATTGCAATAATATATCATGGCAGCCATCTTGGATTTCATGATGGCGGCCATTTTGCCACACACCAAAATTTCAACTTGCTGGGGACCGGAAATATTTGAAATCAGCGCCTCAAAACTCCCCTATATGACAAATTTCAGTGTCACATGCCACGTAAAACTCAAGAAAATGATATTTAATGATTTTTCATAGCGGCCATCTTGGATTTCAAAATGGCGGCCGACCCAATGTTCAAATCGCCGCTGGGGCCGGCATTTTTTTAAATCAGCGTCCAAAAATACCTCTGTATATTAAATTTCACACTTTCTGCCAGATTCGAGCATCTTGGCCATTTTTGTCACATAACCGCTCCACTAGTATGTCAAAATTGCGAGTTCACAACTACAACTACCATGCATACGATCAGATCAACTAAAATATGAGTCAGTGAACGTTTGAAATATTTCTATAACAGGTTGAGCAGTGAAACATAATGATTTCACAAAATTGAATGTAATGGATTCTTGTATAAAATAGATTCAACTTTTTACCAAAGGATTGGAATATTTGTATCTTAGTATTGAAGTGTAACATTAATTGTACACAAACGAAATATTTTGTTCAGTATTTTGCAATAGATGCATGCACACACAATAACTGGCTTTCATTTTTTTCAGAGAAAAAGAGATTGATGAACCGCTGATATACCGCTGAATGTTCTACATTGTGTGATTATACATTCTTCGTTAAGTTAAAGGAAAGAAAATAAAATAATCCCGCCAACTGTTTCCCAATAGAAAATGCAAACCACTTGAATGCAACCAGCATGTCTCGTGACATGCGAATTTACATCGAGATTATAGTTATGTTGATTCCTACCAATAGAGCCCTGCATACCCACAAACAAATAAGTGGACCGACAAACAAATTTAAGTGGAAGTTACGTTAGCAAAACGTTTAAAACATTTCTATAACTGGATGAACAGTGAAACATAATGACATGTGCAGAAAAACAAACAAACATGCCAATTTTTCAAGGATCTACAAACTTAAACATGTTAAACGATTTCTTGTTACTCCGTTACTCCTATACATGTTCACAGCACACTGATGGCAATCTTTTGTAAGTTTTACTTAACGACCATTTTTGTCAAAGCTTTCATTGATGATATTTCGTTAGTCTAGATCATTAAAAGATATCATTAAATTCTGAAATCGTCAACAGAAGGTTATCCTGAATTTATTCCAGTTTGAGTTAATCCAAAAGTAACATCTCATATAAGTTAGATGCACTCATGATAAGTATATCAGTATATGCACACTAACGAAAACGATAGATAAATAAACAAGACCTTATCTGATAAACCTTTTTTTCACTTCTAGTTAGTAAAAGCTGTCCTTAGTGTTCAAACTTTTGGAATGTTGGTAATCCTGGCAATTTCCCTATTTCAACATCACTTCAAATGATGTTTTTTTTTGTAGTTTAGACTTGTTTAAAAGAACAAGTATCACCTCGAAACAGATCAAAATACTATCAGATTCTCCGACTGTATCAAATCTTTTCTTTTTCAAAACTAGTATAAACAAACATTCTTCTCTTAATCTTGATATAGGCCTGTATTATCTGAAATGATTTTACATAGATATTTTTTTTCAAACATACTCCTGATATCCCTCTTTATTTCTTTTTGTTTTGTGAATTAATATCATGCACTTCTCTCCTAGGCTTTTTCAAACATGTCAAAGTTATAAACTCTACTATCATTCTCTTCAGTGAGATTTTGCAAAATAAAACTTCTGCTCATTGCCAACAGATATTCCAAATAGTAATTTCCTAATGTTATCATCGCTTGAAATAATGATCTTTTTTGTTGTTAAAGTTGCTTAAAAACACTTATCACCTTCCAAACAATTAAAAATAATCTAAGATTCCCCGACATAGTAAATTTTTCTCATCCTTTTTTTTCAAAACCTGTATAAACAACCATTCTTCTTGTATATACTCGATAGGCCTGCGATAGCTAAAAACAAAAAAATAACATAGATTTTGATATTTTGAACATCCTCCTGATGTTCTTCTTTATCTTTTTTTGTCTTGTAAATTAATGTTAACAATCTCTAAAACACCACTTCCCTTTTTTCCTTTTCAAAGTTATCAACTCTACTATAATTCTCTTCAATAAGATTTTGCAAAGTAACTTCTGCTCACTGCCAGCAGGAGCCCGTTGCATAAAACTTTTTACCTGAGAAAACTCAGGTTGTATTTACCGGAGTTTTTGCCCTGTGTTAAAGTCAATTGCAGAAATAAGACTAACCATAGTTTTCACATTTTACCAGAGTTTTCTCAGGTAAAAAGTTTTATGCAACGGGCCCCAGATATGAAAAAAAATTATATCCTAATTTCATCATCGCTTGAACTAATGATTTGTTTTGTCTGTCGTTAAAACTGTTTGAAGAAATAAAGATAAAAAACATTAATCACCTTCCAAACAGATCAAAATACTGTCAGAATCTTAAACAAAATCTTTTTTTTTTCTTCGAAAACCTGTATAGACAAACATTGTTCTTGTATATATTGTATATATAGGCCTCCGTTATCTGAGAAAAAAAGAAATTACATAGATTTTTAGATTCTGAACATCCTCCTGGGGCCCATAACACAAAACTTAGCAATGATCGTTGAACATTTTTCTACGATTGATTTCACTGACTACAACGTACATTCAATCGTAAAAATCAAGCGGAGGATCAATCGCTAACCTTTGTGTTACGGGACCCCGATGTTACTCTTTATCTCTTTCTGTTTTGCGAATTAATGTTAACAATCTATAAAACACCTGCACTTCTCTGATTTTTTTTCTCCTAAGTTGACAAAACTATCATTCTCTCCATTGAGATTTTGCAAAATAATTTCTGCTTAACAGATGTCAACAGATATTCAAAAGAATTAAATACTCTCAGTTTCTCCAAATCAGAAATGATTTCTTTTCATCCGGCAGGTTATCAAAAAGAGTTTACCATCACTGAAATCATATAATCATCAACGTAAACGTTATTATTCTTAATCTTCTATTTATGTGGGGTATTATCTTTACCTGTTTCATCATCGATCAAAATCCTCTGAGTTTTTGTTCGCTTTCCTTGTTATTTTCTTCCCTTGATCTCTCCGAGATGAGTCATATTCACATTTGCCTTTGCTTTCATTCCTTCCTCCGTTAATTGCTGAACATTACCCATTGCTCGATTATCTCCAGACTCCTTTTTCGCGTTGGTATTTCTACTTGTATCTCTCGTCTCTTTCCTTCCCTCGTCCTCCCTCTCGATGATGACCAGGGGTGGTATTCGGAGATCCAATTTATCTTTATCTCCGTTTGAATCAGAGAAATAAAATACCCTGAAAATCTCTCCGAATTGGTATTCTGAGAACAATTTTATCATTATTTTATCTCTGTAAGACACACCTATTTTTTAATCAATATCCAATTAGGAACGCGATTTTATAGCTCTCTCATATCACTCAACCAATGGAAATCATAGGAGGTGTGGCGAAGGAGCGAGATTGCGTCAATTGGCGCATTTTACGGGGAAAAAACGGGAAAAAGAAAAAGGGCGGGAGAAAGAAATAAAGGGAAAGCGGAATGAAAGAAAAAAGGAAAGGAGGAAAAGGAAAGGGAAAAGAAAACAAAGATTCTTTTGTAAATGGAAAAAGAAGAAAAAGCGGGAAAAGGTAGGAAAGAAGAACATGTAAGAAAGAACAAATCATTCCGGAATAGGCTTATGTGATGCAAAAGCATGATGGGAAATGTATAAAAAGATGACAAAATGGCAAACAATAGCGGGAAACGAAGGTAGATTGGAATTAGACAAGAAGAAATAAAATAAATTATAGGAGACAACGTATAATGAAATGAATGGAAACAACAAAATATTTCTGAATATAATGAAAAATCTATCACAATTATAAGTAGAATTTAATTTCAATAAGCATTTTTTTCCAGCTCGCTTTGCACGCAGGCGACTTTTAACGATATATTTTCCCACATTGCTTTATGTTTTGCCCCTCAAAATATTTGGTTCATTACGCACCTGGGTTGAATAAATGTGTTGTGTAAAAGCTATATACCCGCGATTTGATTAAAATAGCGGCAATCTGCGAGGTTTAAATGGCTTTGATATCAAGAAGTTCCGGGGGGTCCGCCCCGGACCCCAACCGCACAGCACTGCCGTATATGAGTATAGAAGGGTTGGGTCATTGGCCCCCAAAAGTTCTACGAACAAGAACAACAACAAAAAAGGGAGGAAAGAAACGCAAAGGAAAAGTAAAGGATGTCATTTTATTTACTGAATATAATGTCAAAAATATCTCAAAGTTAGATTCTCATGAAAAGGTGTTTTTTTTCTCTCTTAAAGCTACTTCCCAAAGAATCCTGTTCACAGTGGCGTACAGACCACAAAAAAGGAATTGAAAGAGAAAAGAGTAAAATATATTATTTTCTGGATATCATGTCAAAATCTATCACAAAATTTGATTTTTGTATCAAAAAGGTCAAAATTTTTGCTCGAAGATAAATTTCGCCCGTTACGCAATATCTGGCCCTCTAAAAAAAGTCGCCTCATTACGGCCTGTTCATACCATGACATGACCGGGAAAGGTTTGGCTCTTGTCCCCCCCCCGGCCACCGACTCCTGTTTTCCTCTTTCTTCCATGAAATCAGGCTTCTCCGATATAATTCTCTCACCACTTTGTCTGTATCCTCCTCACTGTGAGCTCCGGGATCCCCATTATAACAAAATTCTACCTGGAAATATAAGATGAAATTCTGTCTATCTCCTTTTCACGATTCAATCTTTCCTCTTCCAATTTGTTTTGGATTCTGTGTATTTCTACCCTTTCCCTTCTTCAATCTCTTTAGAAAGTTTAAGGACTCTGCAAAGCTGTGCAGCTTACTTTCTCTTACACCTTCGTAGCTATTTTGCTTTCTAAAATATCGAAGAGATTGACTGTTCAGTTTATCAATCTTTGCATTTAGTAGTTTCGGTTACACTTCCTATTTCCGAAACACGTAAATTGCCTAATACTCGATGTTCGTTAATCCGAAAACGTAAAAGGGTTCGTTAATCCGAACATTTGTGGTGTTATTCTCGAGGTTCGATAAACCGAAAACGAAATAAGGTTCGTTGTTCCGAAGGTTCGTTAGTCCGAAAAACGAAATAAGGTTCATTAATCCTTTAGTTTTCGGATTAACGAACCTCCGGAATTACCAACCTTACTTCATTTTCGAATTAACGAAGGTCCGATGTTCCGAAGATTCGTTAATCCGAAAACGAAATAAGATTCGTTGTTCCGAAGGTTCGTTAGTCCGAAAAACGAAATAAGGTTCATTAATCAATATAGTTTTCGGATTAACGAACCTTCGGAATTACCAACCTCACTTCATTTTCGAATTAACGAACCTTCGGAATTACGAACCTCATTTCGTTTTCTGACTAACGATCCTTCTGAATTACGAACCTTCGGAAATACGTACACTCGGAATATCGAACCTTCGGAATATCCGAACCTTTGGAATAACGAAGCTTCGGAATTACGAATGTATGCGGTAGTTTCTCTACTGCAGGTAGCAGATCCCCTGAGCTTTCCGGTAGGGCATGGCTGCTGGGCGTGACTGGCCTACGTCATTTAGAACCGGATGGTCTCTTGTTCATTCTTGCGTGTATCACTGTCCAAACTCAGTATTTCGTATTAAGTGTATAGGAATTGATTTCGTCATGTTCCGATTTTGAACGATTCATCACTTTAAAATGATGATTCATTTTAGTACTATTAACTAATTTATTTCCCAAACTTTCTGATCTTTACCTTCACTTAGCAGAAGCTAAAATGGCTGACGAGATTTCTCATTTTATCTAGGTGTCGTTTTCTTACAACTAACACTTGCAAGATCACCCCCAAACTGTGGGAGGCAATAAATTAAACTTTCATACGCTTCATTTTTATATTTTTTTCGTTTGTAGGCATACTAAAAAAGGGAAACATGGTCACATAGATCGAGAAACCACATTACTGTGATAAGATTCAGAGTTATGAAGGGCTTACTTACCTCTGCTGTGAGAACTTCAACGGCGGATCCTGCTGAAACAACCCAAGGTTCAGTCTGACAAATTCGACGTTGTGCTTCCACTTTCATATACACAAGAGGCACCCGAGATAGGAAAAGTATAATAGTCAAATTTCTATCTTGGTAACCTAATCGGATTACCCATCCCACTATTGGAAATTTAAACCATGATACTCTGCAATTGGCCTGTGCTCAGCCAACTAAGAATCTTCTGTAATGGTTCTATCATTTTTTGTCGGTTATATAGTTATAGTAAAGAGTCAAGACTATACACGAGAAGAGACGAGTATATGGATCATCAAATGGGCTTTTAATTTACTTGTTTACACAGAAATACATATAGCTTCGGCGCCTTAATTCCTTAACATATGAAAGCTTTCTTGATTTCAATTCTTCTTGTTCTACAAAGAAGATTTAAATGTTTGAATTCTTATAGTCACGCTATATTCTATTGATTACCAAACGAAAAACAAGTCCTAATCCCTAGTAATCGGCTTAATTCCGGATGTCAGGCAGGCCTTCTAGCAAATGAATTATTTTCTTTGCAATGCTTACATGACTGGCAATGCTGACAAGGAACAAAAATATATATTTGCTCTTCATCTTTTGAGAAAGATATAAAACCATTTGTGTCAGTGTCTTTATCAGATCGAGATGCTCTTTAAATGGTAATAGTTTCTTACTCTTATTAAAGGACAAGTCCACCCCAAAAAAAGCTTGATTTAAGTAAAAAGAGAAAAATTCTACAAGCATAACACTGAAAATTTCATCAAAATCGGATGTAAAATAAGAAAGTTACGACATTTTAAAGTTTCGCTTCATTTCACAAAACAGTTATATGCACATCTCGGTCGGTATGCAAATGAGGGAAGTGATGACATCACTCACTCACTATTTCTTTTGTATTTTATTATATGAAATATGAAATATTTTGATTTTCTCGTCATTGTCATGTGAAATGAAGTTTCATTCCTCCCTGAACACGTGGAATTCCATTATCTTAACATTTTGTGCTTTTCGGGCAAGGAGGTCCTATTCATCAAATTCGTAAAAATTTAAATATTGTATAATTGATACAATAGAAGACAAAAAAAATGTTAGTGAGTGACATCATCGACTCTCTCATTTGGATGCAACTGGCTCGTTCAAACAAACATTTTGTTAAAAATAAGCAAAACTTTGAAATGTCATAACTTTCTTATTTTACATTCGATTTTGATGAAATTTTTAGCATTGTGCTTGTTTGATTTTTCTCTATTGTTTCAAATCAATATTTTTCTGAGGTGGACTTGACCTTTAAAAGATCACTTATACTGCACTTTTTAAGTTTACCTTCATCTAACTTATGCACTGTAAAAACTGCGGTGTTAAAACGGACACCAATTGGTGTTAATAGAGGACCACATCCTGAGGTGTTAAAATTACACCCTAGAGATTAAACATAACACCAAAGAGGGTAAATGTAAAAACAAAAAGTGTTGTAATAACACCTATAGATGTAAAACTGTCATCACCAATTTAACACCGGTGTAAAATAACTGGTGTGGTCCTCTATGTATACAACGCTTAACACCATGCATAATTTTTGCTGTGTGGTCCATGGCCATAAACGGGGGGGGGGGGGGGTGTTGAGGCAGTTTTCCCTACACCAAGATGTATTAACAACTAGCTTCTGAATAGACAATGTTCATAAAAATTTAAAATGTGATCATCTTTGATGAATGGGGAAAATGCTAAAAAGGGGGTATCGTAAAGTCATCTTTAAGCCATCGCTTTTTTGCCTTTTGAATGTTTCCATAAATATTGAACAAGGAATTTATCCAAGACAATGTAATTTCATATTCAGATTCCTTGAAATCTAAGCTTTAAAACTTCCTTTCAACCAGTCAACATCTTCATTGATTCATCCCATCACATGTATATGTAAATATATTTCATTAGTACAAGCCTTGAATTTATTTTTATTTTTTACTTTACATAGGGGACTGCCTCGACAGGACATTTGCTTTGTTATTTTGCAGCTTCCCATTTCATGCTCATTATTATGCATAATACTGTAAATAGCCTTGTACAATCTTAGCTTTCTCATCGTATCCATGTATTTAATTTATTTTTCTTTCCTTTTGGGTTTTTATCGTTTTCATATGCTCAATGACTTTTGTATTAAAATGGACTTGAATAAATCACTAAATGAAAATAAAATGAAACGAAGACATACTAGCGTATACATTTGAAGACGTCGTATCGCTGTCATAATTGTTATTATACACAAATAAACAATCTCATTTTTGTGTAAGTCTCAACACCAGTACGCCGTATTATGAGGTGGCCACATGTACAGGCAAATACATAATTCATTATGATTACACGTCTCAATCTGAATTACCACCACCATGAATATCAAGACATCGTAAAGCTGTGACGTCATGTTTACGATTATTAAAGGTCAAGTCCACCTCAGAAAAATGTTGATTTGAATAAATAGAGAAAAATCAGACAAGCACAATGCTGAAAATTTCATCAAAAATTGGATGTGAAATAAGAAAATTATGACAGTTCAAAGTTTCGCTTATTTTTCACAAAATAGTTATATGAACGAGCCAGTTACATCCAAATGAGAGAGTCGATGATGTCACTCACTCACTATTTCTTTTGTTTTTTATTGTTTGAATTATATAATATTTCAATTTTCACGAATTTGATGATTAGGACCTCCTTGCCTGAAGCACAAAATGTTAAAATAATAGAATTCCACGTGTTCAGGGAGGAATTAAACTTTATTTCACATGACAATGACGAGAAAATCAAAATATTTCATATTTCATATAATAAAATACAAAAGAAATAATGAGTGAGTGATGTCATCAGTTCCCTCATTTGCATACCGACCAAGACTGATGTGCATATAACTGTTTTGTGAAATGAAGCAAAACTTTAAAATGTCATATACTTTATTTTACATCCGATTTTGATGAAATTTTCAGTGTTATGCTTGTTGAATTTTTCTCTTTCTATTCAAATCATGTTTTTGTCGGG
Source organism: Lytechinus variegatus (assembly GCF_018143015.1). NCBI lineage: Eukaryota > Metazoa > Echinodermata > Echinoidea > Temnopleuroida > Toxopneustidae > Lytechinus > Lytechinus variegatus. Next base: position 21,485,160 of record NC_054752.1, on the reverse strand, counting down.
GTGGACTTGTCCTTGAAGAGTTGGCCAGTCTTGCCAATGTCTTAAAAAGTCGTCGGTTTACTAGTAGGGGAGATGAGGTCTTTGATGTAAGCCGGATCGAGTCCTTGGAAGGCATTAAAGGCCTAAGTGGTATTTAATTCATTGAGATGGTCAGTGCGCTCTCAAGATCACTGAAGAGAATCAAGAATGACTGTTCCTGCTGCATCCACACGCTGGCCTCTGATGGTGAATGATAACGATTAATGAATGGTAATTAAAGGTAAATGCTAGTTTTGGTAACGATATCAAAATGAGTTCGTACAGAATGCAATGAAATGACAACCAAAGTGTCTGTTTGTTTAAATAAAACGTACGTGCCAAAGGATTCTGGAAGAAATTGTGTAATTGCTGAGAAATCAGCAAATAAGCACAGGATTCGGGTAGAGCGTCGGGCCCGACAATCAAAGCAATAATTATACACTTTCCCACGTGCGCTTATCTGTGTTGGGGATCTTCAGTCTGAACATTTTTCAGCGTAGATCTCAAGATTTCACAAAGTTCAGTTTTTGTAACTGTACCAGATCTAGATCCTCGATGATATACCCCGTGATATACTGAAAATTAAGCCTTATTTTACAGACTTTCTCATGAAATCAGTGTTTACTGCAACTACTGGAAATTCTCTTTAAAGTTTCTCCATCGCCTGGGATGGGAATATACCAGCCATTGCACCTTTTGGTCTTACACAAAATATATGTTAAGATCGATTTGCCATATGCTGAAGTACTCTGCTCAAGATGTTTCAGAAATTCTTCAACGGAATAATAGAATCAAAAACCAAATTTAATGTGTGTGTGTGTGTGGGGGGGGGGGTTAATGAGGAGTGCACGAAGGCGCCAGCTTCATTTTTTTTCTATATTTCTCCCTCTCCCTCACCCACATAAATCTTCAGTCTCAGTCGAGCACGCGCGCACACTTTTTTTTTTTTTTTTCATATTGTTTTATTCTGATTCCATGAACAAAAATATATAACATTTCAAATTAACATTTCAAAACACATAATATTTTACATTTCATATTTGGACATTTTTCACTAACTTAATACCAGCATAAATCATATATAACTTAAAGGAGAAACAATGAAATCAGTTATAAAAATGTTTGAAACACCACTCCTCCCCCCCCCCCGCCCCAATCAAAAAGTCTTCCCTTGCACATTTGTGGAGGGCTATTTATACATGGAATACAAAGAAAGAACAAAACAAAGTAGACCCAAATCCAAAACAAACCAATTAACAAATAGATATACTGACACTAGGATCCCCTTAAAAAAATACATATAATATGCCTAACACTTTTCCTTTCATGTATCAAATATTCAACAATGATTTAAAACTATATGAGATTACTTGGCTTGCACTCATCAAAGACAAAGCAAATCAAAAAAAAGAAATCGACAAGTAAAAAAAAAAAATAATAATAAATAAATAAAAAAAAAAACATCCCAAAGAATCACCCATCCCAAAGGAAAACTTCATTATCCCTCCCCCCAAAACACACATACACACACCCTCACATACACCCTCACACACACCTACACAGTCACTTTCTCCCAAATCACACCTGGATATCGCCCTCAGTCCTGCCATTTCGGTACATTCTCTCCCATTTTAATAAATGCTTGTCTAACTTGTTCCTTTTAATAGCTATTGCTTTTTCTTCATTTCGATATTCTACGACTCTCTGAATACTCTCTTCACACACACACACGAAGGAACCAATATTAACACACACTTTTTCTCTCTCTCTCACACACACACACACACGCACCATCTCCCTCTGTCTCTCTGTTCACGCGCGCACACACACACGAAAGAACCTATATTATCACACTCTTTTTCTCTCCCTCAAACACATACGCACACACACCCCCTCCCTCTGTCATTCTGTTCACGCGCGCACACACACACGAAGGAACCTGTATTATCCCACACTTTTTCTCTCTCACACACACACGCACCCCACACGATCGAGCACGCACCTTATATGTAGGCCTATACAGTGCGTATCAAAAAAAAAGTTTACACTTTGAAAGAGCCCTGGGAATTAAAAAATATACAACATGTGGGTAATTTTTTCACATGTAATCTTGGGTTTGGGTCTCATCTATCCAATGAAAGTAAAAGTTTTGACAGAATGTTACACTTGAGTGAGCACTGTCAATTTTTGTAAAGCTCGCAGAAATCTGTTTGCGCAGAAATGCTCGTTTTCACGCTGTGTCAAGGGGAAGGGCGAAATCACACTTACCCTGCGAAACATTTCTCATACATTTCCCTTGCACTTTTAGTCAATGGAAATAAAATGGATACATTCAAGCATTTTAGAATAATTTTGCCACCCAAATTGAAATTTCAACACTTAGTCAACACAACCTTTACCCTTTTTCTGCCAGCTGGATCTGAGGTAAAAACTGAATTTGAACAAAAATTCATGTCAGACATCTCCAGCATTTTTTCACTAAGTTTTTATCATTTAAAGTGGGTTTACATTTCATTTTTCATTTAATACTTGTTTCTCCACACCTTTCCCAAGCTTGACAATGATTAACAAAATGAAAATCAAGCCTAAGCCATTTCATGTAAATCACAGCTCAGTGTAATGCAAATATCGTTACGATGGCATCGGTGTGTGGGGGAGTGGGGTGGGGCGCAATGCACTCTTCAAAGTGTTTTGGGCAAGGAAACAAGTTAAAAAAGTAAAAGATATCTTCAAATCAATTTTACTAGCTAAATTCCACGTGTTCTTCATGATTAAGGTCTACTTTTATTCGCACAACTATTTCAAAGTTCTGCGCAAATCATTTTTCACTAACTTTTCAAAAGTAAGTGGTGCTCACTCAAGCGGAAACATTTTTCGACAGTTATATCGTCATTTGCTTAAATGGATCTGTACCAATGTTAAAATGTGGAAAAATCTTCAGGATATTACAAATGTATAATTATATAGGATTTTTTCTAAGTGTAAACTTTTTTTGATACGCACTGTATAAAAGAAAGCATTCTTTATATTTTAAAGGTTATTATCTAACTTTCTTAGCAGCCGATTTAAATATTCTCAAACCAAGATGAAACATGTGTGCAATTCCATGTATTAGAACTAAAAAAAAACCCAACCATTATTGAGAATGAAAAGCTAAAAATACAAGGCAAAATCCAATTTCTGTAATTAGGCGTTTTGAAGACGCTTAAATAGAACACAAAATTGGATGAAAGAAAGATGGTGTTTCCCGTCACTTTATATTTCACTTTTTGAAGCACTACATAATGATTTCAGGACACGATTTTTTTTTTCTGGGCTGCATTTTGTAACATATCACAGACACAGGTGACAAGTGTGACCTTCTAGCTCATATTTTTAAAAGTCAAGTCAATATAAGCCAATTACTTTAAATAACGCGACACCTAATATCATTATATACCATTATTAGAACCATCATACAAACCAACATTTTTTCTAATAATTTACCCCACCACAAATCAGTATCGTTACCCCCCCCCCCCCCCGAGATTCTGAAAAGTGAAAAAATAGTATTGTAAATGCATTAATTGTTTAGATGCCCATCCCGTTCATGGTTTGAAAGTGCTTATAACTTTTCGCGCTCGATTTTGGGAAACTGGCAGCGAATTTCATGTCTCTGCGTTTACTCCCGATGTTCTTTTCCCCCTCCCCATTGGCGGCGGAAGCGGGGGGGACGTGTCCCCCCCCTAAATTTTAGGTGGGGGGACGGTCCCCCCCCCTAAATTTTTTTTTGATAACCTTTTTTTTTTTTTTTTTTTTTTTTTTTTTTTTTTTTTTGCTTGTCCATTTTTTTTCCTGCGTCCCCCCCTAAATTCACGTGGCCCCCTGAAACGAGTGTTGTCCCCCCCTAAAATTTAGGTTGATGACCCTTTTTTTTTTTTTGGCTTGTCAAAAATTTTTGGGGCTCTTGTCCTATTTCTTACATGTGTCCATCCCAAAATTTCAGGTGGACACCCCCTAAATTTATTGGCTTCCGCCGCCAATGAGCAAAGGATTATCTTTTGTGCTCTGGGGACAGCTATGGTTGCGCCCCCACCCCAACACAAAAGATAATCCTCTGCTCCGCCGCCAGTGCCCCCCCCCTTTTCATCCCGTGTTTTAAAATCCTGGTTCCACCACTTATTTTTCTGTACATTGAAAATATTATTTATCATCAGACATTGATCATTACTCAAAAGCATAATCTCTTTATCTTTATTTCTTTTCAGTAATGCAATTCAAAGTTTATTCATGCCATTATAACCTCTCGACATAAAAAAAAATGCTCTTGTCAGTTAAGGCCGATTCATAAAGCCGATTTCATGAATTTTTTTCATTTAACTGTATGTTTTACCTCTTCTTTCGGCCGACTGTAAAATGTCATAGCCTCTGATGTACGTCGGAGGATTTTGTTTTTAGCAAGCATAGCTGATTAATATATTGTCTGGTCACACTGACGTATAAGTGACTTCAGATCGTACAAAGCTATCAGGTTATTTTCAAGAACATATCGTGCGGTTTAGAATCTATTTCGTTTGCGTGACTGTTTCTTGTGACGCAATAGAAGTGTATGATTCGATTAGAAAAATAAAGCTTCTTAAAATTCTATGGAAGTTCGCCTGTAATATCGAGTAGTAATAAATTCCATTTAATAAAACGTCTAACGTCCCTTTTACTACTTTATTTACAAATTCAAAATACTTTTTTTTTAAGATAACTATTGAGAATAAAATACACAAAAGTAAGTTTCATATCCACAATGGGCTTTCTCGGAGAAAACTGATTGATCTTTTGAATACTTACACATGGGGAACATTTTGATAGGCGAAAAGGGGTTAGAGGGGCAATGCCCGCTCCCCCCCCCCCCCCCTGCCTGTTACCCATAATGCTTATGACCTGACGAATTGCATGAACAACACATGATACAAAACACTCAATAACTTACGATTTATTTTCGTTTATCAAAACCGGCCAAGCATAACAATTTTCGAACCAGTGCATTAATGCAAGACTTATTCTATAGGTCTATCTTGTAGCCTGTAAATCGAACATAAAACAACGATGACTTAAAAATGTATTTTTAAAGTCAAATGTCAAACACACGAGAATAACAGAGTCGATAGTGCCACACACTTACTGATCATTTCGTATTCTATAACAAAACATATTTCATCAAACGTTTTTGTTGAATGATATTCTTGACTTGAATGTATAAATTGAAATGATTGTTAATCTACATGCTGAATGAGAAGTCAACCAATGTATCACGTTATAGGAGGAAAGATGCAAACATTTAATATCCTGTATATTAAAGGTATTGTTCAACTTTGTGAGCAGTCGATTTAAAAAATTCTCAAAGCAAGAAGAAACATGTGTACAAGTGCAAGTATTAGAACTAATAAACCCGAAAACAACCATTATTGAGAATGAAAAGCTAAAACTACAAGGCAAACACCGATTTTGTAAATAGGCGTCTTATAGACGCCTAAATAGTACACATAAGTGTATGGGATGAAATTAAGATAATGTTTCCGGTCACTTTATATTTCAATTTTTGAAGCACTAAATAATTATTTTCGAACGCAATTTTTTCTGGGCTTCATCTTTGTAACATATCACAGACACAGGTGACAAGTGTGACCTTCTAGCTCAGATTTTTTTAAAGTCAAACCAATGTTAACCAATCACTTTAAGATACAAAATATAGCGATAGGTATAACGTCCCCCTTTCCCCATTTTCAAACTGCTCATGTTAATTTTTTTGGTATACGCATATTTTTGAAATACCTTTACTTTCTAATTAATAAAATCAGATTTCGATGAAATTTTCAGTGTTATGCTTAATGAATATTTCCTCTACTTATATTCATACTAGCAACTTCCTGCTGATATGGATTTTGCCTTTCATGAAAATCTAATTCTCTACAGAAGTTATTTTAAATCTAACATTGGAGAATCAATAGCGTTACGTCCTTTACCAAGTCAACAACTCCAGCGACATAGTTCTTATTATATATATCTAATGAATATGAACTTATGAATACTATAATAAGCTTTATTTGCCACGAGGACGTATGAAAATATTCATAAAAGATTGAACGGCCAACTTATACGTGTACATGACATGGTTTATTTCAATTCTTCCAACTGCCACTTCGTGTACTTTCATATGGTCTACCATCAGTCGTCCATTCACCACATGGTCTATTTTCATCTAGTAAAACGCCATTTCGTCTAATAGATCAGTTGGTCCAATAACCATTTAGTTATTTGTCTAATTGGACAAAAAGTGTTAAATTGTGCAAAATGAATGAAAACGAAATGGATATTAGAAAAACTGGTTATGAGACGACATTGTCATAGACGAAATGGAGATTCGACAAAGTGATGAGTGGAGTGATGAGTGGACCAAATGGTTGTTAGACGAAATTTTGATAGACGTAAATGCATTATACTAAATGAGAATAGACCATGTGATGAGTGGCCGAGTTGATAGAAGACGAATTAGCAACTTACTCATAGTCTAGGATAGGCCCCATAGAAACTTGACCAAACCTTGTTTTTTTATATATATACAATATTTTTTAATGGTTTCTTGTCAATTAGAGGGTGCTGATTACGATCTGGATGATGCCACTCGTGTAACCTTGAGCATTTTCCGCAAATTGGCAAAATCCAATATGGCCGCCAAAATATGCAAATTACCCATGAAAATCCTAAAATTGTCCGCACATTGGCTATGGAATGCATGAAAGCTTGTGGTAGGAGTAAAATACACTCTGAAAAAATAATTTTTGACAAAATATTTATTTTCCTGATATTCAAAATGGCCGCCATAGTCCATTGTATACTCTATTATGTACAATATGAATAGGGAAAACTAATTTTCACAAATATGAGCAATGAACCGGAAAAAAAACGAGATGTATGAACGAAGTAATATATGCAAATCATCATTACTAACGAAATATATCATTTCTTATGTCATTAAGGGGTTCATTTCTGTATTTTGATATCTAAAATGGCCGCCACTGGCCCAAACATTATTGCGTACAATGGCAATGGGGGCCAAAAAAATCACAAGAGTGATCACTGAAATGCATATTATTAAGATTAAACGAGTGGAACACTGATTAAAAACATAATTGTTAACGAAATATATCATTAATATGCCATGTATGTGATGAATGTTGTATTTTGATATTCAAAATGGCTGCCAAAGGCCCTAAAAGTATTATCCACAATGAGAAAGTGGGGCAAAGAAATCACAAGAGTGATCACTAAAATGCATATATTATGTGATAAACTAATGGGATACTGTTTAAAAACATTTTCTAACGAAATATATCATTCAGGTTTAAAGTTTGTGTTAAATACTGTATATTTACTTTCAAAATGGCCGCCAGTGACATTAACAGTATTATGCTCAATGGAAAGTGGGAAACCAATATTCACAGGAGTGAGCACCATAAATGCAGGTATTAGTGATCTATGAGTAAAATATTGTCTGAAAGCATAATTTCTATCAAGAGAAATCATTTAATCTGCCAGGCCCTTATGATATTATCCACAATGTGAATGAGAACATATTATTTTAGCAGAATTTGGTTTTGCTTTGCCAAATGGTGATGTATGAGTGAAATATCGTCTGAAAACATGATTTATAACAAAATATAACATATCTTATGTAATTTAGGTGATAAATACTGTATTTCAACATTCAAAATGGCCACCAGTGGCATAAAGAGTATTATGTAAAATGGCAATGGCTGGGGCAAAAAAGTGACAGGAGTGAGCACTAAAATGCATATTATTAAGATTAACGAGTGGAATACTGACTAAAAAAAATCATTGTTAATATGCCATTTATGTGATAAATGCTGTATTTTGACATTCAAAATGGCCGCCATAATCCCTATATTATTTTATCATGTACAATGCGAATGGAGAAACTAATTTTCACAAGAGTGAGAATCATAAAATGCATATGACTGTGATATACGAGTAAAAATATTGTCTTAAACATGATTTCTAACTAAATACATCACATATTGGTTGTGGAGGTATAAAAAAGTACTTTGAAATCCAAAATGGCTGCCATAGGTCCTAAAAGTACTATGTACATTGTAACAATGGACATATAATTATGACATAATTTGGCTTTGTTTGACTCTAAATATTGCCTATAATATTGTGAATTCTGATGCAAGGGTGAAATATTGTCTAAAACCATGGTTTCTAACGAAATATATCATAATGTTGTGTATTTAAGGTGATATACGCTGCATTTTTTAATTGAAAATAGCCACCATAGGCCCTTATCGTATAATATACAATTTGAGTGTAGACAAATAATGTTCACATAAAAAGGGCATATGGCAGCCATTTTGAATGTTGAAATACAGTATTTATCACCTAAATTACATAAGAGATGATATATTTTGGTATAAATCATGTTTTCAGACGATATTTCACTCATACATCACCATTTGGCCAAGCAAAGCCAAATTCTGTTGAAATAATTTGTTCCCATTCACATTGTGCATAATATCGAAAGGGCATGTAGCGGCCATTTTGACTTTCCAATAACAGTATTTTTCACCTAACTGGCAGATTAAATGATTTCTCTTAATAGAAATTATGCTTTCAGACAATATTTTACTCATAGATCACTAATACTTGCATTTATGGTAATCATATTGGTTTCCCACTTTGCATTGTGCATAATACTGTTAATGTCTATGGCGGCCATTTTGAAAGTAAAAATACAGTATTTAACACAAACTTTAAACCTGAATGATATATTTCGTTAGAAAATATGTTTTCAAAAAGAATCCCATTAATTCATCACAAATATATGCATCTTAGTGATCACTCTTGTGATTTCTTTGACCCTCTTTCCCATTGTGCATAATACTTTGAGGGCCTTTGGCAGCCATTTTGAATATCGAAATACAACACTCATCAAATACATGGCATATTAATAATATATTTCGTTAACAATTATGTTTTTAGTCAGTATTCCACTCGTTTAATCTTAATAATATGCATTTAAGTGATCACTCTTGTGAATTTTTTTGGCCCCCATTGCCATTGTACGCAATAATGTTTGGGCCAGTGGCGGCCATTTTAGATATCAAAATACAGAAATCTTCCCATTTATGATATAATAAATGATATATCTCGTTAGTAATAATGATTTCCATATATCACTTCGTTCATACATCGCGATTTTTTTGCAGTTTAGTACTCACTTTTGTGAAAGCTATTTTTCCCTATTCATACATGTATTGTACATAATAGAGTATACAATGGACTATGGCGGCCATTTTGAATATCAGGAAAATAAATATTTTGTCAAAAATTATTTTTTCAGAGAGTATCTCACTCCTGCCACACAATTTCATGCATTTCGTAGCTAATGTGCGGACAATTTTAGGATTTTTATGGGTAATTTGCATATTTTGGCGGCCATATTGGATTTTGCCAATTTGCAGAAAATGCTCAAGGTTACACGAGTGGCATCATTCAGATTCGTAATCAGCACCCTCGAATTGACAAAAAAACATAAAAAAATATTGTATATATAACAAAAACAAGGTTACGCCTCTTCTATCCTGGACTATCATGACATATTCTTCTCTTATAATCTCAGAGAAACAGTTTTATTTTCCTGCATTTTCGTAACATTTGTCAGGGAAGACTGACATAAGTCATGAAATGGGAATCGTCATATTTTGTTATAGTTAGAGATGTTAAAATCTAAAATAAGATAGTTGTACCACTATGATATTCTTTGGTACAAAACTACTTCAGATGGTTGAAATGTTGTCATTGCTTTTAAAGTTCCTTCGTTTTCTTTCCGATATAAATGTAGTACACGCAGAGAGAAAAGGGATAGGCCAAGCTATTGGCACAGGAATTTTATTTCTTCAAAGTTACTTTTTCCTAAATTTGAAACAAAGTCGGAAGATTTTTAACGGGGAGGGGGCAATAAATAACATATAAACATAAATCAATTAAAAACAGAAGATTAAACAGAAATACCTTTACTCTCGCAACATCGGTCTCAGAAAGTACGGTATAGTCACTTGGCGAAAAGCTTGCATTTGCAATGGCCCTCGACCCCAGAAACGATCATGCATCTGTTCAACAGGAACAGATGCAATCCTTATTCCTAAATTGTACCTTACAGTTTGAACCCTTTAGAACATATCAAGTTTTAATCAACTTTTCTCCTTTATGCGCACTTTATCTGGCTTAAGGAAATACATTTTCATTTCTTTTATAAATATGTTTAACCCTTTTCCAACAAATCTGAATTTTTAGCGTATACTCATTCGAAATCAATTTGTGACATGAGAATATAAATGTATCCAAGGTTTTTATTTTTACAGAAGGCGTGGCCCTTTTATGAGAAAATGCTCGAGATTCATAAGGAAGACCCGCAAGAAGTTGCAGTTCAAGCCGCTTGCATTTTAAAACTAAGAAGGGGAGATCACCGTCCTGTTGTAACTTATAATATGACTATGAACAGCCTTGTTCGGTGGTGACATCACTCGGGGTTTCACTTGTGCATCTTTCAATTTTCAATCAACAAGATATCTTAGACATTGGACGACGATGCTGTAAGTCTCTTTTGATCCTTAGGGTTAGTGACTTCTCCGAAAAGAGGAACTAATGTCTTAGAATCGCTCCTGAACATATCGCATATGGCCCGACGAAATTTAGGGTAACGAATGGTGTATATGAAAACGTTGGCACATGAGTTCATAAAAGCGAGGACGACAAGAGATCGATGAAGAGGGCCATACAAGAATGAGATGTCGAGAAGCCCCAGGTTGAACATCAGGAAAAAGGTTTGATCAGGTCCCCAGCAGAAGATAAATACCGTTGTTACGAGCAGAAGCATACTGACGACGCGCTTCCTAGCGGCGATGTGGTTAGCATTTGAACGGTCATTGACTGAGCTACCTTCCTGGAAACGAAAAGATTGCCTATGTAGAATAATTGCTGTCATTGTCTGCGTTGAGATCATTACCGTAATTGGAACGATAAATTCTATCATGAAAACAAAAAGGCCGATCGTGTACTGAGCCTTCTGTGACGGAAATGCGACGACACATGTATTCTCTGCCGCAAAACCTACAACAATCTGAAAGCTATTTGTTGCAAATGCAGCAACCCAAATGATCAAGATGCAGATAGAGGTGCGAGAAGAGTTGACGTGTTTCATGAAGAAGAATGGATATGCGATAGCGAGGTAACGATCCACGGATATTGCTGTGAGGCTAAATACGGAAGCAACAACGGCTATCCACAAGACAAGGGAAGAGTGGATGACACGACAGTAGACCTGAGACAGCCACCCGTCACTTGGTAAGGTATCAATCTGTGGATGCGGAACGAGGAACACGGAGGTTAAGAAGTCAGCGAAGGCTAGAGCACCAATGAGGGTGTCGGTAGATCTACGAACCTTTCGTCTGCTGTACAAGACCAACATCACCAGAAGGTTTCCAAAGATTCCAAGTATGGCAGATAGCAGTTGAAGAATGTTCCACCAGGTCCACTGCATCGGAAACCACTTCCAGTGCGCTACGACCCCGTCGTAATCTCGGCGAACGGTTGGATAACCATCCATTAACGTAGAAAATGGCAATAGATCAGTTGAAGTCTCATTTTCTGTCATCATAAAAGTCACGTTTTCTTCAAACCACTGAGCCATTGTCTTAGTCTCAATCATCAGGCAAACAGATTTAAGAAGTTGAAGTGAAAAGGGACACTTTGAAAAGAAAAGTAATGTACGTCTCATCAGGACGTGTAGACAACATGTGAAGAGACATTTCTTAGAGTTTGAGATTTATATAGTTTCATTCGACAGTATCGATTGGTCTGATATGAAACCTATGAAGCTTGAGAATCATTGTACTGTATTTCTAAGGACAAAAATGGGTTTCACTTCACGTCAAAGCCAGCAGTCTTGCATCTCGTTGATGCAGATTTGTCATTACGAAGTGGCCAGAGGCAATACTACTTTTGATAAAACGCCTAGGTAGCTGTCAAACAAAGTCTATTCCATTTTGATAGATTGGAAGAACAAACAGCGCTTATGAATGGTTTCTTTTAAAAAGACTGGAACTTAATTTTGTCAGAGTTGTCAGATCGCTTCGTTGACAGGTAACCAGATTTGATGAATACGCTTAAAAATCATAAACAAATAATATCCCTGTCAGGGTATTTAAAGTTAGTGAAATGATTTATTATTTGTTAGACAATCATTTATTAACAGGGGGATCTAATTCTCATAACCATGATCATATACGTCGACAGCATATATATATATACATATTGCCTATAATTATATGACATCATAAGTGATATGTGGGAAATAATAGTTTTTATGAAATGTAAAATGCGATATTGGAATTGTCAAGTCTGTGAGAAGATGTCATTTTTAGTTCATGGTACGACTATCAAAAATATCTTAGCTCCGCCCACTTCCTAGTGTATCTAATAAATGGTGATGATAAACATTCGTAAAGGATTCATAGAACATTAAATTCTTCTTGAATAATATTGTTAGGGAATAGGCTGTTAATACTTTGGTAACGAATAAAAACCCAATGAATAAATAAAAATATTTTTATGGAGCAAAGAAAAGTCATATCTACAAAGTAAGAACGAAGTATCAGAATAATAAAAGTGATGTATGACGGGGCATAAACACGACGAATTAATACGACAATGATTCAAACAACGTTGCAACTTTATTACATGCAAGATGGAAACATGGAATTGATCAAAGCATCTTATTAATAATAAAGTCATCTTGATATTAATCGAAATGTATTGCAGGGCCACCCTTTGATTCGACTGCGAAGTTTCGGATTATTCGCTCTTCTATACGTATTCAACAACATAGAAAACGTATCGTCAAATGGCCTTCGTAGTAAAGGGCAACCAAGAAGACTTTGTCGAATATTGGCGAATCAAAACCACTCAAAACACCTTCGTCCTTACGGACTGTTGACGAATGACATATTTGCGATTTTTCGTCAGCTCCGGAACTCAGGAGGAAACGGCTGTACCGGTTCACCAATTAACGACAAAGACCTCCCGGCTGTTCGTTGCACTTTGACGGACATTTTTAATACATTTACTGTGTTCTGGAATCCGTCGTGTGTCGAGGAGCGGAAACTCCCTATCATCACCAGGGGCCCGTTGCAGAAAGAGTTGTGTTTAAACGCAAGTCAAAAAATCAATCGCAAGTCAAAAATGCGTGCTGTTGATTGGTTGAAAACCAGAGTTGCGCATGATTTTGGGAGTTGCGATTGATTGCAACTCTTTCTGCAACGGGCCCCAGATCAAACGTAAGTAGTCTCTCCGTCCCTTCACTGAATTCTGAATAGTTTTTGGAATAGCATAATGATATGCCGATTCATTCATGTGTCACCTTCGTAACATAAATACCATTACATCTATAGCAACCTAACAGTCACTAAGAGAGGAAAAACGATGAAATAAGACCTTGGGATCAATTTAAAAAAATCCTACCTAAATGACCTTGCATCAATTCATTTGATTCCCATAACTATTATTTAATGGTCACGTTAATGCACAGTCACAACAACAAAACCGATTCCAAACCGATCGATCGTATGACATTGGAATTAACGTAAGAACTTTAATCGATCTCAACCCTGTTTCGCAGGTGTGGCTGTTCACAACACTGACGTATGTATCACATTCTACGTGTCTACGTACTTCCTCTCACAAATGGATTTTAGAGCCTCTCTATGTGTATGTCTACTTTCAAAATTTAGTAGTTTTTTTATGTCCAAACATCATTTTGTTACACGGCGACCCAAATATCTCAGAATATTATTTTATTTATATTCGCATAATACATGTCCTATCTTGTAATGCTGAAAATATATGAAACTGTTAAAGGACAAGTCCTTCCTAACAAAAACAAAAAGTTAATTTGAAATAAAAGAGAAGAAATGCAACTAGCACAACACTGAAAATCTTCATCAAAATTGGATGTAAAATAAGAAAGTTATTACATTGTTTCGCTTAATTTCACAAAACGGTTATATTTACATCTTGATTGGTATGCAAATGAGGCGAATGATGACATCACCGCACACTATTTCTTTTGTTTATTATTATAGTGAAATGTTCTCCTCATTGTCCCGTGAAAAAAAACAAGTTTTATTCCTCCTTGAAAATGTGGTATTACTGTTGCCTAAACAGTTTATGGTTAAGTCAAGTTAGTCCTTAATGTCAAATCTACAAACAAAAAAGAAATAACTGTTTAATTCAAACAATAAACAAACAAAACAAATAGTGGGTGAGGTACATCATCGAATATCTCATCTTCATGTCAACGATTATGGATATAACTGCTTGCTAAAAAACTAATAAGGGCAACAGGAAAATGTCATAATTAATTTTATTTTGCATCCAGTTTCAAAATTTTCAGCTTTATGCTTCCTTGATTTGTCTCTGTTGATTCCAATCAACACTTTTCTGGAGTGGATTGACCTTTTAAGTGTACGTAAGGAATGCAAATCATTAAAGCTTAATGCTATAATAGCAGAACTAAAAAAAAAACCACCAAATAATATTACATCAATGAATTATAGTGTTACACATTTCTTTCATCTGGTGCATGACAGCCTCCTTTGCTAAAAAGGAAAATAAATTGCATGGTCTAAGCTGATCTTATTGAGGTGTTTAATTATTGATTAGTGGCGCAAACATGGAAAGGTGTGTTCGCAGCGCTTTGCAACCGAAAGGAAAGGTGCAATATCAAATGACTTTGGGATTGTATTGGATGAGGTATGTTTTATGTGAATAAATAATATTTTGGAAGTCACTCTATAGGCCTACACGATATCATGGATATTAGCATCATCGAACGCATATTCGTTCGCTGACAGTCATATACACTGACGAAACCGACCGACATTACGTTTAGTGTAACCAATGACATACCATCTGTCGGTTTTGAGACGGTTTCGTTCATGTCGTTGGTGTGACTGTAATCGTGATAGCGTCAGGAGTCCATAACTAGCGTATTTTAGCATCCATTTCGTAAACGCTTTCTGGTACGTTCAGAATCTATGAAAAAGGCCTGTCTCGGTCAGATTTAGAGGTCACTGTCGAACAGTGGCGTACCGTGGGTCACGGCATTGGGGGGGCACCAGCAAAAATTTTGAGTCACTTCGCGAGCGCGCGAAGCGCGCCCAGTTGCCAGGTATACTGACCTAACAGAGACATTTTAAGGACAGTGCCATTAAACGGATATGTATCTCACTGGTCAAATAATGCGAGCGCGAAGCGCGAGCTTAAATTTTTTGATATTCAGACCTAAATAGGGACATTATAATCAGTCTTTTGTAATCATGATACGTACCTGTCTCGCTAAATAATGCGAGCGCGAAGCGCGAGCTGAAATTTTTTAAAATATTGACTCTCCAAACAGGAAGATTATAAGGACTATATCTCACCATAGTCATCTAATGCGAGTGCCCATAAGCGCTTGCTTATTTTGTTAGAATTACATCTAAACATGCACATAAAGCACTTGTAATAATGATTAACATACCCATCTCACTAATCAAATCTTGCGAGCGCGAAGCGCGAGCTGAAAATTTTTGATATTCAGACCTGAAGGGGGGCATTTTAAGCACTGATTCTACGAATTCATGGAGAGCAGACATATTACACAAAGCCACTACTGCGAACGTAAGCACGGACAGGAAATGATTTATATTAAGACCTTAAATGGGGCCATCACTTTAAAGTAGTCATGAAAAAGAAGCACACTATTGTACATAAAACAATAATAACTCGAAGTGCGAGGAAATACATTTGGCAGTTTGGTGTATATTGACTTGAAAACGGGAGGTTTTATAGTATTATATTATATTATATATCTCGGTAAACAGACAATGCGAGCACCAGGAACAATGAAGACATAGGCCCTATGCAAATTATGTTTCATAAAGTTATGAAAATAAATGTTTGATATAATATAACATTATAATGAACAATAATGTCTTCTTTTCCACTACGTTTCTCTTCCTTTCTTCCTCTTTTTCTCCTTTTCCCCATTTTTTTTTGGTCAGCCGATTGGGGGGGCACGTGCCCCCCATGCCCCCTCGTAGTTACGCCACTGCTGTCGAAAGTTGTTGGACCGCGGCGGGATAGCAAATCTTCTTAAGATTCGGACCAGACGAAAAATTGCAAACATGTCTCTTGTCCAGAGTGCCGGACGACACTGCAGTTTTCATTCCCTGCATTTTCGACAAAGGCTGCTTTTTATGTAAAGGGCTTTTGACTTAAGAGATTATATCTGCATTATAGAAAGCGTGTGCGAAGTGGATGCTAAAATACAGGCACCCCCCAAAAAAAATAAATGTCATCGCTTCAAATAAAGGGCATTTTTTGTCCCCCCCAAAAAAAAATCGACAAAAAAAGGTAATCCTTTTAACCGGGTGCGCAATGAAAGCATTCTACGTGGTGCGACGTTATATTGTCTAATTTTACAGAATGAATGCGCCTGCACTCCCCTCCTCCGCCTCATCTTGATCCTCTCCTGAATTTTTCAAGGATTCAATTTTCTATAAAAGAAAAGACGCGCATCTGTAATTCACACTGTGTTCTTGTCTTCGGATACCGTGGAGGAAAGAACGGTACTCTTGGTGGTACCATCTCCTTCGTCTTGGTCAAATAGAGGGCGCTGCTCAATACGTTTACTCTTGAACATGTCTTTGACCGCCTTCCTGAATTGAGGATACCTGTTGGATTAAATTAGAATATGTATTCTAGAACTGTATCAAATTATATGGTGAGGTTAATAGGCCTACAATTAGATATTCTTATTTGTTGTTTCCATAAAACGTCGAATTTATGTCGCCCTTTCGGAACCAATTATCAACGCCCACCCTCCCCCCCCCAAAAAAAATACGTCGATGTGAGTACCTTAAAAGCTTCCACTTGATTTATTATTTGCCATGGAAGCATGCACTCGAAGGTATGTGCTTCATCACTGGATATGCCTACGAATTATATAGTCTTTGATTACCTGCCAGTATTTCATGATTTTGCTTCTCTTAAGTTAAAGAAACATTTGATGTAGGGGGCCTAGTAGAATATGTTCATTTAATATTGGTACAATGCTTAAAGCGATGAGTATCAAAAACTGAGTTAAGGATTCTTATCATTTCTTTGGAGAAAATGTCTACAATTTCTCTTGAGGTATAATATCATGGTTATGACACAAAAAGCAGTATAGATCTAGGCTTGATTTCTTCAACTGGGAATAAACGAAATGATAAACATATAATGTATACCTGGCAGTATAGATGATCGGGTTCGCGCACGAGTTGACGTAAGCCACGACTACGAAGCTCCAGTAGATATGTTGATCAAGAAGTTGGTTTCCCCTTACGATGATGATCTGCGTGATCAGCAATCCAAGCTGAGCTGGTGTCCAACTGAGGAGGAACGTGATGATAACAATCAGAACAAGATTAATGACACGATTGCGAGCAATTCGAAGGCGATATGCCGGATCGCTTTCATCCGATCGGCTGCTTTCTTTGTTGAAGTTATCAGCTTCTCGGTGAAGTCGGCGAACCACCGCGAGTTGGGTGACCACCATGATCATGACAGGAGCGAGGAAGGATGCGGTTAGATAAGCCACCGCGCTTGGAATCTGAACACCCGGTGGAAGAGGTTTGTAGGAGCAAAGGTACCGAACGGGGTCCACGTAGGCGAAAAATGCCAGATAGGTTGTGATCGCCGCGGAGAGAATCCACAGCGCGATGACGTACATCACCGTGCGGGACTTGGTAAACGCGAAGCGGTAACGTATCGGATATATTACCGCGGTATACCGCTGCACTGATAACGCGGTCAGGGTGAACACTGACGCGGTTATACAGGTGCGGAGAAGCGCGTCGGTACCGAAAAGGTAACAGTAAAACTTCGTCACCCAGAGATACGGCGTCGTTAGCAGATATGGACGCGGTAATATAATGAGGGATGTCAACAGGTCGGCCGCTGCCAGTGCCGCTATGAGTGTATCGGTAGAGCTTTTGGCTTTGCGTCTGCTGTAAAGAACCACGATGACTAGAAGATTACCGGAGACACCCACGCATCCGAAGAGCAGTTGAAAATATCGGTACCAGTCGCGGAATTTGAATTCATGCCATATCCAGACAGGAACATGGGGTCGCTCTGCTTCAATTGAACCGTCTGTGATGTTGGGGATCTCGGTGAACACTTCTTCTTCGAGTACGGATATGGTTAGTGTCATGTAAGTCGAATCGCTGTCATTGTTGAAGTCAGTGGAATAACAGGAGTTAGAGAATGACAAGATGCAGATCAGTGATGTGAAAACGTGGTGTAGTGCCATTCTTCTCCTGTGAGAAAAAAAATACATGTAATATTTAGCTCTATACATCGTTATTTTTAATATTTTATTTTAATAAACTTTTTTTTTCAATTAAAAAATGAATATAACTTAATTCACTTATAAAGGTATTATGGGTATGATAGTCAGCATTCTTCATATATTTATGGTGGTAAAAGCACAATTTAAGCTGACCCACAATATTCGAAAGAAAAAAGATCTGAGAGAAACGGAGGTGTTATTGACTATTGGCAGAACATACAGAATAAGCCAAGGACTTACAACTGCTAAAACTGCTGACGTCCGTTGTTCTGGGGGTTCGATATTCCAAATGTTTCACACATTGCATTGCGATAATTATTCACTTGCTCTGATATGTCATATTTTCGATTGCTATTTTAATGAAATGTATTGAGTATTATTTGAATTCATTTTCAAATTATTTGCATTTCACCGCGTTGACATTCTTTTCACATTCATACTTAGAATTGCGTTCATCACAATTGAATGTATGAAATAAGTTTCAGTTATGTGCACAAAGTCGAAGAGAAGAATTTCCACAAAATTATCTGAATTATCAAGAATAGTGTTGGGCCAAAGACCTATCCCTTGGGAACACGACACGATTTACACATTTATTTAGACTTTCCACCATCATAATTTGCGAATTGCTTTTATATTTTGTGAATAGTAATTGAACCATTTAATGCCATACTATACATTTCCTTTAAAAAAAGAAACACAAAAGAAGGTAAGAATGGCGATATTTATCTTGTTTTAGATATTTATCTATTTTGTGAAGGCTTTTGAAACGATAAATCCTTGTATTATTTTACTTTTACTGGAACACTGTGGTATTTGAGGAGTCGCACTACTCAAAGTCGTTCAATCACTTTTTACGAATTTGGTATAAATCCTGTGCCATTTTTACGCGGTATCCCCAATGAATACCACGTGATGAATTTCGTTGTGTATCAATGATCTTTTAAGTTCTTCAAATTGTTTAGAATTCTAACTCTGCATGCTCTATGGGAATGACTACAATCTTATTGTAATGAATTTGATTCTGACTTATCATAAATAAGTTTAAACCTGAAGAGTATAATATAATATTGTTACTTAAATGAATAGGCAATTAGTGTAAATAAAACAAAATGCATATTTTCTTATAAAAACATCATGTCCTATCAGAACAATGATTTTTTTATTCGGATGTGCATTGACTATTGACAACTACCTGACATGAAAATGGAAAAGTGCAGTCCATACCTCGCTAGCATCAGTTCAGTAAAAAGGAGGTTGGGTCACGCAAAAAACGGTATAGGACCATCTAAACACAAAAAGGTCATTAAATTGCTTTACGATCTTGATATTTGATTGGTGCGAATATAAATTATATCTCCATCAAATCTTATAAGGGATTTCATTGACGTTAAAGGGAAAGTTCACCCTGAGAAAAAGTTTATTGTAAAAATAGCAAAAAAAAATAATGAAAAATATTGCCGAAGGTTTGAGAAAAATTCATCAAATAATTAAAAAGTTATTAGAATTTCAATGATTTGATTTGTGAAGTCATATGCGAGCAGCATTCCTACATAGTGAATGGTAAAAAATCAATGAAATGTCATTTTCTCAGAAAATTGAAAATGGTTTTCACTGTACCTTTTGTATATCAATAGACAAATCATTTCACACCCGATCATGAATAGAAAACAAAATTAAGTCACCAGGAACCATACAAAATTTGAAATTCATGCATTTTATATTACATAACAAATGGGGCAGCTGCTCGTTTATGACGTCACAAATCCAAAACTTTGAACTGTAATAACTTTCTTACTCTTTAACGGATTTTCCTCAAACCTTCACCAATATTTTTTATAATTTTTTCAGCTATTTTTCCAACAAAGTTTTCTTCCGGGTAAACTTCCCCTTTAATACGATGTCCGTAAATAGAATCGGTAGTGTTTGGCATTATTCTACCTCCTCTTCCTTCTTTTCTTCTTTTTCTTCTTCTTGTTCTCCTTCTTCTTATTGTTCTTAGTCGTCGTCGTCTTCTTCTTCTTCTTCCTTTTTCTTTTCGGAGGGGGGGGGGGCAAAAAATAAGCTTTGCCAATTTATATTAAATTGACTGTCTTTACGGATTGCCGAATCTAATTAACTTTAGAGTCTTTATTCAGGTTCAGGTTCAAAATATTTATTTCTGTAAAAAATCTGCTGGCACTAAATGAACATTAAAAAAGACAGACGAAAAACAAATATTCAAACTATCAGATTCACATACAAACGTAATAGATAGATAACTAATCAACACAAAAATACCAGGATATACTCAATCTCCATGCATCTCCCTCTAATACACACCGCTACAGAGGCACGGAACAACAGAGTCCTTGAACCAAAGTACGAAATTATAATGTCGGACGAACGGACCTCGTCATAATAACGAAATTAATATGATTTCCGAAACTTTGAAATAATATACTCTATTTTCTTTTCGACTTCCGCATGCTACAAAATCAGTGTTCGGATCTGCGAATTCCTGTCCATACCGAATCCATCAGACTAATGAACTTTCGGAATGATGAACATCGGCACACATGGAGTCAATACTGTCAACACATTTCACAATTAGCAATACATTTAGTTTAAACATTACTGTATGCAAATTGACTTGATTTTTTTTCCAAATCTCGCTTGTTTTCGTTTTGTCAGGATTGTAATCATTAAAGACAATCATTAATTTGATAAACCATGATAGCGAGGGGCTCATAAAGATTAGAATAATTACATTGAATAAACTTCATCATAGGTTGAAATTATTTAAAGTAATCACAACATTTACACATCGGTCTTCATTATTGTATTTCGTTACTGATTCAGAATTGTTAGTCACATTTTTTAGTACTGATACTATATACAGGAAGAAATACCATTGCTATTCACAAAATCTTTCAACATAATATTCCATCAATGTTTTATCAAAATGTAGTAAATAATATTAGCTGGACTCAGTGGGCGCCTGTTACAGAGGATTATACATCACAGATATGTACACATTACATAACATTCATCCACAAGGAAAGTTTAAAACAATTTATTTTTTCGCGACCGGGTATGTTTTTCGTATCACTTGGAAGACAGTATAACTTAGGGGCATAAAGGAAATTCATAAGTCCTTCTAAAATCGGATTTATTCTTGACAGGATTCACATTTCGCTTGCTTTTCTTGGAAGCTCAACAAATGATAATGATGCATTTAGTATTTAGTTAAGAAAAAAAATTTGAATCCATCATGAAATTCGCCTATCAAATATTGATATTGTTTGAAAATGTCAAGTATTTTAGGTCATAAGATAAAAGAGCTGAGTAACAAAGGAATGCCATTGATCTAGATTCTGTTTAAACTACTATATGATTTATATTACTTTGTTTGAGCTAATGAAAATCGAACCCTGGAAATTCAACTGGACTATAATGAATTTTCCGTTGGTTTGTCATGATATTTTTTTTGTAATTCATGTTTTATTGATCCTTTTCATCAAAATATACATAACAAAACATTCATGGTATAATGGATCACATATTAAAGTTCAGATGACGTTGGCATATAAAATAACATGTCTAACATACAAAATTGTATAAAATAAGAAAACATATATGTTTGTTTACAACAACAACAAAAAATCAGGCACTTGGCCTATAAAAAATAAACATAACAAAAACAGCCTTCTGCATTATCGCCTCTTTAAAGTATTCAGAATAATAGCCCACTTGCCATCATGTTTTTCTAATTTGCATTTACTTTGTGCTATATGGTATGTTCAACAGTTTCAAATGATAAAAGAAAGTTACAAACATGGGAGAGAGTAGGTTTTGTTTCGTCACATCGACATCTAAAAATATATTGTTTACCTGACAGGAGCAGAAAGTTCAATATAAATATATTTCTGGGAATTTGGGGCTTACAGATACCAAAAAGAACATAACTTTCTGAGAGGAAATCAGGAAGATCTAGTGAAGCAAAAAGTGTACCAACATTATTCCAAAATTGGTTAACGACATGGCAAGAATAAAAAAGATGCACTAGAGTTTCTGGTGATACTTTACAAAATGTACAAAGTGTATCCGTTACCTTTTTAATACGGATTAACCAAACCTTGGTAGGAATCAAATTATTAAGAATCTTTCATTGAAAAGCTCGAAGTCTCGTATCTATACGTAGAGGTAGTTTTAAGAGTTCTCTTACTTCTTCTTGTTGAAACCCATAGGTGTCTTTTAAACGTGTAAATATATTTGAAATTGATGGGTTATTTTCCTTCATAAAAAATGTGTAAAAAATATACTTTGGTACACCTGTTACTTCTCTAGTGATGTCATCAATAGTTAAAGTTGGAATCAATGAAATGTTGTCGACAATGGGATGAAAGTTTTGAGATAGAAAAAATAATTTCCATTTTGATGGCATAAACTTGTAACAGTCGAGAAGCAGAAAGTATTCAACAAATGTTAAGCCTTTATTTTTGGCATCTTTCCATCTTAATGGTCTGCCATACTCATCCAACATATGTGACACCTTAACAAATCCTTTGTTTTTTTATCTCTGGCTTATAAAAAGATTTTCCATTTTGTAATATACATCTGTTATTCCATAGTATTTGGTCACATATTTTAATGTTTTTTTGAAATACTGTGCTCCAACTAATCATGACATCTTTATACCATTCAGGAATTGTCAAGTTTAAAATATTAAGATCATAGTGACAATGGAATATAAAGTCACCACCTACATTTTGAAGCAGTGTCAACAGAATAATCTTCCATCATTTTGAATTGGATGTAAAAACTCTTTGTTTCCACTTGAGTTTTTGCACTTGTAAAAGAGATTTTAAACATATCACTTTTGAGCCCCCCATCTCCATACTGCTTAACAAGACAGTATCTCCCTTTTGATCCTGTCAGGGCCGTTCCAAATGAACCCCAAAACAAACTTATTAACTTCTTTTATATAATAATCTGGGATTTTTGACAAACTTGCAAGGTAGAGTAATTGCGAAAAAGCAAAGTTTTTGACAATTTGTATTTTTGTATTTCACAATTTGTTGGTTTGTCATGATGATGAGTGGAATATTTGTAACATTAAATGTAATACATCCAATGAGTATTTCTGTA
This sequence comes from Lytechinus variegatus, assembly GCF_018143015.1. Classification (NCBI taxonomy): domain Eukaryota; kingdom Metazoa; phylum Echinodermata; class Echinoidea; order Temnopleuroida; family Toxopneustidae; genus Lytechinus; species Lytechinus variegatus. The sequence continues at coordinate 21,461,525 of NC_054752.1, read as the reverse complement.
GTTAATAACCTAAATAGCCTAAAATAACCGTGACGAAATGAAGAATTTAGAAAACCGTACATCATTATCTACACACTTAAAAAAGGTGAATTTTGCACCCTTCAAATGCAACACTGGAAGCTTCTTTTGAGCTGTAACTTTGCACCCTCAGAAGCTTTGTGCACCTTTTTAACATGTACGGGGTGCAAAATGATATTTCTGGGGGCAAAAAGGAAGAAATGAATTCATATTTTCACCTTTATCACCAAAGGATTGCCCTCCAAGAGGAGCTGCAAGTGTTGAATTGGGCTTCAAACTTGAAAATTTCTCGGTGCACCATTTATTAAAAAAATGATGAGCAATTTAATAAGCAAGCAATAATACACACTAACAGAAAAAAAATGCCATTAATCTGTTTTCAATACTTACACATTCGCAGACGCCGGAGTGGTGGTTCTCGAGAATTTGGAAGTTTTCTTGAAGCTGGAGAGGGGTCATCCAAGATGTCCTATCTGAAAATTCAATATCTCAAAACCTGCCTATTTATATTCATCTAATCGTTTATTTTTCCTATTATTGTTTTACTATTAAAATTCAAGAACTCACGCATGCGTATATTATAATCATCATTTTTGACAACTATCCTTTCATTCGATTTTGATTCATTTACCACAGATTTTCGCCGTACAAAGAATATCCCTTTTCATTTAACTTATTCGTTTTCTCATACGATTCATTTCAGTGAATCCAGTATTTCTTTATCTCCGGGATTCATTATTCGAAAGGTTGAAATGAGCGAAATGCCAATTTTATTCAATATGTCTTAATTCTTAACCAAGTAAATCATAATTTCATCGCCTAATAGGAGTTAATGGATTTAAATAGGCATAGAGCAGCTTTTCTATTGAAACACCAGTTGCATTCCTGCATTTATGACCTTCAAACTGCCAAAACGGAAGTTTATTTTTCACCAATGGCGTATATGACGCTTCGGACAGAATGGTGTTACTTTAGAATTGGCATACAGTTATTTTTTTTCTCAGCGAAGCCATGCTTGAGCTAATAAGATATAAACCTTTTCAAGAAAGTCAAGATTGAAACGGTCGTGAAGTACTTAAGTACTTGGCAGAAAGAGAACTCTTCTTTCTTTTTTCCTTCTAGTTCTATTATTCTGTTATTGGTGTTGCTATTGTTCCTCTTCTTCGATTATGTGCTTTAAAATTCCATCTTTTTTTTCGTTTTTCCACTTCTCGTCTTTACTTTTCTCCTATATCTTCTTCTTCTTTCATTCTTCTTCCTCTTCTCCTCCTTTTTTCTTGTTCTTCTTTTTGTTCCTCTTCTTTTTCTTTCTTCTTTTTCTTCACCCTCTTCTTCTATTCTTCTTCTCCTTCCTCTTTTCCTTTTTTCTTCTCCTTCTTTTCTTCTTCTTTTCTTTATCTTCTTCTTCTTCTTCTTCGATTCCCCTTCTGCTTCTTCAGTCGCCGATGAGGCGCACACAGCACCGGAAAAGCTACAATGACTTTCACATCCTAATGGGTACCCATGATATAGCACCTGGGTCGAGAGTGGCAAAGTGCCAAAGGACTTCAAACCGAGGTGGGTTTCGAACGCATGGCCCTCTGTTTACAAAGCAAGAGTCAGAACCACTACACCACGGCTTCTCCACAATATTGGAATTCATACCTATACGTTTTTTAGATCCCCTGTGTCCGTACCCCCCCCCCCGGGGAAGCACAATTAAATTTTGTGATGTAAAATGCCGTTCAAACAGAAGTGTGCAACCCCCCCCCCCCTTTTTTTGCTTGTCAAACTTTTTCGTGGACAAAATGTCCTTTATTTTTGGTCAAAACCATTTACTTTTGGTGGGCTGGTCAAATTTTTCCTCGCAAAAATGTGCCCCCCCCCCTGGAATCCTGAATCCACCCCTTCTGTAATGGAGGTTGGGGTCACAAACAGACTGAAACGGGTTGAGGTCATGGACTCTCCGTTTCTTGCTGATCTTGATATTTTTTTCTGTAACTACACATGCAAGCGACCATTATATGATTTAAGTGACGTTGGTCATAACAAAAGCTGTTCGCTATACAGGATCATGATGGTTTTGGACATTGTTTCTTCTTCTTCTTGCTACGTGATCTGTCAATTGGCAGATCAACAATTACTTAGACATTTTCTCTTTTATTTATCATTCAATCATTTTTATTTTCCTATCCCTTTCTTGTTCCCATAAATTCTCCAAAAGTCATTCATCAATTTTCTTCAAAATATTATCAGTTATGGGGACTTCTTTCCTTGTTGACGCAGTATTTGCCACGCGGAATGTGAGTCAACTGGATTATTCGCTTTGTAAAACGAGTTGGTTTAAAGGCGATATTGTTTTTCGATTCCGGAAAAGAGAAACCGTTCCCAACACACCGATTGTGTCATGTGTTTGAAACAAGTTCAAGGTCAAAAGGTCATCGCGATACCATAAAAGCGCCATTTTTTAAATCAACATTGTCAATCATATCTTCATTATCAATAAGAATCATTCATAATTATTTACATGACATTAACTTCATGTCATTCTTCTTTTCTTCTGTTTCTTATTTTTCTTCTTCTTTTCTGTCGATTAAGGGGAGGGGTGGGGAGTTCACTTGTCTCACTTTGAATCAGCCACAAGATTAGAATTATATTGAGAGAAAAAAAGTGAAATAACATTTTTCCAATTCAAGGAAGACAGGCTTTGAGGAAAACTGTTTGGCACATTAGACTGTGAGAATGAGAAGCTGGAAAGGAAGGGAGAGGAAAGAGAAAGATAGGTGGAGAAAGGGAGAGAGGTGGAGGGAGAGAATGAGGGAGAGAGTAAGATAGAGGGGTGAGGGAGATTTCAAAGTGGGTGGAACTATTTGTCACGGACACTGTTGGTCAACAGCCAATAAGCAAATTTCAGGCAAACATGGTGCATTTGGTGTTACTGGAGTTTTCTTGTGAAATGTATTTATCGCCGAGGCCACGCATCTTGATCGATTGACATTTTCTGTTCCGCCGACGCAAGCCAATCAAAGGAACTTTAATTGGCTGGCTGCACAAAACACGTGATGTCGGGTTTCAACCAATTACCGTTCGACCCCTCCTACATCGATACACTGAATGTGCTTAATATACCGCCATCAACATGATCAATCTGAAACTGAGAATTTAATAGCTTCAAGCTTCCATGATAAAGTATATATTCGCATATTATAGAAACATTTATTTGTTATGTTCTCACAAGGTCGCGTTGTAATAATCACACACACACACACACAAAATGAAAATGAAGCTAAGTGCTTTTTTTCTGACCTGTATATTACATTGCATCAAGGAAGATATTTAGGGCACGGGGCGCAGGAAAAATTGATTCTTGCTCAATACAGCTTTGTAAGGAATAATGAAATTCATCTGCCATAAAAACCATTAACTTAACTTGTTTCTATAATTCATATGGACGAGCTGAACTATTGGCGCTTCAAAAGTGTGCCCCCCCTTTTTTTTGAGGCACAGCAAGTATTTCTAATGGGAATATGTCGTTCATACACAAGTGAGGATTTTTTTTTTTTTGCTTTTCAAATTTTAAGTGGGACAAAACGAATTTTTTTCAGTGAAAACCCTTTTTTTGTAAATCTTGGATCGGCCCTGATGATCCAGTATGTTGATTCCAGTTCAAATATGTAAAGTTAACTCTTTAACTGCACATTGGCCCGAATTCACAAAGGTGGTTTTGAAAACCCACGGTTGAGTCCATGGTTTATGCAGATTTCTTGTATAAATTACGCTTAATTTAGCGCTTATCGGGCGCGTATGTAAGAAATGTCCAATGCTGATGCGCGCTTTTGTCACAGTGCGCCAAATTGACGCCTGTAACCATGGTTAGATGCGCTATTTTATTCATGAATCCACTGTTTGAAGAGTGGACTCATGAATAAAAACAGTGGACTCATGAATAAGATAGCGTATTTAACCATGGTAACAGGCGCCAATTTGGCGCACTGTGACAAAAGCGCGCATCAGCATTGGACATTTCTTACATACGCGCCTGATACGCGCTAAATTAAGCGTAATTTATACAGTAAATCTACATAAACCATGGACTCAACCGTGGGTTTTCAAAACCACCTTTGTGAATTCGGGCCATTATGTTTCACCCTGATAGTTTCTTTCAACTGTTGTTTCTTTCTAAATGAATACGAAAAGACAAACACATCGCTTCATTAGTGTAGAAAGCACTGACAAGTTATTTGTAACAGTTGCAATGGAAGTAAAGTCAAACCATGCCCAGACACTCAGCACCCACAGTTTACTGAAAATTGTCAGAGCTATCACTATGTAGTACTTTTTGTACTTCTACTACCTACTACTACTACTACTATAACGAAAGAGCAACATTAAATAGTCATTTAGCATAAAATTTAAGATGTCTTTTTCGGTTTTCGGAAAATGCTAATATTATTCTCACTGTTTTATTTTTAAGAATGAAACGATCGTTTATAAATATCATTGTAAGTACCTAAAATTATGTTACAGGTAAGTGAAAATGCACATATTTGGATGAAGATGTCTAAGATGAAAATGATGCCACAGGGACGATGGGGGAGCGGACTTTCGAATAACGAAAGTCCACTCCCCTATTTGATTTTTTTTTCAAACATAGTGATTGTTTTACTAAATTGAATTAAGTTATTGTAACTAAATTTTCTTGAGTGAAAGAAAATGAGTAAATTTTACTTAAAACTGCCAGAGTCATAAATACTTGAAAAAAATTAAGGCAATTTATTGAAACAATTTTATTGAGTAATTTCAACTATTTTTTTTTACAGTGATAGGCCTTTTCCAGTATAGGGGTGTGGAGGACCTGATTACCGACAAATATCGGTAGCGATTATCGACGTCCCGCGATTATGAATCTTGGAAGTGTTCTACATTCTCCTCAGTAAAATGTTCGTTCGTCATACCTATGATCAGTTTCAGCTTTTATCGATGGAGGGTGGGGGAATATTATAATCAACATTTTCCCGTCGCGGCCGCCGAAATTTATTTTCTTTTTCCTTTTTTAAGGGGTCAGTCCTAACCAAATTTTCATTTTTAGAAGCAACATAAGGTATTTCATGTTGCTTGAATATCAATCACCACGCATTAAAACAATCTCTGTTTCCTATATCTAAAATAAAATGCATCTCAATAAACATTTATGCGAGCGCGAAGCGCGAGCTGAAATTTTTTTATTTTAACTTGAAAATTAAACGTTTTTTACATCTTTATACATTAAAGCAAACTCGGTTTCTGTGTCTCAGTTATTGAACGAGCTATGAATCTCATCAAATATAATATTAGCGCGAAGCGCGAGTTGATTTTTTTAAAATATTTTGACTTGAAAACTAGACATTTTTTTTACTTTAAAACGCACTCAGTTTCTGCATCTACGATTAAATAAGCTGTGTATCTCAATAAACATAATGCTAGCGCAAAGCACGAGCTGAAAATTTGAGATATTAACTTATCCTGTTACATGTTTTTACATTAAAACAAACTCAGTTTATGCATCTGTAATTGAACAAGCTGTATATCTCAATAAACCTAATGCGACCAGAAAGGGAACATTTTTAAGCACTTTCCAGCATTTAAGAAAACAGTGGTTCACTGTAGGTACAGAAAACTTAACATTTTCACACTTTATTGTATAAAGAACAAACTTAGATCCCGCCTATGAAATTGAACTAGCTGTGTATCTCAATAAGAGTGCGAAGCGAGTTGAAAATGTTGGTATAGTACTGACCCGAAAGGGAATTTTTAAGCACTGTCTAACATCAACATGAAGGAAAATTGTGGAGAGAATATTAATCTCACTAAATATATGATGCGAGCGCGAAGCGCGAGCTGAATTTTTTTTCGAGATTTAGAATTTAAATTTGGACATTCTTATAATTGTCGGCACAGAAGCTCGAACAGAGAACTGATCTTTTGACTTGAAAACTTAACATATTCACACGTTTTTTTATATAAAGAACAAACTTGGATATGCATAATGTAACAATCTGTGTATCTCAACGTAAGCGCGAATTGTGAGCGGAAGTTTTTTTTATATTCTGAGAGAAATTTAGGCAACATTTTCACTAAATATACAATAGGAGCTCGAAGCGCGAAATGATTTTTTTTTAGATTTAGACTTTAAACTGAGACATTCTTATCACTGTCGGTACAGAAGCGAGAATAGGGAAATTTTTATGTTTTGACTTGAATACTAAACATTTTCAAACGTTTTTTTTTTAATATAAAAAACAAACTCAAATATGCATATTCAAATGTAATTTGACATTATTTTACCGACAAAGAAAATGAAACTCAAAGACCACGTAAGAACGAGGTACATTGAGTAGTTGGAACAGCCCTGCGTCACCCGACAGTTTCTCATTCCTTACAAGCGTCAATATTTTCCAACATCTCAGACTCCGCATCTGTAATTATACTGACATACAGGTTTACCTAATTAAAACCTTGTCTACCCCATTCCTTCTCTCTTTGATTTTTCTCATTCCTTTTGTTTTCCTCTTCCGTTTTGTCCTTTTCTTTCTATCTTTTCTTTTTTTCTTTATTTCTTTCTTTCGTTTTTTTTCTTTCTTCTTATCATTCTTTTTTTCCTTTCCTTTTTTCTTGCCTATTTCTCCCTTCTTTTTTTCCTTCTCGCTCCTTTTTTAATCTTTCCCGACGATATCCAAATTATTGGGGGGGGGGAGGGCGGGGTGTCGCACAACCCCTCCCCCCTTAGCGACAGCCCCATTTGCATGATACAAATTTGCAAATATGAATTTTCCAGCTGCGTTTTTTTCACGTTCGTCAATAAATCATTTTAATTCAATTTTACATGTTTTAACCATGCTATTACTCTCACTACAAACGTTTCCTACAACAACTTCAACCTGACTAATAATTACCACGGCTTCATACTAAACACAACTGTAATTTTTTTTTTCTTTTAAACTTTTTATTGATCAAACAATCGGTATGTACAACAATAATCATGATATCAATCACATTTACAATGGTATAGGATACACTCACAAACAAAACGATACAAAAACATACATCACAGTTGTACATGAAAAGTGGGTAACAAATAACATTATCTGTATATCAATGGTATAATCAAAAGATTTTTTCAACAGGGGTCCATTTTTTATAGTGCAATCCTTCAATATGCCTCTGTTTTGCAATGTTAAGTTTAATCAGTTTAATATTAGAAATAAAAGATATTAGCCCTCTTATACATGGTTGTGTGTTTTTACACTTTTCTACGTAAACATATCTTTTGAACATTAGTACCAAATGGTTTAGTAGCATTTTGTGGGGGCCTTTCCAGTCCATAATGAATCCAAATATCATTCTTTTCTTAGTAAAATCTTCAAACTTAGTATTAAAGCTCTTGCCAATCTTATAGATAAATTCCCGTCGAAGATTATAAATAACATCACAGTCATAAAACAAATGAACAGGTGTCTCTAAATTTGAGTGACAGAACGTGCAAGTTTCTGAGTCGACCACTTTCATCTTAAACAATCTATGATTAGTATACAGTATATTATGAATTAATTTGAATTGAAAAACTCTCAAGTGTAATTTTGCATCCGACACATATTTATAGAAGCTTATGTTTGGTGCAAATTTGAACACTAAAAGTTCATTTTCATCTTTCAGGGTGCGGTTAGCAGATTTGTACCACTTAGAACAATTTGGACAAGTTTTAAAAACATGCAAAAATAGAGCACCCTAAAAAGTGCAAACTGAAATTTAGGGCGTATAAACACGACCGATAGGGTACATTATTGCAGCACCGTTTTATTTTAGCGTGCAAGTTTAAATCCCTAGAAAATAACTCAGTGTGTCATTAAGAGTGCAAACTTGAACTTATTTTTCTTACTACTTTTACCATTTCCACTTTAAAAAAATATTTCGTTCTGAAAAATAAAATAATCGATCATTCCCTGCACTTGCCTTTGCCCTTTCCGTGAACGAGCTCTAATTGGTGAACAACGACTAAAATGTCCTTCTGAACAATACATTTTCGCTAACATATAACAGAAGGCTCTTGGAGGAAATAACCAAATTGTACACATTACAGGAGCGTGCAAAATAAAAAAAATTAAAAAAAAGCCCGTCTACTTTCCTTTCAACTGCGTTTCCTTCTAACGGAAGGGAGGGAAATATGTTTTTTTTTCTTCCTTGGTTTTAAGAACATTGAAGTAAATATCAAAATGCTTTTCAGGCTAACCTAGCTAACTTGCGACGGGTAAACTCGGGCGAAAATTCTCCTTCATTCACTTTATTCTATGATATAAAGGGCCCCATTCAATCATATTTCAAAGGTATTTTCTCTTAATGGAAAAATACTTACTAGGGAAAACGAATGAACGAGGAGAAAGCTAAAAAAAGAAAACGATGGTTGCAACTTTCTTCCTCCAGCTTTCAAACATTCTATCTGAAGCCAAATAAAAGAAACAAAACACCAGTTTTAGACTTTTGAATTCTTGGCATTTACAAGAAGATTCGAAATCAAACTTGTAACATAATTAGATAGGAAGTTTAAAGCTAAATAGACGCGGCCTTCGATAGAACATTATCGTCCTTTAAGTGCTGTTCAGATAGGCACATATTGATTGGCTTGGGGAGATGAAAATGGCGTAGGAGTTGTAAATCAAGCATTTTGAAAGGGACATTTAGCCGATGCATCGTTTCTGAAGAAAGAAAATGAAAGGAAAGTGTAAGAGCCAAATACAGTACATTTAAAGTTCTCATTATCTTCAATGGGGAATTGAGAGCATGCTAACTGCAATAAAGTGGGCTCCAATTCACGCAAATGATGATGTTTGGAGAAAAAAATGCAATGCATTCATGATCTAAGCTTAGTTTTGAGGTGGGGAAGGCTCCAACCACACATAGCAATATCGGTATATAGGCCAGAATCATTTATTACAAAAGGCCATATCTCCTCAAAAGAGAAAGAATGATTAGAAGAAACTTTTTTTTCGTGGTAAAAAAACTGCAGTTATACATATAAGTCTCTCCATTTGTGAAGGCTCTATGCTTGTACGTGCGCTAAAAATTGAACTTAAAACGGACATGATTTTCTTTTTAAAATATTCCATACAAGATTCATTTATTTGGGTTTTTTATTGATAATCTATACAGCAAGTGGGTATGCCAATTATTTCATGAAAATCGATGTGAAATGTATATGAATTTACAAAGGATCTATTGGTCAAATAAAAAGGGTATCAAATCACCCTTCTCACCACAAAATAGAATTATAGTTTATTGGATGTGTGTAAAGGGTTTATCCAGGGTGGCAATGTTTTCATTTTTGTCAATCTTAAAGTAAAGATGATACTCGCGAGACATGGAGGCCTACTTCCCATCCCCAATAGCCTTTTATTGTAGATTTTTATTTCTGTCACCACATCGGTATCAAAATAATAGCAGAAATAATTGGTTATATGTCGTAATTATTGTCTCACATTAACTTTCAAATAATTGGATCACTGTCTTGCCCGGACATTCAACTTGGCATGATTGGACCAACCCCTTATCGACCACCTAATAAGCATCATAATTATCTGCAAAAAATATCAGCTTCATCTATCGTTTTCGTCTCATTTGTGCAGTAAATTGAGCAGATCAGAATCCCATATTTAGACCTGTTAGATGACGACTCAGATTATGCACGTAGATATCGGCGATCAACGAATGCAACGATTTCAAATTTGCTCATTTGCACTCTCTTTTAGGACCACCCGCTAACATGGCTACACACTGATTTTACGGCCGATTCTTGTCTCACTGGCGACATATTTTGACTCTTCCAAATCAGTTTTACATGATGTCATCACGATGGTTGTCTCGCTACTTCTATCGCGAGCTCCGGCACACGATTCGACGGCTGACATTATTTTGTTCTAAAGCCGGTTGCGATCATATTTCTGGTTTGAACAGTTATTTTGCAGTGGGGTTCGGGTCTGGTCAATACAATTTTGATAAATTCTACGAATGTTTTTACATTTTACCCCTCTTTTTCTTTCGTAGAATGGACACTGCGCCTATTGTACTCTCCCGCGCGAAGCGTTTGTAATACGCAATAATCTATGCGCGCAAGGTCCAAGGGCGCCGGAAGCGGGGGGGCAGGGGGGGCACTTGCCCCCCCAAAGAAAATTTTGGGGGGGCAAAACGAGATTTTGCCCCCCCCCCCAATCTGCCCCCCTAAAAATAGAAAAATGATATTATTTAAGGACAAAAGCAAACGATGAAGGCACTTTTCTGCCTAAGAATTGTCATTTCTTTTGTCAAAAATGAAAAAATTTCGCCCCTGACGGGGCAATTACACATTTTAGTAAGCCTTGCGTCTTTTGACGAACATGTCCCTCTGTGAAACATACCTTTGATAAGCCCCTTTTCCATCTTATTACAGTGTGATAACGTTTAACCTTTTAAACCCCCATTCCACAAAGAACAAGACCGCTGGAAGACCTTTGAAAGACCATGAATTTTGGTTGATCTTTCAGAGGTCTCTCAATGAACCTACAATGGTCTTTGAGGTCTTACACGAGTCCTGACCAATCTTTCAGTGGTCTTCGTGGTCTTCATGGGCTCCAAAACTTTTTGAAACGGTTCAAAACAGTCTTACAACGGTCTTACAGGAAAATTGTCTTTCAGTGATCTTTCAGCAGTCTTTCAGCGGTCTTTTGATGAACTTTCAAAGGTCTTCATAGTCTTTCATCGATCTTTCGGCAGTCTCTCGAGATTTTTGCGGAGATCACTGCTTGTAAGACTCATGAGAGATTATTGAAAGATCATTGAAAGACCATTGAAAGACCAGGCAAAGTCCATGGAAAGAATTCTGAAAGATCACTTATTGCATAAAAGATCTCTGAAAGACCATTGAAAGATCTCGAGAGGAAGACCAGTACGACAAGAAATATCCATCAGTCTTTCAGAGTTCTTTGAGGGGTCTGAGCCATTCCACAGAGATGACAAATTTCATTGATCTTGAAAACCGCTGTAAGACCTCACCAATTTTAAGTCTTTCAGTGGTCTTTCAATGGTCTCCGTTCTGTGGAATGGGGGCCTATTAATGAATACATTGCATACTAAAAAAATTGCATGCTGGCTGTGTCGGCTAACAAACGCGCGGTCGCCCAGAAACGCTCAGACCGGGGTGGTGTTTCATCAATATTTTCGTCCGACAAGTTGTAAGATCTGACAACTTTCCTGTATTCTGATTGGTTGAGAAGCATTGTTACCATAGTAACTGTCGGATAAAACAGGACTTGTCGGATAAAACGTCCTACAAGTCCTTTCATGAAACGCTCCCCGGACCCGATATCACCAACGCGCGTGAACGCTAGTTACTCGAGCAACATATGGAATCTGAAAATAGCTGTAAAACCGAAAAGTTTAAAGAGTTATAGAGGATTGAGTAGTTGCTTATTGGTTAAATGAGAAGATGCTAGCTTGAGTCGGCGAATGGAGTGCAGAGCAGGAGTACTCATCTATCAACTAATCAAGCCTCTTCTTCAACCTTTTCTGGTTTACTGTCTTTATCAGGACTACGCTCGTTTGGACAAAAAAATTACTCGACTATCAACTGTCTACTTCCTCCTATCAATTTCACCTCTTCCTCTATCCACTTTTTTTTTTCTCGAAAACTCCACATGGTGTACCGTCAACCACATCCGCTGTTTGAATGAAATTGTTTTCTTCTAAATAATGTTACATAATGTACATTATGAACTGCCGTAGTTTGTTAGTTCATGATTATTTACAAATGAATATTTCCTGGAATTTGATATTCATCATATCCTAGTTATGGTCACATTTCCCCCAGAAAATATGTAAAGAAAAAAGAAGATTTTGAAGGGGTCATCCAAAAGTGCTTCCCAGCCATACAAAACATGCCAAAGGAAACACATAAATCGAGTAATGCTTTAAATTTTCAGAAAAGTTTTAAATTGTTAGACAATAATTAAGCAGGTCATATTTCTTTTTCCTCCAGTTACAAAATATGAAACGTTTTGCCTCTGCATGGATAATCAGGGACTCTCTCCAATGCTGAGGTCAGAAATGATTTAAATAGAATGGGGATTTAAGCGCTTATCGTCGTCTGCATGCACGTCAGAACAGTATGACATTTTGAATTTAAATAGACATTCATTAGAATGTATTTTGTTTCTGTTGTTACGCTTCTTCTGCTTAATACACTCCTTGAAACTAATGATAATTGTGCTCTCTTGCGTCGTCCGTGTATGTAAATGTACATAAATAAATATTTCTGAAAGGATATTGCATGAAAAATGTAATTTCTGGTATTTTGAGTCAATATAAGCGTATTACGTAATTTAATTGTTCAGACACGAAAACCACATTCCGAATTAAGCGATCGTTTTGCGCGTAGATTTCATAGGTTCTCATAAAGTATAGTCTTTCGTAGTGAATTCTATGTTTAATTCTCAAGAAATTTATTTTTGAATTCTCTTAGAAACGTAACTTTTAAACTCAATTTTTACACAAAGTCCGTACCGTGGGGGGGGGGGGGGTCCCACGCCCTCTCCCGCTCGATCGCTTCGGTATCTCACGCTGTCAAAAATATTGTGCCCCCTTCGGGATTTTGCCCCCCCAAAACTGAAAGTGTTCCGGCGCGCCTGGCAAGGTCGGGTCGATTTCAAAAGAGGTGGTCGATATTGTGCTGGTATAATAATTTGTTTTTGGTCGTGTGTGTTTGGATGTGTGATATTATTTAGGCCTTTTTTTTTTTTGGGGGGGGGGGTATGTCACAAGAAGTTTACAATGTATTGAGTCAACACACCCGAACCCCGAAAATACTCCCAAATTACCAAACAGACCGTTTGAAATATATGCACTGAATGATTTTGCGCCGATTAATCAATAAAGCGCATTGCGCGGGAGGACTTGCGTTGATGGCTATTGCGCGTCGGGCCATGCAGCTGGTCAGTCATATCTGCTTTTTTCTTGCTGCAGGGAATGCCTTGATATAAAAAGGGGCTGCTTTGGCAATATTTGAATAGAAAAAAGGGCGCTAAAATGGGTTTCCGGGATTTTCTTCTCACAAGGAAAAGACGACTCTTAACAGGAGTGCAGATTCCAATGCACGTAAGTTGCGTTATATTGAATTCGATTTTCATTAATTTTTCCTCGGACCTATGATCCAAACAACCTTGATCACCCTCTTTATTTCAGCACTTCTATGGGCAAAAAGTTTTTTGGATAAAAAAGATAATAATAAAAGAAACGACAAGGCTTGTTATAAAAATAAATTGTAATGTTCAGGGGTGTGAGTGATCACAAAAGAAAAGAGCTGCAGAAATAGCCTAAATTAATTAGCTCAAAAGCTGACCTTTTCACACACACCGGAATTTAACAGTTTAAAGCAATGGAAATCATCAATTTTATTGACTGATAGTTAACTTGTTTCACGAATTGTGCATTTAAAAAAATATATATTACAACTTTCTGAAACAGTATCATTTATCAAAAAATGGCATTTAATTTGTCAGTAAATCATAGTCAAACGCCTACTTGCCTCAATATTGATGCCATTTTTGCCGACACACATTTTCTTGAGAATGAAGATTGGGTCTAGGCTTGGTATCAACTGAAACTTTTGTAAATAAATTTTTACAGAAATTAATGTTTAGTCTGATCTTTTTAAAATCCCGTTTAGGTGAACAGCCATTGATCCGAAGAGCGTTTCTTGTGTGTTGTTGTCTAAGAATCCGCTTCCATACAGCTCAGGGTCCCGTTTCGTAAAAAGGACTTGCAACTGTTGTAACTTTGCCATTATGGCAACTACCATCGTGGTAACATGGATCAAGGATTCAATGGTAGTTGCCATAATGGCGAAGTTACAACAGTAGCAAGTCCTTTATGAAATGGGCCCCATGCAGCTCAGTGAAAAGATGCTTCCTTAAAGTGAATGTTTGAAACACTTTTCTTTTTTTGACAGACAGATGCATTGCTGGCCCAGATCAAAGCCACAGTGGCCTTATCAAGACACCTTCACTTTGATCCGCCCCATCAGATTGATGTATTCTTTCACTTGATAGGTGAGAAAAAGTTTTTTAATGATAACGGGAAAGAGATGTTTCGAGATATTTTCTGATATAAGGAAACGTTTGGAGTGAGGGTTTTAAAAGTAATATTTCTCTATTCGCTCAGATATTTATGGTAACGAGTGTAAACTATGTAAGGATTTTCGTTTTGGAAAATACTAAACAAAAAATTGAATTTGAATAATGGGGATGTACTGTCCCGCTATTGTCTGAGTCTAATAGATCGGCTTTACCAGAAAGCCCGTGACAATTTGTATGTTCACATTTATAAACGCGCCAAATTATTGCCCAGACAGTATTTAATCTAAGAGGCATTTCTTGAACTATTCTGGACGTCCCGTAAAAACCCTAGACTTTCTAACTGAATATCTCCCAACTGATTTTCATGCATGCCTGATAAGGAAGAAAAAGAGGGCTGGGGGGGGGGGTGAGGTGGCAAAATGAGAGCTTGAGAGGGGTACGTTGGTCTCAATCGTGGGGGACATCGGTCACAAAAGCCATTGAAGATAAACTCAAGCCAGGGGATCCAGTCTCGACTGCCAAATTCGAAGGATACTCTTCATGGATTCTGTGATCCATCAGATTCGACAAACTACGAAACCATCTTGTTCTCCTTCTTTCATTATATTTGTTTTCCTCGGTCAATGATTGGTGGGGATTTTTTTTTACCTGATTGCTTAGAAAGCATGAATGCTTGTAAGCAGCAACCAGAGGACCGACGGCTTAAGGTCCTCTCCGAAGTACCTGGTAATGAGGATTAATGCCTTACCAAAGGGCACTATAGCGCACCAAGAGGGAATCGAACCCGGGTCACCGGAATACGAATCCCCCGTTCTACCGACTGAGCTATCGCGCCTCCTTTAAATGTTGAGTACATTAAAGGCCTACTATCCCCCCCCCCCCCCATCTGTTTACAGAAATGTATCCGCTGCTGTGTGGAGTACTGAGTGAGCTGCAACCGAGGAATGGAGCTCTCTTCTGGGATACATACGGAGATTGGCTTCTTCATAAGGTGAACCATCCCGTACCAAGTTTTGATTCCCCGATGATTGGACCAGCAGCTCACAGGGCAGACATCAAAGCTATCAAGTTTGCTACACGTGAGTCACTGGAAAGGTGGCAGTATTGGTGGTGGTGAAGATGATGGTGAAGGTGATGGTGGCCGAAGAGGGTCATGATTGTGATGGCGTTGGTGGTGGGGATGATGATAATGATGTTGATGATGATGGTGATGATGATGATGGTGTTGATGATGTTGATAGTAATGATAAAGTGGATGATGCTAATGATGGTGACGATAATGAGATGATGACCAAGATGATGATGATTATAATGAAACCGGATAACAGTAATACTAGGAATTGAAAGAAGACGATTCTAGCTTTAAGCTTTCCTGATAATTTCTTCGAGATGATACTCAATCAGATCCATGAAACCAATCATCCTCAATCCACAGATCATCTCTGGCCGGCATCATACTGGCGAGACAAGCACTGCTACAGATGTTTCATCAAGGAACTCGGCGCCCGCCCTCTACGACTTTCCAGTAACCAATGCGCCAGACACGCCTGTCAGAGTTGGGTTAGACGTCTCCTTGACAATCTGCATGAGCAGCAACCAGGTTTCTCTCCAAGGGACCTCCTTCCCCGCCGTGACGGCAGGTCGTCAAGAAGAAGAAGATCAAAATCGAAAAGTCCTGCTCGACAGGGCTCCAGGAAAAGGACCCCAACTCCTAGTCAACCGGAAAGTCACAAAATCACAATGATTTCTTCACTAACAGACCCATTGTCAGATGAGGAGGGCACTGGTTCATCCCCGAGAAGAAGAAATAACTCAAGAGGATCGGGTTATAGGATGACTGGAAACATTAACCAAGAAGGGCTTAGTGTGGATCGTGACACACCCGTCCTCATGTTTGATGATGTATTCGACGATTAAAGGTCAAGAATCACCACTGAAATGTTGATTCACGCTTTTGTTTCTTCCAGAATTGACTTTTGCAATTCACTTTTATATGGCCTGCCTGAAAAAGATATAAGAAAGATACAAATAGTGCAAAACAGCGCAGCCAGACTTATCATGCATGCTAAAGGTAAAGATCCCATTACGCCCTTGTTGTCGCACTTAATTTGGTTGCCTGTACAGAAGAGGATTGTTTTCAAGATAATAGCGATATGTCATAAAACATTAGTAAGTCCCCATTGTACCTATATAATCTGATTACTGAATATGTCCCACAAAGGAATCTCCGTTCTTCTAGCCAGAATTTATTAACTGTACCAACATCTAAAACATGTTCGTTTGGTGATCGTGCCTTTCAGTTAGCAGCACCTGTACTATGGAATAAACTGCCTAATAATTATCTGAGGGCCATCACATGTACTTCCACCTTTCTTAAATCTTTAAAAACATACTTGTTCTCATGTTAGATCATTTGGTTTAAGATAGGTATGTTGCAATGTTTTGTTAATCTTTCATTTAGTATTTATGTATTTTATTCTAAGTATACTTGTATTAGACTTCATTACCTCCTTTGTAAAGCGCATAGAGATTCTGTAGAATATTATGCGCTATATAAGCATCTACTATTATTATTATTATTAAGAATAAATAGAGAAAAATCAAACTAGCAAAAGACTGAAAATTTCATCAAAATCTGATGTAAAATAAGAAAGTTATGACACTTAAAAGTTTTGCTTATAATTATTTTTCACAAAACTGTGATGTGCACACCTCAAATGAGAAAGTTGATGATGTCCCTCACTCACCATTTCTTTTGTGTTTTATTGTTTGAATTATACAATATTTCATTTTTTACAGATTTGGCAATGAGGACCAACTTTGACTGAATCATATAGATTAGCCAATGTTCATTCCACATGTTCAGGGAGGAGTTAATCGTTGTTTCAATTGACAATGAGGAGAAAATTGAATATCCCCTGTTTCATATAATAAAATACAAAAGAAATAGTGAGTGGATGACGTCATCAGTCTTCACATTAGCATACCCATCGAGGATGTGCATATAATTGTTTTGTGAAATTAAGCAAAATTTTAAAGTGTCATAACTTATTTCACATCTGATTTTGATGAAATTTTCAGTGTTATGTTTGTTGGATTTTTCACTTTCTATTCATATCAACGTTTTGTTTGGGCAGGTGGACTTGTCCTTTAAAAACAATGATATGATATAATATGCAAACCGTCAAAGCAAGCCTTCAAAGCAATTAGTCAAATCCTAGTACTGTAAACGAGCAGCTACATGCAATCGTGGCTGTACCTGTAGAATCTGACTTTTAGGTGAGATGTGATTATAAAGATGGGATAATGATACTTTGCCAACTTTAAAATACATTGAACAATGGGGAAAAATAAAATCATAGCTTGCTTTGGGGAAATCTCTTAAATGATGGAAATCCCAAAACAATGAAGGGGGTTTCAAAATGCGGAAAAATCTAAAAAAGCACTTTCCAAAATTTTATTCCTTCTCTCTATGATTTCACCATCCGTGTGCGTATAAGAATTTCCTAATTATTTCCTTTGCTTTCTCCATTAATTATTTCCCCTTCATTCTCTAATTTATCACTCCCTCTTCATTGTTTTCAATCTTTTGTATTCTTTGGACCCCATCTTACAAAGAGTTGCGATTGATGCGATCAACTACAACTATGGAAGGCCATCAACATCTGAATGCATATTTGTTCAAAATATACTCTTTATATGAGTATTCATATTTTCTTGACCATTTAGTGAGATTCTCTTTGTTTACAATGGATAATGCGTAAATTTCCTGCAGAAAAAATTATGCCATTGATGGATTTCCATACAGTTGAGATTGATTGGATCAATCGTAACTCTTTGCAAGATGGGGGCCCAGGAGCCCGTTGCAGAAAGAGTTGCGTATCAATCGCAAGTCAAAAAATCAATCGCAAGTCCAAAATGCGCGGTGTTGATTGGTTGAAAATCAAGTTGCGCATGATTTTTAGAGATGCGTTTGATTGCAATCCTTTCTGCAACGGGCCCCAGTTCTTCGCCATCTCTCCCACACCCCATACCTCTTCTCCTTCGTTGCCTTCCCTTTTCACTCCATTTTCTTCCATTATTTCAATCCCCGAAGTTCTCTCCTCCGATCAATCTTCTTCTCATCCCCCCTCCCCCCTAAATTCCTCTCTTCCACCAATTCAGTGGATTCACAATTATGGTGCCCATCTATGGGTTGGCAGCGGACATGCCAATTTCTAACTTTTGGGTCAACATCATGCGCAGTCGAGGTGCAGCCAGCGCATAGTGCTGGTGTACAGATGCTAAAAAATTGAAAACCATTATTATATTTGATAAGCAGAGAAAGAATTCGCTGAAAACGGTCTAAATTCCCCAAAGAATTCCGCAGCGAATTTCTCTCCCACCCCCTAGACCCCAGTAAACGGCATAATTTCATGCAAACCGGTCTAGCCGTGTCAGTCAGCGCAGCATATCGCATGCATTAAGCACTATTAGCGCGCTCAGCAGATGTCAACTTCCCATGATGCATTGTGAATTTTGGTCTGTCCAAACCAACAGGTGGCGCACTGTGTTGTGAATCCACCAAATTGTCTGAGGAATTTATTTCCAACAAACGCGTTTCATTGTCACCAACAATAAATTTCATCACAAAAGAAAATGGCAAACTATATCTTAGATTAATATCTACTAATGTTATTACGTGTGATGTACATATACTACCACAAAACGAAAGCATAAACTATTCAGCGATATTGAGGCCCATTGCATACAAAAATTAATGTTGAAAATTATTTTGAGATCAATGGTAACTATCATGGTAAGATTGATTTCGTTACTGGCTGATGAACTCGGAGTAAACCAAGGTAGTTAACATTAAATGGTAATGGGCTTCGGGACCCTTCTCTAAAAATAATTAGGATTATAGTAACCTTACCATTATGGTATTTACCATGGACACCTTGATTTGTTTTTTTTTTCTTTTTTTGTGACCGATCTAATTTCCCATGAAACCATATAGGCAAAATTAACTTACTAGATTTTTTTGTGCAAATGGGCCCAATCCTCCTTTTAAAAAGGATAATATGACAAATAATAAAACTAGTACTGGGGATTTTCCTACACGACAACCATTTTATACGTGTACAAGGAATGAAAAGCAAAATGAAACATATATTTAAGACAAATATTGAAAAACAAATGACATATCAACAAAAAAAAATCTTGAAATAGAACCATAACAATTCATCTCCTTAATGATTTTGCATAATGGGAAAGTTACGCTCTTAAGAATAAAGTACTATATCAACACTTATAAGAGCTTGTATAGTGACATACTTCATGTGCTGTTTTGCAGCCCTTGGGATGCTCAAAACAGCAAATAATGTGCTGAATTTTCAGTTGATATTGTTCCTGAGAGTAAATTTGCCCGAAATCTCATAAAATATTGAGAAAAATATAATTCAATTTTTTTGGGCAAAAATATTGCGGCAAGTCATTTCCAGATTGACAAAATTATGGTGCCCCATTTCTCGGCATCCATTCACTTCAGACATGATTCAGGGATATTGATGAGAAAGGCAGCAGTTTGAGATTGTTACATGAAATGTCCAAAATTCAATATGATTTTACCACTTTGACTCAAATGTTTTTTTAATGAATATCTGTCTATGTATTGCAGGTGTAAAGTTTGTGGTCGTTACCTGATTTTTTAAAATTAGAATTGCCCATATGCACAGAAAAGCGGCACTGCACAGCACCTATGTGCAGTCGCTATAGAAGCTCTTAAAAGTGCTAATTTAATACTTTACTTTTCATCACGTACGTAAGGAGCGAGAGAAGAAATGGTGGGTGTTTGTTATTGAAATCAAAAGCATTTGTTTTGTGGATCCTGGATGTATTCATAGTGTTGACTGTACTAAAAAATGCCCTGATTCACCAAGGCAATCAGGGGATTTAACCATGGTCTATTGCAGACGTTTTTGCATTGATTGCACTAAATTCAATGCGTAGATTGAGAAAGCATACCCAATAATGAATGCATGTACACGGTGCGGTAAACTGACGCTTGTTACTCAGTTCGCAGCATTCAGGAGTCCACTCTCGATTCTAGTTAATTTACAGAAACAGAAACTCCTGAATAAAGTAACCTAACAAGTGTCAATTTGGCTCGCTGTGGCAAGAGCACGCATTCATTATTGGCTGCTATTTTCAATGTACATACTGAGATTAATGACAATCATTCTCTCAGCCAATGAGCTCTTTTTATTTCAGTAGTCTATAACAGCTTTCCGTGAAAATCTTTGAAAAGATGGATTATGAGACGTTCCGTAACATAATATAAGAACCAATTTAAGAGTTGTGAAACAATTATGATTGAATGCAACAATAAAGCTTGTACAGATGTGCACTATTTTCTCAACGTAGAAGTTTTCTTAACAAAGAAGTTTCTCCACTTATAAATCCTACTGCTTCACAATGAAAATTATTAAAGTAAGGTGCTTATGTGTTAATATGGACATTAAGAACAAATTCAGGTGTTAAAGAGTGTATCCAGCTGTTACAACAGATCCATAATGGTGACATAACATTTGCTCCTGCGACTATTTCTCTGTGATTTATTTCATCTAAGATAGGGGGTAAGGTTAAGGGTTGCAAAAGGATTTTACTTAAGGTTTAGGGTTAGGATTATGATAGGGTATAGTGTTAAATCCAGGGTTGAAGTTGGTCATTTCATTGGTAAGAGAAATTTACAGCAGAGCAATTGTCGCTAGAGCAAATGTCATGGAACCTCAGAGTTCATGGGTGGGCTTAATAAATGAAATACCAAAATCTTACAGCAAACACTAGCATAATTTGAAGACTGGTGTTGTTGGGCTGGTGCTTTCCTCACCTTAACGTCAACACCAACATCTAACACCAAACTTAAAATAATCCAGTGTCACTCAAAATAATCCAGTGTGCACTCAAGAGATGAGCTACCTTGATTACATTATATATAAAGTAAATAAGAGATACATTTGAAATTGAAAGACTAAGGATTGCTGTAAGGCAACAAGAATTATTCTCTATCTAGAAACCAAATCAAAGACCTCATAATTTTGTTTTTGATGATTTATATCATTTTTCATGATTTATAGATATCAATTCACACACTATTGATAATGACATGAATAAACTATGTTATTATTAATATTAACCACTGATACACATATTCAATAACTATCTTATTAAGAAGGTAAACATAAATTATCCTAAATTTATAACATAGAAGGCAGAGAAAAAGGGGGATGGGGGCTGAGCAAGAGAGGAGAGAGAGAGAGAGAGAGAGAGAGGAGGGATTATTGGAAATAGGAAGAACTGAATGATTCACTTTTAACTGCAAAATTTCATCAGAATATCCCATAAGGTTCACAAAATATTCCATGAAGATCACAAATATCAATTTATGCATACCACACCCACTTTCTAGAATATTAATGAATATTAATGAGCTGACAACACCTTTACATGGAATAAATAGGACATTTGTAATGGATATCTAACATGCAGTATTGTCACTGACTAATCATCTTGCTGGAATCTCGGACGTATATGCTTGCAAGCTTAGAAGGACATCGTACCAGTGATAAACTGTTGAAAAAAATGTGAAAAGTTGAAATCGTGAATAAATTATAATATTTCGCTACACAAACAGAAAAAAATTTAACAGTGCTTTTGTTTTTAAATAAAGACTTGAAAAACTGCATTCCATTAAAATGAAATCATAGATGTGGAAATACACTGAAGAGATTGAATGACTAAATAGGCCTACATGCAATTAGAATTTTGGACACCTGCGTTCCAATGAAAAATCCAAAGATTGTGATAAGGGAATCTCACCAATTGCGTTAATTATTTAAACGTAGGGCACGTTTACAAAAAAGTATTGTAAATAACATATTTGCTGTTAGCAAGCATTTCAAAGCAAAGTTTGTTATTTGTCAAGAGTTGATAGCAATTATGGAAAGTTCATATTGGGGGTATCTGAAAGAAAAGCCTCTCTCTTTAGTCATCACAAATCATCATAAACTTGATATTCATGCATTATATATTACACAACATATAGGGCAGCTGCTCATGTAATATGACATCACAAATCAAAAACTTAAAAAGTCCAGTCTTTGATGGACTTTCCTCAAACTTTTTATCAATATTTTGGTAATTTTACCACAAACTTTTGTTCAGGTTTGACTTCGCCTTTAAAGGTCAAGTCCACCCCAGCAAAATGTTGATTTGAATAAATAGAGAAAAATAAAAGTAACATAACACTGAAAATGTCATCAAATTCGGATGTAAAATAAGAAAGCTGTGGCATTTTAAAGTTTCAATTATTTTTCACAAAACAGTGATATGCACAACTCGATGGCATGCAAATGAGTCAGTCAATGATGTCCATCACTCACTATTTCTTTTGTTTTTTATTATTTGAATTATACAAAATTTCATTTTTTACAGATTTGCCCACAGGGACCGACTTGACTGAATCATATAGTATTAAGCAATGCTAATTCCACATGTTCTGGGAGGAATTAATCACTGTTTCACTTGGCAACGAGAAGAAAATTAGAATATTTCATATAATAAAATACAAAAGAAATAGTGAGTGGATGACGTCATCAGTCTCCTCAATTGCATACCAACCAACATGTGCATACATGTATAACTGTTTTGTGAAATTAAGCAAACTTTAAGATGCCATAACTTTCTTATTTTACATCCAATTTTGATGAAATTTTCAGTGTTATGCTTGTTGGATTTTTCTCTTTTTATTCAAATCAATTTTTTGTTGGGGTTGACTTGTCCTTTAATAATATACATAAATATTAATATATATACTCACATCGTCATACTGCATGTTAGCACTTCCAGTCTGTTGAACATCTCGTCTTTTGAAGAAGTCTACAAACACAAAAAAATTCAAACAGAGAAGTACCTACATGTATTAACTCACATTTACAGAAAGTTCATCAAGGTGGTTTAAAAATGGGTTGGTTAAAAAAAAAGTCAGTTGAGTGGCTTAAACGGAATGTCCAGGTTAGGCACATTTTGAATGAAAAATAATCATTACTACCATGGTAATAATGCTGAACAGCCAATCATCATCAAGGATACTTTCAAAGTTACAAATGAAAGGCAAAGCAACCATTAGTTTATAAAAAATACACATTGCAGTCGGTATATATCACACGTGCGAGGTACCTTTAGATGGGTTCTAACGAGGTGTAGCCGAGGGCATTTGGACTGTTTTAAAGGAAACAAGTGTGGGTGACTATTCTAATGCTCAAGGAAAATAAAGTACATGTGTTATGACGTTGATCCTTCCAAGTTATTTTATAAACCAACCGCATTGTGTGCTTCTGGCACCACCTAGGCTCCAACGTGTACGGTGGGCGGAGGCATAAAAAAATGGTCCAAATCGTGTGACTGATAGCTTCGCAATAAGCGGTACTTGTCTTATCTTGGTGCCGTGCTGATGCAAAATTTAAACCAGCACCAACAACAGGAGCTTTTTCACAAAAGGATAAGTGGATTCGGAGTTGAGCTTATGAAATTGCAGCAACTTGAATACGATTTATCACTTGTAACCTCATAGATGATTACACAGCATTATGTGTCCTCCTATCTGCCTTATGCAGTGATATATTTACCGGTACATGGATATATCACATATATACTGCATGCAACTGGGGATCTACGGATCTGTGCTTTAGGCTGAGTAATGTTTGGTATTTCTAAAATGTACAATGGAAAATAGAGACAGCTAGTGGGGAAAAGAGGACATTAGGATTAGCCATGTAGTTTACATTGTTAATTTCACTGAGTTCATTAAAGAGTCTTCTAGAATCAGTATTGCTCTAGAAAGAAGAAGAATGTTCTTTTTATCGACAATACTAGAAGCAAACCGCTGTGATTACTGTACCTGTAAGACCCCTGAGGCGCACACAGCAGGCAACGAATGCGTCAAAAGGGATTTGGTTGTTGACACCATAACGTCTCAGGAACACTCCAACGGCTTGAGGGGATAACCTGTATCCTGCAGTACACCATGAAAAGAGATAATTGGGTCATATCACTATATTCAATAATTTAAACAAATATTAAAGGAATGGTCCAGGCTTAATGATGTCACATCTCCACTTTCTGTTTTCTTATGTTATTACATAAAATCATAATTATTTCATACTTGTGTGAATGATTTGTCTCCCTTATAATGAAAGTTGTAGCAATAAATATCTAATGCATTTAATCAGTTGTCAATACAATTTTTCTAGTTCTTGGAGGAAAAAATTTGAATAGACCTAATTTCATATAATAAAATACAAAAGAAAAAGTGGAGATGTGACATCATTAGCCCATCTAATGAATATTCATGACGACTTTACAAAATATTGCTAAACTTAAAATTTCAATAACCTTTTTTGTTATCTGATTTTGATGAAATTTTCAGCATATTGCTCAGTGAATTCTTCTCTATTTATTAAGCTATAGATACTTTCAGCCCGGACCATCCCTTTAAGCTTGTCAGTGCTTTGTGTCATTATGAGACATAATTGCCCAAATTCACAAAGGTGGTTTTTAAAATTTGAAACCATTTGTTGAACCCATGGTTTATGCAGATTTCCTGTATGAATTACGCTTATTTACCGCGTATATCAAAAAATTCCAATACTGATGTGTGCTTTTGTCAAAAAGTGCCAAATTGACGTCTGTCGCCGTGGTTAAGTACGCTACTTTATTTACGAGTCTATTATCTATGAGTCCACTCTTCAAATAGTGGACTCATGAATGAAATAACATATTTAATATTTAACCATGGCAACAGGCATCAAATCAGCATTCTGTGATAAAAACACACAACAGCATTGGACATTTTTCAATATACACGGTAAATAGGCGTAATTTATACAGGAAATCTACAAAAACCACGGGTTCAACGGATGGTTTTCAAAACCGACTTTGTGAATTCTGGCCAATAACTTTCTCTAAAATGACCATAGAGAAGAAAAGATTTGTTTTGGGTAACATCATACTATTTAAGTGTGTGGGATGGGGTGGGGGTGACACAATAGTTCATCCCCCTGAACAATACTGCTGTACTTTGACAAAAGGAAGCAAGTTAAAAAAGTATCATTTGCTGTAAATGAGCAATGTGTGTTCATCATTTTAAGGCATCAATGCAATTCAACAGCATATTTTCTTCAATATCTTTCCACAGAACGATCATTTCTTCCCCAAATTTTGCCTCGATGTGCAACATACAAAGGGTGTTTCAGAAAAAACAATAACACAAATTTGACTGATGTGTCACTTGCTTCCTTTTGCCAAAGTTTGGCAGAATAGGTTTACCAGTCAGATTTATGCAAGTGGTGGGGAGAGTTCATGAGACAATGTGCAGCAGCAAAGAATGCTCTCCAACCCAATGTCATTCTTGTTCTGAATTCTTTCAATATGGTGGTGACATATGAGAGCAGACCAGGGGGGTGTTTTACAAAGAATTCAGTATGACTCAGAGTTGCACTTAAATGCCTACTTGCAAGCAGTACAAAAGGCATGACCACATCAGTCAGATCATGCCAGGAGGACATGCACTTCTGCATATTAATCCATACGATCGTGCATTGCATATCATGTACACATCGGTATTTAAGTGCGACTCTAGTCATACTTAAATCTTTGTGAAACACCCCCCTAAACGTGTAGTAGGAGAGGGATGAATAAGAAAGGAGAGGAATGAATAAGAGAGGAAAGGGCAGAAAAACACATACCAAAAGCAGCCAAAGCTTGTGCAAGTTCATTGCCATCAACCTGACCTGACCTGTCGCGGTCATACTGCATAAAGGTAGTTTTCCATTGGTTAAGAGCACCCCAGAGCTCCTTGAATTCGTTGAATCCCATCTTCCCCGAATAGTCACGCTGATCATAGAATTCACGTCAAGGATAAATTTTAGGATGTCATAGCTTTTTAGGTTGCTGATAAATTTTGGGATGTCATAGCTTTTAGGTTGCATAAAAGCCTATTTTCAATTTTGGTAATTCCCCCGAAAGTGCATATCACTGCTCCAATCGATTACTAGATTACTTTACGGAGGAAACATGTATAAAAATTCAAATCAATCAAGATTAGTCTCCTGGCACGGACCCTGATTGAAACTTTGATCAACATGTGGGTCTCCAAACAAGACTAACACATCTTGGCCCGTATTCTGAAGTCGGGTTTAACTTAAACTCAGGTTTAAAGTTGTGGTCTAAGTATGGGAAGCCAAAAGTGTCAAAATTTTTATTAAGTTGTATGTTTCTTATGCTTACTGTGCTCTTTCCTGATTCATTGATGGTGAAGACAATCATCTATTTATACTTCCTACACAATTATGAATGATTTGAGAGCCAAATGAGCTGAAAGTATGATATCTCTAGCTGTTAGTGATTATGTAGCAATTGGCTGTCCATACTTAAACCACAACTTTAAACCTGAGTTTAAGTTAAACCTGACTTCAGAATATGGCCCATAGAATTTGCTTGAATTTCAGCAAGAGGTTCTTCAGTGTGTGCATTCAGACTCTCTCGATTGAAAGGTTTGCACAGCAGATTAGACCCGTCAAGATGCCATCACATGAATAGAGCTGCAAGGATCACATTTTGATACCTTCTAGGTTTTGACGTCATCTCGGTGAATATACAGTCATGTAACTATATTAAACTGACTGAGGTGATGTCATTCATTGCTTAAAAGCTGCGTAATCGGGTAGTTTGCATTCCATGGTGCAAGTGATAGCTGTGGTTTTCTATCGAGATGCACATACATCACAGCTGCAGTGAAAAGTGGAAGGTTATTTAACATACAGTACATGTATGGCCAACTGTGATGGCGAATCTACATAATCTATATAACAGATATTGCCTGGTCTCTCTAATGAATAAATAAATGACACTTCATCTCCCCTTCCAAGATCTATATTTTCCCCTTTTGACAATATATCATCTCAGCACCGTGCATTTCAGATGAAATATAATCCCTTGAGGAAGAAATATAACTCCATCCCGTATCAAAAATGAAATGTTACATTTTACCTCTAAAGTAGGAAATATGGGTATAATCTGAATGTGTAGGCCTATGAAGTAAAATAGTTATGATGTGGAGCAGATCTCTAGCAAGGGTTTTCAATTACATGTATGAGGTTTGATTTCTTCTCTTCCTTGCCTGAAAATTTGACAAGGATGAAAAAAAAAATGGTGGCCATGTTGTCCCAGAAATAAATCTGATTTCCTTCCCTATTTTTATTGCTTGGCTACGACTTGTGTATAGGATATATGTTTCATTGGACAAATTTTGTTATTTTACATTATAAATATTCAGTGGGGATTTCCCCCATTTTCATGATGGAGGAAGTAAAAAGGATACATCCAACATATTGATCATCAGGATACACGTCTCTAGGTTGAAAGCTGTTATGGAAAAAAAAATCAAACAAAGATCAAACATACAATTTGGCATAAATTACACCACTATGTGTTGAAATAATGCAGACAACTTGAATTTGCAAAGGATTTCAGGAATGAATACCTTCTCATTGACAAAGAATACATTTTACAATACCTGTGTGATGAATAGTACAAAATGCAAACCATCTACTATCCCCCCCATGCAAATCTCATGAAATATGTATGAATTGCTAAAACCAGGGGCCAGTTTTACAAAGTTGCGATTGATCGGATCAACTGCAACTATGGAAAGCCAGCAAAGTCAATGCATAAAATGCATGTTTGTTCAAAAAAAAAGTTTCTAGATATGAATGTTTATCCATATATTCATTGATTCCTGACAATTTGGTGTGATGTTCTTTGTTTACAAAGGAGATTTTGAGTAGGATTTCATGCATAAATTAGCATGAATGATTCATAAATTTACATTTATAGCTGTATACTGTACAATCACATAATTTATTGAATGTTCTACTGAAGTCTAAACCATGGTGGAAAGTTAAGTCATGATAATACAAGGGCTGAGATCGGGGGGGGGGGGGGGGCATGAGGCCCTCCCCCCAAAAAAAAAAATCAGGGACCCGTAAAATGGTTAGTGATTAATTACTAAATGAAATGGCCTATCAAGATCGTTGTTGCATGAGCATTTTGTTTAGTAGACTGACCAGGAACCAATCAGAATTGCTCTTTGAAATTGGTGATAAAGTTACCAACATTTGTGTTGTGGAGGGGGGGGGCAGGTAAATTGGTTTTAGTTTTAATGCTCATAGATATTCATAGAAGGTATACAGAGTCATGCATAATTACGCTGGTAACTTCCTGAGATCCCAGATGATGTGAGGCATTGTTGGAGCTCCTTCTGATCAATCTGGCCATCCTGAATTAAAGAGAGAAAAAATAGTTAAGTTCAGTATTGATGGAGGAAGAATAAGAAAAGTAGAAGACGAGAGTGAGGAGGAGGAAGGGCAGAGGAGAGGGAGGAAGAGAAGGAAGAGGAGAAGAAGGAAGAGAAGGAAGAGGAGGGGGAGGAAGAGGAGGGGGAAGAGGAGGAGAACGAGAAGGAAGGAAGGAAAGAGGAGAAGAAAAGGAAGGAGTAGGAGGAAGAGGAGAAGGATAATAGAGAAAATGAAGAATAAACATGTAAACAGGAGAAAGAGGAGGGGGGAAATATTTAGAGAAGAAAAAGAATGAAAAGTGATTGCAACATCCAATTCCTCTCCTCACACACTCTACCTTGCAAAGCCTGTTCTTTTGGCGTTTAATATAAATTTAGTCTGAATAAGTGTTTGACATTTAGGAGGGGGAACATTCATAGGGATGACAACATTCACAAGCTCACTGGCACCAGTAGACTTACAGTTTGTGATAATCATTACACATTTCTGGAGACGGATTTCCTTTTAATTTTGATGAACAACATGATGGCTTTGTAATAAAACACATTTCCTTTTATCATAATACTCAGTCTTTATCCGATGATTGACACCTCTTTAAAAGAAAAGGAGCAATGTACTTATGTACCTTGTAGTTTTCATCAAGGATTTCCTGTTATTAACCCTGCATGTAATGTACATCATGGGAAAGAAGCACAAAAATGTGACAATTACTTGCAAAAGAGAGCGCAAAGTATATACATACTTAAAACTTTTGGGTACCAAAGGGCTGGCTGAATGAAAGTGTTCTTGCAAAATTCATGTAACTATGTTATTATGATGCACCATACGGGGTGTCTTTTGAAAATTTTAATATCAACTCACTTCTATTTTTACTATAATTCATAAACAACATTTTCTTAAATGGATTCAGACAAAAGTAGATTTGAGAATAGTTTTATCATAGGAATCCCATACAGTACATCACAGTATTAAAATCTGTGACACGAAAGACAGTACTTGCAAAGAACCTTTTTACTAGTTTCATGCAATCAGCACTAGTATGCACATTGTACTCTATCTCAGTACAGGCCAAGTTGAGGATGTCCAAACTTTCCTATTTTACATCCAAGTTTGTTGTCAAATTTCCATATGCTTGATTAATCTATTCATTTTCATCCAAATCAACTTGTTCTTGGGGATGACTTTGCCTCACATAGCAGAAAACTGAACTTTCATCATTTAAAGAGCACAATATCGATTGATGACTCAGTACACATAGGTAATTTGATTCTTTTTGTTATATATAGGAGTGATGTTTGAGGTAGAGTATTAAACAGGAAATCCTTGATTCATAAGATTTAAAAACAAACATTTTTGTTATTGTACTTTATGAACATGTAGCTACAAGAGGAAGAGCTACAAGTAATCAGAGGAGGAGCTACAAGTAATATGATACTGATAACGATAGGTTTTTTTATGAACCTCAGAGTACAAGAATAAAAGCTATTTCCTCATTGGAGGAAGCTCTTTGCAGAGGCGGGAATCGTCAATCATTGTGGGCTTGATGTCACTAAAATTATAAATCTGCACAGCTGGGCCCCGTCTAACAAAGAGTTATGATTGATCCAACCAATCGTAACTCTATGGAAATCCATCATTGCATAATTTTTTCTACAGGAAATTTGCAAAATGTCCTTTTTTAAACAAAGGCGAACACATCAAATTTTCAAGAAAACCATGAATGTATGAATATACATGTACATCATATCTAAAAATTTGGAATAAACATGCATTTAAGATGTGGGCATTGCTGGCATTCCATAGTTGCGATACTGATAGATCAGATCAATCACAAGTCTTTGTAAGGCGGGACCCTGGGCCCCGTTATCATAACTCTATGGAAATACATCAGTGTCATAATTTTTTTCTCCAGGAAATTTGCAAAATGTCCTTTGTCCAAATTGTCAAGAAATCAAAAAATTTATGGATATGCATTCATATCTAGATTTTTTTGAACATACATGCATTTCATATGTTGACTTTGCTGGCTTTCCATAGTTGCGATTGATTGGATCAATCATCACTCTTTGTACAACGGGGCCCAGGTTGTACAGTACTACAGAGCCACATCTTGGCTAAAGGGAAAGATCACCCTGATCAAAAGTTGGTTTGAAAAAAGGAGAAAAAATCTTGAAGGTTTGATAGAAAAATGTCAAAAAATACCAGAAAAATTTCAAAGTTTTAATTTTATTACATCAAAGACAAGCAGCTCAAAATGCAATTTTCTCAAAGATAACTTGAGAGTGGTTTTATCTGTGCAGTGGATATATCATCAGACACGCCATTTTATACCTCCTTTTAGAGGAGAAAAATGTTTGTATCCATTATATTCTATTTTAAAAAAATGGAATTCATGGGATAACACAATACATGTATATGGGAAAGCTGCTTGCATATATCAGAAACATAAAACTCTAAAAATTCATAAATTCTATCTTTTTCTTTGATGGAATTTCATCAACCTTCAGAAATATTTTCTCTTCTTTTCTTTTATTATTAAAACCATAGGCGGATCCAAGATTTTCCAAAAGGGTGGTGGGGGGGGGCAAATTCTTCGGAGGAAATTTCGTACCTGAAAAAAATGTTACAAGCAAAAAAAAAAGAGGTCTTCAATTTTAGAAGAGGGGGCACACCTCGGTTTTAATGGCATTTTTACATTACAAATTTTGATTTTGCTTCTCAAAGGGGGGGGGGGCATGTGCCCCCTCTGCCCCCCCCCCCCCTAGATCTGCGACTGTTAAAACCAACCATCATCAGAGTGAAATCCCCTTTAAAACTTAAAAGGGAAGTCGATCACAATAAAAATTGTTTTAAATAAAAAGAGAAGAGCATCTATCGAGCATGATGATCAGCATTATTTTTTACAAGCATAGAGGCTTATTAATTGTCATTACAGGTCAAGTCCACCCCAGGAAATTGCTGACTTGAATAAATAGAAAAAAATCAAACTAGCATAGTGCTGAAAATGTCATCAAATTCGGATGTAAAATAAAAAAGTTGACATTTCAAAATTTCGCTTATTTTTCACAAAACAGTGATATATGCACAACTAGGTGAGTCAGTCGATGATGTGCATCACTCACTATTTCTTGTTTTTTATTGTTTGAATTATACATTATTTCATTTTTTATAGATATGACAATAAGGACCAACTTGACAATGAGGAGAAAATTAGAAGAAAAAAAAACAATCACATCAGCCAATTGAAACTTCTGAATTAGGTTTGAAAATTTGAAGATAAAAAATGAGGACTTACTGCACCCGCCACGGCTGAGAAGTAACCATACAGAGGGTCCTGATTGAAAAGAAAAATACATGTAGGTAGATAGTTAAAAATATGATGCACGAGAACTATCCATACACAGGATCCGAATGAGGAACAAGGAAAATAGGTGGAGAGTTACCAATTGAAACCCGAGAATATATATAAAAAGTATGATATATGAGTATGTGTGGCAAAATTACAAGAGCACGTATGGACCCCGTTTCACGAAGAAGGTTTGAAAAAAGAAACCAGAATTATAAAATGCAATAAAATGTATAAAATAAAATTTCTTTATGTACATGTATGTGCACAATGTAAACCTGATTGATTGATAATAGAGAAATCGGAATCATCTGAGAAAAACATAAACGAGCATGAAATGTAAAAAAATAAATTAAACTGTACATGGATAGTAGTGTATAGAAACATATATATGTACTGTGGAAACTTGAATGTCTCTAGAATTTTCTAGATCAATGTAAACCAGGCTTAATAGAACAAATATGTGTATATTCACATTTTGCAATGACTAAAAACAATGAACAGGTAGGCCTCGATTGACCACCTGGACAGTGGCTGTTTAGCGAGTATGAGCTGCCTACATTTTATACACACGATAATAGTCATCTGCTCATGAGTATTTTGCCTATGCCTGACTGCCCTTGAGATCAAAGGCCCAATGTAAATTGTCATGAAGTTGATTGATTCACTCAAAAAAATAGTTGTGTGATAACTATTCATGAGATATGTTGCTTGATTTGTCAGAACTGTAAATCTCTCTCTTTCTCTTTCTATCTATCTATCTATCCCTCTCTCTTTCTCTCTGTCTTGGCTCCTTTCTACCCTTCTCTTCCAATGCACTGCATGAAACAGACTCTTATGAGATTTAAATTTCCATAGCATTTTTCTTTTTTATATCTGGGCACATATTATTTTCTAAGAGCTTGCAACATTGCTTTTCCAATCATTCTATAAACCAACAATAAGAGCACTGAAAGCTGTCTTTGTTTCTTCTTGTTGTACTCCTGTAAATATTCTACATTTCATTTTCTCTTGGTCATCGGTAGCATTTCTTAGCATCATCATGAGCACATTGCAGAACCTTTGATATCATAAGTAGAATGCTTCATTTATGTGCACCTTGACAGTAAACACAGCAATTTCATTATAATTGTACATGTATATGAATAGATTCCCTCAAAATCAAATCAGCTAACAAATTTAAAGACACCACTATGACACAGTTCTCATTTTTTTCATATTGGAAAAGTAAAAGATTCTAAGATCAAAAAATATGTGATTCCCTACCGGATATGGAGGTGCTCCGGTAGGAGGATAAGCACCGAAGCCTGGTCCTCCTACCGGTGGTACAGCACAAGCGACTGGTGGAACCACTGCTGCCGGTGGAGGTACAGCTCCCCCAGGAGCGGGGTAAGGATTACCCCCAGGAACCACCACAACTTTGGGTTTCCGAGCTGCTTCGGCCACCGCCTCCATCACCGAGTTATGGGCCTTCATCATGCCACTAAACATGCCGTCCATGGTGAATTTGAACCTCTGCTAACTACTCAATCAACTATCAACACAAGATCTACTATTAACTATTACAACTCTGCCGTCTTCCAATCGATCAACTCTCCTCTGCGTACTCGACAGGAATCTATCTTCAAAGTGGCTCTAGGTTTCATTCCCTCCTTCTTTTATAACCATGATGGGCTCCTGCAGAAACACGAATCAGTGCTAATAACAGGAAGTGATCTCAATATTCATAAAGCGATGACGCTATTCTCAACAGGAACCAATCAGGGATTATTATTATTGTGGTCTTTTAATTCCTTGTAAAAGTAGTAATGCACTTTTTATTTTTTATCATTACATTTACAATCATTAAATATGAATCCTTGTGAGCATTCGATAAAACAAATAGTCAGTGATTTTAACTGCCTATTGTTAGCTACATGTACATGTACAAGGTACTTCCAAGTCCTTGCATGTGATTCGCTGAGTGCATATCAGTATGTGCATAGACCTTAGATTTTCATGTGATGCCATTGCTACCCTTGACCCAAGGGTAGCACATGGAATATGGAAAAAGAACCTTCACATATACCTACATGTATTCAAACAATCCTTTTTAAAATATGCCAGAGCAGTTAATTGGAATAAAGCTCCCTGATGATATCCAGAATGCTATTTCATTTGAAAGTAAATCAATATATTACATAGGTTATGTAGATTCAAATCAGTGATAGGTCAACACGCCATCACGTGACCATAGCTGCGAGGACCGCATTTGTTATATTCTAGGTTTTGACGTCACCTCAGGGAATATACTGCGTTGTATTTGCAATTGCGGCGTTATATTCACTAAGGTGACATCACTCGCTGCATAAAAGTTGCGTAACAAGTGTAAAAATGTACGCGCTAATGTTAACGCGTGCATTGCATGTAGAACGCGCTTGATGTATTATAAAAAATCTATTATGACGTAGATGGATCAGAGCTGAAGCATGAATTTCGGGTTTGAGCCAGATGATGAATGCAATTTCTGATGGCGAATCCACATATACTACATAATATAACAGATATTGCCTGGTCTATCGTTTTAATAAATAACATTTCAACTCCCCTCCGAAGCTATATTTTTCCCGCGGGATAATATTTTCCCTCAGCGCTGCGGGCAAAATAAAATCCTTCGGAAAAATATAACTCCGTCGGGGAGAGGAAATTTTATATTCAAACTCTAGGTAGGCAATATCTGTATAATACCGCTCATGATGTATTCTGACTATGTTGTTTATTTTATGATTATGTATCTTGCATATAGTTATGTCACATTGATATTGTATTATTTGAATGCAGAAATACAAACAAATAAAAGAAATTTTGCTTTATAGAGCTCTCAAATTTTTTTTTTAACTTTTCTATTTTTGTTCATACATTATACTTTATTATGAGCATGATTACCCAAGAATACACATCTAATTATTATCATTATGATTTCCCTATATGACACTGCTTATTAGTATTAATATTGATAAATTCTTTAAATTGAGGCCTATTCTTGTTTTAACATTATTTGATTATCGATGTATAAAACCTTTCTTTTTCCTTTGCTTTATCTTACAATAAGCTAAATATCTTACTCTTTGTTTTCTTTTTTCTTCCTGATGTTTCACTTTTAGTATTAATAAATTGATTTTTAGTTTCGCTGTATATAATTATTCCTAATTATGTATTTGTAATCTATCCTTTTAATGCGTGTACTGCTCTCTTTATGCAGGACCATTGTGTGAAACAGCCTGCGAGCTGATTTATGTTTTATCCTGTTGAAAGATGTTTTAATAAATAAATAAATAAATGAATGAATAGCCGTCACAGATGAATTAGTTAAAAGCTGGGTGATGCAATGATAACGGTTTTCATTTAACAATGGTTACTGGTAACATAGGAAGTCTATCATGATAAGTGGGTTAATTAATTTTATACACTGTACATTGTATATATACAGTACACCTGTTGTGGTATACATGTATTCAATGTCACAAGTTGGTTTCGATCATGACTTTATTGAGAAAAATAATTTCAACAAGTATTGCATTATTTATCACAAAAATAATGATACAGTATTTGTGTCCATGTAGATATCAACCCAGCAAAGATTGAAGGATGTGCCTCCTCGACATAGGCGGCGGAAGCGGGGGGGGGGGGGGGGGGGGTGGGGGACGGGGATACTTGCCCCCCCTAAATTTGAGGTGGGGGATGATCCCCCCTAAAAAAATTGAGAACTTTTTTTTTTCTTGCTTGCCAATTTTGTTTCCTGCTTCCCCCCCTAAATTCAGGTGGACCCCTCTAAAATGTTGTTGATCCCCCCTAAAATTTTGGTTGATAACCTTTTTTTTGCTTGTCAAATTATTTACCTGTGTCCATTCCAAAATTTCAGGTGGACCCCCCCCAAAATTTTTTGGCTTCCACCGCCAATGCTGCTCGAAATCCATGTACGATAAATTTCATTCGCTTTTGTATATCCCTACGGCAAGCCCATACATCACAGCGATCTTGGAGCTGCGAACAAAATTGCCACTGAGGGTTGTTTGGTTTGTCTTTGTTTGGTTTGTCTTTGTTTGGTCTGCCTGCCCCCCCCCCCTAAATTCAGGTGGAACCCCCTAAAATTTTGGTTGATAACCCTTTTTTTTTGCTTGTCAAATTTTTTACCTGTGTCCGTTCCAAAATTTCAGGTGGACCCCCCCTAAATGTTTTGGCTTCCACCGCCAATGCTGCTCGGAATCCATGTACGATGAATTTCATTCGCTTTATATCCCTACGGCAAGCCCATACATCACAACGATCTTGGAGCTGTGAACAAAATTGGCACTGAGGATGGGATATTTTGTCACATGGCTTGTTTGGTTTGTCTTTGTTTGGTTGAGTGCAAGCTGCATTGGCACTTAATTGGCAAGTACACACAATCATGCACACGCTTTATATCGCAAACAATCGATACTCCCAAAATTTACCCGAGCTGGGCGAAGCTCCAAAGTACTACCAAAGTTTTGATATATTGCAATACTTTCTATTGTGTTATGGCCACCAAATTTGCTTGAGGGCCACTAAAAATATGAAATTGATTATTTTGGTGTTCGACTGATCGGGCCACCAAGAAAAAAGTTAGTAATAGTATGAAGCCTTGGCAAAAGTATATGATTGTTCTGTAGGAGTACACAGCTGACTGCAGCTTGCAGTGTTCAAGGAGTATTTTAATTCATCTGTTATGTTTTCTCCCTGAAGGTAAAAGTAATGAAGAGCACAAATATATGGTTTTATGAGCACAACATATCCATCTACATATTGAAAATTGTTACAAATTTCTGAGAAAACAAATAGTGTTCACTTAAAAGCAAAAGTTTAAAATTGACAGTTAAAATAAATGAAAGCTGATAATCTGCAGTCTTTGGGGAAGTACATGTCCATGTCCAATTGTCATCAAACTTTTTCTGTGAACTAGTATAAACAGAGAAATAGCCCCTTTTGGGCAACACTAATAATGAATTTATTTTTTCAATGCATAAACACAAATGTAAGGGGTCTGCCAATATTGTTTCATTATACATGTACATGTAGAACACTTGTCATATGATTGCCTGATAGAGCAACAAAACTTTCCGAGTTCATTATGTGTAAACTGTTTAAACGTTAAAACTTCCTAGCATTTATTTTATGCCATAGAATGAATCTAAAGCAATCTTTTATTCAAATTTACACCACATCATAAAGGAAAGACTATGCAGGCATCAGACTTTGATTGGGGCTCGAGTTATAAGGAATTTTATGATAAAATTCTAGATGAGTTAAACGTTTAAACTTCCTAGCATTTATTTTTTGCCAAAGAATGAATCTAAAGCAACTTTTTATTTGAATTTACACCACATCATACAGGAAAGCCTACAGTATGCAGGCATCAGACTTTGATTTGGGCTTGAGTTATATGGAATTTTATAATAAAATTCTAGATGAGCAACGTCACCACCCTCACCCATGATGCAGAAAGCCTGAGAGATTGCTCATGGATGATCTTGAACGATATATATTTTCTAATGACAATTTCACCCAGAACTCGGGCTTGTATATACGTACATGTACCTCTAGGGTATCCTATAGAGACGCACGATCAACCACTTCCTTCCTGAGACCACCATCCCAGTTGTCTTATCTTACATGATCTGATTCAGATGATATTTTCAATGTTATGCCAATTTGATTTTCCTCTTTTTATTCAAACAAACTTGCCCTAGATGTTGCATTGCCATAAAATATGGCAGCATATGAACATGCAATGCCATTCCCCCCCCCCCCCCAAAAAAGGTCAAAATTCATCCAAAGAAAAAAGGTTGATAGAATTGACAGAACATGTGAAGAGCCCTTTAAAATCTTGCCAACATTTCACAGTTCAATACACGTATGACTTTGTGACATGTTCATGTGCATGTCCAATAGCCTCCATGGCCAGGATTTATTTGGCCTTCATACATGTACTTGTGGTGCTTCTTTTATCTTTCCTGATTTCTGCTTTAAATGAAGAAGTGTTTCCGATGGCAAAGTGGCCTAGCCCTATAAAAAAATATTGTAAGTTAAAAAGGCAGCTCCTACCACATACTGCCCCCCCCCCCCCTCAATAAAAAAAGAAAAAAAAAGTTAATAAGTAATTATAAAAGTTTGTTTGAATAAAAAGATGAAAATCAAACATGCAAAAAGTTGATATTTTCATCAAAATGAAATGTAAAGTAAAAACATAAATAATGAATGTGGCGTTCAATTCCACACATCAAAGACACCACCTCCTGGTTGTTATGGAAATGAAAGAAATCCCACTGACTCACTCACTATTCAAAATGTGAATACTTTGATTTTGGCGATTAGCAAACACAGTTTAGCTGTTTTTAAGTGTTGAGAAAAACAAACTTTGTTACAGAGAATAGTTGCTCTTTACCACTTGCTCACTGCAACCATCCTGCCTGTGGGGAATCTACAGGTAGAACTATGGTATGCCAATGATGTACACAGCACACACTTAAAAAAAATCATTAAAATGTCAGTTATGTGACAAAAAATACTAATTTCCATACAGTTGTAATTTATTTTCCATTATCAACTTGGGAATATTTTTTTATAATTCACCAAAGCGATCAAAAACTTTAATTTTGGGCATATTTTTGTACTCCCTCTATTGGTGGAAAGTCGTATGGCAATAAAATTGTCATTTTTTCAATCTCTATTTTTAATTCAGAAAAAATAATTTAAAGAATCAAATGTACTTAAGAGCCAAATCTATGATTAATAGCTGTGATGGAAACTGAGAGTGTAAAAAATCAAGCATTTGTCCCAAAGAAAAAGAGAAAATAAGCCAAACATTGCCAACCTTATTCTGCCACACATGGGGGGTGTTTCACAAAGATTTAAGTATGACTTAGGTCGCACTTAAATGTTGACGCGTACATGATATGCAACGCGCAATCGTATTGATCAATACGCAGAAGTGCGTGTCCTCTTGGCATGATCTGACCAATGCTGTCATGCCTTTTATACTGCGCGCAACTAGACATTTAAGTGCGACTCTAAGTCATACTTAAATCTTTGTGAAACACCCCCATGGAGTAGTGGCAGAGAACAAGGCTATATCATAACCTTGTTCATTGAATGAGTGCTATTTACCTGAGCTGGAGCTTGGCCTGGATAACCTGGGTATGCCATCGTTTATTTTCTCTATAAAAAGACAAAAATAAATACATAAATGCCATGGAAAATTACATTTTGCTTCACAAGTAATTATTTCTGGACCTAATAATACATGAACCAGGCCTCTACAAAAATTTTTTTAAAAAAATGAAAAAATTTGCTTGCCCGATAGAAAAAACTGCTTGCCCAATTTTTTAAATAATTTTTTCATTAGGACGGCACTACTCTTATTTTTATTAAGGTATACAAAATAACAATTGAGAATCATGTCCAGTATAAAAGAACACACATTGAAAAGGATATTTTCAGCAACGTAAGCCTGAGTCTTTACGTTTATTTTGGAGAAAAAAATTGATATTTTATGGATATTTAAGGTTTTAAAAAACCCTTCAACAAAAGTGGAGTGGCTAAAATTTCACATTTTGCATCTTTAAATCCATGAAATGGTCATTTATTTTCCATATTTCCTTGATTTAAAAAAAATTAGTTGGAAACCATCAAGTCTTTTCTTCATCATTTTATGATGTTCCACTTGGCCAATAATTTTATCTACATGTTTTCACATGCTACTTTTTTTCTATTTTGAGGAATACCTGTTCACTTATTGATGAATTATTAGTAATTGCTACGGGAACTTTGTTTGATTTTTAAGTAATTTTTTTCACTATGCTTAGAATCTTGGGTGTGTGGGGGTGTGTGCGTGTGTTTGTGTGGGTGTGACTGTGAGTTGAACTTTGATATAAATGAATTCAATATCTAATTTCTACTTCGCCTATTCCAGTACAATAACCTGTACTCGGCCATGTAATAAAGGCCCGCATACCCTAACTTTTCCTGAAGTTCTTTGAAAACGCAGACTTCTACGAAAATTGCATTTCTCTATGGGGGAGTCTAAATTTGGTGAGAATGTATTCATTAATAACTTAAATATACATGACAATGAAGAAATCATCAAACTTTATTGGAAGTTTTGAATAATATACCCGAAATGTAAACTCTGTCTGAAACAGAAAATCACCATCATTGAGGCCTTTCCTGAGCGAATTGTCCCCCAGAGCTCTGGCAGAGAGACAGAGCTCAGACAGGCTAGCTAGTATGCGCACGTGTGTGAGCCTCCCGCCGGCCTCATAAAATAGATGGAGATTTGTTTGATGATTTATAGTCTGATATTTACCTCATCCCCTCAAAAAGGGAAACAAATGAATTTTAAGTTATGATTAACAAATACGGCAAGTTATTTTGGATGTTAATAGGCCGTTTTGAAAAGCAAAGCCGAATGACATGACAACTCACCAATGCGAGGTTACTAGACTCTGTGATTTATTTCCTGTGTAATTCTAATTATTTTATCACAGAATTGTGATATCGGAAGGGGGAAAATGTGCATTAGAAATTGCACATGGTGGTAGTCATAATGGACCCCTATACTACATTCAACTGTTTCCCGGCCATTGCGTTGATTTTTTTCATACCTGGTACCATGTATGGAAATACGTGGTACAGAAAAAATAACGCAATTTCGGAATTTGAAACTGCGCTACTCGCTATTTTTTAAGGCTTATTCATGATTTTGAGTGTGGATTTTTGATGATTTATGGAAAAACGAGGTACGGTACAGAAAAAAAAGACGCAACAACCACTTGCCCGATCGGGCAATTGACTTTGAGAAGTGCTTGCCCGCACGTCATTTTCACTTGCCCTGGGCAAGCGGGTTTGTCGCGCCCTGCATGAACATAAAATAAATTCCGCAAAAAAACTCACAATCCATACAAAAATGACAAATAAAAGTTTTATCATAATCACAATAATTTTTATCCCACTTTCGATTTTTAATTTGTCAATTCATATAGCTACAGTGTAGATTAGCTCAACACTTGTTAGGGCCGGTTTGCACCAGCCCGAGTTTCAAATTAGTGCGCTATTTCTGATCCGGCAAATTATCTCGAGATTTTTTTGTAATTATCTTGCTAGGTCGCTGGATTAACTTGAGACTGCAATCCCAAGTAGACTTGTGATTATTTGCAAAATAGCATGCTAAATTTTATGAATTATCCCGCTAATTCTCAGGTGCAGACGCACTCAGGATTATTCATTCACGACGTCGGACCATAATGCATTGATGCCTCACTCAAGGAGGAATCGCTCTTCTTGCGATGGTGTTTCTTGAATCTCGAGATTAATTGCGAAGAGGGCCAATCAGGATAAAACCTCGAGATTAAGCAAACTCTGGCTGGTGCAGCACTGCCTCATTAGCCTATTACTGCCAATACTGGTGGGTGCCGAGTGATGTACATGTAGATCTAATTAATTTGACAATAAAAAAATATTCCCCACTACAAACAGACAAAACAAAGGGCCATTTCCGTCCCAAGAAAAAAAGCTTTTTAATAAAAAATATTCTAGCCATTTTGCCATTTCCGTCTTAAGAAATTCAGACAAGCATAAAATTAATTAAAAAGACAAACAGGTTTTTATATTCGAGGACCGAGGTCATTTTGCTAAGGCTTACTTACAAGTTACACTACAGAGTACAGTGACATTTTTCAATTTATCTCGGCTCTGGTCTATCTAATAATCTAGTTATCTAGATCTAATTAGAGTTAGAACTAGAGTCTAGACTTCGACCCAGGAATGCCTCAGCCCCCGCCACGTTCTTCTAATGTTCTACTACTACTAGTACTAGGTAGGCCTAGCTAGGCCTATCGGCCGAGCCATGTCTCAGACTCAGACTGTCACAGCTCTCAAGTCTCAGTTCTGGCAAAACGCCAAAATTAGGAATAGGAAGCTTTCCAATGCAATGACAGAATT
Organism: Lytechinus variegatus; assembly: GCF_018143015.1. Taxonomy (NCBI): domain Eukaryota; kingdom Metazoa; phylum Echinodermata; class Echinoidea; order Temnopleuroida; family Toxopneustidae; genus Lytechinus; species Lytechinus variegatus. Next base: position 21,419,652 of record NC_054752.1, on the reverse strand, counting down.
CTCCGCCTATTGCCTCTCAACTTCCGAAATCGTGAGTGCGCTTTGTTTAAGCGGAAGATCGTACCCGGAACTCGGTACAATAAACTGCAACTGAGCAGCTTCTTCGGCCATGTCGGCGGCGGGCTTGGCTTCCTAAGCCAGTCAGGATGTCGCGATCGACTGGACCGTGCCCACCATGCCCACAGCTCCAGAGGCAAAGAGCAGAGCTTGCCGCAGTGTTGAATTTGGAGTTATAATCAAACTACTTTAAAGGTCAGACCTTACGCAAGTCTGTTAAAAAAAAAACATTGCTTATTAAACTGAGGATGAAACGGGCAATATACATTATCAATTTTACCCTCCTAGTCCTACCTGCAAAAATCAGATGAATGAAATTTCGTCTCAAAAAGCTCAACGTCGAGAGAGACGGAGAGGAGGAGTGAATAGTTTCTTAAAGTATGGCAAGCCAAGGTCAGTTTCAATTTTGATACATATTTTAACTAAAAGGTTAACAAATAAATTGAAAAAAATAACAACAATACAAAACTTGAGTCTATAAGTACATCATTCAGACAACGAAATACAGATTGACTCTCCTGTCTCTTTATTAATTATCAAGATGAACTGATAGTAATGGACACTCTTCTTTTATTATCAGGGCCAAATACGACTCGGTTGGCACTTTATATTAAGCTCCCGAAACCATTTCCACTATTACCCCCCCCCCCAACCGTTCCCACCACAATTACGAACCCCTTGCTGGCAGCAGCTAGCTAGCTAGCTTCGGGCAAAAAAAGGAGAAATTAAAAATAGAAGAAGAACAGGGAGAAGAAGAAGAAGAAGAAGGAGCGACAGTTACAGGAGATGAAAAATGCCCAGGGAAAGTGAGACAAAAAGGATATAAGGATAAAAAATGACCCCACCCATGGGCTACTCAGACTGTACCCAGCTGTACCCCGACCCCGGGGGGGGGGGGGCCACTTACATTGATGAGCGGATACCATGCGCGACCAAAAAAACACGTAAAAAGGATGTCTTTTTCACGATAGGGCACGTTTCGTACGTAACGTGATATGGGTGTCAAAAACACAAAAATAATGAAAAATGGGTATCTATTTCGCTAGGAAGATTACGTGTTTAGGGTCGAATTTGCGGGGATGATAAAACAAGACTAAAATGTTTTATAAAGGATGTCCTTTTTGCCCCAACATTTCGTGTTTAGAGTCCGATTTGCGCGAGGTGTAGAAGGTGGGGTCGTACTAAGCCAAATAAGCGGTAAACCCGACGACCGGTCGAAGGACCCGTAACAATAAAACATTCCTGTACTTGTTTAGGGGTTCATTTCAGGGAATATTTGCCAAGACTAGTATCGTTTTGTTTCCAGTAGGGTTTCACACGCCAATACTTGTTAAGGGGTGCATTTTTTAAGAATATGGAAATTACGTGTTTAGGTTGCTTTTCGAGACCCCATGGTCGCGCATGGTATCCACTCGTGAATGGAAGTGGCCCCCGCCCCCCCCCCCCCGGGACCCCGACTGTCTAGGCTGAAAACAATAATTGTGACTTGAACGGAAATATAATTTTAAGGATCTGCAGTAATTTCGTTGAAGCAGCTAGCGCACGCACGAATTTCACTTTATTGAAATTACTAGTATATGCCTTCGAGATTGGATTGACAACTGATTGAACGCATTAGATATTGATTGTTTATGAAAGGAAATATATCTGTACTAAAACATAAGAAAATGGAAAGGGACAAGCCCATGACATCACCTATAATAACTGCATTACAGCTGCAATATATAATAGCTAATATAGTAGTAATAATAACAATAATAATGATATTTAATATGTTTATTATTATCATTATTGTGATTAATATCATTATTATCATTATTATTATTATCATTATTTATATTATTGTTATCATTATTACAATCATTATTATTATCATTATTGTTGTTGTTATTATCATTACTATCATTATTATCATTGTGAGATTGAATAAGAAATCGTCCTTCAATAACCATGAAAAAAAGAACAAGTGATTAATGGATATGTTTAGCATGTATAGTATTGATGATATTTTGCTTTACTTTTCATGGTTTCTCCCTTCATTCTAAATAGAAATAACATGGATGTATTGACTAGAATATGCTTGATTTCTCATCTGCATAATTGATTTTCCTAAGGGCAATTTCCATGCTCAAATAATGCGCATGCCCTATAGTTGGGTCGTATGGACATTGATTGTTAAAGCATATTTAATCTGATTGTCCATATAATTACATACTCTGAGAAATGCCCCCCCCCCTCCATTTGTTTTGTACAAATTTCACTGCTACCTTTAAACATCCATCATCATCATCACGATAAATTCAATGCATTATCGTCTGTACACATGCTAAGTTTTCTCTTTTTTAAGTATGCCTTCTATTTTATCATGCACATCATTATGCGTACGTTTGAGTGCATGTGTTTACATTGTAAGTGCATCATGTGACACGACTGTATCTCATTCTTTAGATGACATTTTAGGGCAATTCTTTAATTTAGATGTGAACGCTAACCCTGGACGGTATGGGCTTCGCTCTGTTCTGGTTGGGCGTTGCCCCCATTATCCTGCGCTATATGGGTTATTATACATTTTTGCATGCCCTTACCCTCAGTCAGTGTTCATATCTAAATTTCCTCATATTCTCTTTCTTAACCCTGCATGTATAGAAATAGTAAAGTGAATGCCTCTTTCTTGTGAAATAGCGTTATACTCTCTCTGGCGATGCACTTAATCATGGTTAATGCTTTGTTACACGTTATTCGGAAGTGTTCAATGTTTTATAGTGTTTTTAAGCCAACTGTTAAGTAAACAAACACCAAGTACAATTGCAAGACAATGTATTTTCTTTACTGCATGCCTTTACCTTGTTCATTTTCTCAAGTATATAAATGACATCATTCTCAGTGCACGTTTTAAAAACGTGACTCTATTTGAATTATTATCTGTTTAAAAGAATTTACATTGTCTTTTATTCCGCTTCTTCTAAACATGTTTTGAAGGATCTTAGAATGTGAACACCTGGTCTTGACTGGTATGGTAATTTCTCGGTTTTGGTTGACCGATAATGTTTTAATTGCATATTTTTGCACGGGCATTGCTCGGCTTTTATCCGACAATACTCCTATTACCTATCTAATGCTCGGACATTGCCTCGATTGAGCGATGCTCCTGTTATCCAGTGCATGATGCTTTGATACATGTTTTCACTTGTATGTATTTATTCTTTGCATGCCTTTACCTCGTTCATTTTCTCAAATACAATGACGACATTCTCAGGGCACGCATTAACGATAATTTTAGTTCAGTTTTGAAAACCGGACTCTGATTGGTATGGGAATCGTTCAGTATTGGTTGGTCGATGCTCATGAATCATGATGCTTTATAATGCTTTAATTGCATGTTTTCTGATTCTTTTCATTGTTAAGCAATTTCCCGCGCTCTTAAAAGTATTTTAACATTAAAGCGCCATCGACAAACTCTCTCTATATAAGAATATATTATCTATTTGAAAGACTTTACATTGTCCTTTATTCCGCTTCTTCTAAACATGTTTTGAAGGATTTTAGAATGTGAACATCTGGTCTTGACTGGTATGGTAATTTCTCGGTTTTGGTTGACCGATAATGTTTTAATTGCATATTTTTGCACGGGCATTGCTCGGCTTTTATCCGACAATACTCCTATTACCTAATATCTAATGCTCGGACATTGCCTCGATTGAGCGATGCTCCTGTTATCCAGTGCATGATGCTTTGATACATGTTTTCACTTGTATGTATTTATTCTTTGCATGCCTTTACCTCGTTCATTTTCTCAAATACAATGACGACATTCTCAGGGCACGCATTAACGATAATTTTAGTTCAGTTTCGAAAACCGGACTCTGATTTATATGGGAATCGTTCAGTATTGGTTAATTGCATGTTTTCTGATTCTTTTCATTGTTAAGCAATTTTTAACATTTTAACATTAAAGCGCCATCGACAAATTAACTCTCTCTCTATATAAGAATATATTATCTATTTGAAAGACTTTACATTGTCCTTTATTCCGCTTCTTCTAAACATGTTTTGAAGGATTTTAGAATGTGAACATCTGGTCTTGACTGGTATTTTTTCGATTTTGGTTGAGCGATAATATGTTTTAATTGCATATTTTTGGTTAGCATGGGCATTGTTCGGCTTTGGTCTAATACTCCTATTATCATGATAATGGTCAGGCTTTGATGTCTGTTTCAAACTGTTTGAGTATCTTGTTTGAATGCCATTTACCGCATTTGTATAAATAACAACAATGCTGATTTTTTAGACTGCTTCTATTAAGGGTATTTGTTTATACGTAAATACCTGACCCTTGTATATGGATATCGTTCCGTTTTGGGTGGCGAAATAATAGCTCACAAGTATTTTTGAATGCGTTAATGCAGGTTTTAGGAATTATTTGTTATTGAGTAATTTCCCGCGTGTTTTAAACGATTTCAACATTGAACGATCCATCGCCAAACTAAACTAATATGTCTTGAACACATGACTCTTGTTGGATGAAATTTGCAACTTACGAATTGTTATGCTTTCATGCATTTATAGCGATTCTTCTTTGTTATGCATTGCTCTGATGTATATATATATATATATGTATATGTATGTATGTGCATGTGTATGTATGTATATGTTTTTTTTTCAAGTAATTTTCTTGTTTGCATGTCTATACCAAAATTAGCAACAATGACAATCTATTTTCAATTATTGTACGATACAAAAATTATGGGCGCCTCTTTTCATGTTCTGTTTTCATGTCCACGATATTGATTTTGCTTTTACTTAATCTTGTTATTTGCCCACCTGTATGGAGTATCATTATATTTCATCACTTGCATTTCTTATGTACTGATTTTTTCTTTCGGCATCTCTCTAGGTCTCACAGGCCTAATTCATTCCCCATAGACTCATGTGTTAAATTGGCACTTTAAAAAATTCATAAAAAATAAGGATGAAATTCGGGGGTCGAATGTTTACTACCAGTGGATAGGATTTATATCTGGCAATCCATATCTGACCAGAAAAGGGTCCCTCGACCGGCTCATTTCAAAAATAAATTGGCGTGTTTGAAGACACCGTCGGGGGGAGCAGATTCATCAACTCAAACAGCAAAATGGCCCTAATCCTTCCGCCAGTCAAAATATAGTCCAAAATTGGTGATATTTCTTCCCAATTAGGGAAAAGGAAGTTCAGTAATTACCAAAAATAGAATCAGTGTTAGATGTACAATCATATGCATACACTTTGTCAATCAGCCATATCAAAATAAAAAAAATAGCAATGGGTTGGCTCGAATGAATATCTATGGCCTACCACTAGTAATTAGGCCCGTGAGACCTGCAGTAATTATCAACGATGTATCTTCACTGTATTTGCTCTCTGACGCGTTCGTCCGCTCTGCCTACGAAGATTTCTGCTAAATCATGTAAATGCTTCCCTCTCTCGAAGCTTTATGAATTCGTTATTTGTTTGTACATGTATGTGTTTTCGTTTCTCTGTATGTCTGTTACTTATTTGTTCCCACACAGGACCTTTTATCTTAATTACTCTTCTTTTATTAACTCAATGCCGAAAGTAGTAGTGAATGTTGAGACGCTAAGTGTACTTCCGTGAATACCTTAATTGATATGCCGTTTTATTCTTTGAGTAATGATGACCTCTCCATTAATAGTCTATTAATTTAAATACGCCTAGTAATTCAAATGGCTACCCTCAGGTTAATTCGGTGTACAACCACTTTGTAGCAAACAACATTAATGCATCATCAGAACTTCTTGATTTCCACACTGATCATGATTTAATTCGCAATCCTTCATCAGAATACATCACTGAAATTCAATTCTACTAGACAATTCTCCAAAGATATTTTTTCTTTATTACATTTAAACATAAGAAGCATAAATAAACACTTCGAAGAGTTCCAACTGCTATTAGACAATAATTCATCTAGAAATTCATTTTCCATTATTGGACTTACAGAAACTTGGTTAACTGATGAATCCAATATTCCATTTTCACTAGATCAATATGATTTCGTTTTTAATAACAGGAAAGATAGACATGGCGGTGGTGTTGCATTATATGTTTCCCACAATTACGAATACAAAATTCACAACGAAATCACTAATATGAATGAATATGTAGAGTCACTTTTTATCGAAATCAATGTCCCAAATTCCAAAAATATAATCATAAGTGTTATATATAGACCACCAAATTCTAATCATAATGATTTTTTTACTTTACCTTTCTAACTTGGTTAGAAATCCATTGTTGGTGAACAAACATGTTTTTATATTAGGGGATTTCAATATCGATATATTGAAGCATGACAGTAACAATACTGCCCATGAATTTCTTGAAACATTTTTGACATCTTCATATTTGCCATTAATATCAAAACCCACTCACATTGCAGATCGCTCTGCAACACTTATCGATAACATATTTTGTAACGTCATGCCGACTCCTGATTCTGAAATAATATTATCTGATCTGACTGATCACTTTCCTATTATGTCACATTTTACCCTTAAGCACTCATGTATTAATCCTTCCAAGCCATCAAGGCGGAGACCTACTCCAGAGAATCTCGCAAGACTGGGTGTTTCGTTAGAGTCTATTGACTGGTCACCTATTTATAACAATAATGATGTAAACATATGCTTCAATAACTTTCTGAATATTTTTATTAGTGAATTAGATAAGCATATTCCAAAAGTAAAAGATAGACAAACTAACTACAAAAAATCACCAAGTCTTCCTTGGATATCTAAAGCACTTTTGCGTTCAATCAACAGAAAAAATAATTTATATTATAATTCTAAACTTAAAGGCACTCTTCAGGCAAAAACTAAATACACCACATATAAGAATACTTTAACCAAAACATACGTTTGGCAAAGAAAAGATATTTTACTGATCAAATAATTCTGTATAAACACGACATTCAAAATACATGGAAAGTTCTTAAACAAGCCATGAATTTATCCAATAACAAGTCCGATATAACTGAAATAAGGTCTAACGGTGATATTATTGGAGATCCTGATGATATAGTTAATATTTTTAATGACTTTTTGTCATCTATAGGAACTAACCTAGCTAGAGACATCCCTCCTTCAACAAAACACTTTTATGATTACCTAGGTACACCTAATTCAAGTTCAATATTTTTCACTCCCGTAGTCAGAAAAGATATTACTGATATTGTATCTAATTTGAATAATAAAAAAAGTCCTGGTTATGATGATGTCAATAACTTTATTTTAAAAGGTATAATATCTGAAATTGTCGATCCTTTGACATATATTTTTAACATTTCTCTAACCTCCGGACAAGTCCCTGATCGCATGAAAATTGCCAAGGTCATTCCATTATACAAAAAGGGTGACAAGTTAAGTGTCAGTAATTATCGCCCAATTTCTTTATTATCATCCTTGTCAAAAATTTTAGAAAAAGTGGTTTATAGCAAAACAATTGATTTTTTTAAAATCTCACAATATGTTTTCTAACTTTCAGTTTGGATTTAGAGAAAAACACAACACACAACGTGCATTATTGAATTTCGTTGATAAAGTGGCTCACGCTTTTGAAAATTGCTCACATCTAGTCGGCATTTTTCTGGACTTCTCCAAGGCCTTCGACACCATTAACCATGATATCTTATTACATAAACTTTCTCATTATGGTGTGCGCGGGAAGGCCTTGGAGTGGTTCAGAAGCTACTTGTCCGACAGACGTCAATTTGTATCTTTGAATGGTCATGCATCCAACATGCAGTACATTAATTGTGGAGTCCCGCAAGGCAGTCTGTTAGGCCCTTTATTATTTATTATTTATATTAATGACTTTTGTAAATCATCTGATATCCTTTCGTTCATTCTTTTTGCAGACGATTCTAATATATTTTATTCCCATAAAAATCCATATACCTTAGTAAATACTGTTAATAATGAACTTTTAAAAGTCACACAATGGATAAGATCCAACAAATTGTCTCTTAATTTACTTAAAACTAAATATATGCTATTTAGCAATTCCATTGATACACTTCCGATGGACATTGTTTTAGATGAAACTAATTTAGAAAGTGTCACATTCATTAAATTTCTCGGTGTTACCGTTGATAATAAGCTTTCCTGGAAATACCACATAGATTTCGCGAAATATTGGCATTATCAATAAACTGAAATATCATTTTTCGTCGTCATCACTTTTAATGCTATATTCTTCCCTGATCTTGCCTTACTTGAATTATGGGATACTTGCCTGGGGCAGCACGTACCCATCAAACCATTTTAGATAGACTGTTATTACTGCAAAAGAAGTCCCTCCGTGTTATTCATAATTCAGCTTTTCGTTCACACACTGACCCACTATTTTTTGATAGCAAATTGCTGAAGATAAGCGACCTATATTTATTTCATTTAGGACAATTTATGTTTAACTTTGACAAAAACACACTTCCACGTGTATTTGATTCTATGTTTCCTCTTAATCGGTCTTTTCATAATTACCCTACTCGGCAATCTGACGAATTTCATTTACCCCGTTTTAGAACTTTATTAGCAAAGAGTACATTTATGTTCGATGGCCCTAGATTTTGGAACTCCCTCGACAATAACATAAAAAACAGCCCTTCCATATATTCTTTTAAAAGAAAACTTAAAAACGTTTTACTTAAATCCTACCGAGGTCTACATTTCTAATTCCCGCTCGTTATCATCTCCTCTCAGATTTAAAGTTATTTTTGTTAGTCTATCATTTTGTTTTATCCTCTCTTTTCGGTCGAAATTTGTCCTGATTCTATTTTACGTTTATTTCTCCTTTTGTCGTCCTGTTTTTTTTTTTATTCTATTATTTTTTCGTTTTGTCTTGTTCTGTGAGTTATCCTGTTATTTTTAATCTATTCAGTAAATCTCCGTAGGCAAATAGCAACCATTGCGTCTCTCTCTCTCCCTCTCTCCTCTATTCTCTTCCTTTAGGGGGATTCACATTATACAAGCTATGCTTTTTAGTGAATCCCCCATTTCCTCAGATACTTTTTTTCTATCCTAACTATATATTATTTGTCTATAAAATATTTTGTATTATATGTTAGTTATCATGATTATTATTAATGTATTGTAAATATTTGTTATAATCTATGAAAATGATTTGTATCAATATTTGTTATTTCTGTTGGAAATAAAACTGAATCTGAATCTGAAAATTGTATTATTATTGTTTCGAAGGTTCGTTATCATAGTCCGAAAAACAAATTAAATGAGGTTCGTTAATCCGAAAATGAAATAATGTTCGTTTAAATTACTTATTCTATTCATGTATTCCATGAAGTTCTCAAAATATTCCTTTTCAGGTCTGATCCTCAAAACGCATTTTCATTAGTATGTATATAAGCCTACTTCTATATGAATTCTAACAAACTAAAAAAAATCCCTCTTTATGACAGTTTATCAACAATTTCAGCTCGCACTTTGCGCTCGAAGTTATTAGTTAGTTCCATATGCGTCTTATTCATAATCACAAACATTGCTCAGAATGTTAGATGTTAGGGGGGAAGATCTGAAATTTCTATAAAATTTAGCTTGGCTTCTCGCTTTCGCATAATTCAGTCAGGGATTATGAGATACAATTATCTTGTTTAGAAGAATAAAGCTAAGAAGTCACTGTTCGGACTACCCCTTCAAATAAAAAAATAAAATCAGCTCTAAGCAGCCGATCGGGGAGGGGAAGTGAATGAAATTTACACCCCCCCCCCTCCTTATTGGCGAATGCTCGTTCCATATAATATATATATATGTGTGTGTGTGTGTGTGTAAAGTTTTACATGTACAACAGCTTTTGGCAACTCTTTTTTTATTTAAATATTGTAAAGAAATGGATGAAGAGAACAATGGTAGGCGTATAGCTTAAATCAAGGTTCCCCAGAGCTATCTACCCATTTGAAAAGTTGGTGATGCCGAAAAAATGTCTCTGCCGGGAATCGAACCCAGGCCCCCAGCTTTGAACGCCGGTGCCTTAACCACTAGACCACAGAGACGGGTTAGTGGATAGGGCGAACCCAATCCGATTGACCGTCAGATAGACAAATTTTCGACACTATACCAATTATAATTTCCTTTGTCGGGTGAAGGTGGGTTTAAAAGGAAATTATAATTGGTATAGTGTCGAAAATCTGTCTATCTGACGGTCAATCGGATTGGGTTCGCCCTATCCACTAACCCATCTCTGTGGTATAGTGGTTAAGGCACCGGCGTTCAAAGCTGGGGGCCCGGGTTCGATTCCCGGCAGAGACATTTTTTCGGCATCACCAATTTTTCAAAAGGGTAGATAGCTCTGGGGAACCTTGATTTAAGCTACGCCTATACCATTGTTCTCTTCATCCATTTTATTTAGTAAAAATCCAATTTTGTGATAGATTTTGACTTAAGATAATATCATATTTCATCCTTCTCTCTTTCCCTTTCTTTCTTTTTTTCTTGGTTGTGAAATTATTATTTTTGGGTTAGAGGGGGCGGGGCAAGAGCGCCCCCATCTAAAGGCTATGCCACTACTTATCTACCCCACTCACATGACTCGTGAAACTTATTCTTACAAGTTTTTTTTTAAGTAGTAACACATAAAAGGGGGCATCGTAACGGCTTTCAAAGTGGGGGGGGGGCTGACCATACAGAAATCACAATCATATTATCATTTTTACGTCTTTATGCACGGTTTTGGATCCCCTCCCCCCCCCCCTCTACCGCGGCCTCTGTATAAAAATGAGATTTTTTTTTGTTTCAAATGTGTGCACTTATTATACACTTCTCAGGTGATGAAAGGCCAGAACTTTGTGAGGGGCAATTCATCTTGGTTAAAAAGGGACACTAATACGAGAAAAGCAATAAGAAAAGGGCACTTTGCTAATGTCAAAACATGTCCTTCTCAGGTATGAAAGCTAATGGTCAATTAAGGGCACTTTGAGGGGCACTTTTCTTGGGTAAAAGGGGGCATTGAATCCCCGGATTGAATCAATTAAGTTGCACTTACAAGGCAAGGGCCGGGGCACTTGCTCACGTCACAACAGGTTAATCCTTCTCAGCTAGGTGATTGTGCATAGGGGCCATTGTCTGGTAAAAATTGGCGCTGGTATATGCATGGGCAGCAATCTGTACCCAAAGGTAGGGGGACAAGGGCCTGGAAAATTTGACTACAAAAAAAGGTTATCACCAAAGATGTAAAGTAATTTTAATCAAAAATATTTGACAAGCAAAAAAAATATGCAAAATGACACTTGATTGCCAACACATTAAACGGATCCTTCTCAGGAGAAAGGGCATAGAACACGTTAGAGGGTGCTATTTTTGGTAATTGGCACAGTACAGAAAGCAAGGGTACTTGATATTGCATTACCTAAAACGGGCCCTCCCCCGATGTCCTCCTCAGGTGAAGGGGGCACAGTACAACAGTAAGGCATGGGGAGGGGGGGTGTCCGGACACTTTATATTTTGAAGCCTTTTTTTGTCTTTGGATTACACTAAAAATATGAATTCAATTATCATCTTCTGTTTTGTTCTCTATATTATTTCCCAATATTTTCCTAATATTTTTAATTAACATTTCGTACTAAAAAAAATTCTAAATGACTTTCTAAAATTGATTGTCCGGACACACAACAACTGGGTATACACGTTCGGGAGGGGCATTTTTCTTTCATTAAAAAGGACACTTTTTCAGTGCTTGCAAAAAGTGAACCCCCCCCCCCCCCCCCCTCCAGCACTGTCGTCACCATAATTGCGACATATCGGGCACACGATTACCACAAACACACCGGTCACAAACACAGGCCATTTATATTACCGCTGTGTGCGTTTCTTTTGCGCACAAGTAAAACCATGGTATCACGATTTCTTGATGGGTATATTCAAAATGCACATGAGCTATATCACACAGCATGAAATATGCATGTGCGAGATGTGGCTAGTAGTAGTAAGAATATTAACCCCGTTTACCGATGAGTGCATGATAACCGGCGATTTTCGGTGATTTGGCAATTTGGGTGGAATTCGTGTTAATTCACCGAAAAGAGTTAATCAGTTCCTTATTAGTATTATCATGTTTGGAGATTTATTTGGCGAAGACGAGACATATTCTGGCACGAACCAAAATTCGCCCGAGCGATTCAGCGGAAAGGATGGGCCCCAACAACCCCCCTTGCTCCGGGGAAGTACCGGCCTGGCGGGCATCGCAAACCAGGGTGCAACTTGTTATTTGAATTCACTTCTTCAGACATTGCTCTTCACACCAGAATTTAGAGGTACCGGTACAAAGAATAAGAATGGAGTGTGTGTTAACCGATGAATGTTTTTCATTAATGCAATATATTATAATCAGCCTTAGAATTAAGATCTAACAAAGACAAGTTTAACTTTAAAGTTTAAGTACCGGTATGGTCAGTTCCCCTATGTCTGCGCGGTCTCCCAAGTCTGCGCACCCGCGTATCTGCGCGATTCTAGTAAAAGAAGATACGCAACGAGCATGAACCTTACACATGCAATACATAGACAGGTATTCATAAAAAAATCCGGCTAAAAAAGGTGGAAAAATAATGAATTCAGGGCATTTCATTTGACGGCCTCAAAAATGCAGTCTTTGTCATCAAAATCCCCGAATCATGTGCAAAGTGAATGAGTGCGCAGACATGGGGTACCATTGTTTTTTTTCAATCTGAAAATGACTTCCCTAGGTTTTTTCAAGAAAATCCTATATTTTCTTTCATTTTTTGATGAGAAATTTGGTACACTTACTCTTACTAATATAAGGAACTTTATAAACTGAAAGATTTTTTGAAATAAGAAGATATTCATGTTAACTCTGAGCTCAAATTGTTAGGTGCGCAGACTTGGGGCCCACCATCATACACTTATTTTGCGAATGTGAAAAAGTGACTCTACTTTGGAAATATGTTACAAATTCATTAGAATGAATAAAGGCAATGTTAATCTTACGAATTTTGAAAAACTGTTTGGTATTATAACTGATAAGTTTGTAACTTACATTTTATTGATTGTGAAATATTACATATATAGGCCTATTTGTAAATTTAGAGGTGATACTCCAAATGTTGAATCCTTTAAGAATTTTATCAAATCTCAAAGGGAAACTGAATACTATATCTATGGCCAAAAAGAAGCAAGCTTGTTTTACATTTAAAAAAATGGAGATTTGAGCTTTGAAGAAGTTCACTTGTAAAACATGTTGTATTTTTTGTTATACCCCGCAAGTAGATCTACAGGTTAATATTTTGCCATGGCTCATTACCTGATATATTGGTTGTGCGTATGTGTTCAGACTGTAATTGTTTTAGTTTGTTCTGGATTATGTTACTTGTCACTTTTTTTTTCTTTATCAATGTTGTTTTATTTTTGTTTGTTTGATTACGAACACGTCACTAGACTGGCAGTAAGGTCTAAGGTTTATCGCAAATTGGTAATCAACATACGAAGTTGTACAGCAAAGAATGATGGGATAGGTGGCAAAGATTTCAGTGCACGTGTGCCTGGAGCTAGCTCGATTCCTTGATGCTTCGCGGTTCTGATTAGTGATAAACCTTAATCCAAATCTTGAGAATTTTTTTTTAAAGTTAACTAGCCTAATGTTAGATCTATAAATAAACATTTTGAGTTAAAGGGTAACATCACACTTTAATTCAAGTCAGACTGGAGCAACAGTGGGTGCATCCGGTCAATGAATAAAATTAAACTTCAAATGATTAAAAAAACAATAGAAAGATGTTGAATATTTTTTTTTCTCATCAGAAGATTTGACCCAAAATTTCAAACTGTCACAATTATCATCTTGAGCACCATCCCCATTTATTTTTTTTTTAAACTTCAAACTTCTTAAAGTTTAAGAAGATTTTAGTTAAACTTCCTGTTTATTTTATTAGTGTTATGTTTCACTTTGTTTTTATCTACATCTTTTTTTTTACATTGACTGTCAGTTACATAGAATGGTAATGTAGGTGATAGTGGAGTGATCTACGGACATGAACAGAGATTTTTATTGGGGAAAACCCAAGCGATTTCTCTCTGTCTCTCTCTTTTCCTCGCTGCTGTCAAGGTCTATCCTATTATCATTAAGATTTATTCTATTATTGTTAAGTTCTGTATCACTGCTTTGTCAACGTCTTTTTTGACATTGACTGTCAATTACGTACATGTTAGAATGGTAATGGAGGTGATAAGTGTATGGGGGGGGGGATCTATGGACACTGAACAGCTATTTTTATTGGGGAAAACCCAAGCTCTCTCTCTCTCTTTCCCTCGCTGGCAAGGTCCACTCATTCAATGAACAAGGTTATGATATACCGGTAACCTTGTTCTCAGTTATATCTCCATGTGTGGCAAAATAAGGGTGGCAATATTTGGCTAATTTTCTCTTTTTCTTTGGGGCAAATGCTTGATTTTTTTACACTGACAGTTATCATTACACATATTATTCATACAACTTGACTCTTATTTAAATTTGATTTTTAAATTATTTTTTTCTTAATTAAGAATAGAGATCAAAAAATGAAAATTTTCTTGCCATATTACTTTCCACCACTAGAGGGTGTACACAAAAATATGCCCAAAATTCAAGTTTTTGAGCGCTCTGGTGAATACAAAAATTATTCCCAAGTTACTATTGAAAAATAAATTGCAACTGTAAGAAAATTAGTAATTTTGGTCACAAAAGTGATATTTTAATGACTTTAAAGTGTGTGCTCTGGACAACATTGGCATACCGTAGTCCTACCTGTAGATTCCCCACAGGCAGGGTGGTAGCAGTGAACAAGTGGCAAGGTCTAACAATGCACTGAGAGGTGCTTTGTGTAATGGAGTCCTATCCACGAGTACAAATTGGGATGAAGGCAGCCGGCAGCCGAACAAAAAAGAAGAAGAAGTAGAAGGAAACAAATGATAGGGAAAAGAGTTAACTTTGAAATTATTGTCTGGATATTTGATGTGAAATATTAGATTTTCATTTTGAAAAGGTCAATTTTTTTTATTGCTCGCTCAACAGTAGACTACATATTTAGAAATTTCATCTTGACCTTGTTGTGAGGCTTGTTCACCATTCTCTGCCCCTTTACAGTTGGACTCATAATACTACTGGTCCTGGTGGGTGTTTCATAAAGCTGTTTGTAAGTTATGAGCGACTTTGAGAACAACTGGTGATCCTTTCTTGTGGTGAATGATATGCACCATTCAATGTTCATTGGTGATAGTTTAGCGCGTAAGAAAGGTTCACCAGTTGTTCTTAAAGTCGCTCTGAACTTACGAACAGCTTTATGGAACACCCTCCTGGCATTACACTTTAGTTGGATTGTTCGTCTTCAGTCATACATGTAATATGACTTTTGAAAGTTACTAGATCTGGGATTTATAGTGTACCAAATCCACTCTGCAGAGTGCCCAAGGTTATTATTATTATTTGTTTGGCGTCACCTGTGCCTGGGAGGCGAAAAGCGAACTGAATCACTATGACCCGCAGGTCTCTCCTCCCGATATAACTGATTGGGGGGAATGCAGGTGGACCACTACACCGGGGTTTCCCCCTACTCTTATACGAATAGTGCAGTGGGTTCTTAACGTGCAAAGGTGGTGACTCTCCTCTACACGGGGCCTCCATTTAACGTCCTGTCCGAGGGACGGATATGGTGCATAGAAGGAAGAGAGAGAGAGAGAGAGAGAAGTATATGGGATGATAAATAAAGGAACCTGCTTTGAAATTCATTAGATTCATGAGAGCTTTATTCTGAAGTCATTTGTTCGGATTTTGAAATTGGCTAAAATGTAAGAAAGAGTTGGAAGTTCCTGTAAATCCTTTTAACCTGTGTACATAACCATTTTGATATTTTTTAAAAAAAGTTTGTGGTTTTGGCTTAATTGTATATTTTTTAATACAAAATTTTATGATTTTTTTTTCGTTCAGAATCTCTCTTTGCTCTGGGACAAGATGAACTGGGAAATATTGCAGATAGGGAGAAACCAGGGAGTAAGGTGAGCAATCAAATGTCATTTTTATCATCTCCTTTTATGAAACTTGTGATCTTTAAAGTGATTGGTTAACATTGGTTTGACTTTTAAAAAATCTAAGCTAGAAGGTCACACTTGTCACCTGTGTCTGTGATATGTTACAAAAATGTAGCCCAGAAAAAATTGCGTTCGAAAATAATTATTTAGTGCTTCAAAAATTGAAATATAAAGTGACCGGAAACACCATCTTAATTTCATCCTATACACTTATGTGTACTATTTAGGCGTCTATAAGACGCCTTTTTACAAAATCGGGGTTTGCCTTGTTGTTTTAGCTTTTCATTCTCAATAATGGTTGTTTTCAGGGTTTATTAGTTCTAATACATGCACTTGTACAGATGTTTCATCTTGGTTTGAGAATTTTTTAAATCGGCTGCTCACAAAGTTAAACAATACCTTTAAGATTGGAGTGACATATTTATGTAAACAAAATGTGTAGTTTTCATTATTTTATCCACTGAAGGCTTAAAGTTATTTTTTAAGGTTTGGCATTCCAACACAATGTCAACCAGGAGTAATTTATATTTTGCATCCCGGTACTAAGAATCTTGCTTTAGGATTGGTCAGAAGTCTGTCACGTGATATAGGGTAGTTTCATCACTCGCTTTCTTATGCATTTTAGCAATCTGGTTTTGAAAACACCACCACCACCTTGAATTAGAACACATGATGTGCATACATTCTCCCTTCAGGTGCGAGTTATTCCCATCCATTTTTTCTTAAGCATTTTTAGCAATCTGGTTTTGAAAACACCACCACCTCCACCACCATGATTTGCACACATTATTCCCACTTCTTGAATCTTCATTCCGACAGGTGCGAGTTATTCCCATCCATCTTCAGCGGTTGTTCGCTCGTCTTCTGTTATTAAACCAAGGGAGTGCATCCACTGAAGAACTAACAGATAGCTTTGGATGGACCAACAATGAGGTAAGCCATGATGGGGAGTCACCAACATTTGAAATTGATTTTATGAAGATACATTTACACATATCTATACTTATCACACTGCGTAAAACAGATTTTATCTACCTTGAAAAGTTGAAATTGATTTTACATGTGCATGTAGATGATTATTGATAACACTTGTTTATAATGTATACATGGTATCTATTTCTATTTCATATTTTATGTAATTTTGTAATATCAAACTTATGATTTTTTTTTATTGTGTTGCAGGGCCCCTTTGTATCAGTTTGCTCACTGAATGGGCTACCCTGTTAAATAAAATAAAAAACGAGAATAAATAAATAGGGCTCAAATCAACATAGTAGATGTTGATATTAAAGCTTATAGTTGTTTAAAGTTATTTTTTGCTATGGTCATCATTGATTGTTATAATCATTGTTATTATTATTATTAGTAGTAGTAGTAGTAGCAGTAGCAGTTGTAGCAGTAGTAGCAGTAGTAGAAATAGTAGTAGTAGTAGTAGTAGTAGTAGTAGTAGTAGTAGTAGTAGTAGTAGAGGTAGTGGTAGTAGTAGTGGTAGTATAGTAGAAGTAGTAGTAGTAGTAGTAGTAGTAGTAGTAGTAGTAGTAGTAGTAGTAGTAGTACTTAGTAGATGTACATGTATCATCAGCATAATTTTCACTTTTATCAGATTACAAATACTGATATTTTTCCATTAGGTCCAGAGCAATTATTGAATAATAAAATCTTAAAACTGGGCAATTCAATAAAATGATCATATTTTGTATGTCTGACCCTGCTTTTCTCAAGTCTTACTTCACTTCATGAACTGACCAAGTCATGGTCATTTAACAGCATCACAGACTGTCAAAAGAACCAGAAATCAGAGACAGAAAATTTCATGAAGGTCCCACTTATAGGGGGTCGGACGTACATATTTTGTGGACTTGCCCAACTACAAACTGAGAAAGAGATTGGGTTTTTGATGTCACTATTGTTATTATCATCATCATCACAATCTTAATCTTCACTATTTTCATAATTTTTTTTGTTATTAGGAGCTACAACAGCATGATGTTCAGGAGCTGAACAGAATACTGTTCTGTGCCATAGAGGACAGTCTTGTGGGTACCTCCGGAGAACTCTTGATCTCAAGACTCTATAGAGGATCAATTGTTAACCAGGTTTGTCCATAGGATGTTATCCATTTAGGAGCTAGAAGGGGGTTATCCTGTAGTCAATGCCTTTCTGGTTCTGACACACTATTCTGTGCCATAGAAGATAGTCTTGTAGGTACATCCACAGAACACTTGATCTCAAGACTGTAGAAGATCAATTGTTAACTAGGTTTGTCCATAGGATATTATCCATTTGGAGGTAGAAGGGGTTCAGCTTGTATTCAATGCCTTTCTGGTTCTGATACACTATCCTGTGGCATATGAGATAGGCTAGTGGATACATTAAAAAACTATTTACCTACTCTAAGCTTGATAGTGGATCTTTTGTTAACCAGGTTTGTTCAAAGGTGATGTAATCTATTCGGATCTAAAGGAGGTTAACCCTTAATATGCCATTTTGATTCTGAGACACTGTTCTGTGCCATAGAAGATAGTCTTGTACATAGGTACATCCGGAGAACACTTGATCTCAAGACTACAGAGGATCAATTTTTTGTTAAATGTGGAATCCTTTGCCCAAGAACATTCTATTTACTTCAATAACTCCATACATCTACTTGATTTGCTAGTTCAGCCCTCTGGACTGCCATACCCGAATAGAACTCCCAAGGATTTAAAAAGCGCGAGCGCGCCCTCTCCCGTTCAGGCTTACTACCCATGATCACCGCGCAACTAGCGTCCATCTTCCTCTTTTGCTTTCGGCAAGCCACCTGTCAAGACGTGCTCAGATAAGTCTCCTAAGAGCTCAAATCTTTTTGAGCTTTGGTATATTATTTTCGCTTATCTGTGGTGCATTCTCCCTTTTAATTTCAATCTTTCCATTTGTGTGTAAGATTGTGTTCAGAATTTACACTTGGCGTGACTTTTTAGACGTGTTTTTGGTGACACTTAAATTGTTTTTCTAACGTTTGAGTTCTCGTCGCGCCGCATCGCTAGCGCGTTCGCGAGGCACCGGGCTTGGCCTGCCTACGTGGCAGCAAGCCTTCACCACCTGTCATGGTTATTGTTCTTCACGTTCAAAGCGTGGTGGCTTTTGGTGCCGTTTTTTGAATTAAATTCTAGACAGCCTCTACACTTTGTTGTCGAGGGTGTTATTGTTATTTCTTTTTGCAGGTTGGGATCTTCAACTCTGTTCCTTCCTTGCTTTCTGGAATTGATTTATTAAGATTTTCGATTGATTATTGATTGATTAATTCTTCAATTCTCTTTCCTTTCTGTTCTGAATAAATTTCTTAATTGATATTTTATTCACAGGCGGATCTTAAAGCTCAATTCCTTTTTCCTTCTGTTCTGAATAAATTTCTTGATTGATATTTTATTCACAGGCGGATCTTAAAGCTCAATTCCTTTTCCTTCTGTTCTGAATAAATTTCTTGATTGATATTTTATTCACAGGCGGATCCTAAAGCTCAATTCCTTTTCCTTTCTGTTCTGAATAAAATTCTTGATTAATATTTTATTCACAGACGCTTCGGGGATTGTTTAATTCGGCTTACGCAATTATACCTGATGATTGTTTGGTTATTCAATCCCCCCTAAAAAAAAAAAAAAAAATTTTTTGTTCTTTACAGG
Source organism: Lytechinus variegatus (assembly GCF_018143015.1). NCBI lineage: Eukaryota > Metazoa > Echinodermata > Echinoidea > Temnopleuroida > Toxopneustidae > Lytechinus > Lytechinus variegatus. Next base: position 21,399,851 of record NC_054752.1, on the reverse strand, counting down.
TGGGGTCTCCTTCCTGTTAGAAATTTTTTTGACCTGTCCCGGAATTGTTTTCTTCGTTCAATTCCCTCTTCCCTCCTAGTCTTATATATTTTTTATTTCGACAGGCGGGCTCTACGATTCCCTTTGAGGATTTACTGTGTCGTTCTTCCTCTTGGAATCGTTACTAGAGACGTTCCTCCTTCCTCCTGTTCTGAATTTCTTTACCTTTCCACAGGAGGTTACTTTTTTTTTTTCCTCTTGGAAATTATCGTAAAATTTCTCTTATCTGGAATTATTTGTCTCTCAATCCCTTTTCTTCCTGCTCTGAAATGCTTGTTTTTGTGTTTCTTCGCAGGTGGAAACTTCGTTCTCTTCTGAACTTGCATTCATTTTTGAATTTTGTTTCGAATTTTTCCTTCGGGCACAAAAAAGAGAATATAGTAGGGGAACCTTGTAGGAGTTTCTTTTTTTCAAAGTCTCCGACCTCCTTTTTATTTTCTTACAGGCAGATACCTAAACTATTCTTAGGTTCTTCTTCCTCCCTACCCCTCCCCTCTTGTTTTGTTCTGTTTGCTCAAACAAACTCCTTTTAGGAGGAGGGAAAGACCACTCCGGTCTCCACTTTTAATCTAAGCGAGATCTTTGTAAAAAAAAAGAAAAAGAAAAATTCTTGTTTTTCCTTTTTCAGGGTAGAGAGAGGTATCTTTGAATGGGACTAACACAGCCCCAGAGGACCTGGTGCCCTCCACGGGGACCGTCCCGATTGCAAGTTACAGAAGTCGGCCGCCTCCAGGCGAGCAGGAGGGACGCCGCGGTGAGCGCCCAGCGGCGGTGAGTATGAGGGTGCGTCGATCAGCATTCCGAATTTGCGGTCGGATGCTAAGAGAAGGAAGGCCGAGACTGTGGTGCCACGGTCTCGGACAAAGGAAAAAGTGGTAGCCAAGGCTTCCAAGCCTAAACTAGGTCCTGCCGCCGCAGCACCCATAGGGCTATGCGACCCACCGGCTACCGGGTCACCAGAAGTCCGGAGGGAGAGTGCGGTTCTCTCCCCCCGGCACAGGTCAGGATCTCTGCCGTATAAGTCGTCCTCCGTTGACAGCATCGGGAGAGATCGCCCAGCCCCTGACCGCGAGAGGCGTCACACAGACTGTAACCACAATCTGATTGTGACCACAATCTGACCCCGTCAGATTCGGGTGAAGTTTCGTTGTTGGCGGCCGCCCTGCCAGGGGCGGCAAATCGTAAGAGATCACCCGTGCCTCTTGTGCCTTCTTCTGCTCCGGCCACGCCGGCGGAGCCCGCAAAATAAGAAGAAGAAGAAGAGGTCGAAGGAGAGGTCGGCCAGCCCTGTTGCCATGGGCATTCCTCCTTCAGACCCTCTTATCGGTGGCCAGATGTTACAGTCATACATGTTATGCTGCTATATTCTGCTACCGCGAGAGGCGTCACACATCGGGCTGTGACCACAATCTGACCCCGTCAGATTCGGGTGAAGTTTCATTGTCGGCGGCCGCCCTGCCAGGGGCGGCAAATCGTAAGAAATCACCCGTGCCTCTCATGCCTTCTTCTGCCCCGGCCACGCCGGCGGAGCCCGCAGAAAGAGAAGAAGAAGAAGAGGTCGAAGGAGAGGTTGGCCAGCCCTGCTGCCATGGGCGTTCCTCCTTCAGACCCTTGTGTCGGTGGTCAGATGTTACAGCTATTCATGCTGCTACATTCTGCTACCGCGAGAGGCGTCACACATCAGACTGTGACCACAATCTGACCTCGTCAGATTCGGGTGAAGTTTCGTTGTTGACGGCCGCCCTGCCAGGGGCGGCAAATCGTAAGAAATCACCCGTGCCTCTTGTGCCTTCTTCTGCCCCGGCCACACCGGCGGAGGCCGCGAAGAAGAAGAGGTCGAAGGTGAGGTCGGCCAGCCCTGTTGCCATGGGCGTCCCTCCTTCAGACCCTTGTGTCGGTGGTCAGATGTCACAGCTATTCATGCTGCTACATTCTGCTTTCGAGTAGTGCGGGTTCACCCCACCCTCGACGTCTACTCACCCCGCTGATGCCCCTGAGCATCAAGCGAGACAAGTGGGCAATAACCACCAGACACCCGGGAAATCCTCGAGCGATTCTGTTAAATCGCCAGCCAGTGCACCGACTAACCGGGTGCCCCAAGATCGCGTGTGCTTTCCAGCATTTTCGTCGATCTCAGAGCACGTGTCCCAGCCGACACGCGGGGCCACCCCGGCGCTTACTGGACAACCTCCCGGTTCAGTCCATAGAGCGAGACTCCCTTTATGAGGACAACCCCTATCCCGCGGGCGACTTTTCAGTAAGCGCTCAGGCGCTGCTTGACAAGTATCTACCTCACATCTACCCTCCGAGCGGGGGTATTGATGAAGCAAGGGAGTCCATATTTTCTCGCCCCGCCTCTTCAGGCGCTCCGAGCTCAATCAGCCGAATTGGGGGTCTCGGAGAGTGACGGGGTCGCTCTAGACGAGGCGGCTCCTACGACGACGAAGCCGCCAGCTCCGTGGGTGTAAACCCACCCCCGCTCTGCTGCTGCCCGGAAGCGCCAGGCTCCGGCGCCGCCGTCTCGAAATTTTCAAGCCTCTCGAGGCTAGCGAGAAGGCAGAGGCAGGGGGGGGGGGCGATTATTATGCAGGTACTCCCGATTTCGCCCTCTACGTCAAGCTCACATACGGCGACGACTCCTTCAGCGGTAACTCTCTCCATTCTTCCCCCTAAGCGGGCCCGTAGATTGGAGGTATGAATCTCTTACATACCGCATGCCGCACTTCTCTCGTGAGAATGTTTGGCTGCTTTGAGAGGACAACCTATCACGTCCGCGGACCGTCCGCCCAGGCGACGGGACCGTCGCTTTTCTGGCCTGAACCTCACTTTCTATTCGAAAGTAAGGGTGCCCTGTCTTACTTAGCTCCTACCCTTGCAACGCCAGAGTCAGGGCTATAGTACAGACACCCGTTCTCCAGCGATCGCCGCTGAAGAGAGGGCGACTCTGATATGAGCACCATCACCGCTCAGCGGTATGTCTCACTATCTCATAGCTCTCCGAGCTTATGAGTATGTATATCGGATCTGAATGTCACGGCGATTAAAAGTTCTCCTGTGCTTAATAATCGCTATGCCTTCACCACCCGGTGCATTATGGTTATGTTAACCTATTTGTCTCGTATTCGGGCGGCTCGTACGAACCCTGCCCGAGCTGCCATCACCGGTCGTCCCCCCGGACACCGCCGGCAGCACCCGCACCGAATACGTGGAAGGAATCAGCTTTTCATATGCTAGATATCCCTCCTGTTGACATTCACAGCTGTTCCCCGAGTCTTTCCCGGTTGGGTAAACATCATCTCGGAGGAAAGTAACCGCCGTACATCTCATGAGATTGTTGGCTATGTACGTGCGTTCAAACTTGTTTAAAGCCCCAGGATTCTCTGTCGGCATTCTATGCCTACTTTCTGGGCACACCCACCGTACCGGGTCGGCGAGTTCACACCAAACTGTACACCGCCAGACCATCGGTCGAGCTCTAACTGTCTATCTTATAGACTGCCCTCTATGTGGGTCAATCTTGCGGGCGTCTCCGCCGCTCCCTCCTTGTGCGGAGTGGTCTACGGTGGATGTCTTTACCGTGCCCGTTAGTCGAATCGGCTTCTTTCTTAGAAATTTTTTCACGGCACACTCGAGTCGCCCCGCATGCTGCTTTCATCCTCCTTCCATGCAAGGCATGTGGCCAGGGTCACCGCACGACCGAGGATGATGTAACAGTGGATGGATGTATGCTTATGCCTTCCTAACCACGATCACTACGACCCGCCTTCTCTCGGGCCGACTGTGGATGAGCCTCTCCATGTAAGTGATTTACTTCACTGGAGTTCTTCTTTTAGAAATTTAGATTCTCATCCCCCGCTGCTTAGGGCGTCATTTTTGCCGCCCCCCGCAGCTTTTTGGAGCTCCTTATCTTACCGATATCGGACTGTTCCACGCTGCCGCAACCGGCGCCGGCGGTGCTCGCTCTTACGATCACCTGAGAAACAGGCCTTGTGACTGTTTTCATAAACAACTGGTTCTCACCGCAGACTGATGGAAATTTTGTGATTACTTCCTCAAGTCTCCTTCGCTTGTTTCTTCAAGCGAGGACTTCGACACTCTTAGCCAGTTTCCGTCCCTAACTTGATAGGACAGGGCCGTTGCTACCTCATTCGATTCCGTTGGGAATGTAACGGTTGAGGTATCATATCTGGCGATGTCTGTTCGTTTAGAGCATCTCTTGATGGTCGTTTACACGTAATATCGTGACAGATTTTTTTTCGCCAGCTCCCTCTGGCGTACACTTGCTGCTGCTAGGGATTCCCCCGCCCAGCGGACAGCCATCGCAGCCTAGCCTCACGGGCTCTCTCGGCGATGGTGGCTTGAGCCAAGCCACCTCTTCCACCGCGGGCACTGCACCCTCAGATGGGTGCTTCAATCAGTATGGGAGAAAGGGGATCCTGAGTTCTCTCTCGATCACTCGGTCTAACACACTTTTGTCGTGATGTGTACCGCGCTGTATCCCTGACACGCCCGGTTGAGCTGTTTTGACCAGACTGCTCTATTCTACATAGGCAACATGTCCGCGGCATTCCTTATTAACAGGATGGCACTCAGTCGCTTTCTCGACCCTTGTCTGCCTTACGAGTGGTTTTCTTCCTAAATCCCTACTCTCCGTCGTTCCTGGTCCCCTTCGGACCGCTAGTAACTTTTTACCACAGCTCTCTATCAGAATTCTGCAGATTTCTGCCCTCACGCATTTGAGACAGATATCGAATTCTGGGCGCTTTCTCCCACGCGGAGGCTTCCCCTACAGAAATTTCCAAGCTTGCGGGAAGCGTGCGACTAGCTTGCGCAAGCTTGCGGCATGCTAGTAACTAGCATGCGGTTAGCTTAATAAGCGTGTGATATGCGTGCAGAGTAATAGTTAAGCGATCTTTTAGCGAGCAGGGACTGTTCGCTAGCATGCACTCGCTTATTAAGCGAGTGCCCTGCTAGTCGGATGCTAGTTACTAGCAAGCGGCACGCTTAAATTTCGGTAGGGGTTCTGAGATATCTCGCCTTCTCAGATTGGTCGATTGATCACTTACTGAGCCTTAAAAGCTTCAGTTTTCCGATCACGATTCTTGTTGAAATTTTCAACAAATTTCGATTCTTACGCTCTAGTCAGCAGGTGATGTTGTTCTCCTGACACTAGGCCGAGGGCCCATGATACTTAGTATTCCTGAGTATACAGGGCATTCCTCTCGAGGACAATTTTGAGGGCCGCCTTTTGGCGCTCAACTAACTCCTTCACTTCTTTCTACTTGAAGGACATTCAGTCCAGCGAGGCGAGATTTGCTGCTTCGGCGCTTAAAGCAGCTGCGGCTTTTTCCCCCTCTCCCTAAATTTCGTTGTTTTTGTTTTTTTCTTTTAAAATTTTCTTAGGCTTACAATTGAAAACATGCCTCCCTACGGTTTGAGTCCGTGCTGGTCTAGCAAATCAAGTAGATGTATGGAGTTATTGAAGTAAATTATGAAAATACTTACCTGATTTTCTTATTTACGAGATAACTCATACATCTACTTGATACCCTCCCACCGACCCTCCGCCTTGCGTAGCAACATGTTTCAACGTATGGGCTTGCGAAAGGTGAGGAAGATGGACGCTAGTTGCGCGGTGATCATGGGTAGTAAGCCTGAATGGGAGAGGGCGCGCTCGCGCTTTTTAAATCCTTGGGAGTTCTATTCGGGTATGGCAGTCCAGAGGGCTGAACTAGCAAATCAAGTAGATGTATGAGTTATCTCGTAAATAAGAAAATCAGGTAAGTATTTTCATACTTACTGTTATTTTTACTGCTTTTTAAAGTCAAATGATAAAGCTGTCATGCAGACTCACCTTGAAAAATCACTTTCGATTTCTTTCCTATGCAAGAGCTTGTTTCCCTGACCAAGGGGTCTCAGACTTTGGCAGAGACTTTTCAGATTTTTTTTTCAGAGGGGAATATAATGCCTGATATTGTCATGTACTGGTATCAGAAACTCTGATCTAATGTGTTATCATTATTCATTTCTCTATATAAGAGTATGAAGGACCACATACTACTTTTCGCTTCAGTGAAAGATATCACCTTAACTATGTTTATTTTCTCCTTTTCTTCTAAGATTACATGTGAAGAGTGCAATAGAATAAGCGAGAGACCGGTAAGTTTTTTTAGTTGTGTAGAAATATTACAGGCATTGAAATTCTCTCGAAGGGACATGCTACCAATGTTTTTATGGTTTTAGATGTCAACTTTTCTTCATCATGCCAAATGTTTTAAACATATAGGCCCGAATTCACAAAGGTGGTTTTGAAAACCCACGGTTGAGTCCATGGTTTATACAGATTTCCTGTATAAATTACGCTTAATTTACTGCGTATCAGGCGCGTGTATGAAACATGTCCAATGCTGATGCACGCTTTTGTCAGTGTGCACCTAATTGACGCCAGTTACCATGGTTATTTACGTTATCTTTTTCATGAGTCCACTGTTTGAAGAGTGGACTCATGAATAAAAACAGTGGACTCATGAATAAAATAGCGTTGATAACCACGGCAACAGGCGTCAATTTGGCGCACTGTGACAAAAGCGCGCATCAGCATTGGAATTTTTCATAGACGCGCCTGATACGCGCTAAATGAAGCGTAATTTATACAGGAAATCTACATAAACCATGGACTCAACCGTGGGTTTTCAAAACCACCTTTGTGAATTCGGGCCATTTTATTTCTAAGATGCTGCTCCTTGTTCAATTCATCATATTATGGGCTTTATGGCACTTCTTTATAGTTCAGTTTTTTGATATCTTACCTTTTATAGTCTACACTTTATTCTAATTTTGTATTTTACAGTGTAGGGTTGTTAATGTCGATTACATTGATTTGACTTAAGCATATCAGTAAACATCTTTTAAATCTATTAGAAGGTGGATGTTACAGACTTGACATTGGCTATAGGTGGCTCTGCAGGAGTGATGGATATTTCAAAATCCTGTAATCATTTTTATGTTTCATATAATCTATGGTTCTATAAAATCCATTCAGATTGTATTCACCTACAAAGACAAACGATGCTAATTTTAAATGCGATATATCGAGCCATAAAAAGTATTCTAGGATAATGACATACATTGAATTGTTCGCTGGCTGTAGGAGGTTCTGGAGGGACGATCAATACCCTGAGATCTTGCTATGTACATGTAGATGAGCAAAGTTATGCAAAGCAGTAAACCAATATATAATCTATGGTTCTTTTAATTAATTCTTGGAGGATTTTGTTGACCTTACGCTAGCTGTCGGAGGCTACGTAGGAGTGATCGACATTTGGGATCTTGCTATGCAAATGAAGATATTGTGCAAAGCAGTAATCTATTTAGGTTTCATGTAATCTTTGGTTATCATTCTAGGAGGACTTCTGTTTCCCTTGCGCTAGCTGTAGGAGGCTATGTTGGAAAGATCGATATTCTGAGATCCTGCTAATTCGATGAAGAAATTATGCTTAACAGTAATCAGTATATAATCCATGGTTCTATTAAATCATTAAAGAATGACTTTTGTTGACTTTATTCTAGCTGTAGGAGGTTAGGTAGGATTCATTGAAACTTTGAGATCTTGCTTTGAAGATGAGCAAAACTATGCAAAGCAGTGACCAATATATATTCTATGGTTCTTTTAATTCATCCAAGGAGGATTTTGTTGACCTTACGCTGGCTGTCGGGGGCTATGTAGGAGTGATGGACACTCTGAGATCTTGCTACGTGGATGAGGAAAGGATGGAGGGTAGCAATCAGTATAGGTGTGACCGGTGCAAGAAATTAGTCAATGCAAGGAAGGTGAGATCATTTTCAAGTCATTCATTCATTTTTGTATCTGTAAGTCAGCCTGTCTCTCTCTGTTTTTCTGTCTTTGTCTCTCTCCTTGTCTGTGTCCATGCTTCTAACTTTACTTTTAAGGGCAAGTTTCCCCCAACAAAATTTTGATTTCAATGAAACAAGAAAAATCAATGCTGAAAATTTCATTAAAATATGAAATGAGAAAGTTAAGGCATTTTAAAATTCTGCTTATTTTCATAAAACAGTTATATGCACATCCTAGGTTGTATGCAAATGAGGGAACTGATGACGTCATTCTATAGAAGAAAAAATATCGGTAGTTTTTTCTAAATGTGAAATAAGTTTTGATTCATATTTGATTATATTTAAGATATTGTAATAAATTAAGAGAGAAATGATTAATTGAAACGTCATACTCTCTCATTTGCAAGTCACCCTTTTTATGCATGTAATTGTTTTGTGAGAGTATTGACATAGTAAAACATGAAAATATTATGATTTGCAAATTTTACGCAACATCAGATTTTGAAGAAAGTTTCAGTGATATATATGCTTATTTGATTTTTCACTTTTTGTCTCACCTGCGAAGCAAAGTGAGACTATAGGCGCCGCTTTTCCGACGGCGGCGGCGACGGCGGCGGCGGCGGCGGCGTCAACATCAAATCTTAACCTGAGGTTAAGTTTTTGAAATGACATCATAACTTAGAAAGTATATGGACCTAGTTCATGAAACTTGGCCATAAGGTTAATCAAGTATTACTGAACATCCTATTAGAGTTTCATGTCACATGACCAAGGTCAAAGGTCATTTAGGGTCAATGAACTTAGACCATGTTGGAGGAATCAACATCGAAATCTTAACCTGTGGTTAAGTTTTTGAAATGTCATCATAACTTAGAAAATATATGGACCTAGTTCATGAAACTTGGACATAAGGTTAATCAAGTATCACTGAACATCCTGCATGAGTTTCACGTCACATGACCAAGGTCAAAGGTCATTTAGGGTCAATGAACTTTGGCCGAATTGGGGATATCTGTTGAATTCCCATCATAACTTTGAAAGTTTATGGATCTGATTCATGAAACTTGGACATAATAGTAATCAAGCATCACTGAAAATTTTGTGCAAGTTTCAGGTCTCATGATTAAGGTCAAAGGTCATTAGGGTCAATGAACTTTGGCCGAATCGGGGGTATCTGTTGAATTACCATCATAACTTTGGAAGTTTATTGGGCTAGTTCATTAAACTTGGACATTAGAGTAATCAAGTATCACTGAACATCCTGTGCACGTTTCAGGTCACATGACCAAGGTCAAAGGTCAATGAACTTTGGCCGAATTGGGTGTATCTGTTGAATTACCATCATAACTTTGAAAGTTTATGGATCTGATTCATGAACTTGTACATAAGAGTAATCAAGTATCACTGAATATCCTGTTTGAGTTTCAGGTCACATGATCATGGTCAAAGGTCATGTAAGGTCAATGAACTTTGGCCATGTTGGGGTTTTTTGGTGAATAACCATCATATCTCTGTAAGTTTATTGGTCTAGTTCATAAAAAGTGGACATAAGAGTAACCATGTATCACTGAACATCTTGTGCGAGTTAGAGTAGTATTCAAAGTCAGCACTGCTGCTATATTGAACCGCGTGATGCAGGTGAGACGGCCAGAGGCATTCCACTTGTTATTTTAATCTAGCATTTGTTGGGGTGGACCTGCCCTTTAAGATTCTTTTCCTTTATGTGAGTGTTTCTTTGATGATTTTCTTTTCTTCTTTTCCTTATTTTCATGTTCATTCCTTTTCTCATTCTTTTCCCCTTTTCTCTATCTTTCTCTCTCTTCCTACAGGGAGCTAGGATACGGTCGTTACCACCGATATTAACCATCTCGTTGCTAAGGTTTAGCTATGATTTTGTCAAGCTTGAGAGGTACAAAGAGACCGGGCATTACACCTTTCCATTGGAGCTTGATATGGCTCCGTACTGTGAACAGGTTAGTTGGCTTTGTAGTAATGATGGTGGTGATGGTGATGATGATGATGATGATGATGATGATGATGATGATGATGATGATAGTGATAATGATGATGATGATAGTGATGATGATGATGATGATAGTGATGATGATGATAGTGATGATAATGATGATGATGGTAATGATGATGATGATAGTGATGATAGTGATGATGATGATGATGATGATAGTGATGATAATGATGATGATGATGGTAATGATGATGATGATGATGATAATGATGATAGTGATGATGATGATGGTGATGATGATGATAGTGATGATAATGATGATGATGATGGTAATGATGATGATGATGATGATAGTGATGATGATGATGATAATGATGATGATGATAGTGATGATGATGATGATGAGATTACACCTTTCCATTAGAGCTGGATATGGCTCCGTACTGTGAACAGGTATAGTTGACTTTGTAGTAATGATGATGATGGTGATGGTAATGGTGATGATGATTATGATGATGGTGGTGATGATAATGATAGTGATGATGATAATGATAATGGTGACGATTACACCTTTCCATTGGAGCTTGATATGGCTCCGTACTGTGAACAGGTATAGTTGACTTTGTAGTAATGATGATGATGGTGATGGTAATGGTAATGATGATTATGATGATGGTGGTGATGGTAATGATAATGATGATGATGATAATGGTGATGATTACACCTTTCCATTGGAGCTTGATATGGCTCCGTACTGTGAACAGGTATAGTTGACTTTGTAGTAATGATGATGATGGTGATGGTAATGGTAATGATGATTATGATGATGGTGGTGATGGTAATGATAATGATGATGATAATGATAATGGTGATGATTACACCTTTCCATTGGAGCTTGATATGGCTCCGTACTGTGAACAGGTATAGTTGGCTTTGTAGTAATGATGGTGATGGTGGTGATGGTGATGATGATGATGGTGGTGATGATGATGATGATGATGATAGTGATAATGATGATGATGATAGTGATGATGATGATGATGATAGTGATGATGATGATGATGATAGTGATGATGATGATAGTGATGATAATGATGATGATGGTAATGATGATGATGATAGTGATGATAGTGATGATGATGATGATGATGATGATAGTGATGATAATGATGATGATGATGGTAATGATGATGATGATGATGATAATGATGATAGTGATGATGATGATGGTGATGATGATGATAGTGATGATAATGATGATGATGATGGTAATGATGATGATGATAGTGATGATGATAATGATGATGATGATAGTGATGATGATGATGATGAGATTACACCTTTCCATTGGAGCTTGATATGGCTCCTTACTGTGAACAGGTTAGTTGACTTTGTAGTAATGATGATGATGGTGATGGTAATGGTGATGATGATTATGATGATGGTGGTGATGATAATGATAATGATGATGATAATGGTGATGATTACACCTTTCCATTAGAGCTGGATATGGCTCCATACTGTGAACAGGTATAGTTGACTTTGTAGTAATGATGATGATGGTGATGGTAATGGTGATAATGATGATGATGATAGTGATGATGAGATTACACCTTTCCATTGGAGCTTGATATGGCTCCGTACTGTGAACAGGTATAGTTGACTTTGTAGTAATGATGATGATGGTGATGGTAATGGTGATGATGATTATGATGATGGTGGTGATGATAATGATGATGATAATGGTGATGATTACACCTTTCCATTGGAGCTTGATATGGCTCCGTACTGTGAACAGGTATAGTTGACTTTGTAGTAATGATGATGATGATGATGATGATGGTAATGGTGATGGTAATGATGATGATGCTGATGATGATGGTGGTGATGATGATGATGATGATGATGGTGATGATTACACCTTTCCATTGGAGCATGATATGGCTCGGTACTGTGAACAGGTATAGTTGACTTTGTAGTAATAAAGATGATTGTGATGATGATGATAATTATACATGTATGAGGCAACATTTATAGCGCTTAATGCAACGTTTATCACACTGCACACTATTACCCTGGCTGTTGCACGGCTACCTGATTGGTGCTCAAGCATGCAAGAAATTCCCTCCAAGTGGGTTCCCATACACCTTGGTGGAGAGTGGCATATGTAGATATATGCCTTACCAAAGGACGTAAGTGTTGTGGCGGGATTTGAACCTCGGACATTATGGTTCAAAGTCCAGAGACTTATCCACTCAGCCACAACACCTTTGAAGAGTTTCATAAGAAAATTCCTGCTGACAAGGGTGGAGAGTGGCAAATGTAGATAAATGCCTTGCCAAAGGACGCAGTTGCTGTGGCGGGATTTGAACCTCGGACATAATGGTTCAAAGTCCAGAGACTTATCCACTCAGCCACAACACATTTGAAGAGTTTCATAAGAAATTTCCTGCTGACAAGGGTGGAGAGTAGCAAATGTAGATAAATGCCTTGCCAAAGGACGCAGGTGCTGTGGTGGGATTTGAACCTCGGACATAATGGTTCAAAGTCCAGAGACTTATCCACTCAGCCACAAAATATTTGAAGATTTTCAAGAGAAAATTCCTGCTGACAAGGGTTAATAGAAGGAGTGTTTCAACTAACTCTAAAGATGGTCGCTAGGGCTGGGACTAAAACCCGGGTACCCGGGTCCCGCCCGGAAGCCTCGGGTACCCGGGTAGAAAAATCAATACCCGATACCCGAAAATTGCTCACCAGTATAACGTACATTTGATTTGTATTGTGTAGTGTAAGACATGATTGTAAACTCATCACAAAAGTACACAAGTCTCATTTTGAATCTCACCAATTACCCTCGAAATATCTACTAGTTTTTTAAGTGATGATGTGATTGAGATCGTTCATTCGTCCCCATGTTTCTTTTGCAGCGCAGTGACGTCATCCAGCCACTGCAACGCAAGCCAATTTATGAATAAAAATATAGTAAGCATGCGCATTGCAAGCCTCAGCCCCACGCAGTATTCCGTCAAAACAAGTCTGCAATACTCTTTCACCTTGTACCAAAATCGACCTAGAATTCCACTTTCCTTTATTTCATATGGATTATGAAAGGTATTCTCAGAGGATCTATTTTCTCACCGATAGCGCACAGGTAAGCAAATTTGTATTACTTCTTGCTTTTCCGTCAAAATCGTACGAAGTAGCGTTGATATTACATCGTGTTTGTGAGTTTGTAGAATCTATCGCTACGTGAACAAAGTCAATTGATTTCCGGGTTTCGGAGCGTCAAATGCGCCAGCCAATCACGATCGTGTTACCATTTTCGGTTTATGATGGACTGAAAATGGTATCAAGAACGTGATTGGCTGGCGCCTCGTATGCTCCGAAACCCGGAAATCAATTGACTTTGTTCACGTAGCGATAGATTCTACAAACTCACAAACACGATGTAATATCAACGCTACTTCGTACGATTTTGACGGAAAAGCAAGAAGTAATACAAATTTGCTTACCTGTGCGCTATCGGTGAGAAAATAGATCCTCTTGAGAATACATTTCATAATTCATATAAAATATAGAAAAGTGGAATTCTAGGTCGATTTTGGTACGAGGTGACAGAGTATTGCAGACTTGTTTCGATGGAATAATGCGTGGCGCACGGGAGGCTTGCAATGCGCATGCTTACTATATTTTCATTCATAAATATTGGCTTGCATCGCATTGGCTTGATGACGTCACCAATGGGGTTTTTCCACCAGTCATATTTCGAGCGGCATGATTTTCGGGTACCCGGGTACCCGCCCGAAAATTGCCACGGGTACCCGAAGAGAAAAAAACCCGAAAGTCCCAGGCCTAATGGTCGCTACTCAGTTGTCATGTCATGATTATTACAACTTGAATAAAAGATATAATGAAGATAGAGGAGACCCTTAGAACAAACAAAGCTTTTTAAAGGCCTGGTCACACCGCCCGAGCGTTGTTGGAGCGGTCGTGGAGCGGTAGGGAGAGAGGGTCGAATTTCACTAACAAAATTTGGGGAAAAATCGAAAACAAAAAAAAAACAATCGAAATAAAAAATGGTGAAGGGTAGCGAGCGGTGATGATTTTTTCTCTCCGCTCCACAACCGCTCCAACAACGCTCGGGCGGTGTGACCAGACCTTTAGTTGCTGCCACCTAGCTCCAGTGAAAGCAAACATGTTTTGTATGGCTCTGGTAGGAGGAGGAGGAGGAGGGCAGATCAAATGGGATTTGCATCATCTTATCCTCCCCAATGGATGATATACAGTAGTGCTAAAATGTTAATAGTGAATCCCACCAGAAAATGAACATATTCAAAAGTGTTCATATTATGCCATCTTTTAGATATTTAATTGTGAAGTCAGGTGATATGATATTACATGCAATATAGTTTGTTTCTCTGGGCTCGCCGGACATCGTAGTGTTGTTGTGTTCATTCAACACTCGGCATGAAGGAGTGCATTATCTATTGGGCTTCACTAATATTGGCACCACTGTAATATACTACATACTACTGCTAAAACTGATCATACATTTAAATATGTTTATTTTGTTTATGCAGGCCACAGATGAAGCCCTGTATGAATTATACTCTGTAGTGCTTCACAGCGGTAGTACACATGGAGGTCATTATCATGCATATATTAGAGATGTGGACAACCTTGGAACATGGTCCGAACCGGTAAGTCTGAGGTTTTTACTCACATTATTTATCAAAGCCATTTGAAGTGTTGGTAAACCCCCTCACAACGCCTGTCACTTTTTCAGTTCATTATAAGATTGTGTATGCCCTGACACAATTAAGATGAGAAGAATAAGAAATGACATGTTAACTAAATCAAAATTTTAGTATTGTCTCTTTTTTCTTGTTTAAAATAACATCCACCTCTAAAACATGGAATGGGTTGAATATTCCATGATAATGATTATAATGATGATAATAACATGCCAAAACCACTTAAACATAAAACTAATGCTCAGTATACATTTGTGAGAATCTGCTTGATCCAATGTTGTACTGGTGATCTGGTGATAAGGATAGTAAATGTATATTGTCAAGGCACCACCTTTTCTATTAACTTTGCACAATCACGCTCAATGTACATTTGTAAGAATTTTGGTATTCGTCTGATGATGATGAAAAAGATTATGTTGGGAATAACTGCATGTTTAAGGTGTCAAATTCTTTTGAACTATTTGCAAATGCTTCAAGTGCCCTAATATGGTACATAAAGGTCCAAAGCTCTATTGCTACAATAATTTGCCACCTTTCTTCCACAGCGTAATGAGCTTATACAGCTGACCCCTGACACAGGAAGTGAAAAGGATGACATCATCGATATGAAATCACCACAGCAGTGTCTTACAGCACTCCTTAGGAAGCATGGCGGACCCGAACATGTGTTGACTGTTGAAAGACTGTGCCAGGTACAATAATGCCATCAGTGGTAGTGATGGTGATGATGATGATAGTGGTGGTGGTGATGATGATGGTGATGATGATGATAGTGGTGGTGGTGATGATGATGGTGATGATGATGATAGTGGTGGTGATGATGATGATGGTGATGATGGTGGTGGTGGTGATGATGATAGTGGTGGTGATGATGATGATGGTGATGGTGGTGATGATGATAGTGGTGGTGATGATGATGATGGTGATGGTGGTGATGATGATAGTGGTGGTGATGATGATGATAGTGGTGGTGGTGATGATGGTGATGGTGGTGGTGGTAAAGATTATAATGATGATAGTGATGGGGATGTTGATATGATGATGGTGGTGGTGGTGGTGATGATGATGATGATGGTGGTGATGATTATGATGATTATGATGATGATTTGAATATTAATGGTAATAATGAGAAGAAAAGAAAGGAGATGAATGGGAAGAAGGAGCAGGAGGAGAAGTAAGAAAAATGTGAAGGAAAAGGAGGATAAGATGGAGGAGAAGAAAAAGTAGAATGAGAACATGCATGCTGGATCTGAGCATGTATTAATTAATGGAAGCGAGTATGTCTATAGTAGTTGTGATGATGATGAACACAGTATTCATAACATCAATAATAGTAATAATGATAATGATGAGAAGAAAAAAGAAGACCACAATTTTGCCTTGATTATCAGTGTTGCATTATCGCAGTATGAAAACAGTCCCTTTGGAAAAAGTGTTTTTTGTATTCCGCTATAACTATTGACCAACTTTTTTCCTGTGTGTGGAATACATTGGCTTTTATTGAAAGTGTTCAAATGAATTGTGTTTAGTTCCCTGTATGCTACTCCATAACATGTTACTGTATGTCATTTCATTCAGGTTCTAAACGAGGAAACTGGCGTTTCATGGAATAAGCGTTTCAAGAGACAGTATGGAACCTTGACTAAGGTAGGTCTCAATGATTTGTCTTTTATTGTACAAAATAATTGATGGCAGGCTATTGAAATAGAAGATATTCACCAGTGCTGCCTATAATTTCAATTGGAAAAATTTGCACATCATATTGCATTTGCCTTAATACATATTGAACATCCTTCACGTTGTTTTGTATAGATTTATTAGAATTTCTTCAGAATTGATTCAGTCAGTTAATATTTAGATATATATATCTATATCATTGACAATAATACCTGGTTCTTATGAAATGCACGACAAAATCCAGGTTTTCTGTCCTATTTCAAACCAAAGTTTGTAGATCCTGTGTCATGATCTGGTTGAGACACATGGCCCGTCATAAAATTTCACAATTTCCCATCGTCGTACCCTAATTGTGCGTGGAGCCGGATTTACTATTCCATTTCTCTCCCCATTATCAGTATCATTGAAAGCTCCCTATATTATGAAATTGTGGGGTTTGTATGTTCTTGCATCCTTTCAATCTGATTTCCAGCAGTTATTAAAAAAAATACAATGAATTTTCATGAGATCTTCTCAGACAAAACTCCTGTGAAACTTGCTGTCCTGTATCTCTCTCATTATATGATATTTTACACAACCGGATTGCTTCATTTCGATTCAATTTCCGTCAGTTCCTGAAAAAGTACAATGACCTCTTTGAGCTGAACACGGCAGGCACCCTCGTGCATCTAGTAGATCCCATGAAAGGAAAGGCATCCAACCCCGACCAGACTCCCTCCAACTCGCCCAGAGAGGGCGCCAGAACGGCAACAGCTTCAGAAGAGAGCAGGCGGGAAAACCAGGACCAAAGTAATAAGGAGAAGGCTATTGCAAGGTAAGTTAAAGTGATATGTTTTGTATTATAAACAATTGCTTCTGAATGCTGCAGTCATAGTTGTGAAAATGAATCCAGACAGATCAAAACTAGTATGTTATTTGTCACTAGCCACCACTAAACCAGCAATAAGTTGCCAATGAAGGTTCTTTTTAAATTGCTAAATCAGTGATTTGGTGATTTAAATTGCTAATTGCAGTGATTGGGTGACTAAATTGCGGTGATTTCAATTGCTAAATCAGTGATTTGGTCTTCAAAAAGGCAAAAATGAGCATATTACTCTTCATACTGTCAGAATTTGAAGTTGTAAAGTTAACTCATTGAGTGCTTCGTGCACGCTACGTATCCTACTATAACATGCCACACTCGTGCTCCACGCCTACTATTGATTGCTTTGTGCTTGCATTGTTTCCTACCCTTGCCTGCTTCGTGCATGACTGCGCACATTCGGAATTACAATCATTGTTACGCCGTTTTGCATTGTATTGCGCATCGCATGCATGCCGTAATTAGCACTATTGTGTGCAGTGCGCACTCTGTTTTTTGACAGATCAACTTACGCGGTTTACATTCGACTTTTTTGAGTATTTCTAAATTTTTTTTTTACAAGATATGGCTTCGCCTCTGAGAGGGAAAAGACCTAGGTTTTTTGCTTCATACAAAACACTCCTCTAAATGGAACTACTTGATACACTCATATTTTGCCGGTAAAGATAATAACCAATCTATATAATGAGGAAACCATTATATTAAGGGGTATGAAATTTCCTACAACTTTACTACGCAATATCTTGTGGAAAAACAAATCGTTAGAGAGTTATAAGCAATTGTAATCATGACTATTGAAAGGAGTGAATACGACTCACCATCCCAAAATCAATGTGGCACAGGGGGGTTTTGTGACTGGCACAGGGGATTAGCATCTGATTAGCACTGTGGCATTGGGTTAGTAGTGTGCGTGGCATGTTAAGAGTTAAATAAAATAAGAGGTACAAGAATTTCGTTGACACAAGTTTTTTTTGAAACTGCTTTGAACTTTAAAAAAAATTGCACAGTGCCCACATCTCATGCTTGAGTGACTTCCTAACTTCTAACCCTATTTTCTCCTTATTTTTTGAAGCTCTCGCTTTATAGTTTCTTCTGCATTCAATTAAGTACTTGTGTGGGTTATTGTTGAGCAATTTCATTTGAAACCTTGGGATGCGCTTTTCCAAATTTATAAAGAAATATAACATTTTTTTTTTTTTTGGGGGGGGCGAATTATTGTTTGTTTTGGGGTGGCTGGTCACATTTGGTGTCGGTTTCGTTGATGTGACAGTAACATCACTGATTGTTCGTTGGTTCCATGACAATTGCTCCGCTCTAAATTCCACACACTAATTGAATGACCAACTTCAACCCTGGGTTTGACACTATACCCTTCCCTTAACCTAACATAAAACCTTATTGCAACCCTATTCCTACATCTTAGACGAAATTAAGCCCGGAGCAATTGTCGCAGGAGCAAATGTGTCAATAGTCTGTTACCTCCTGGTATGACCCAGAGCATTCTCAGGTGGACCACAAAACCAAGATCAGCGTGAAATATTTTTAAACTCACTGGAGAGTTCAAACTGTTGACTGGGCTGTTTTCTATAGGGAATGTGTGTTATACATGTAGCATATTTACCTAGTCTTCAATGGGTTAAGATTATCTGATGTTGTGTTGTACATCTTTGATGCAACATTGCCCGTGTTGTATTCAGTGTGCTGTTTCTGTAGGATGTCTGTTAATTGTACTTAAAACACACAACATATTTAAGATCTCTCATTGATGGTTTTGAGCTATTGATAATGTGATCTGGATTGTAATTTGTAAACCCACATTAGCATACCAGTTATAAAGTGTTCAATATGAATATTCTTATCTATTTATGAAGGCAGAAATATGGACTGAAAATATAGTATTTTTTAGGGCTGATTTCTGCAAGCCTCACTCAATATTTTGAAAAGTTATTTATCTGATGAGCAATACCGGCACTTCCCTTTCACAGTGCTGAAAAATATAATATTTATAAAATAGTTTTGAATCTTTGGGGTGTCTACTGTAAAATTAAAAATCTCCCATGGTGGTTTGTAGAAGATGCCACTCGACTTAACCAATTTTTTTCTTTTCATCACAGAGCTACTGCAAAGATCCCAGAACCAGGCCAGTGTTGGTATGACTTCAACGATTCCTCGGTGGAGCCCATCAGAGAGAGCGCCCTCTACAGGCAGTTTCAAGGAAGGGAGAGTGCCTATATGCTGCTTTATAGAAGAAAGACGATGACTCGTCCAAGCCAAGGTAGGTGGTCTTGTTGACACTCTCCAAGTACAAATCCTGGGTTTTGATTAGCTGAGAAGCACCATTACCATGGAAGTTGTCGTTGATGAGTCTCATGAAACTTGCCTGGGGAAAACCTGAAAAGCATTCCATGATGAGTGTTGTCAATCACTTTCATTGATGTTAAAGCTGATGCAACCATAGCCAGCAGCTCACTTCCCAAAATAAGATTTTCCACTTTTTTTTAAGATTTCAAAGCCTTTATAATAACTGTACGAACACACTTCTATATGACTTGGGTTTTATTACCCTGGCTATATTCCTGCAGCCTTCTACAGTGCAGAAGCATATCAAGGAAAAATATTCAAGACAGGTATCCCTTTACCTCACCTGAGTTGCAGAAGGAAACTCAGAGCTGGGATTTGAACCCTCAACCATTTGTTTCAGTGTCAGAAGACTCATCCACTGGGCCACAATGCTCCACGTATTTGCAATAGAAATGAGTTGTTGTAAAATGTCAGTATTTTATCTTTGTTTTTATCTCAGCATATAACAATCCCTATCATCAGATGCCTGCATGGCTAATGGCTGAACTGGAAACGGCCAATCAGGAGCTTGAAAAGCGAAGGTATTTTCTTGCCCCTTATCTGTAGTTTTGGTTAATCCGCTAAATACATCTACCACTTTTCTAATTCATAACTATATTATATGAATATGTGTGTCCTAAGAACGTTATGATGTGCTGGGTATTATCCTAAAGTGTGTTTTATGGAAAAATATACAGATTTTACATAAAACTACAACTAATAATGTATTTTTATCAGGTACTTGATCAAAATTCATATTCATTTACTAAGTTTGTAATGTAAGTGCTCAAAGGGCTGTTGTTTTTAATTGAAAATATAAAGTTATGGAAAGAATGCTGCACTAGATAACCAAATTTGCATTAAAACAGCTCAAATAATGCTGAATTTCAATTATCACGACTTGAAAAAATATTCAGTGAGATGTGTAGACAACGATTACCTATGATTTAAAACCCAGTTTTGTTATACATGGTTTCTGTAATTCAGGGAAGAATACGATAAAGCCATCAACTCAGTTGAACTCAGCATACTCCTGGCAAGTGACTGTGTCTGGGCACGAGGAGCACTGCAGCTTGCAGCTGACAAAGAAGCTATCAAGATTACACTTGACCGCAGGAAAACAGTGACACATCTCATGGAACTCATCAAAGAAAAAGTAAGAATTACTTGGACAGTCTCATGATTGGTGCAGAAATATGTGTAAAGCCACCACACAACTTAAGACCTGACTGGTCTACGACTGGCTTGCGACTGAGTGAGGGGAGATGTGACGTCACAGCGCTTGTCAGCTTGAGAGTCGCAGACCAGTCAGAGACAAGTCGTAAGGAAAGTTGTAAGGATTTGACATGTCGAATCCTTATAACTTATCGCAAGCTCAATCCAACTTCCAGCCTATCAGACAGCAGAGTTGCACGGCGTGTATATGATGTACAACGCGCATACACAGTAGTAAGTGCATTTTCTCAGTTGCTATGGCAAAAAGCAAAAGGCGCATGCGTGAGTCGCAGACAGCATGTAGTCGGATCGCAAGGTGTGCGGTGTGGAGGCTTAAGACTACATTGCGATTCATCTCTTCTCACTCAGTCGCAAGCCAGTCGTAGACGAGTCGGGTCGTAAGGTGTGCGTTGGCCTTAACTCAATTCAATCAATTTCTTGTTGAACCATGAAGGTCAACATATCAATAAATTGAATACTGGTCCAATGTAAACTGTATTGCAATGTCAAAATGTGGGTTGGTGAGCTAAGATATGAGCCCAGATTTATGTCTTTATTTTACCCTGAGCAGGGCATATGAATGGTCACGACATTGAAATGTACACTCAGTTACACAAAATATGTGGAGCATACATGTATGTTGCATTCCTTATTTAAATTCTAAGTTCAGGCTTGAGTTTCATTATAATGTATAGCTATCAATCAAATGATTACCTATCTTCACTTTTAATTTATTTTGTTACCATTTAAGGTGGTGTAATGGTAAACTTAAAACAGCTTTTTAATCAAGAACAGTACGATGCTCTGCTCTGGAAATTGAGATCAAATTCTGAGGTATTGCTAGCTAGCATGCAGGATTATAAAAAAAAGGCATGCAAGTTAAGTGAATTGTTACAGAAAGATGATACATGTATCGGGTTCTGATAGTGTGATAATAGATGTTGGATGCAAGTTAAAGTGAATTGTTACAGAAAGATGATACATGTATAGGGTTCTGATAGTGTGATGATAAATGTTGGATGACCTTTTGGAAATGTTTGATTGACTTTTTTGTGTGTGTTTGTATTTTTATTTGTATTGTATAGGTGCCTGAGAATAACAATGAGTGCCTTCATGTTGCCAAAATGCTTCCATCAGGATTTCATTTGTATGATTCTTTAACAGGTAAGTTACATGTGTAGATATATTTTAATTTATGGTTGTGTGGTCTATTGGTTAGAGCATGGGACTCTGACATTGTGAGGTTGTGAGTTTGAATCCTTGATCAGTCATTATTTCCACTTTACCCCCCCCTTTCCAAAGGCGTGAGAATGATTTGTGTCGTCTATAACGTCAGCCACTGTGACTGATTAAACTTAGATGTAAAATGTGTGCTATGTAATCGGTAGAATACCAGCTGGGCATTGGTGCGGCAGAAAGCTGCTTTGCAAAGTTCCTACAGGAGTAACTTTAACAGAAACAGAATGACATTGTACTATTTACAATTATTTTTCTTTTGAGTTTCACATAATACAAAACTAGTGATCATTCAAAAGGATCACTGGCCACTCAATAGTAGCATGTGATCAAATAATCAGAGGCATTTTATGAAGTTTGCAATTAATTACATGCATATCTTCTTGTACCAAGATCCCATTATTTGTACATAATAGTATTTTTTTTAAATATAAGACATAGTTTGTACCATTATACTTGGCCAAAATCTACGTTGTTGTTGAAAACGTATGTTTTTTGTGATTTTTTTATGATATCATAGACTTATCTCTTTCTCCATTACAGACACCCCAGATAAGACCCTTCAAGATTGTTATGTAACTGATCAAAGCTTTGTATTTCTTTGGGATGGCAAACAGGTAAGAAGATTGTAGTGTACTTCAAAATTCTTTGCACAACCCTTTTATGATATTGCTAGTCAAAGAAATGCCAATGAAGCTTATTGTTTATTATGAAAGCATGAAAGATACTAAAGAGGAATCGACCTATTGATTTTTTTTTGTATGTGGGAAGGGTCATGATGTGTTTCATGTAATACTATTAGATTTGTTCTTTAAAGAAAAAAATGATGAATATATTTGTTTAAAAAAGCATATGTGAGGACAGGCTAGAAAGTAATCAGATTTACGTTTTGGTTCCTAAACTTATCAGATAGCAAAGGAATAAGAGAAAGTGGTAGGAAATGCATTTTTTCTTCATTAATGCCTTGATTGATTTTGACAGGTTGGTGGGAATTCCATTCTGGTTGGCCCAAACAGCGAGCCAGTTTTGCTCATTCTAACCTTCAAGCCTGCACCACCCAACAACACCCCTAACCGATCAACGCCACCATCCTCCCACCCTTCCACTGAACCAATATCCACCCAAGACACCCCTACCGAGCTCCACCATGGGTTCCCTAAAGACGCCCGGGTATCAGAGCTGCGGTGCATGGTGTCAGATCTCGTAGGTGTCCCGAAGCACCGGCTGAAGCTGAGTAGGGTGCAGTCGGTACCAGTGGTGGTGTCTTCGGATGATGATGGTAGGACGCTCACCCAGCTTGGGTTCTCCGATGAAGATAGGCTGGTGATTGAATCAACAGGCAAGGACAGGTATGGACATTTTAGTCAGATTTTTGTTAAGAATTCAGCATTCAATCTATTCAGAAGTAATTATGATTTATAATACTAGTAATGATTTGACAAATAAGGCCCAAATTCAGTCTGTAGAGTGCTCGGGGCACATGATAATTCGTAAACCTCTTGCCTTCAAGAACCAGATGAACCCTGTCAACAGCTTTTTAATGTCTTCGGGAAGGCCATTCCAAAAAAAGTAGATTTTACATGCCCAGTACAGCATCTTTCCACCCTAGTTTTTTTTTTTTTTACTTTGGAATTACATTGATTGTGAGAACAAAAATAATTTACAAGGTTTGTGTGTGCGAACTGATTGAGAGATTTAAAAAAAAAGATAGTATATTATTACAAGACAAGAGTTCATGTATCATTAGAAGAGAAGAGTACTGTCAGATACAAATAATAACTATGATGGCAGTGATGGTGATGTGAGCAACATTGGGATGACGGTGACAAAGGCTGCAACACCTGGGGCCCGCAACACAATGGTTAGCAATTAATTGTACGCTTGATTTTAACAATTGATTGTATATTGTAGTCTATGCAATCAATCATAGAAAAAATGTTCCACGAACATTGCTAAGCTTTTTGTAATGGGACCCGTATAGTGATGATTACCTTGGGTTATCTAGTTTTAGATTGGAATTTCTTTAGACCAATTTTATTTCTTTATGGTAAATACTTTTCTTTATCCACTCAGTCCCAACTGCCAAGGGGATTCTCCTGCAGACGTTGAAGTCAACAAACAAAAGAATGCTGTAAAACTCACGGTAGAGAACCGATGCGTGGATCCGAACAATGATGGTGACTGGCCTGTCAAGCAGATCAGCATATCCAAAGACAAGGTATGTCATTCACTTTCATCATTTTTTTTCTTCAAATTTAGTTAGTATTATGGAACTGACAACTTGCTTTAATTGGGATAGTCTTACCATTTCTAGAGCAGTCTAAACTCTAAAACATTCTTGAATGACCTCAGTGAAATCAACAAGATGTAAATAACATACACGTAGCTAATCCTATTGTTCATTTGCACTACCGCTGGAATCTTATTGTTCTTTTCCACTGCCTGAGGAATGTATTGTGTAGCAATCTATTGTTTGGCAGTCTGATCAGAAATAACAAAATTCCTCTGCCTTTATATACGCTCAGCAAAAAAAGTTCTTGGACACTTATAAAAGTTAAAATATTCCATATAGATATTTGATTAAAGGCAAATTATTGTATGTCAACATGACCAGACAATATTCCTCTTGCAGTATGACATTTTCATGTGAACAGTCATGCATGGGTGGTTAAATGCTTTAAACAATAGCAATGTCAGTAAAAGAAAATTGCAAGAAATGGACCACTCAAATGATAATGATCATGGCCATCCTGTAGGCATACATTCAACAATTTCAATAGGTGGTTATCATTCGAATTAAATGTTTAGGGATGCATCATGAGATGCATAATGAGATGGATCATTTGGACACTCACTTTTAAGATGAAGCTTTCCAATCAAGAGCGTGCAAGGGCAATAGGAATGCATTCTGGGCAGTCATGTAGACTAGTGGCTCGATATTTCCAAGTTTCACCAACAACAATTTCAAATTTGAACCAGCGGTATTTGGCTACTGATAAAGTCAGAGACCGCCCTAGGAGTGGTCGACCTAGGGCCACCACCCCTGCAGAAGATAGGAGGTTAAGGATGCTTGCGTTGATAAGGCGATTTGTCACTGCACCAACTATCGGATCTGAAATTCATTGACTAACTTTGACTTAAAATTCCAGTGGAATAGTGATGCATCCAAGTTGAATTTCTCTTCTCTTTTAGAGTGGTATTCGACTTTAAGTTTGCTTTTATCGTTTAATGGATATTTATCCCATATAAACTTTCACAACTGAAAGAATGGCTGATCATTTTCTTGCAATTTCCTTGTGCTGACATTGCTGTGTTGTTTAATGCCTGTAACCAGCCATGCACTGACTGATCCATTCTTGCAATTTTCTTTTACTGACATTGCTATTGTTTAGAGCATGTAACCACCCATGCATGACTGTTTACATGAAAATGTCATGTCATACTTGAATGTAGGCACTCTGGAATATTCTTAAAGAGATAATAACTTAATAAATGAATGTAATTGCTCTTACAACTCTTCTTATACATGTATATAACAATAGGAGTAGCTACGTGTATTCAATTTTCTTCTATTCCATTATTTAATTATTTAAGGCGACAAAAAACAAACGGCGACAAAAAACAAACGAGACAAAATAATCAAATGTCATGTTTACAAAAAAATGCATGAAAAATAAATTAGGAATACATGAAAAGGTGTGTGTTGATTGTAATAGGTGGGAAAGAAGTCGGAGAAGGGGTTGATAAAGAGGGAAAAGACTGAGGAGAAAGTGGTAAACATAAGTAGGGGAAGAACAGTAGAGGCAGGAAAAGGATGAGGAGGATGAAGAGGAAGACGAAGAAAGTAGAAAAGAAGAGAGAGGGGTAAGAAAAGGGGAAAGATGAGAAAGAAAGGCAAAAAAGCAGGTCTGATAGGATAAGAAGATGACCAAGGAGTGGGCAAGTAAACTATACCTTGTAAAGCGAGTTTGTTTTCTTCAAAATGCTTAAAATTCATGTTTGTCTTTGTTCTTTGCATCTTGATTTTTGTGCCCCACTCATCAGACTGTATTTGAATTAAAGCAGCTGGTCATCAACAATCATGGTCTCTATGGTAACCAAAGACCAAAGGAAGGATGCAGGTTGAGAATAAGTGATGATGCTCTTGGTCTTTTACCTCCTTGTAAGTTATTCAATATTGCAATTTCTCTTTCTTTCTCTACCTCTATCTTTTTTTCTTTATCCTTCTCTTTAAGCTTCTCTTTAGGCCTTTCTTTGCTCTTTTCCTTCCCTTTCTCTTCCTTTCTTTTTCTCTTTATTTTTTCATCATTTCAAATTTTTAGAAATGTATTTTCATATTTGTGAAAATATTTTTTCACATTTAGAAAAATATATTTTCATATTATAATTCCTTCTTTTTTTTGCATACCTTTTGCAATTTTTGTCCTTTTTTATCATCCATTTTTGCATTCATACAATTTCATTCTTACATGTAGATGACTCAACCATTTGGTTGTTCCTTTTGAAAATGGACACCTTCATTCATGTGAAGATTTTGTTGTTCACAGTATCAGAGTTCAAAATTTGAATATTAGCATACATGTATCTACAATTTGGCGAGGGTAGACTATGCCATGAATTATGCTTGAAAAATATTTCTATCTAGTATTATTTGGGATTTCAGGATTTCAGTATCGTAATACAAAATTGAATGTTTTTGCATTTCCTACAGTACATGAAAACCAGAGCATAGCAGATTCTGGAATCAAGAAAGGCAAGACCATTGTCATAGAAACAGGACTTCCTCCAACATCCAATGAGCTCACCCTAAATTTCAGTCTCATGTCTAGCAACAAATCCTGGGATATGATGGTGGAAAAATCTACTTCCATGACAGAGGTGAGTTGTTAGTCATTATTATCTTCCTCCTCATTGTCACCTTCATCATCTTCATCAATATTACCACCATCATCATCTTTATTAGCATTTTCATCATCACCACCATCATTATCATCATCATGTCATCATTATTGTCATCATCATAATCACCATTATCATCATCATATCATTACTATCATATCACCACCACCACTGTAATCATCTTCATCATCATCATCATCACCATCACTGTCATCTTCATCATCATCTTCATCATCACCATCATCATTATCATCATCATCGTCATCATCTTCATCATCATCATTTTTTAGCACACTCCCTCTTATGAATGGTTTTGCGCCATTATTTTATGAAACTGGATTACGCCCTTTTAAGGATGATTCTTGTTTACGGTCATTAATGATACAAAATGCTATATTTCTCAATATCTTTTCCATGGTACAGTGTCTGACAAAAATGTTGAGCATAGCAGGAATGGAGGGCTCCCCCTATCATCTGAGGAAGACCAACTGGTGTGGTGAAGCAGCTGATATCATCACTGATATGGTAAGGATAGCGTTTTCCATTGTCACATCCATCACAAAGTAAACGATTGTTTTATTCAATTTGTGGTTTTACCACTTGGTCTACACCCATTTTGTCATCTTTCATTTTAATATCATCCCACACGGTCTAAATATCCATCAGAGCTAAAGCTGGGCCCCGTCTTACAAAATCATAACTCTATGGAAGTCCATCATTGTCATAATTATTTCTATAGGAGATTGGCACAATGTCCTTTCTAAATAAAGAGAAGCACAGTGAATTTGAAAGAAGACAATGAATTCACAATCATATGTAGAAAACATTTTGAACAGTAAATGTTGGCGTAGCTGCGGTTGATCGGATCAATCGTAATTCTTTGTAGCAGCATCATCGTCCGTTCGAAGGGCATAGAGACATTGTATCATGATAGAATATGCAATATAACAGGGCTGTTTTGTTATTATTACTTCTAAATATGCTAAATGCATGTATGAGTTATAGTGTTCAATGTTTCATATGCTTCAAAATTAGATGTCTTAATACATTGTCATTCATATACTCTAAGTATACTGCATAGCATTGTGTATGTATTGCCATTGTGGGGCAATTTTATTTTTAAAAACATTGAACAATATATGAATGAATCTGAATATATTAACTGAATAGTTGTATAACATTAACAAAGTATTTTCTTTGTCAAAATAAACTCAAAATAAGAAGGAAGTATTTCAATGACTGGATCATAAGCCCATGAATTTCTTCTTCCTTATTATTTTTACAGGAGAAAAGTCTAACGGAGCTTCACATCCAAGATGGAGAGCTTCTGATGCTGGAGGAGGGGCGTGTACCTCCCAAGGGGTATCTCCTGCTCCCCGTTTGGCTCTATCCCTCACCAGTGAGGACCGGTGGAGCCGACGAAGGAGGGGGAGAGGGAGGGGCGTCGTCCTGGATCCCTCATGTTCAATTTTCAAGTGAGTCACCTTTTCACTACTTTAAAAGATACACAAAAATTGTGGAAAAAATGGAAATAACCGTCCTAGGCTGTCAATATTTTTAGACGATATTTAGCTAGAATATTGTGAAAGGGTGATTTATTTGCATGTTATTTGGGTAGAGTGTCATGAACAAATGATCTGCTATGAAGGATTACCTTTAAATTGTTCTAGGAACAAATGAAATAAATAAATCCATGAATAAACATAAATTATTTGTCATTACCACTTATCATTGTGAAATATATTCATAGAAAGACAGCAAATGAAGTTACAATTTGGTCAGGTGCATGTATTATTTCAATTTTACTACAAATAGTTTTTGAACTTGGTTGACATATTCATGGTGGTAGTGAGTGATTGTATTAGAGACCGGCCTTGTATTGCCAAACGCGCGCATGATAAGCATCAGAAAATGAATACGCTCAAACCTTTGCAACATCCTTTCAAAGGGAACTTGAATAGAAAAATGATGAAAAATGATAAAAAACAAAAAGACAATTTTTAAGTCTTTATATCCTCAAAACAATAAAATATGGTCAAAATAGCTCATTAGTGACTTTGTTGTTTACCCAACTTTTCCCATAAAAACACAAGTTCGGTATAAATACGATACCTTTTTCAAGTGACCAAAATATTTCACTTGCGAAGAGAGGTCCGATTGGAAGCTGATGTCGTAAAAATGAAAAACAAATTCGGCAAAATTTCTGCATATTTATATTTTGTAGGTATTTGTGTATTCATGGTGACAGTTTGGTGAATTTTATTAGAATAATGTGTTTGATATGATCAAATTCATGAAAAGTGTTTGGTAATACGATCTACTACCATACCATGTTGAATATTGGTATTATGATTCACATAGATAAATACCAGCTACATGTAGTTTCATCATGCATACAATATACATTGATTGCGTTCACATTGACAATTCTTTGCAGACATCCTGAATAGCTTAACCAGTGTCAACAGTCCCAACCACGACATCCAACAGTCATTAGAGCCTCCGCCCAATCAGAACGAGCTCCTCGGAGAGATTGAGATATCCCACAATGCGACAGTCGGTGACCTCAAGAATCAGGTCATGACCCTGCCCGCCATGAGCCAGGTTGTCGTGCCGACGGTAGAGTTTCTGCGTCTTCGGCTGCTGGAAGATGGGAGGCTGGGAAGAGTGTTGAGAGATCACAACCAAAGTCTCAAGTAATATATTATTCATTTAATTCTAAGCAGTTTTAGTTATTGTATGATTTAACCTCTGTAACACAGAATCTTGCTCGTTTGACAAGTGGTATCCTCTTATTTCTCTTTTTGTTTGCAAACATGCTTCAGATTTTTTTAAAGCACAATTCTTTATTCAGTGTTATGATGATGTACATGTAGCAATTATACATCACTTGATATTTTTGTTTTCACACAAGCTAAATTTTTCTCAGGTTTTCGTATTAGCAACCATGAAATAACATTTCAATTCATTATATTTCAATCGATAAAAATAACATTTATACAGGTAAATAAGAAATACATAATGGCAAGAAAGAACAAGGCAAAGCAGGCTTCGAGTGTGAACTGACATTAAAGATCTATTGGATCTTAGAAGTTCCAGCCCAGAGTCGACTTGCTTTTAATTCGTTGAGAGCATTCATCAACATTATTTGCCAGATATGGTGTCAAATCTGACAGCTTAACATGATTTTTCAGTTGAGAAGTAAAGGTGCGTGATTGTTCCTATGGTAACCATCCCAACAAATAAAACAGTCTTTGTCCGATAAGATATCTGACAAATCATTTCATGAAAGGCTCCCCATGACCCAATTCTAAGATTTAACACCTTACTTGGTACCGCGAAGTTGATAGTACAATGTACTATACGCTTTTGTAAAATGTAAAAGGTAATTTGTAATTCATTGGTCTTTCTCTATTATCTGTTCATGTTTAGGTATGCCAAGGTCAATACCTCATCACACATAGCTGTTCAGATCCTTCAAGAAGAAGAAAATCTCAGGTAGGTCTTCAAAGGCTGATGAAAAAAATATGAGCAATTCCGTAAAATAACTCAGCCTTTTGACTTCCATCCCCCATCTTGCTTAATTTGTACTTCACTTCACGAACTAGTCAAGCAATGGTAATTTGATAGTATTAAACACATTTTCATATGAACTAGAGAGTATAGATAAATGATTTTAGGAATGTCCCACAAATAGGTGTTTACATTTACATACTTGATGGAATTTGCAATATAATAATTATAATTTTTGTGCCTTATCAGAAGTGCCTATGGGATGTTCTGCGATTATGCATTACAAATACCTTGGGCTTGCAGATCAGATAAGATTAATTGTTTAGGTACCATTTTAAAAAAAATCTGAGCAGGTAAAGATCATTTGTACTGAGTTTGGAACCCACTGATATGAAACTCTTGGGGGTGTTGCAAGAAAATATTTGTGATCAATTGCAAGTATTCTGTTGCAATTTTACAAGTAATAGATCAACGTAGTTATAGCAAATCAGATTAGACTTCTTGTTTCAAGGAGCAGATTAGCAATCAATCACTAATTTGCAATTAACTGCAAGACATATGATTGATTTAGGAACCAAAAATAGACTTGCGATTGATTGCAAGTTTCTTGCAACACCCCATAAGAGTATTGCCTGTCATAGCAACAATCAATTCATGACAGCTGGATTCCAAATGTAATAATAAAAAAAGCAGTATCTGTCTCTTCTTTATGGGTATTGCAGAAAGGTTGCGATCAATTGCAAGTCTATTCTTGGTCCCTAAATCAATCATATGTCTTGCAATTGATTGCAGATTTGTGATTGATTGCTAATCAGGTGGGTGTTTCATAAAGCTGTTCGTAAGTTAAGAGCGACTTTAAGAACGACTGGTGATCCTTTCTTGTGGAAAATGGTATATTCGTTGGCGATGGTTAAGCGCGTAAGAGAGGTTCACCAGTCGTTCTTAAAGTCGCTCTTAACTTACGAACAGCTTTATGAAACGGCCCCCTGCTCCTTGAAACAAGGAGTGTAATCTGATATTCTACAGCTAAAATTGATCTATCACTTGTAAACTTACAACAGAATATTTGCAATTGATTGCAAATATTTTCTTGCAACACCCCCTGAGACCCAACACTGATAGACAATGAGGAAAAGTGAGGAAAAAAAATAGCTATTGTTATCATCTCGCTGCTTTACTACATTTCTAGACAATCGGAGTTTGTCCTGGCTTTCCAAAAGAGAGTACCTGATACCAGGCTCTACGGACCTGCTGAGGAACTCGTCTGGGAGGCTGGGAAGTCTGCTGCCCCCATGAGTCTCCGGCAAGCCATTGCCGATCGCTTGTTGATTCCAGTGGAGAGAGTGGCTCTTGCCAAACACCTGATGAAGAAAGGGGACTGGATTGTAATCCCTGAAGATAAGAAGGTGATTTATTCTTAGGATATTAATGAAGTAAAATATAATTCCACACTTGACTGAGGGTTTAGTTTTCAGTATTTGTATTATCCTGCCAAGTCCACTCCCCTTAGCCATGGTTTTCTATTTTGGATTGCTATATATAGATAATGTGACCATAAATTTGTATCCTTGAAATACTATAATGGACTAGTAATAACAATCTATTCATATGATATTGTACACTTCCTCTCATGTCAATAATTATTTGAATGATGGCTAAAATGTGTATTTTCATTTTTGGTGTACCCAGATCAAAATTTCCATATATTTCTGAAAATGTTGATATCCTTGCTATCGCTTTTTAACGGGAGTGGGGTGCTCTTATTTTTAAAGGCTGTCTGACACAGTGCGATTGTAACTTGTACTTTAAATTTATCCCTATTAATTGATACAGAAAAAATGTGCATTTATTCACTTCTGGGATTTGCTTACCCCAATGAACTTTTCTTTGTAGGTATCAGATACTGGGAAAGGAAGAGGAGGAGGTGGAGGAAAGAAAAAGGGCAAAGGTCAGACTCATAAACCAATCAATTTGAAGCAAGTGCCATACAATCTACACGATGGAGATTTGTTCGGTGTTGTGGTAAGTCCAGTTGGACAATCCCATCTGGGACCTGTTGCATAAAACTTTTTACCTGAGAAAACTCTGGTAAAAACTGAAACTAAGGTTAGTCTGATTTCTGCCATTGACTTTAACACTACGGTCAAAACAACCCGAGTTTTCTCTGGTAAAAAGTTTTATGCAAAGGGCCCCTTCTCTTTTACAGTTTACAAAAATAGTCATGAAAATTATGGTACAAGATTTTGCATGAGGTGGAAGAAAGATGCTCTATTCAACAAGGCATGGTCGAGCGTCTTTCTTTCACAGAATGTAAAATTTTACTCCATCGCACGAACGGGAGTATTCACTATTTGTGTTGCAACAATGCCTCCCAATGTAGCATAACTATGAATACCTCGCAGAATAAGGAATGTTTTCCTTTGATGATCCATGAAAATAAGGAATGATCATATTCAAGGAAAAAAAAACAAAAAAAGCATGCGGGGACCGTGGTGATCCAAGTATACATCTGCATTAAAGTGATTGGTTAACATTGGTTTAACTTTTAAAAAATCTGAGCTAGAAGGTCACACTTGTCACCTGTGTCTGTGAAATGTTACAAAAATGAAGCCCTGAAAAAATTGTGTTCAAAAATAATTTTTAATTGCTTCAAAAACTGAAATATAAATTGACCGGAAACACCATCTTAATTTCATCCCATACACTTATGTGTACTATTTAGGCGTCTATAAGACACCTATTTACAAAATCGGGGTTTGCCTTGTAGTTTTAGCTTTTCATTCTCAATAATGGTTGTTTTCAGGGTTTATTAGTTCTCATACATGCACTTGTACATATGTTTCATCTTGGTTTGAGAATTTTTTAAATCGGCTGCTCACAAAGTTAGACAATAACTTTAAACAGCCCTGTGCCATTAACAAATACACGTATGCATGTCCAGCCATGCAATGTTACATTTTGGTTGGTACATGTACTGTATAATGTATTATAGAAAATGGTAAATTGATAATAGTTTACATGGCTTAAATATATTTACATACTTTAGATCCATTAAAATGAGCATACAATAACATGATACAAAGAAGTGCGATGGTACGAATATTGCATGTTATGCTTGAATACCAGCTGAATTATTTGATTTGATCACTGCAACAAAGGCGGGTATGAAACTGCTTTAGCGCCAATACATGTATACACTCAGGCACTGACTGTTTACTCTCCAAAATCCACATTGAAAATCCTAATTTCGGTCTTAAAATTGTGGGATCAGCACCGTATTTCCAGAGCACCAAGTGGCTCAGTTCAGATTTAAGAAGTGGAGTCGCCAAAGATTACTCTAAAATGAAAAAAAAAAACTGATTTTCTAAAGAGTTCACAATCGTATTCTCTTGCAAATTTAGGATGGTATCTTCAAAATAAATCCAATATAAAAGGAAATTTTTTTTACTATCAAAGTTACGGCGAGACCTGGTGCTGATGCCACGCAGCATTTTGGAAAAAATGTACCTGGAAGATCGAGTTTGAAACTTGATCCGCATTTTTCTGAAATGTTCGAATTACCAGCTGAATTATTTAATTTTGAATCCTGAACATTGATTAATCACCTTAATGCTCTTTTCTTATTCCTATCCTCCTCTTGATGCACCAACCTAGGATTTGAAAGATGACCCTTTCAGGAAGGATGACTTCACCACCATCGAAGATGATAGAGTGAAGGAGAAAAAGCAAGAGGAAGAGGAAGAGAAGAAGAGGAACCGACGCGATAGAAGAAATGCTGTCTCCCTGGGCGGGGGAGAATACAAAGAGAGACCAAAGAAACAAGAAGTTGGACTGACGATTAAAGTAGATAACTTCAGGTGACAGGAGCCTTGATCACATGCAGAACTTGGTACGATTTAAGTCGGGATTAAA
Source organism: Lytechinus variegatus (assembly GCF_018143015.1). Taxonomy (NCBI): domain Eukaryota; kingdom Metazoa; phylum Echinodermata; class Echinoidea; order Temnopleuroida; family Toxopneustidae; genus Lytechinus; species Lytechinus variegatus. The sequence goes on along the minus strand of NC_054752.1, from coordinate 21,365,584 downwards.
AGAACTTTTTGGACCCGCGTTTGTACTAGACGGTATTGGTGCAATTTGAACTATGAGTAGAGAGATCAAAGTAAAAAGAAATTGGACTGACAATTTTAGTTGATAATTTCAGGTGACAGGAGCCTTGATCACATGCAGAACTTGGTACGATTTAAGTCGGGATTAAAAGAACTTTTTGGACCCGCGTTTGTACTAGACGGTATTGGTGCAATTTGAACTATGAGTAGAGAGATCAAAGTAAAAAGAAATTGGACTGACAATTTTAGTTGATAATTTCAGGTTTTAGGAGTCTTGTTCATATGCAACTCAAAACTGAAAACAAACCTTATAGGCCTATATTTGTACAAGATGATATTACTAGTAGTGCAATTGAATTGTGTAGAGATCAAAGAAAGGAGAAATTGGATTAATAAAGATGGTAACTTCAGGAGACAGAAAAACTCATCCTCACAGAGCGATTGGTACAATTTGAATAGAGGCTGAAAAGAAAAATCCTTTTTTGGCCATGTTTGTACTTGATATCAGTTCAACTTGAAGTGTGAGAGGAGAGAGCATAGGAACACGAAATTGGACTGAAAATTTAAAGTTGATATTTAACTCAAGGTGATGCGAGTCACATTGATACAAAGCAATGGGTGTGATTTGCATTGGGATTAAAAGAAAGATTTAAATTGAGACTTGTAACTCTTTTGGCCCGCATTTGTACTAGACAGTGTTAGTGCATTGGAAATGTGATTGTACATTGTTTCCTTTTCACTATCTTTTCTATCAATTTGTAAAAAAAAAGAAAAGCAGTCACATGCAGACTTCTATAGTTCACCTGATGTTCAAGTAGCCCCTGAGCAAAGGGCTGATCGAGGAAATGTTTACCATACATGTTTGCTTGTGCATGTGATAAAATATTGAAGTACTCCAATGGTTACCTACCTGTATGACTGCCTTCCTTTGGTGTTCAGCATGTCATTGCAACCTTACCTTGATGGCTCTCTGTTGAAGAAGGAATGAAGAGCACATACTAGTAGCTTACAATGCCAGTTCCATGCCATTTGCTCCGGTGAAAATTGCTCTGTTGTAAATTCCACACATTAATGGAATCACCAACTTCAACCCTGGATTTAACCCTGTACCCTATCTTAAGCCTAACCATAAACCCAAGAGAAAACCATATTGCAACCCTAACCCTAACCCTCTGGCCCTTATTCTGAAGTCGGGTTTAACTTAGACCATGGTCTAACTCTGTGCTAAAGTTATGTTGAGCCAAAAATTCAAAGATTCTGTTTATATGTTATATTTATGTTAACTATTATCTTTCATTTTGCTCTCATAATGAAGAAAATGACCTCCGTTATCATTCACAGACAATTATAAATAATTTGAGTGACAAATGAGTTAATAAATTGGATATGTACTGATAATGATTTGTGCCCCAATTGGCTCTCCATACTTAAACCACAACTTTAAACCAGGGTTCAATTAAAACCCGAGTTCAGAATACGGGCCCATATCTTAGACAAAGTAAAGCCCGGAGCAAATGTTGTGTCACCACGATGCCATCCTATTCTTGATTATGCAAACTAATTTTATTATTCATGGAGGGAGATAATGTTATATTTTGGCACAGTACATTGTACTTCCATTTTGTTATTATGTCTAGTTCTAATCTTGTGTACATCATACTGTAAAATGAATGCACATCACAAAATGTTTGCGTTTCTGTAGGTTCATTCTGTGCACTTTTGTTGTTGCTTATGATACATGTACAGTATTATTAGAAGATGCTAAAAACAGTAACTGTCATCTCAAATTTGATTATGAAAGCGTGTTTACATTCTGCTGCTGTGAACGACAGTAAACCGTGATATAGTCAAGTGGAATTTACTGTCTTGTTAACTATTCTTTGATGCCATTTGAATTATCTTATTTATAAGTCTTTGAAGTTGTGCAATGGGTTAAATGCTATCTTGGCGTTGAGATAATATAGTCTAAACATCTTAAATGCTCCAAGCAAGATGAAAACCCCATAAGAGTGCCTTGGATGATTTCTCTCATGGGAATATACTCTTTAGCTCTTTCTTGTTAGTTGTAAGTTGTATTGCAGAAATGTACTGTACCCACTTCGGTCAAATTTTAACACACTAGTTTTATTATCCATTGTAATATATACAGGAATGTTTGTGTGTCCTCAAACTCCTTTTATAGAGCATTTTACTTGGCAACATTAAGTGATTTGGGGAATGTTTTCTGAAAAAAATTAGTCAGTGATTTTCACTTACTAATTTGCTCTGAGTCAATCAGGTGCAAGGTTTTCTGTAGCTTATAACAATAGACTATTTGTTTGATGAAGTGTTCCTTGGGTATCATGCCTGATTAAATCAAAAGCTGCACCCAATTCCTGTAAATCTCCCCAAAGCAACCTGCTAATTCAATGGCAGTGATTTTTCACGTTTGATAATAATTATATAATGCAACAATTATACAGCGCATGTTTCTAAGCACTGCATACTACTACTCGCTTTTAGCATATCTACCCCGATCAGGGGCTCGTTTCATAAAACTTGTTTCAAAACAAATTTGTAGTAACAGTTAAAAGCTACTGTAATCTTTTGATCTTATTGGCTGATAGCAAGTTTGTCATTGAAACTCCTCATTTGTTCTTATAACAAGTCTTCATGAAACGGAACCCAGATGCTCAAGGATTCAAGGAAATTTCTTCCTACCTTCCTTCCTTTCTCTTTAAGCAGTTGACTCCTGAATGATTTAATTCCCATATGCTTAGTACAGTGATCACATGGTTCCAGTAGGCAAGGGGTTAAGAAAGCTTTATTACTGTTACATACTATTGTTATTTACAATTATTTTTTTCAGTAATTATTTTATATGGCAAGGTTAAATGATATGTTTCTAGTCTATAACAGATTAAAATCCATATTTTTTTGTTAAATGTCCTGATTGACATTTAGATATTGTCATAGTTGTGCACTTGTAACATTGTACCAATATGCATTTACTGATGAAATTGTGTTTGCGAAATGAAGTGCCTCATATGAACTGTTATTAAAGCAAAGTGCATTTTGTTGCTTGTGATATTAGCATCTCTCTCTCTCTCTGCATTAAGGTTGATACATTTTATTTTATTGATATTTTTTATTGACAAATTGTTTATTTTGATGGATACAGAGCATTTATGATTATGAAGGGATTAAAGCCTTTGTACTGAGGTGAAAGTTTTTGTTTGTTCTTATACTGTCATTGTGTCTTATGCTTAACCCTATCTAGGCCGGGGGGGGCCTCGGAGGCCCCCCTCAACGAATCGCGCGATATTTTTGCCGTGCGAAATTTTTTGACCGCGCCGCTCGCTGACTTTTTACTTTCAAGTCTTGCGCAACTTTTGAGACCAATTTTGCGTCACCCGGGTACGTGGTTCCGAAATTACGCAACATTCTGTAAGTGCATGTCAGACCGAAAATGGCTCAAAAACGTGATTTCGTGTACAAAGTCATAGCAAATTGTGTTTTCAACCAAAATTCATAAATGTATGATTATTTTTAGTTTTGCTAGTCAAAATGTATACATTTTATGATTTTTATGATCACAGAAGAGTCCCCAACAAATTTCATTAAAAAAACAATGAAAAACAAAAGGTCAAAAAACAAAGAAATACATAAGAAATTGCAAAAAACAATATAATACATAAGAAAATGATTTGATATCACAATTTTTTTCATGTACACTTGCTAAGGACACCACAAAGAGTTTCTATACCAAAAATTAGTACATTTGGAGCTTTATTTAGGGAGTTAGAGGAAAAAGTATGATTTCGCATACTAATTACGCATAAATTAGCATAATCACTTTAAAGCGATTTGCATGAAATAAATTACTATACAATCTTGTAGATTATGTCCCAGGCAACCCGCATTCCAATTTTCGGCGCGGTCGACGGCCGAGATCTTATGCCGGGGGGGGGGTGGGGCCTGGGAGGCCCCCCCCCCCCCGGCATAGGAACTTCCAAAATACCCCGGCCTAGATAGGGATGGATACAGAGCATTTATGATTATGAAGGGATTAAAGCCTTTGTACTGAGGTGAGAGTTTTTGTTTGTTCTTATACTGTTTCTGTTTGTGGTAACTCCCGTAGGAACTCGGCAGGACAGCATTTTGCTGGTAAACGCCAAGCTGGTATATAACCAATTACCTATGAAACATTTTACGTCTAGGTTAATCAGTCATAGTGGCTGACGTTATAGACGACAGATATCAAAGTGGAGACAATGGCAGAGTTGGGATTCGAACTCACAACCTTGCGATTATGAGTCCAATGCTCTAACCACTGGACCACACGACCCGTAGATATACTGTCATTGTGTCTTATGCTTAAGGAACGATAAACACTATTTTTACTTGTGAAATAATTTGAGTTCAAGAACGACGATTATAATGAATGATGGTGATATGATGACAATAATGATGATTGATGATGATGGTGATGATGATGATGATATTTATGATGGTGATGATGAAGATGATGTTCGTGATGATGATGTTAAATGAGGATGATGATGGTGATGGTAATGAAGATGATGATGATGATGTTTATGATGGTGATGATGAAGATGATGGTGATTTGGATGATGATAGCTAGGGTGATAATGATGTTGATAAAGATATGAAGATGATGATGATGGAGACGATGATGATGTTGGTGATGATGATGTTGATGACGATATATTGATGATGTTGCTGAAGATGATGATGTTGGTGGTGAATGATGATGCTGGCGATGATAGGAAGGAGGAGGAAAAGTTCCTGTTTATGATTACAAAGTCAATAGTCTATATTTGTTGTAAGCTATCATATAATTATTTTATACCTCCCATGTTGAATTATCCAGTCATCTTATTGTTTGAAGTTCGGGGTCATGATTATTTTTTATTCTGATGCTAATATCATTTGATTCAAAAATTAAGATCGTATCCCATGATTTCATTCATTAATATCATTTCTTTTGTTTCAATCGATGAGCATCATGAATGAAACTATTTTGTATTCATCTGCTAATTTGTATCTGGTAGTAACCTGTTATTTTTCAAAAGATTTATTGTCCCTTTCATTTTCTAAGTGGGAAAATATCATATCATGAACATTTTTTATGAAAAAAATCCCGAATCGTTTTCCTTTATGATTTGTGTATACTCTAACATTATTGCGCAATCGGCGGGAAAGTTTTGCCGAACAAATCGACTATCTTCATTATCGAGATTACCAGATTGTGTTGGGTAAGTTGTATTTTGTTTAATTTTTCGAGCTGAATATCATTTCAAGATTCTTACCGATGCTTTTTTTTGATAATTTGAACCGATAACAACTATTGATTTTCTTTGAAATGAATAAAGTTAGACAGAAACACTTGGAGACTTCTCGCGCCATCGCCTACGAGTACGACACCATCCCCACAAGTTCATTTTTGTGTTGTTAATTCAGTAGATTAGATTTCGAGGAGGAGTCTTGTCTCTAAAACGAGTCTTGATCTCCAAAACAGTGAAGGGATCACCTAAGAGAGAGAGAGTCTCTTGACAATGAATGACATTGCATAATCGCGACTCGCAGTTGCATCTTGCCTCGGCTGCCCGTAGCCAGCAGGCTGCTGGAGAGAACTAAAAATCATTCTTTTAATAGGCCTATATCGTTCGTACTTCGTAGGCTAACTCTCCACGGAGCCAGGGATTGCGTCCCATATCATATTTCATGTGCATGTACCGACTACCGATACCGGCGGTACTGGTCATGCTGGTAGATCTAGGGCCTAGGCCTACCACAAAAAACTGAAAGGTTCGCCCCGAAATTTCTCCTGTCTTTCTATTTCTAAAAGATCTAGCCGTTTAAGTAAATGGGATAAAAATTGATTTTCAATTCCACCATTTCTATGATATTGATTTCATTTTAAACAAGAATTTAATGTAAAAATGAGAAAATATTATGAAAAGGCAGGGGAAATTTGCGCGATGTTTACGCCGCTATCTTGTTTCTTATCCATTGTTCTTCGCTAACATTACAGACGCATATCAAGGATATCGCGTCTGTAACATTTACCACATTCTCTTGGGAAGCCGGGAATTAATCTAGTATTTCCACCCTTCTACTCTTTAATGCATGTAAAGGATTCAGAAAATATTCCATAAAAAGGGATGAAATTAAACGGTTTCTCAGACCTATCACATGACATTTGACCCTCTTTGTCTTAACAATGACGTAGGGATGATGAACTAGGTTATGAGGCGCTGTTTGTAACAGTTCTTGTACACACAAATTATTATTTTAAAAAATTATTATTATTTGCATACAATTCACAGGTTGAATCTAAGTATCTATGTACTATTATTAAGATAATTTATACATAATTACATTATTTAACTCTCCATGCGTTACGTTCGCATTATTGCACATCCGTAGGCGTGTTTCGTTCACATTTTTGCACAACCACACATTTCCCATAGACGTCCCCTGTCCCATTGTTTTTCGAACAAGTGCATGCCCCGGAGCGTGACTAGCTACAATGTATAGCCTGGCGTTTGTGTATACGGTACATGTGTACGGTAGGCACTTAATATTTAAGTTTGAAAGGACACTCGTAAAATGACGTCACTCTCGCCGATGAATATTCATTAGATTGTGGTCGTGTGTGTTCCATACAAACATGCACACAGAAGTGCATGCATGCAGAGAGTTATATGAGAGGAACATTGGCTCCAGAGAGAAGTTGTCAATAACGTGTGTGTACTATTCCATGTTGTCCGCATGGGAGAGAGTGCATGGCAATTCGGTTAAACGAAGTTTCCGATATAAAGAGATAATTACTCTATGTACAGTAGACGTATACTATAATAGAGGCAAATGTCAGATCAGGGGAGGCTGGAGTACAATCAGGTTTTCTTTTTTTAAGGGAAGAATAGTGTATAATTATAGCCAATTGATCTAGGTGAGGGAAGTGAACAATAATGTTTTTTAAAAAAGAATGGAATATACCTGAATATTATGGTGAAGCCAATTTGAAAGGAGGTGAGGCAAGTTTCAATGGAGGTTTTTATAATTAACTGTACTCTAAATTATGGTGAAGCCAATTTAAATGGAGGTGAGGCAGGTTTCAATGGAGTTTTTTTTATAAAGAATAAACTGTACCACACATCGTGAAGCCAGTTTAAAAGGTGAGGCAAGTTTCAATGGAGGTTTTTTTTAAAGAATAAACTACTACAAATGATGGTGATAAAAAGCCAGTTTAAATGGAGGTGAGGCAGGTTTCAATGGAGGTTTTTTAAAAAGAATAAACTGTACCACACATTATGGTGAAGCCAGTTTAAAAGGAGGTGAGGCAAGTTTCAATGGAGCTTTTTTTTAAGAATAAACTACTACAAATGATGGTGAAGCCAGTTTAAATGGAGGTGAGGCAAGTTTCAATGGAAGTTTTTTAAAAAGAATAAACTGTACCACACATTATGGTGAAGCCAGTTTAAAAGGTGGTGAGGCAAGTTTCAATGGAGGTTTTTAAAAAAGAATAACACACATTATGGTGAAGCCATTTTAAAAGGAGGTGAGGCAAGTTTCAATGGAGGTTTTTTAAAAAGAATAAACTGTACCACACATTATGGTGAAGCCAGTTTAAAAGGTGGTGAGGCAAGTTTCAATGGAGGTTTTTAAAAAAGAATAACACACATTATGGTGAAGCCATTTTAAAAGGAGGTGAGGCAAGTTTCAATGGAGGTTTTTTAAAAAGAATAAACTGTACCACACATATTATGTTGAAGCCAATTTTAAAGGAGGTGAGGCAACTTTCAATGGAGGTTTTTTTTTAAAGAATAAACTGTACTACAAATTATGATGAAGCCTGTTTAAATGGAGGTGAGGAAGGTTCCATGGAGGTTTTTGAAAAAGAATAAACTGTACCACACATTATGGTGAAGCCAGTTTAAAAGGAGGTGAGGCAAGTTTCAATGGAGGTTTTTTTTTTAAGAATAAACTACTACAAATGATGGTGAAGCCAGTTTAAATGGAGGTGAGGCAAGTTTCAATGGAAGTTTTTTAAAAAGAATAAACTGTACCACACATTATGGTGAAGCCAGTTTAAAAGGTGGTGAGGCAAGTTTCAATGGAGGTTTTTAAAAAAGAATAACACACATTATGGTGAAGCCATTTTAAAAGGAGGTGAGGCAAGTTTCAATGGAGGTTTTTTAAAAAGAATAAACTGTACCACACATATTATGTTGAAGCCAATTTTAAAGGAGGTGAGGCAACTTTCAATGGAGGTTTTTATAACTGTACTACAAATGATGGTGAAGCCAAAGGAGGTGAGGCAAGTTTCAATGGAGGTTTTTAAAAAGAATAAAAATTGTAACACACATTATGGTGAAGCCAGTTTAAAAGGAGATGAGGCAAGTTTCAATTGAGGTTTTTTTTAAAAAAAGAATGAACTACAAATGATGGTGAAGCCAGTTTAAATGGAGGTGAGGCAAGTTTCAATGGAGGTTTTTTAAAAAGAATAAACTGTACCACACATTATGGTGAAGCCAATTTTAAAGGAGGTGAGGCAACTTTCAATGGAGGTTTTTAAAAAGAATAAACTGTACTACAAATGATGGTGAAGCCAAAGGAGGTGAGGCAAGTTTCAATGGAGGTTTTTTAAAAAGAATAACACACATTATGGTGAAGCGATTTTAAAAGGAGGTGAGGCAAGTTTCAATGGAGGTTTTTTAAAAAGAATAAACTGTACCACACATATTATGTTGAAGCCAATTTTAAAGGAGGTGAGGCAACTTTCAATTGAGGTTTTTATAACTGTACTACAAATGATGGTGAAGCCAAAGGAGGTGAGGCAAGTTTCAATGGAGGTTTTTAAAAAGAATAAAAATTGTAACACACATTATGGTGAAGCCAGTTTAAAAGGAGATGAGGCAAGTTTCAATTGAGGTTTTTTTTAAAAAAAGAATGAACTACAAATGATGGTGAAGCCAGTTTAAATGGAGGTGAGGCAAGTTTCAATGGAGGTTTTTAAAAAGAATAAACTGTACCACACATTATGGTGAAGCCAATTTTAAAGGAGGTGAGGCAAGTTTCAATGGAGGTTTTTAAAAAGAATAAACTGTACCACAAATGATGGTGAAGCCAAAGGAGGTGAGGCAAGTTTCAATGGAGGTTTTTTAAAAAGAATAAACTGTACTGCAAATTATGGTGAAGCCAAGAGGTGCTGAGGCAAGTTTCAATGGATTTAAAAAAAAGAAAATTAGTGTCATACATATTATGGTGAAGCCAAGTTGAGAGGTGTGGCAAGTGTACAATGTTTGAAAAAATGAATTAATTATGGTGAAGCCAAGTTCAAAGGAGGAGTGGGAATTAAGTGCACAATGATGTTTAAACAAAGTTTGAATGTAGTATAGTGAAGCCAACTTGAAAGGTGGTTAGCAAGTGTACAATGACTTTTTTTTAGAATGAATAGTATGGTGAAGCCAACTTGAAATAGGAAGTGAGGCAAGTGTAAAATGAGTTTTTGTGAAAGAATAGTGTAGAAATACATGTAGGTAATATGAATAACAGTATACAAATATATGGAGAGGCCAGGGGAAGATGGGGTGAGACAATTACCACAAAATATTCTTTTCATATTATTGAATCAGAATGGTGTAAAATAAGTGGAATAATGCAAAAAATGAAGAGACAAACTAACCTTATTTTAGCCACTACTTGATGAAGTCATGTTGCCTTGTCAAAAGGCTAGATCTAATAAAGCATTATCTCCTTTGATGGTGCGTCACCATTCACATTATGCAACTACAGGTGAAGATCAAATCTGTGATTGTTTCTCTTTCATGTTATTAACAATTTATTTTATATGATAGCAAGATTGGTATTTTTACAAGCATTCTTTCTGATGAAATTAATTTATACCCTGGAACACTGTTTGTGACTTTTTCTAGTAGATGTATTCAATGCCTATGCAATATGTGTAAAACATGTATTTTTTAAAGGCAGTTGGCAGCTTAATGTTATAGTTGTGAAACAGTACTAAATTACTCCATAACAGTATCTCTTGTAAAAATATTTGATTTGTATTAGGCCCCCTCTGTGATTGTGTAGTTATACCTTGTTTTAATAAGTTCATTACAAGTTGAACATTAAACTACATCACACCAATGACAAAAGGGGTAGAAGCACAGGTTTGCAACCTTTACTTTAAAGTTCAGCTCTTTCAAGAAAAATTGAATCTTCACCATACAAAATGTAAATATGGATTGTTTAACAACTATAAACAAGATTATGTTCTGCCTTCCTGAAATTTGCAGGAGGCTTATTCTGGCTTGTCTAGCCAATTTTATCTCCCGACAACTTAACCCTAACTAGGCCGGGCTTTTTTGGCTGTTCAGTGGCCGGGGGGAGTTGATTCCACTCCCCCCCCCCCCCGAGACCTTGGTTGCCGATGGCGCGAGTGCCACAATAATTTGCATGCTGGTATTGTGCGATGTAATCAACAAGGCTGTAGGATAAAATTTTCCAAAATAAGGAGATTTTATTTTATATAAATTAATTATGCTAATTTATGCATAAATTATACTTTTTGTTCTAATTCACTAAATAATAAAGCTCCTTGAATGCTAAGTTTTGGTAAAATTATTCTTTGTAGCATTCTTAACAATCTCGATTGGAAAAAAATTGTTTTGGAAATCAATTTCTATTGTATTTTATTGTTTTATGAATTTCTTATGTATTTCTTTGATTTTCAACCTTTTGTTTTGCTTTGTTTTTCCACCAGATTTATTGCACAACCTTTTTGAAGCATAATTATGCTAAAATCAATTTATTTCAGCTGTTTAAAGTAAAAATAATCATATCTTTATGACTAAGATGAGAAAACTCAATTTGCATTGAATTTGTATACAAAATCATGTTTTGGCACAATTTTTGGTCAGACATGCACTTATAAAATGTTGCGTAATTGGGCGTCGTAAATTTGGTCTCAAGATGCGCGAGACTCTGCAATGGCGTGGTCGAAAAAAATCGCGCGGTGGAATTATCGCAGAAAATGTTGAGGGGGGAGTTGATTCAACCCTCCCCCAGCCTGTTTAGGGTTAAGAATAGTTGCTCTAATCAACTTGAGACTTAGTCTAAGTGTGTATAATTGAGTAGAGATGATCTGATCAGATTTTGGGGTTAAAAGTCAATGACTCATTCATTATGAAAGATTTCTGCCTAAATGAGACAGAAAATCGTGTATGGTAGGGGGTCCTAAAGCTGCGCGGGTCCTAAAGCTACGCACCACCCATCGCGCATGCAGTTTTTAATGGCAAATGCGCACTTTGTGTGGAATTGTGACTGCACAGAGTGACGAACGATTCCTATTCAATTTTTCTACAGAGGCTGCAGTGAATCTCTAAATGCAGAGAACACCCACAACTATTTTGAATTTTGGAGCTATATTCTCTTTAATTTCATATTATCCTATAATAGTATGAACATATTTTAGAAATTGAGGCACAGGAAATACTATTTTTCTGCGTGATAAACCGAGTGCGTAGCTTTAGGACCCCTTCTAACATCGGGCGGCGAATTCAAGAGGTGTTCGGAAAACACGGCGGGATTTTCGTATTAAGTGAGTTTTGCGATATTTTGTTCTTGCTTAATGATCTTTAGAATATTTGCCACAAGTTAGCGACAGATAATTTGTTCAAATATTAAAATTGGGATAGTTTTTATCGTTTGTAAACAAAGTGCGTAGCTTTAGGTCCCCCCATCATACAACTCTTGAACGCACACACAGATCACGGAGTGACCCTGAGTGCAAACAGCTGACTGTGTTACAACTTAGGGTGATACATTTTCTCAATAGGGGTGATCAAACTTACTGGAGGGACTTTAATTCACTTATAACAAAGAAATGTGTACTACAGTACTCCTGTTGAATGCTCTGATGAAAATTATATGAGTTTCACATTCATTTGAACGGGAGGACAAGATTATTGTATATATCGAGTGCATTATGCATAAATCATACGACCATTGCGACCCCTGCCCAGCCGATGGTTCAGGCATGACGATCCTGAGTGACGTCACCGATAGAGACCTCAAATGCCAGGAGAGCCTATTCGACAACTAACTTCATCTAAAAAACACGTAGTGAAGATAACATCCAATAGGGAAATGGCTTTCATTTTCATGAAATATACATTCCATTCTTCAATATTTTTTTAACCCCGTCGTTAACTGCCCATTCATTCTCGAGCAATGGGGAATGAATAACAGAGTGTCTCAAAGTTTGTGTGAAAAAAGATGCATTTTCCATAGAACTTCTGCCAAAAAGCAATGCGTAAGGGAAAGATTACCCCCAAAACACGAATAGATGAGTAAATCAAATGGGATGAATCATGAAAATCAGTGAAATATAGTTTCTCTTGTACTCATTACTGAATACCCCGACTTGATACGATTAATTTTTCCCCCTCTTCATCAACTTTTAAGAAAAAGGGTGCATATTTTCATAAAAATATCATGTGTTATACCGACGGACGCCCGTGCGTACGAGCAGGAGGAAGCCAAATGTCTCGTATTTTTCATAATGCATTATATCCTATTCTTGCCGTTATTCAGTTAAGAATCATTTGTGGGATCAAATTCAAAATTAAGGTAAGGTTCTGATTATATTGCAAGATTACAGATATGCAGTCGTTATATAAATTCAAATAGTTCATTTTTCACATAAACTGTACAATTGTCAATAGGATGAAATTCAAGCTTGGTTCCTGAATGCACATTTAATGCAGATAATCTCTGTAAATAGTTGTAGTTCAGTTCATAGGTCACAGGCATCAGTATACTTGTATACCCAAAATATCTCCTATTCCCATGTCTTATAGAATCATTTGAGGGTTCTACTTCCAATATGGCTTATCTGTGCATATGACTGGTGAAATATTAGCCCATGAGGTCAAAGTTCATGGTATAACAGTCATGTCCTCAAAAAGCATATTATTTCATCCAAGTGATAGTTGTGACTATATACAGAGGTTTTGAATATTCAATGACCTTGATGAAGAAAAAAACACAAGCCACGAAGGATTTGGATGATTCTGACCAATTAGCTCATTAGCATCAGAGATGCCAAGTTCAAAGACCAGCTATGCGTGAGATTTTCTTTGAATCTGAGTGAGATCACAGACATTGTGTACAATGTATATGGGGATAGGCTGTGATAGTTGCGTGAGACAGAGATTTGACGGGATGAACAAGAGTCCAAAATGCTCGAGTCTCACGCAATATGCATGAGACTTGGTAGCTCTGTAGCATAGGGACCTGCACTCTGACTGAACTTTTTAATCTCCTCAATTCTTTGAAAGGATCAATTTGAAAATTACCTCTTGTGTTAGTGAAGGTTTTAAGTCAAATTTCTATTGTCGGCAAGGTCATGTTAAAAATGTAAATATATAATGTATTCTTGGTCTAGCAAAGACAGTGCCATAAGTTTTGACTGCATGTAGTTGAGAATCCATCTAGTTAGTCATAAAACATCAACTAATTGTATCCATTCAACTTAGGGTTTCTTAGGATACTTGCAAATGTTAACCTGTGTAAATAATGATACATTGTTTGTTGCATTAATCGGCATTGAGGCTGATCAATAACTATTTGATGCAAGACTAAATGACCTTTGTGTTTTATTCAGTATTGTTAAAATGTCTCATATCATTTTGAACATAATTTGCCACAATTTTTGCTGCCCACATAACAGTCATTGTAGATGTTTGTGCATAAACTTGATTAGAATGCATGCCATTATCACACAGTACTTGCCAACTTTTAGTATCTTATCATCTTTTATCATGATCCTAGGCCTGCCAGTACTGAAAATAAACGTATTTTAAACTGTATTATAGTGTATATTTTTATTTACTCAAACTGCAGTTAATACTTGCTGTTAACTATTGTAATTGTCACTTGTTCTTTTTAACAACAAGAGTATGTTGCTATATGTGTCCAGACACCCCAATACCAGCAGTAAATACAGATTCTCATTGATCTTGAACAATCACATCCTAAGCTGTAAAATGATTTATCTTGTTAATATTGATCAATAATATCCCTCGCTAGTACTTGATTGAATGCAGAAGAAGTTTGGTGAGAGCTACAAATAAGAGAACAAGATATGGGGTTCACTTAAGCATGCGATGTGTAATATGTAGTTCAACTACTTAGCAGTGAGCAAAACACGGATATCGAAGTCTTGTATTTTGTCTTCAACTTTTATAACCTCACATTTTGACAGTATGAAGAAAAAAAAAATACTTTTTTGATAAACCAATGTTCTAATATACGTTTGGAAAACTGAATTACTATTTTGGTTATTTTCTACGAACCTTCACTGGCAACTTATTGTTGATATTTGGGTGGCTGGCCAAATTTCGTTACGTTGAGAAAAAATATCAAAGAGCATATGAAAAAAAAAGCATTTATGTAAAAAAGCTTGCCTAGCTGCTAGTATTTTCGTCTCATGTACTATTTTATGTTACTCTGATAGATTTCATGTTGTTACACAAAATGGGGTTTAGTATTCAGAACAACCCTTAACCTTGCCTCAACCACAACAGTACTTGCCAAACTGGATAAATCAACATTATCAAGCTGTGTAGAAGAACTTCATGATCATATAGATACCATTAAGTGCATACATATGTAATGTCTTTCAAGCTGTATGACATAGATTTTCTTTTCCATCCAATATCAGCATCTATATTCTTTAAGCTTAGTATTTATTGTCATGTTGGCAAATTGTGAAATAGTTCATGTTGAAATATGTTGTATGACCTGTCATGCAGTTTTAATGTTATTTTTTAAGAAAATATTCTGTCATCATTTTCAGTACATATACAAGGTTTAAAAACTGTATCTTATAAAAGTTTATTCAATGTATGCCTTTACCAAAGTTGGCCAAAGCACAGTGGGTACGAACTATCACTGAAGACAACAGAGCAATTGCTCAAAATATATGTATAGCCTTACAAATCTGCAAGTCAATAAAATCTACTATGACTACATAGTTTTTCTTTGTGCAACACAGTCATATTTCATTTGGATGAATTAAAAATTGAGTGGTGTGTTGGGGTAATGCTATGGTAACTGCAGTTCTGTTGTACTCTGACGGTTGGTGTTGTAATGATGTGATTGCCAGTGTGTGGACGTCATGTTATAAGAGAAAGTTAAAGTGAGTGTTTGCTTTGAAATGGACTCAACCCATGAAAGTTAAACTTTGTGCTGCAGAAACTGGTGTGGTAGTGGGATAATAATGATGATGAGGAACAGGGTACCCCAGTATTCAATGCTATTCTTAAAGCCACAATTTTAAGTATATTTTACTCAGTATTTTGCAAAAGTAAAATACTTATCCATCTTTGGTATTCAATTGCATTTTTTTGGCTAAGTATTTTGCCTAAATGTAAGTCGGCCATCTACTAGACTTAAGTCTGCATATCCAAAAATGAAACGCACAGAAATTCATTCATACATTTGGCACTATTTGGATAAAAATGTATAACATCACAATGGGTATTAGTATTTACCTCATTTTGGATAAGGTAAATTCTGAGATCTGATCTGCATACAAGTTTAAGCATTTTAAGCCAGCTAGCCAAATTGCTAAGTAAAATACTAACAAAATCAAAACTTAGAAATTAAAAGGCGGCCAAGGTATTATTTTTTCTCCAGAGGACATGTACAGATTTCTTGTTGACAAAGGATGACATGATTATTTTGCATAACCTGGCTTATAAAAAAATATATTATGTATATTCCATTTCAGTGATAATTGGATTTTTGGGGAGGGGATTTTTACGTATTGGGGGAATGGAAAAGTTTGCTTCTACATAATATCCATTCCATTCCTCACCTCTCAAGTTGGCTTTACCATCATTTGTAGTACAGTTTATTCTTTTTAAAAACCTCCATTGAAATTTTCCTCACCTCCTTTTAAATTGGCTTCACCATCATGAAGTACAGTTATAAAAACCTTCATTGAAACTTGCCTCACCTCCTTTAAAATCGGTTTCACCATAATACCAGTACAGTTTTTTCTTTTTAAAAACCTCCATTGAAATCTGCCTCACCTCCATTTAAACTGGCTTCACCATCATGTGTAGTACAATTTATTCTTTTTAAAAACTAGCTAAATTGAAACTTGCCTCACCTCCTTTGGCTTCACCATCATAATGTAGTACAGTTATAAAAACCTCCATTGAAAGTTGCCTCACCTCCTTTAAAATTGGCTTCAACATAATATGTGTGGTACAGTTTATTCTTTTTAAAAAACCTCCATTGAAACTTGCCTCACCTCCTTTTAAAATGGCTTCACCATAATGTGTGTTATTCGATCTTTTTTAAAAACCTCCAACTTGCCTCATCACCTTTTAAACTGGCTTCACCATAATGTTTGGTACATGTTCTTTTTAAAAAACTTCCATTGAAACTTGCCTCACCTCCATTTAAACTGGCTTCACCATCATTTGTAGTAGTTTCTTTAAAAAAAACCTCCATTGAAACTTGCCTCACCTCCTTTTAAACTGGCTTCACCATAATGTGTGGTACAGTTTATTCTTTTTAAAAAACCTCCATGAAACCTTATCACCTCCATTTAAACTGGCTTCACCATAATTTGTAGTACAGTTTATTCTTTTTTAAAAAAACCTCCATTGAAACTTGCCTCACCTTCTTTTAAACTGGCTTCACCATGTGTGATACTTTTTTAAAAACCTCCATTGAAACCTGCCTCACCTCCATTTAAATTGGCTTCACCATAATTTAGAGTACAGTTAATTATAAAAACCTCCATTGAAACTTGCCTCACCTCCTTTTAAACTGGCTTCACCATAATGTGTGTTCTTTATAAAAAAAAAACCTCCATTGAAACCTGCCTCACCTCCTTTTAAACTGGCTTCACTATAATGTGTAGTACAGTTTATTTTTTTTAATAACCTCCATTGAAACTTGCCTCACCTCCTTTCAAATTGGCTTCACCATAATATTCAGGTATATTCCATTCTTTAAAAAAAAACATTATTGTTCACTTCCCTCACCTAGATCAATTAGCTATAATTATACACTATTCTTCCCTTAAAAAAAGAAAACCTGATTGTACTCCAGCCTCCCCTGATCTGACATTTGCCTCTATTATAGTATACGTCTACTGTACTGTACATAGAGTAATTATCTCTTTATATCGGAAACTTCGTTTAACCGAATTGCCATGCACTCTCTCCCATGCGGACAACATGGAATAGTACACACACGTTATTGACAACTTCTCTCTAGCTCTGGAGCCAATGTTCCTCTCATATACCGGTAACTCTCTGCATGCACGCACTTCTGTGTGCATGTTTGTATGGAACACACACGACCACAATCTAATGAATATTCATCGGCGAGAGTGACGTCATTTTACGAGTGTCCTTTCAAACTTAAGTATTAAGTGCCTACCCATGTGTACCGATCGATCGCGCGTGCGACATTAGTTTAGCGTTCGACGGATTATCGCAGTTTACAAATTACAGAATCGTTGAGTTTTCCCCAAAAATCAATACATCCTGATCACAGCCAGGAAGTTCATTGAAAAAGGAGAGGAGAAATTCAATAAAACCCTCCTCACAAACAATACCATGGCCAGGTTTATTGTTAGGAGTCTGTGACTCATGGCACGAATGTGAATGAGACCCTTTCAATGGAGTACAGTACCTTGACCAGGCAAAAATTTACTCTCTTTTATTTTCCACTATATATGGGCTACTTTTATCAGATTATCATGATTTTGGTATCAATTCAAAGCTTATGTAATGAACAGTCCAAGTGGATAAATAAAAATCATGCCACTAACACAAGAACCAAAGTAAAAGGGGGGCTAAATTTTGTTGGAAGTATTAGGAGAAAGCATTTAGAAAATGTAATTTACTATACATTTTTCCATAATTTATCCAATAAATTTATATACAATATACAATTATACTGTGTACAGGGGATCACTGCTAAAATAATGCAACACACAGGGGGTTTACAGGTGAACGCATTAAGAGTTAAGGCCCTGCTTCACACGTATTCATATTCTGAATTTCCCATTTTTTTCCATCAGGTGGAATTCTTATGAAAAAAAATCACTGGCTGGTGACCATGATGCTTCAAGTTGCTTGGTCTAGACAAGCAGTTCTGGGTCTCTACAAAAGATTGTTACGAGAAGGCACCAATCTGCGCTACACAGATCAGGAGTTCTACAAGAGGAGCATTCAGAAAGAGTTCAGAGTTCACCAAGCTGAGAAGAATCAGGCTGAACAACAGAGGCAGTTGGATGTAAGTCCGGGTTATTGAAAATTGAGAATATTACCAGCACAGGGAATAATTTTGCTTTACAAATTTGAAAAGCGTTTTTGGTCATAGGAGAAAAGCTCTCAACTACGTACAGTGCAGTACTAATGTACAGTCCTATGTAATAATATGCTATACAAAAGACTTCATGCTTAGCAGTCTTTCAAAAATGTGGAGCAATTTGCGTTGCGATACCAGGAAAATTATTCCCTGCAGCAGGGCTTGCCTTTCCCATTTTGGATAAAAATTTGTTTATTCTTGGGTCTGTGCAGTATATCATAGCACAAGTCATTCTGTGTACATTATTATTTCCAGTATTATTCTCAGTACTTTAATACAAAATGAAAAGGGATCATTTTTTACCGAGGGTAATTTTATCATTAAGATCAGTAGTTAAAATAAAGGAAAACCAAGTCAATGTCTTGGAAGTGATTATTTTTTTAAATATTTTGAAAGCAAAATATGATTAGAAGAGGAAAAGAAAAGTGGTGTACATGTAATAACATATAGACTTTATGAACATAAATTGTTTGATGGTGATTTTAATAATTATTCTTTCTCCCTTATTTATTTTATGTTTTTTCTCTTCAGCGAGGGTTCTACTTTCTTCACAGCAAGCTAGGAGGACTTGTGTGACAGCATAATCATTCTGATTTTAGTGCAGGTACAAATTTGTTTTAACTCAAGCAGTATCATTTAAAAGATATAGATGATTTCAACCAGTGGAATGACCATAAGTTTTACCTGTGCAACAGTTGAATTTGAGAACATTCTTCAAACACTGAAAATAACAATGGATGAGTCTATTTTAATGAGAAATCTTGTAGCGTTTAGATAAGGAAGACTCATGTGACTGCAGTTATTGTATTTCTCCAATATTATAGATATTAAATCCTCCTTGAAGTTACATAAGATGCTAGATAAGTGTACTTGGGATTCAAATATTGGTTGGTTTGGTGCAAGGCAACTGCATAAAACAGTCAAAAGACAAATAATAAACAGGGCTCAAAAGTATCCAATGACAATTAGTGGAGCATCCAAGGCCAGGAATGTGACGGCTTTGGGTAAATTTAAAGGTCATGTCCACCCCAGAAAAATGTTGATTTGATTCAATAGAGAAAAACAAACAAGAATAATGCTGAAAATTTCATTAAAATAGGAAAGTTATGACATTTTAAAGTTTCGCTTATTTTTACAGAACAGTTATATGCACAACTCGGCAGCATGCAAATGAGAGTTGCTGATGTCCCTCACTGTTTTTTATTGTTTGAATTATACAATATTTCATTTTTTATAGTTTTGAAAAATTAATGAGGACCAGCTTGACTGAACCATAAAATGTTAAACCAATTGTACTTCCCTGTGTTCGTGAAGAAAGAAAACTTGCTTCACCTTCCAATGAGGAGAAAATTAGAATATTTCATATATAAATAGTGAGTGAGTGACATCATCAGTCCCTCATTTGCATACTGACCTGGATATGCATATATAGCTGTTTTGTGAAATTGAGCAATAATAAAAAATGTCATAAGTTTCCTATTTTACATCTGATTTCAATGAAATTTTCAGTATTACGCTTGTTGGATTTTTCTCTTTTTTGTTCAAATCAACTTTTTGTTGGGGTTGACTTGTCCTTTGAGCCTTGTGTACTGCATGTTTAATTCAGATTAGTCTCAAAATGATAAAAGAAAACTATTTCCCACATGTATCACATGTTTAAAACATTGTGGACAGAGAGCAATTGGAACCTGGCCAATTTTTCTGCAACACTCATTTTCCATAGAGGCATAGACCCTAGCTCACATATGAGGACTCAGTTTACAATGGGTATGGGTTTATGTCATGTTATATTTTATCTATATTATACAGGTATTTCTGATGTGTTTGTGCATTTCAGATACTTAACTATCAGAAGAAGTGTGTCCAACGGTAATCATGGATGGACAGACGGGAGATTCATTGATGAAACGTATGTACGCTGATAACACACTGAGGGAACCTAGTGACATCTTGAAGATTCTGAAAGAATTCACACTATGTTCCAGAGACAACTCCTTCAGGATGGCTTTGACCGAACCCAACATTCGCTCATTGACTGATTACTTCCAGCTGAGTGCTGAAGGTGTATCTAGTGAGCAAGCCCTTGCTGTCGAATGCTGCACGGAATGCTTGAGGTGTCTTCGGAATGCTTGTGCCGGATGTGTGAAGAACCAGGAGTTGGTGTTGACTCCATCGGTAATTCCATCTGTGCGGCAGCTTTTGACGTTTCTCCTTGAGAAAAGTCAGCTGGAAGATCCATATGTTGTACTGCTGAGGTGCTGCGTCCAGTTCCTGAATAATCTTGTCAGTGGTTTTGAGAACGGGCAGAGAGCAGTCTGGAAGGACATCATCCATGATTTGATGCATCGCCTTCTGCAGATTCCTGATAGTAAGGTGACCCAGTACTCCTGCATGCTTCTTCAGGCTCTCCTGGATTCCTCAGAAAACATTTCAAGTTTTGCAGAGGCTGCAAATGCATCTAAAAGCCTGGAGGCTGTTTTGGTTGCTTGCTCAGAGGAAAATGAGCACGACTTCAGTCTCCAGCTCGTCCAGTGCATGCTGCGGTCCTCCGCCATCACCTCTTCGTTATTTGACCAGCTTAGCATCTCCTCGCAGATAATCTTACTCCACATTGCCAGTGCTTGCATTTCCTCCGAGTCCCGCCAGCAGCATCCAGAAATACCCAAAACCATATCCGACTCTTTACTGTTGTGCTTTGCCCAGAAGTTCAAAAGCACTGCTCACTGCATTCTGAGCCTAGCCATGAAAGATGGCCATGAAGAGGACCAAAATCCTCAACTTGTGATGTCTCTCTTGGATGTTCTATGTGCTGTCTCTGCTGAAACTGACCTTCAGTCATGCCTACAGGAGATGGACTTTGTCCTGGAAGCCAGCCTAGAGCTGCTGGAAATGGTAGAGCAGGTTGGCCGAAGCAGCAATAATGCCTTCAGCGTCAAACAAGACCTCACTGGAACTGCTACTGCGGATGCTGCAGAGCCTGGGTATGGCTTCAAGACAAACTTGGTTCAACTCATTGGAAACCTGTGCTTCCGCCACAGAAGAAACCAGGACAGGGTCAGGGAGCTGAAGGGAATTCCAACCATACTCCAACAGTGCAACATTGACAGCAAGAATGCGTTCATCAACCAGTGGGCCATACTGGCCATCCGTAATCTTTGTGAGAACAATCTTGAGAACCAGGCTGTCCTGCTGTCGCTTGAGAATCAAGGTGTAGCCGACAATGAAGCTTTAGCTAGGTTAGGATATGAAGCAGCAATGGGCGAAGATGGTCATATATATTTGAAAAATTTGAAAAGGTGAAACACTCCATTAAAGAGATGATCCGGGCTGAAAATATTTATATCTTAATACATGGAGTAGAATTCACTGAGCAAAATGGCGAAAATTATTGGATTTTAAAGTTTAGCAATATTTTGTGAAAACAGTCATCATGAATATTCATTAGGTGTGCTGATGATGTCACATCTCCACTTGTTCTTTTGTATTTTATTATATGAAAATAGGTTTATTCAAATTTTTTCCTCCCAGAACTAGAAAAATTGGATTGACAACTGATTTAGTGCATTAGATATTTATTGCTGCAGCTTATTTCATTATAAGGGAGACACATTATTCACACAAGTATGAAATAATAAAAAAATAGGATTTTATTTAATAACATAAGAAAACGGAAAGTGGAGATGTGACATCATTAGCCCACCTAATGAACATTCATGACAACTATTTTCACAAAATATTGCTAAACTTTAAACTTTAATGACTTTATTATTTGTTATCCGATTTTGATGAAATTTTTTGGCATTTTGCTCAGTGAATACTACTCTATGTATCAAGATATAAATATTTTCAGCCCGGACCGTCCCTTTAAGGAAGCTAACACCACAATTCAGCAGTGTCATATTCTAAACATTTGGATTTGTCCTATCACCAAAGGCAATAGAGCTAGAAGTATCAAGAAGTAAAAAATCATGTATTCATCCTCATTGAATTAAAAAGTTTTGCATTTAGAGCTTTATCTGAGAGATGCAAAATGTGTTCATTTATTTTTAAGACAGATTCTGGATGGGAGCTACAAATATATTCTGAGAAAGAGAAAGAAAGGGAGAAGAGAAATAGAGAAAGAGTGAGAGAGTGAGTGTGAGGGAGACATATGCAATTATAAAGAAAGAAAAAACATTCATTTCAATATTTTCCCCCTTTACACTGGCCTCCTATTTCCTTCTGTCTACATGTATGTCACCCCTCTGTTCCTCTCGTCTGTCTTTATCCTCATTTTACACCTCCCCTCTCTGTTCCATATCTGCCTTGCTTCACCCCCCCCCCCTCTCGCTTTTGTCTTCCCCTCCCTCTCCAGGACAGCGTGTATGCTTTTTGGGAGAGTACTTCTTCAAGGTTCCCCTATTCCCACTTTCCTCTTCTATATCCTGTCTCTCACCTTTTCATCCTTAAAATTTTTACTATACAGTCAACATTTTGAAAATTTTCATTCTATCAAAAATATATATTTATTTGTTTAGATTCATTTCTAGGGTTGTTTCATATGACAAGCAGATACATATGTGGACATTTCAGACAATTTTTATTCCATGGCATTTTTAAAAGACTACTTTGTGACATTTTATGACTCTCATAAAAATAAGGGTTCATCTAGCACCAATTTCCTTTGGTATTGTGCTCAGGTGTGTTTCCTTAACAGCTAAAATCATCTTTAATTGCAATAAAATCAATACAATATTAAACATTTCACAGGTCTACAGCTGTTGAATTGATCTTGGCTCTTGGTGAAACACTCCAAGACATCAGTAGTCGTATTATATTGAAAGGCTCTTAATGGGATTACAGAAGTATTCAATGAGTTGGGAAAACAGTACATGAATCGCAGAAGAGAGCAATAATGACCCATTCTGTTATCCAATGAAGAAAAGCCATACAATAAAATTACCTTTCATAATCATTCATTATTTAAAGCCATAATATGTTACACAATACAGAACTTAACATAAAATTTTGTAAAAGTATAAAGAGATAGAGAATTTGTTAGATTTCAATGCTTCATATAATGTGCTCTTATATTTCACAGTCATCATGACGTCCAAAATCTGAGTTTTTAATGGACTACTAAAACATCTTGATCAGTAGTATCACTCCCTCCATGTACACCCATTTGACAAAGTGCTACACATGCATTTTCTGGGCAATAGTAAGATCTTGCTGGTGTCTAAACTGAAACTGAAAGCCTGTTGTTCCACTGGATTACACCTGGGGCCCCATCTTACAAAGAGTTGCGACTGATCCGAGCAACCGCCACTTTGGACGGCCAGCAACGTCATCATCTATTATGCACGTTTGTTCAAAATATTTTCTAACTATGATGCATATTCATGCATTCATTGTTTTCTTGAAAGTTTACTGTGCTTCTCATTGTTTACAAAGGACTTTGTGCAAATTTCCTCAGAAAAAATCATGGTATGGATGGATTTCCATAGAGTTACGACTAATTGGATCCATCATAACTCTTTGTAAGACCTAGGCCTAACTATACCCCCTCCATAGACTAAAGTCCTTCTTGTACAGGGAATCTACACCCAAAATTTTCTAGATTTCTACCATTAAATGTAACATTTTTCATCACAATATAGGTCTGAATTATTCAAGATTGGAAAATATCAGGATGTAGTAATCAACACCACCTTGGTGCAAATTTACAACACTATACCATTTGAGTAAAAAAAAGAAAAAAATTGACACCTCTAAAATCCCCATTTGAAAGGAAAATATTTGATGAATGTTATATATGGCCTGAAAAAGTATTTTCCTCTCAAATAATTTGATATCATATTTTTTTGGTATGTGTTAACGCTTGGATAAGAAGGAGGTATTTTGTACTGTGATGTAAAGTTCAATTTGTGCCAAAGCAAGGCATGGCTGCAATGACTGAATCCAGATCCCAATGGTGTCACAATCCTACATGAGTTGGTAAACATATTTGGATGCATTTCATAAGTTGGGTATGCAAAATGGGTGGCGTATGAACAATTTTCCACACGGTGCCATGGATAAATTGTTGCTACATCACAGCAACTCGACCAAATTTATTGAATAATATCTCATTTTGAAGCTAGAACTATAGGCTAAATATATTACTATGAATTAGATCAATACAATATCAGGAACAAAAAATATAGCACATTAACTCTTTGCCTGCCACTTACGCTATCCCCCCTGCGCCACATTAATTTGGGGGTGCAGTATGCATTGTGTGCGAACTGTGACTTGAGTCGTCGTTGGCAGTCCGTTGTATGTGCCGCAAGTCGTCCGTGGCGGGCAAAGAGTTCAGTTTGAAGTAATAGGGGTGGCGGAGCCGGTGGATGCGGTAAATGATAAAATATTAATTAAACCTAATTAACAACTTACTATAATATGTAATATGACTGTTTTCCTCATATTTCTGGGCGTTTTAAAGCAGGGAACAACTAAATGTCATAAAAAATTGACAATTTTGAAAATATGCAGCAATGGAATACATGTGTATGTCAGCTCTGATCTGCAACCTAATCAATTAGTAAACCGGAGAGATTTGGTTAATTATCTAATTTGTAATCTTAATTTTTAGTACAAATGTTGTGTATCATTGCAACAAACATTTCTACCCATGATGTCATTTTGCCAAGCATATAAATACAGTGACAGGTATTTTAGGGGCAAAAATGTGAAATTAAATACTGTTAATTAATTAGTATAATTAATATGCAGACAATAATAGATAATTATTCGATTTTTGGTACAGATTTAATTATTGATGTTTCAAGATTATAACTGCAATTTTATAGGGTGATCCAATGTTGCATTAACTTTTGACACCATTTTACGTGCAGCAGGTCCAATTTGAGAAAAACACATTTCAAAATTCACATTTACATTGACGTCTATGTAATAATTAGCTGTTAATTAGTCATTTTAAGGAAAAATAAAGGTATTCGAGACTTAAAACTTTTCCATTATTTAGAGAATGGTAATAGCTATAACATATCAAAAAATAAAATTTTTGACCATTTTTACCCTGTTCACGAAATTGGACCACCTTATGACATGCAACCATTTGCAAACCCCTTTTCAATGAAATTAACTGGAGAAAGTATTTATTATAAAAGAAATTGTAATGTAAATTACTGAAAGGTGTTTGAAAATGATTTTAATGCAACCCTTGTAGGATTATGACATTATTGACATCTGGATTCATTGGAGTCATGACTTACTTTGGCGCAAGTCTAAATTTACATCTGTACAAAGAATACCTACTAATTATCCAAGCATGAAGACATACCACATAAATATAGTATTAAATTGTTTGGGAGAAGATACTCTTTCTTGCCATATATAATAATTCATGTGCTCATGCCATATTTTCCCTTAAATTGGGGATTTGTGAGGTGTCAAGTTTTCTTTTTTGTTTTTTAATTGCACTGTTTAAGAATCACTACAAATCAAACTGTTTGGGAGAAGATACTCTTTCTTGTCATATATAATAATTAATGTGCTCATGTGATATTTTCCCTTTAATTGGGGATTTGTGAGGTGTCAAGTTTTCTTTTTTGTTTTTTAATTGCACTGTTTAAGAATCACTACAAATCAAACTGTTTGGGAGAAGATACTCTTTCTTGTCATATATAATAATTAATGTGCTCATGTGATATTTTCCCTTTAATTGGGGATGTGTGAGGTGTCAAGTTTTCTTTTTTGTTTTTTAATTGCACTGTTTAAGAATCACTACAAATTAAACTGTTTGGGAGAAGATACTCTTTCTTGTCATATATAATAATTAATGTGCTCATGTGATATTTTCCCTTTAATTGGGGATGTGTGAGGTGTCAAGTTTTCTTTTTTGTTTTTTAATTGCACTGTTTAAGAATCACTACAAATCAAACTGTTTGGGAGAAGATACTCTTTCTTGTCATATATAATAATTTATGTGCTCCTTAAATTGGGGATTTGTGAGGTGTCAAGTTTTCTTCTTCTTTTTTATTGCACTGTTTAAGAATCACTACAAATCAAAACACTAGTTTTGAGGAAAATTCTACATTAAGCCGAAGGGGGCATACATGTAGTTCCTTCACACTGTGTGAGAGATGGCTAGTCGTCTGTGGAGGAGGGGAAACCCCCAAAAGAAAAAAAAAATCTTTAAATCTCCTCCAAACAGATCAATTTCAGTTGCTTACCTGGTGCCCAGCTTGGTATGTTGAGCTAGAGTGATGGAGGTTGGACTATGCATTTCAATTCATTTATTTAACATCCTTTCAAAAAATACAATCACATAAACAAAGGATAAAATGAAGTAAAGTATAATAACTTAAATAACAATATAAACAATACGAAAATGACAGAAATGTAAAAGAAATGAAAAGAAAATGTCGCGGATGTAGGGAGACAGAAAGGCCATTGACCTGTCGAAGCCAATTTTTAGTGTCACACACAGCAGTACCACCGTATTCATAATGAAGAGGTTAAATATTAGCATCTATATTATCAAACATCAACTGCAGACTTTCAAGGGTTCTCAGCTTCCTCCTGATTTTATACTGATTGACGCTGGTCCTGTGGTCTCTCAGCACCAGTTTCTTCAGGTTGTCAAACGTTCCGGGTTTCAGGACGTACACGCGTGGGTGCGAAACACCACCCCTGTCACGCAAGTCTTTGTAAAGACTGTTACGATCACACAGTTCCTTGTCAACCTGGTAATGAGATATAAAGATATTATAAATTTTAATTTAGAGTTTCTTAATCCCTTACTTATCAGGGGAGGGGTCAATTTGACCCCCCCCCCCCCTGGAGAAATTTCATCACTACACCACTGCATGAATTTTATTGATCATGCCACTTGATGACTTCTTGCTTTCAAGTCTTGGTCTTTGGGACCAAATTTGCGGTGCCCGGGTACATAATTCAAATTGACCCCCCCCCCTTAGTATTTCCTGGTCTGGAAAAGCCAAGTTAAATTAGGGTTAAACACATTCGATTATATGAAATTTCTCTTTGTAAAGAAATTACTGTTATATGTAGTGTTTTCAGTTAACAAAGTATGACAGTTTTTATTAGTCTTGTTAGTTTTGAATCAACGTTTGCCCCAAATAAATTTTTAAAAACCCATGTATTTATCACATAAGCCAGTTAGAAAGAAATTCATAAAGAAAATGCAAACAGATAAAGGAAGAAATTGCTAACCAACTGCAGATGCTCATTGGTGATGTCACGACGAGTGAACTGGGAAGAGGTAAAGTCCAGCTCTAAAAACACCATATAATATGGTATGAGCTTGTCCACATATGCTGGGTATAAAGAAAGACAAGAGACATGAAAATAATAAAATTGTTAACCCGTTGCCTACTTGAACCGGGTGCTACCTGTACAAAGTCCATGGGAATTAGAGAATTCAGGATTCAACCTGTTAATATATCATCCTTCACTACTATGCTTTTCACATTGCATTTCCTTAACCCCGGACCATCAGTAACCCCATACTATCTTTTTTTTATTCACACTGTCTATCTTCACCCCATACTATCTGCTTAGCCAAGGTTAACGCCTTAACCCCGGACTATCCCACTGCTCATTAATATTGATGATTTTACTATACAGAGCATGATTTACATGCAATTTCGACTTCTGTGATTGGCTACTGCTTAACCTCATATTTTCCTTAGCCCAGTTTCGTTTCACACTGCATCTTTAAGCACCAAAATTGTGGTGCTAGCACCACAATAAACTGGCTAACCCTGAATTTTAGCAGGGCCAGATATTACCGTACTATTCACCGTGCTAGCCCACTTTGCTAAAACGTAGTGTGAAAACAAAGTGGGCTAAGCTTGACCCCGGGAAACTGGTAGGGCTAAGGCCCCCCCCCCCCCCCTCTTAGCCCCACCATTTTCCCAGGGTTAAGGAAAAAAAGTTCAGTGTGAAAAGCACATAGGACAACTCTCCCACTTAATTCCAAAAAATTATGGGGGTAATACAGTGTACATATAAGTTACATATAGGGCCCATTTACACAGGAGCTTGTGATTGAATGCAAATTTGAAGAGAAAACAAGAGGACCACCTCTGGCAGTCTGGCCTGAATTTTGCGATTCAATATAGCAGCAGTGCTGACTTTGAAAAAGACTATATAATAATTATTCACAAAACACACCATACATGCTGTATGATTATATACATGTACAGTAATACTATGTTCTTTGACCCTAAATGACACTAGACCTTGATCAAGTGAGCTAAGACTTGTGCAAGATGAGCATGATTACCCCTATGTCCACATTTTATTAACTATATCCCTTAACTTTCAAAGTTATGAGGGTAATTCAACAATTAACCCCAACATGGCCAAAGTAAATTGACCTTAAATGACATTTGACCTTGGTCATGTGACCTGAAACTCAAGCAGGATGTACAGTAAAACTTAATTACCCTAATATCCAAGTTTCATAAACCAGGTCCATATACTTTCTAAGGTATGATGACATTTCAAAAACTCAACCTTAGGTTAAGATTTCGATGTTGATTCCTCCAACATTGATCAATTGCTATTAAAGCAGAGGTCATGTATCACAAAAACTCTGCAATTAATCAAAGTGCTGATTTTTATTTTTAAAGGAGTAATCACTTGTATACATCCATTATTTAATCAATTACTAAGCAGAGGTCGTGTAATACAAAACTCAGCAATAATCATAGCGCTGATTTTCATAACTGACAGCAGTAAGCACTTGTACAAATCAACCGAAAGATAAATTTTCAAGGTTTGTGTTAATGGGCCATGTTTATCTCACCTGGATGCGATTTTGGAATGAGTGTGTTTTCTGCCACAGCATATTCAACTAGTCTTGTTCCAGACCAACAAGAAACAGCAGCATGGAGAGCATCCTTCAAAACCTTCTGATTCATCTTCTCGTTTCGAACATTCAAAGTCAGACCAAGCCTGCAATCCTCAAAATTATGATCAATAGATAAATTAGAGAGTGCGGCAGTGAGTAGTCAGAGGAATGAATTAAATTAAACAAATGAATGAATAAATGAAGTAACGTGTGTACAACATGAATGAGCCAAGGAATATAATCTTTTAAAATATAAAGCAATCAATATTAATAAAATCAATTACTAAAAGACATACAAATTCACTTATGAAGGAATGCAGGAATGGATGATGGAAAGTTGGCTGAACCAAATAAGGGACCCACTCTTTGCGTTAGGCATAAAAAAGGAATGTTATCACTCTAATTGCACCCACTATGCAACTATACAGAGGGGGGGGACATGTTTTCTGAAGAGAAAAATATTTACAAGCCCATCCCCCCCACTAAAAAGCAACAACAAAGGCCAAAATTAATTATGGCGCATTATCCCATCAATATCTTTTTTTTCTGCAAACACCTTCTCTCTCTCTCTCTCTTTCTTTCTTTCTTTCTTTCTTTCTTTCTTTCTTTCTTCCTTCCTTCCTTCCTTTCTTCCTTCCTTCTTTTTTTTAAGGGGGAGGGAGGGGTATCCCCTCCTCCTTGGATCCATCCCTGCTCAGTGTTGCTGTAAAGCCTCCAAACTTACCTGTAAAGAAACTCAAAGCAAGGAGATCGATGATGATAGCCGACAAATCGAATGATGTCACCCAACCGTGATCGATACAGTCCGCTTGCCTGGGTGACCACCACTTCGTATTCCTCGCCAACCTCCACTTCATCAATTAAGTATGTTCTGGGCTGACTTTCATCACTAAAGGATATCAAAAAAATATATAAATTAAAAACTAGTCAAATTTTTGAATTTTGTAACATACAAATTGCATTTACATGGATCTAATGAATTCTGTAATTTCCATCCATTCCCAGTATGCCATATGTGTTTATATCAAAGTTAAACAACAAACAATTTGTATCAACCTTAAGCAACATGCAGTTTGTATCTGTAATAAACAACATGCAATTTGTAACAAAATCAAACAGCGTACAAGTTTTATTACTATTGAACAAAATACCAGTTCACAAGAAAGTAGTAATGAATTAGGAAATGGTAATAAAGATGGATTAAAATTTTGAGTCATATTACAATTTACATCAACTTGTACTAGTTGTATCAAGTACTGCATATTAAGAGGGACCAAAAAGGGTTATGGCTTCATGGGTGATGTGTAGGGTGTTTAATTTGAAATGGAGAAATGATTTAGGTCTCAAGACCTATGTTTGTAACACATAATTAAGAAATCACTTACACATCTTCAAGTTTGATGAATTCAAGAAACACAGCATAATTTAAGAAAACCATCTGTGGCCTTTCATCCCATATCCAAGGAGATATAGCGATCGTCAGGTTTCAGAGCTACCGTACCCTCCACATACTAGGGATATTCCTGTGTAAAAATAGGAAAAAGGAGAAATGTAATAATATAATCATCTGCAAGTATGTTTTCTTTTGTTATTTTTATAGGGGAGGGGGTAGTATTCAATACCTGACCAGAACAAACTTATAAAACTGTTCTCAACCATTAAAGCATAGAATGAGAAGTCTTAACATTCATTGAAAATAAAACATTGATTTCCCCCATGATATACACTTCATTTTCTTAATTTACATGTATACATTAATGTGCTATTGGGTTTAATTTTGTATACTTTATGATTTACCAGTTCTTTTGCTGTACATGTAATTATAGACCTTTTTAGGCCGGCCATCTGCTGACGGCTGAGATTTTTTAATAAAGAATTTTTATAAACTACAACTACTACTATATTACGTTACTTTATTTCACCTTTTGCATACTTTCTCTTGAGAGAGGCCCAAACTCCTCCATCTATCCCTAAGATCACTTCCAGATGCGGCCATACTCGTTTCATGATTCCATCATCAAAACCCTGCTGGAAGAGCCTTCTAAGCTCCTCCGCCCGCTCTTTGTTCCCACCTTGAAGTTGTCTAATCAAGGAATCCAAGATGGTGTCTTCCAGGATGATCGTATCATTGATGGTTCCATGCTCGATGTCGCAGACCAAGGATTCCCAGGACTGTTCCAACTGATTCATCATGTGTTCAATGTTTAGGATGAATGGAGAGAAAACAATCCCTATGCTAGGATCTCTTAGGGCAAATAAAAGATGAATATAATTTGAAGCCTCAATAGAGGAGATTGAGAACCCAACTTTTGGAGTTGCATAATTGTAAAGTCCCCAAGATGGCGGTAACGTCAGAGCTGTTTCAATCCTCCCACCGTTTTTGGCAGTGGTCGTGACTGGGGTAGCATACAGATACAGCCACTTCTGACTGAGGCGAAGCTTTGGACAGAGGTTACATAGATTTGCATACAAGACATCCCATCTTTCTCGCAGGATTCCCGCCCTATCCGCGTGACCGAAGAACTTTGAGGGTCCTGTGGTTCCCGAGGTTCTCACAAAACTACCCATGGTTTTCGGACTCAAGACGTTAGCAGCACCCTCCATGGTGCGTTCAATGTAAGGTTTGTAATCCTCATAGGTGATCAGAGGATGCCGCTTCCGAAAGTCCTCACAAGAATTCACTTTCTCGAACATGAATCTCTTGCCGTATACCGTGTTGGCATTGTCTTTCAGATGCTTGAGGAGGAACTTCTCTTGACTTGCCCGAGGATTCTTCCATGTTTGAATGGCAAGGCGAAGGAAGGACAATCCATGAATATAAGAAACAGTGGCAGAGAGGATGTGACAAAAGAAGGTGATGATGTCGTCATGTTCAGGCAAGGGGAGGGTTGCAAGATAAAGGCATAAAAAGAACAGGCAAAGGAAAAGAGCTCCAAGACCTGAGAATAAAAACAAAATAATTATCATTCACATATCAAGCTTGTTTCTACATTGATCTACATAGTTACATGTACGTAATTTTAAATGAACAACCTATAATATTAAGCTCCCCCAAAATATAAAGTCTGTACATTAATATAGGTCAACTATGTAAAGCTCGTTTTCTTTTCTTTGTAATAGATATTTCTTAATGATAAAGTGACCTTTTTTCAATAATTATCTATCTGAACCCGGGGGGAGGGGGGCACTTACATTGACGAGTGGATTCCATGCGCGACAAAAAAACATGTAAAAAGGATGCTTTTTTTCAAGATAGGGCATGTTACGTACGTAACGTAATAAGGGTGTCATAACGCTAAAATAATGAAAAAATTGTCTATTTTCTATCTATTTTTGCTAGGAAAGCTACGTGTTTAGGGTCAAATTTGCGAGGGTTTTAAAAAATTAAGACTAAAATGTTTTATAAAAGATCATACTTTTTCCCCAAGAGTCAACACTATACGTGTTTAGAGTACGATTTAAATTGCGCGAGTGGGGCTGTACTTAACCCAATGATGTACGTAGGTAAAGCTAAGATAAGGACAACCGACATCCATAACATAACAAGTCAAATATCGCTGTACTTGTTTAAGGATTCAATTCAGGGAATACTTGCCAATAGGAATCTAAAATCATGGAGCATTTACATGTATGAAGAGAATTGTCAGTGATTTTTGCTAATTTGCTCTCAGCCAATCAAATGCAAGGATTTCAATAGCTTATTTTTAATTTTGGAAGGGGGGGGGGTTCAAGCTGAACAAAATGTTGAACCCCCCCCAAAAAAAGAGGTCTCCACTCTTCACCACAAATTTTAGGTCGATCGTTTTGTAACCCCAAAAAATTTGACAAGCCCCCCAAAAATGTCTTCACCACAAATTTTAGGTTGTTTGTACCATGGACCTACCACTCTGAGTGGTAGGTCCATGTTTGTACCAACACAAATTTGACAAGCAAAAAAAAGTTTTCAACATTTTTTTTTTTTTTGGGGGGGGGGTTGAACAACTGTAACCCCCCCCCCTCCCCCGCATACACCACTGATCTATCTAATGTACCAATAAACAAAACTTGAAATTGCCATGTATCATCTCTCAAGCCACATCCAACTAGCCAAGCTGACACCATAAGTAAAACAATGGCCAGTGCAGATAATTTTGTTGACAGTTTAACTCCCATCATGATTGCTGGCAAGCTTCAATCTCTGCAAGAGAATATGGCAGAATGATTGCTGACTCAATCTGTCAGCCAATCATATCAGACAATGTTAAGGCAGGAAGCTCTGCAAAAATCAAATTCAAATATCATTTCGATTATCATTTCAATTACCGGGATATTGATTTCTCAAAATACTTTATAGGAAAGTAGTCTTTGAACTTTCAATGAAGTTCATTGAATGAACCTATCTCAAGTAGGTATTACTACAAAGAAGAATAAGTTTTGGATAAAATTGGTAGCACTGTAAAAGGTACATGTAAAATAAACGTATGGTACATGTACTTTAAAGTTTATTGAAAAAAATCTTGGGTGGTCTAATGAAGCTCTCAAACACGTTGGGCTCACTATGGAATTTAAAGTCTGGAAAAGGCCAATAAATTTCCATGTTAATTATTTAATTGAACGAAAACAAACAATGTTTGTTGAATATATAATTATTGATATCCTTATTTTTTTTCAAAGATGGTATACCCAGGATCGAGGGCATATATTATTTCATTGATGCATGTTTGTACAGTATTACGTTGTATTTAAAGGTAGCATAATCATAAAAACAATTTACGTTCCTAAATTTCTGTTGATGAAGTCAGAACATTTGAGTGAAAAAATTAAGCCCTGAACATTGAAAGAGCTCAAGCAGTAGTGAGCCTTGCTTACGCTAGACCAAAATCTCCAGTCTCTCTCTTAATTTTGTCAGTTTTTTTTTGGACTTCGCCTTGCTTCATTAAAAAAAATAAAAAGTGAAAAAAAAAATGTTTTTTAAAACTCATCAAAACAGGGATTTCAGCTCTCAATAGTTTGATTAAGCATGTTTTCTGAGGTTTCATTTTAAAATGCTGACATTTTACTACCAACCGCAATGTTATAATGTGTAGATCTAAGTCATCTAACTAAAATTTAGTAGAACACATGGTACAGAGTCGAGAGTGAAGCTTTTGTTTTGGTCTGTTTCTAGTCTATGCTAGCCTATAGTCATAAATAGTGATTTGCTGCTTTGCATAACTTTACAAAACGGGCATTGGTTCCACTCACCGATTATACAGAGACAGGAAAAAAAAGTTTTTTTTAGGTTTAAAAACTCCTCCAAACAGACGTCTACCAGCTGTCTACCTGATCAGGTTTTCTTCTTAACCCTGGCCTTGTTATTTAGAATGTATCCAGAAGATGGATGCTTCACTCGAGCTCCGACGAGTTTGTTCGCTGTATACGCGATAACGCATGCGCAAAATTTTAGGGAAAGTCCCTCTTGCAGAAATGAGTATAGTCTTCATATTCAAGACTTCTTTATTTTGTAGCTATAAAAAACACATAATAAAATAACAATCAACACAACTTGCGAGGCGGATATCTTCATCTCTTTTCGTTCAAACATGGATCCTACTAGAACTAGTAGGATCCATGGTTCAAATCACTTTGTGTAGTTTTTTCAACCAATTTGCGGTATTTTCATAGGGATTGGCACATAGAAATATTCTGAATGCACAGACCCGCACAGACCACGTCAGCACGTCGAGTACAGTACTTTTTTCATCAATACAAGAGTCTGAGTGAGCCCGGAGTCTGAGAGATCAGGAGATAGAGGTCTCGAAATCTAGCACAACCGTATTGATATAATTACACTAATATATATTAATTTTCTAGCAGCAGGGGTTGCGGAACTAATATGAAATGGGAGTGGGGGCTCAACTTAACGTTAGGAAGTGGGGATAACATGCTGCATTAAATCATAATTTGATGATAATTTTCATGTTAGGCCTACTGAAAAAATGGACCCCTCCCCTTCCCCACGATTCCGGAGATTTGTTCTTCTTCCCGATTGTCTCCTAATTTCATGAGATTGATCTTATTGATTTTCTACTTAATTGGCTCGAAGAGTTTTATTCTTAATTAATGATTACATTAAGATCTTCATATTGTATAAACAACAAATAGAGCTTGGCTTTAAACAATGCTAAAGATATTAGCTGTATCCTCAAACTTGAAAGTGGAGAAAACAAGGGTGGCGGAGCGAAGTTGAAAGTGAGGGGGGGGGGGGCAGGGAAAAAAGGCCTCTTTTTTCTTTCGAAAAATGAGAGCACTATATCTTAAACACGGCCGTATGCAAAAATTTTTCGCTGGAGGGGGGAGCATGCGTAAACTTTTGCGGGGAAAAAACTCGAAAGTGGCGGAGCGAAACGACTGCATGCAGCTTATCATAGAGATATTGATGGATTTTGTGCCTACTTTCGAGTGGCGGACCGTGGCCGGAGGAGACAAAGCATTGGAGAGGCACAGCATTGTTCACAAACAATACAATTCCCCTCCAATCAATTGTTTTCTCCGGGATCACGGTCCCGCAACTGGCTCTTTTTGTAATTTTTTTTTAAATCTGCAGTAAAACAATGTGAATTTTCAAAATTTCCGGGGGAGGGGCAACTGCCTTTCTGCCTCCCCCCTGCTGCGTACGGCCATGACCTTAAAACAAATTTAAAAAAATGACAAAAATACCCCCACAATACATGTACGTTTATTTTCACATGTTTTTTTTTCTCATTTATTATGCACCTGCAGAATGGAAGTATAAAACGGTGCTCAATAAAGAAACCGGCCGGGCGCTCCTTGGGCACAAAAAGAGTGGTTTTGGTTTTTCAGGACAACTCATCTGATTATGCATAACAGACACGGCCATGGCAAGGCAAAGAGGCACTCGTTAACACATAAAACAGGTCCTTCTCAGGTGATTAAAGGGGCAGAACACGTTCATTGGGGGACTTTTCTTAGGTAAAAGGGGGCACTGAATACGCACGACAAAGGTCACTTATACTAGAGATCAACATTATTGCTCAGACATAAAACGAGTCCTTCTCAGGTGAAAGGGGCACAGAACCATTGGCGGCGGAAGCCCAAAATTTTAGGAGGGGACAACCCAAAAATTTTTGACAAGCAAAAAAAAAAAACAAAGGTTCTCAACCTAAAAATTTTAGGGGGGACGTAGGAAAATAATTTGACAAGCAAAAAAAAAAAAAAAAAAAGGTCATCAACAACAAATTTAGGGGGGGAGACGTCCCCCCGCTTCCGCCGCCTATGCACAAAACACGTTCGTGAGGGGCACTTTTCTCCGAACTTTTCTTGGGCAAAAAGGGACACTGATTCGAGAAAGGGCACTTGAAAGAGGGAGCACTTGCTCAAACATTAAACTAGTCGATCCTTCTCAAGTGAAAGGGGCACAGGACATGTTCGTGAGGGGGGGGGTGTTGAAATTTGGCACTGGTACGAGATATGGCACTTAATTGCTAACGCATACAGCGGATCCTTGTCAGGCGAAAAAGGGAACATAATTACGTCCGTCCGGGGCATTTTTGTTTAATAAAAATAATACGAAGAAAGGGCACTTGGTAACACCTAAAACTGGCCCTCTTCCGATGAAAGAGGCACAGTACACGTTCGTGAGGGGGCATTTCTTGCGTAAAAAATCATACTTTTTCAGTGCTTTAAAAAGTGTGGGGGGGCACTGTGCTCGACCCCCAGGATCGCCGCCCCTGAAACGAAAATTGAGAATAAAGATTGTCAATGATTATGCCTCTCATTGTTATGACAAACGATGAGGCTCCTCCCGGCCGTACTGAGGAGAAAAACAAATTTTGATAGCATCGCTTCCACAAATAAAATTAGGTTTGGGTGAAATTGGGTCTTTTGTACTCTCTTTCGTGCCATCTTTATACCGGATAATTTTTTCATCATCATCCATCAACCGTATCAAAAATCTCTCCAATAAAATAAAGTATTTTTACTCCGCCACCAATGACCATTAAAAGGCAATTACCTTCACTAGGCCTACATAATTAAGAGAGATGAAAGTATCAGATTAGTACGCGTGATGTTTGCCGGTCTTATTCATGTGACTTTAACTTTTCCTTCCATACACGTAGCGTCGTCGTGACAAACCATGGAATGGAGATAATTAGCTCTGCAGAACTTAATGTTTGTAGACGTGATTCGTCGTTAGAATAGAAGTTTATGCGGCGACGTGGTGCGAGATCTTGCGAGAGATACGTTTTGGTATTAATAAGTTGGGAGAAAGGTCCATTTCTTCAGCCTGATGCCTATAAGATGGTAATAATATTTTTACAATGATTAGCACCCCGGATGCGACACAACGTTGGAAGCGTCCCCAGGGAGGTCTAGGCCAAATACTTTCTTTTCTGCGAAGGGCCCATGACTTCACTGACTGCTTATAATTCATCCTATGTCCTTCTGTCCTTGAGTTTATTACACTTTTACTTTCTGATAATAAATCGGGTAAAATCAAAAGAATCCATCGCTGACATTATGGCAAGAGGAACCGTGCTTTACCCAACTGCAGCAGTTGTCATAATTGCATTAATAGAAACAATTATCATTACCGTGACTGTCTTTGGAAACGTCTTCGTGATTGTGGCTTATGTTCGAGACTCGCGTATTCGATCTAAAGTTGGAAATCTCTTTATTCTGAATCTCGCTATAACGGACTTTTTTATCGGTGCATTCAGTCTAACTTTCAACCTATCTAGGTTCATCGTGGGGCATTGGCCACTTGGTGAAATTGCTTGTAGGTTATGGCTAGTCCTTGACTATACGATGAGCTGGGTGTCTATTCTAACCATGGCTTACATCAGCTGGGACCGTTACTGCATGGTCACCAGGGGTCTCAAGTACAAGTTATGCCAGACAAAGAAGAGGGTAGGACTGATTCTTACGTCAACATGGGCGATCGTAATAGGTTTCTTCTCGTTCCTAGAGTTCACCTGGAGTTCCATGACCGGTCAAACTAATGCGGATCACTCTGAATCATGCAGAATGGCGTTCGTCTACAACCGTTTTGCGACATTGTTCATCAACTTTATTGCCTTTTCCATCGTACTTGCCGTCGCAATCGTGTTGAACTGTTTCGTCTACCTGAACATTCGGAGAAGAACAAAGGAAAGTGGTGACCGTCAAATTCCCCTGTATTGCAATGAACAGATTCCAAAGCAAAGCTCTAATGTTGTCTCCAAGAAACCTATATGTACAAGCTTGCATGTCAAAGGTTCCTGTCATCAAAAGCCGAACATGGGGAAAACGCCCACTGTCGGTGACACTCGGAGCATTGAGGCTGCGAGATCGAAGCGAGAGGCAAGCATCAACAGCTTTGAGATGGCGTCCCCTGATGCAATTAGAATAGACCTACGAGACAAGAATAGCAGAAACAGACTAGCCAAGCATCGAAAAGCATCCATCGTTTTGAGTATCCTCACGGGATGCTTCATACTCTTCTGGACACCTTACAAAATAATGACAGTCGTCTTCGCCTTCTGTGGATCAAACTGTGCTTCTGCTGTTTTGTGGGAGGTTCTAGAAGTTATGGTATGGTGCAACTCGACCATAAACCCATTCATTTATGCGGCCACGAATGTCCATTTTCGCAGAAACTTTAGCCACTTTCTGTTTCTTGACCGTTGGCCATGCGGAACAGTTCATCGTAAAGATCACCATACGGCTGAAGCCCGGAACAGGCAACCAGTGAAAGGGTTTTAGGCAGTGCTGGTGGACACGATTCCCTACTCCAAATGGACTTTGAATTTTCTGTATCTGGAAACTTTGCATACATACTTATTTCCGAAGCTTCGTTATTCCGAAGGTTCGGATATTCCGAAGGTTCGTTATTCCAAAAGTTCGTATTTCCGAAGGTTCGTAATTCCGAAGGTTCGTTAGTCCGAAAACAAAGTGAGGTTCGTAATTTCGACGGTTCGTTTATACGAAAACGAAATGAGGTTCGTAATTCCGAAGGTTCGTCAGTCCGAAAACGTAATTATCAACGAAACTTATTTCGTTGTCGGACTATTGAACCTTTGGAACAACGAACCTTATTTCGTTTTCGGATTATCGAACCTTCGGAATAACGAACCTTTGGAGTAACTCCATAAATGTACAGATTAACGAACCCTTTTACTTTTTCGGATTGACGAACATCGAGGTATAGGCAATTTACATGTTTCGGAATTACGAAGTTTGGATTAAAGAACCTTCTTAATTACGAAGTGTAACCAGAAACTTTGTATGTGTAAGTCTTGACTGTGACCATTTTACGATTTCTTTAATGCAACATTAAGCCGAATAGAAATGAAATAAAAACGAATATACCATTTTAACCATTGCCACTCGATTAAGTGTAACGTGAACACCAGATTAATTACCTTAACAAGTGACTTAAGTAGATTAGAGAGGATAAATGTTTTTCAATTGGAATTGGTATGGCTTTATGGATAAAAACATAATCTCATACTCTGATATTATGGTTTTACCACTATACAGCAAATTGAAAGTATTGTGTGATTGTTATAGAGTGTATATAGGCAGTTCATTGTCATAATTAGATTGAAGTTGTATATTTTGAAAATCTGAAATAGGCCTATGGAGAGAAATGAAGAGGGGAGGGGGCAAATTGTAACTATTGTACAATCGAATAAAGCTGCCACTTCCTTTTCCTGAACGTCTTGTAAATGCATAGGGAAAGCCTATTGTTTGTAAAAAATGTATTAATTAATTATACTTTCCTATATAGCGCTTAATACTCACTTTGTCAGAAGTCTCTTAGCGCTCTACAGTATATGCAGCATAATTACCCTGGCTTTAGCAGTGTAGCTGTTACACGCGCTGCGTTTCAAGGAATAAATTCCTGCCAGGTACCCATTTACCTCACCTGGGTTGAGTGCAGCACATTGTGGATCAATTTCTTGCTGAAGGAAATTGCGCCAGCATGGTCGGGATTCGAACCCACGACCCTCTGTTTCAGAGTCCGGAGACTAATCAACTGGGCCACAACGCTCTATGTCTTGGTTTAGCATGTTCATTTCTTTTCTGTGTTTCATTCTACACGCTATCTTCATTAGATTTGGATGTATACTACAGGTCCAATAACATCAAATGCGTTAGAATTTGAATGTTAATAATAATAACGTTTTATTTACCCAGGGTAGCCACTTCAGTTAAGAAACTGCTCTACCAGTGGGCCCTGCATAACATAATATGTTACACTCTAAAAAATGAAGTGCTAATTCAGCTCTTAAAGAGCATGTATAGTGACTGCACTTCGGAGTGCTGATTTATCTCGTTCAAATTTGAACTAGAAAAATCAGCACTCCGAAGTGCAGTAACTATACACGCTCTTTAAGAGCTGAATTAGCACTTCATTTTTTAGAGTGTATTATTTCCCTACTCCATTCTAAATAGTGAGCGCCTAGCAAAAAGGCAGAAGGTCCCATTTTTATAAGTCTTTGGTATGACTTGGCCAGGGATCGAACCCACAACCTCCCGATCATGAGGCGGGCACTCTTCCACTGAGCTCTACCACTGATGACACTTCATAGTTGACAAACTTTTGTAATATTTTTACTCGTTCCATTTTCGCTAATTTCATCAGTCGACTTTGTATTATTATGCACAGTTGTTTAAAATATGTTGTAACTTCAATCACCACATCAATAATAAATTCATAATTAATCATCCAAGAATTTTTAACATGTTGCAACTATTCATACTTATTTTGTACTTGCCTAATTTGTTTTTAATTTTCACCTACGTACGCTCAGCTTTACACATCTACGTAAGATATGAATGTATACCTATATGTGGGTCACATTCGGGGCCGCGGAACCAGAGGCAGCACCCACACTTTTTTTTAAACCTTGTACAAAAATCCTGAAAATTAGCACCCGATTGTGATATTTGGAATGGTCAGCGCCCCAGCCCGGCACTTTGGGCCTAGTCGAAATTGCATGAATTGGCAGTGAGAGTAGAACAAGAATAGATGGATGTGCAGGAATATTCGGCCACCGTACATATACTTTTGTTTGTTGCCGAAAAGCGGAATAAACTAGCATATTGTGAGTGGCAGTATAACTGTGGTGTTAACCCTTTTCGAACAGGAGCTAGGAAATTTTGTGTCAACAATTTGAAAGAAATAAGATTTCGTTTCATAAATGACATACACTAGCGTACCTACGGGGGGCAGTCTGCCCCCCTGACGAGCCACAACCCATGCAAAGGACGTATCCCTGTCCCCCCTGACGAGCTTGAAAGATCTTTTTTGCCCCCCCCCACCCGACGGACCTTTATTGCCCCCTGACGAGCTTAAATACCTTTTTTTTTGCTTGTCAAATTTTTGGGCGGACGGTTTTGCCCCCACCCCCTGTGGAAAATCCTAGGTACGCCACTGCATACCTACTTCTACTTAAATTTAATACGCGAATAGATCTACACTTTCATATTTTCTGCCAAGTCAAACAGACGAGTCCTAGATTGGGGGACTGGGCTCACTTCAAACGTATTAAGGGTATGTTTATTTTCCAAAGTTTTTTTCAAGACTAACCAATCGTGTTTAGGTTATGTTTTTTCCCCAAGCTTTTCCCCTTTGTCATATTCTGGCGACAACTAGTTTAGGGGCCAAAATGTGTAAATAAAGCCCGCAGAAAAAAAAAACGTGTTTAGGGGGTTATTTTGCACACAGAGAAAACTCGTTTAGGGGGTGTTGGGAAATAGATTGGTCGCGCATGTTTATAGCAATACACTTGACTGCCCCCCCCCCGGGGGGGGGCATAAAATTGTACATTTCATGAAAACTGGATGTACATATAAAATGAGAAAGTCATTAGATTTTAAAAAAGAGTCAGGTACTCCGGGCTGAAAATAATTATATCTGCATCAATAGAGCGAAATTGACAGAGCCAACGCTGAAAATTTCATGAATGAAGTTATTGAATTTAAAAATTCAGCAATATTTTGTGAATTCGGTTAAATACATGCCATCATAAATATGCAATATGTTGGCGGATGATATTAGGTCATTATTTTCCATTTCTCTTACATGTATGCTATTATTTCATATTTTCATACATGCATGATAATATGTATCCCTATAGTAACAAAGCTGTAGCAATTATTATTTTACACATTAAAATCAGTAGTTAATCCATTTTTTATTCATAGAATTTGAATAAACATGATATTCACTTAAGGTAATACAAAATATACGAAGATATGACACTTAATCAGGTTGCTCATTGAATATTCATGAAGACATTATGCATAGAACTCACCAAAAGGAGGCAAAATCTTCAAACTTTAAACTGTCGCAACTTTGTTATTCCTTGTCCCTTGGTGAAATTTTCAGTGTATTATTTATCTGATTTGTCTTCATCTGCTTAAACCATGTTATTTCAGCCTACATAAGACATTCCTTGCTGCAGATATTTTGTTACGAGGGAAGCATTTCAAACACAAATGTATATGACAAGGATAAAATGATTTTGATTTCATGTAACAGCATAATAAAGACGAAAGTGGAGACACTAGAACGTCAGCCCACCTAATGAATATTCATGACGGCGTGCAATATAATTGTTTTTTTATGAAATATTAATAAAATTCATAATTCGATAATTTCGTTATTTGTTATCAGATTTTGATGAAATATTCAGCGCTTTCCTCTATTTATTCAGATATAATATTTTCAGCCCGGAGTACCCCTTTAAATACCATTCTTTTCAAAATACATGAATGGATAACAAATAAACCCTAAATTTGTGTGTTGTATCATACATATACTTTTTATCCTGTTACTGTGCATTTGACCTAGAATTGCG
This sequence comes from Lytechinus variegatus, assembly GCF_018143015.1. Taxonomy (NCBI): domain Eukaryota; kingdom Metazoa; phylum Echinodermata; class Echinoidea; order Temnopleuroida; family Toxopneustidae; genus Lytechinus; species Lytechinus variegatus. Next base: position 21,322,457 of record NC_054752.1, on the reverse strand, counting down.
GCTTTTTATAATTTGATAAAAAGAAAAACCAGTTCCTATGTGCATTACGAAAAAATAACATTTTGCCTTCATGCGACAGTTCCTCTACTATAAAAAATACAACCGGAACGAATATTATCTTTTAAAGTTATATAAACACTGGGTTTTGTGTTGACAGGAGATCTTTTTTTTTTAGTTCTCCTATTCTATACAATGCTATGTTTTCTGAATTAATCGAATGTATGCACAAGGCTATATAGACACCAATCAGACGTGTTTGCATAGATTAGTCATCCGTTGGTTTTGCCCGCTCTGAATAGGACTGTTCAAAATTTTAGGGATATTCCCTTTTCAGTATTGTATGCTCTTAACATAAATATTGATTTACCGGTGTTTTTCGAGAGTTTTGTCCATTAATAATGAATATCTATTTCTAAGCATTGAATTTTCGAATCTACATATTTCAGATCCGGTTTTCGGATACTTGTATTTACTCCAGTTTGTTTGCTCTACAGGGTGTTTCTAAAAAAAAATAACCGAAGTTCAAAGGTTAGCTAAATCAAGAATATATGATTTATTCTTGTGATTTTTGTCTCGTCTGCATAGCAGAGGGAGACTATATAGGCGCCGCTTTTCTGACGGAGGCGGCGGCGGCGGCGTCGTCAATATTGAAATCTTAACCAAGGTTAAGTTTTTGAAATGTCATAACTTAAAAAAGTATAGACCTAGGTCATGAAACTTGGGCATTAGGATAATCAAGTATTACTAAACACCCTTTTCAAGTTTCAGGTCGCCTAACCAAGGTCAAAGGTCACTTAGAGTCAATGAACTTACATAGACCATGTTGGGGTAATCAATATCGAAATCTTAACCAAGGTTAAGTTTTTGATAATGTTATAATATAGACATTGGATATAACTTGGACATAAAGGTAAACAAGCATTACTGATCCTTCTGCCTGAGTTTCAGGTCACATGATCGAGGTCATAGATCTCTTAGGGTTAACGAACTTTGGCCATGTTGCGAGTATGTGTGGATTTGTAGAAAGTTTATATGTCGTTCATGAAACATAGACATAAGGCATGTAAGGGTAATCAAGCACTGTATGAACGATTGCTTTGCACACATTAGGTAACATGATTATGATTAAAGATCAATTTAGGTCGATGGACATAGTATTTTATCTTCATATGAATACTTTCTTTTGTGAATAATTATTCAATAGCTGTTTTCAAAGTGGGCACTGCTGTTATTTCGGATCGCGTAATGCAGGCGAGACTGCCAGAGGCGTTCCACTTGTTATTCTACATAGTTGAGTAAATCTCATGCATGAACTTTAATTTGATACCTTGCCTGCATGCGTCAACATTGTCACGGATCACAGGGTTATGGTCTTTTGAAGGCGAAGGGTAACAAACCTACTTAAAAAAACGAAACCTAAGTTTCGATTTTCTTTTTATGTACATGCAGGAAATCCACTTTGTAGTAAGGTTTTGGTTACATAAAGTTTTCCCCTGCAAATTTCATCGAAATGTTATCCCTTCTGCTAAATATTTTATTAATAAAAGTTACATAAATGGTGTCTAGCTGCAATTTTGGTTGAGCATATCATTAGTGACTTGCAGGCAAATGTTTGGCATGAGATATGGGCGTTTGTCATAATCCCGCAATATGTTTCCAAGACAAATGCAAGAAATGCAGTATCGACATTGGAGATACTGAGAAAACACTGACGGTGTTTGTGACAAAAAGGTATTCAACAGAAATAAAAGTATGGCAGTTGGTATGTAATTGCCATGCCATGCGGTCACTCACAAAAAAATAACAGAAAAGGATAGCACTTCTCTGAAGTTTGAAGGGAAAAACTCTGATGAAACCAAAACCTTACAACAAAGTTGGTTTCGTACATGTACATTAAGGTAAAAAAAACTTGGGAAAAATAGGTTCAATACTTCGAAGGGCCGTGACCCATAATTGTAACGCAATCATGCTAGGTGTCAGTTAAAGTTGATGAGATACTCATTATTTTTTTATGTAGAATAGAAGTAACAAGAATATATCATATATTCATGACATAGCCGACCTTTAAACTTCGGTTACGTTTTTTTTTAATACCCTGTGTTAGGGCTTTTGTTTTTTACGTCATGGTGTAGATTTGACGTATGTATGCTTTATTTTTCAATTCATTCATGGTTTGATGGGCGGAAAGATAAATACACCGTCATAACATAGTCATGGCTAGAATTCTACGAGGCGTCAAGTGTAAAACCACGTATGCTGTTACAAAATCAATGATTTTTGTGACAAAATCATAACTGTCGGTGTATACTCTGAAAACAAATAAAAAATCAGTCGAAAATGACTAGTTCGTAGGGTCAGCTGAATGCAACTGATATTCTTTTTTGAGTATTTTCTAATCGTATTTCACTACAACAGAGTTATTTCTAACTAGAATACGTCAGAAATGTGACTAGGCATATTAGTTGCACCCTGGCAGCTGACTACTAGTCGATTGGACTGATTTATTTTAAGAGTGTATCTTGTAACAAAATCATTGATGTCATTTGATTTTGTAACAAATAAGAATTGCAGGGTGTTTTTATTATAGAGAATACGTGGTCTTACACTTGACGTCCCATAGAATTCCAACCAAATAGTTGATTTGAATACAAAGTGAAAACTCAACCCAAGTACCGAAATCACTCATTCAATGAACAAGGTTATGATATATATAACCTTGTCATTAGTTACACCTCCATGTGCGGCAAAATAAGGTTGACAATGTTTGTTTTATTTTCTCTTTTTTTTGGGGGGACAAATGCTTGATTTTCTTACACTGTCAGTTTCCAATACAGCTATTCATCATATAAGTTGGCTCTTTTGTAAATTTGATTCTTGAAATTATTTTTTTCTTAATTGAAAAATGGAAACCTTCTTGCCATATTACTTTCCGCCAATACAAAAATATGCCCAAAATTGAAGTTTTGGAGCGCTCTGGTGAATACAAAAATTATTATCAAGTTACTATTGAAAAATAAATTGCAACTGTATCTTTTGTATGGAAATTAGTAATTTTGGTCACAAAAGTGATATTTTAATGACTTTTTAAAGTGTATGCTATGTACAGCATTAGCATACCATAGTACTACCTGTAGATTCCCCACAGGCAGGATGGTTGCAGGTGCCATGAGCCTAATTACATCAGGAGGGCTCAAGATATTCGTTCGACCCAACCCATTCGATTTTTTTTTCAAATTGATGTTGCTGATTGACAAAAATGTATGAATATGATTCAAAATCTAACACTTATTCTAGAAATGGTAACTACTGAACTTCCTTCCTCCAAATTGGGAAGATAAATAAGTGACTTGGAACTATTTTTTCGGACTGGCGGACTAATTAGGGCTATTATATTGTTTCAGTTGATGAATTTGATCAATTCATAGTTATCTTCATCAAAGGCTATTTATTTTTAAAATGAGCTGGCTACGGTACCCTTTACTGGTCAAATATGGAATGTCAGATATATATTCTATCCAATGGTAGTAAACATTCCACCCTCTAATTTGACATTTATTTTTTATGAATTTTTCAAAAGTGCCATTTTAACACACATGCAAGTCTATGGGGAATGTTTTACGCGCTTGACACCAGCAGTCAACAAGTGACCGAAAAGTGAATAAGAAACCGGATGTAAAACAAAATGGGATAGCCTATGGTGACACTCTTTTATCACTATTCCTCTAGTCCTTTTTGTGTATTGAGGCAAAATGTTATTTTTTATAGATTTTATGGGGCTCCAAAGAACCAGAGTTCTTGAGAAGTCTATTTCATTAAAGGGTTGTAAATTTTGATGAAGGAAATAATATTTTGAGGGAGAAATTCATTCATAAAATTACTCCGAACAATTCACTCGTCTCACAAATCTGGGAGATACGAAACCATTCATTCATCGAGCATGTCAGGTGTTTTTTTTGCCTCCGTAAAAGTTAGCGATCATACAAAGGAAAATAACAAAAGGAGTAACCTAAAAATATTAGAAATTATATCTGAGAACAGGGGTGGATCCAAAATTTTCCAAAGGTAGTTGGCATATTTTTCCGAGGAAAAACTTGACAAGCAAAAAAAAAGGTTTTTAACCGAAAATTAAGGCTATTGCGTCCCCGAAAAAAATTATCAAGCAAAAATTAACAAGCAAAAAAAATAATAATTTTGCTTCTCAAAAGGGGGGCATGGGCCGGCTGTGCCCCCCCCCCCTGGATCCGCCAGTGTCTGAGACCAACCATTTCTTTAAAAATAAAACCAGCAACAGCTGAAACTTCAATTCATACTTCTCTAAAAATTGGAAAAAAGGACTGCATGTAAGAGCTGAAAACTTTCCAACAACCAAAATTAAATTTGATAATTTTCTTATAGGAATCACAACCTTTCTTTCTTCCTCTCTCTCTTTTTTCTGTCTTTCTTTTTTCCTTTCTTTCTTTCTTCCTCTCTCTCTTTCTTTCTTTCTTTCTTTCTTTCTTTCCTTCCTTCCTTCCTTTCTTCCTTCCTCTTCTTCATTTCTTTCTTTCCTTCCTTCCTCCCTTCCTTACTTCTTCCTTTCTTTCTTTCTTTCTTTCTTTCTTTCTGCGAGGAAGGTATTGGTATTATAATAGTAATAAGTTTTAAGGAAAAAAATTCTCGGGTGTTCACAAAGATTCAAGTATGACTTAGAGTCGCATTTTTAAAATGCTTAGAAAATAAGTAAAATATTGACAAAAAAATTGGTCCCTTGGTCTTCTATTTTACGAATAAATATGGTAAATAATGTACACACATTAAAAACGAAAATAAAAGTAACAAACATATTCCGAAAAACAATTTTAAACACAGAGAGATAACCATAATGTATATTATATCATTGAGAAATATTTGCTCTACTTCAAACATGTCAAACATTTTGAATGCGTCAGACATAGAGAGATACTTGACATAAAGAAAATAGAAGATGATTAAAACTAATCATCAGTAAAATGTTTCCTCTCTCTGCATAATGTCGCAGTTTTAAGTTACATGATTGAAATAGTTTGACACCTTTCTCGTATTTTCAATTAAAAAATAGGCCCACCTGACCACTATATCTACAAAAAGTACATCAAGTAGTAACATGTTTACCAACTTTACTTTTCCTCATTCAGTATGAAATATTGATATAGATTAATGAAAATTGCTAATTTGTTAAAAATAATCAATATTATCAGAAATTTTGAAATATATGTGAAATAAATCTAGAAACCATGAAATGGAAAGATATTTTTGAACATATAGATGCGGCCTAGACAATTCAGGTAGGGGGGGGGGGCAATATAATTATTACGTCAGATTTCTCAACTTAATTGCAGGGGTAGCTATAGAGTACTATTGCAGGATAGTTAGAATTGAATGCAAGTCAATTTGGGTCAAGAAATCAATCAATTTGTTCTTGATTACAATCGATATATGAATTGAAAAAAAATAATAGTTACCTGTCAAATAAAATTTTGAGAGCGCACAGCCCGAGCAGAAAATGTTAATATTCAGACTATAAAACTCAAAAAATTTACAGAGCACTTTTTTAAAAATTCAAACAAGACAAAGATAGTTCGATTTCCAAACTGAAGTTTTGAATACATTGACTTAAAAAGTTTATATTTTAAACTCCATGTATTTAAATCACCTAACAGGCAATGCGAGCGCGAAGCGCGAGCGAATATTTTATATAGTGAAGTGAAATATTTTTTTTCCAACTCTCCCCTAATCTCATTCTATTCACTCTTCTTCCTGCTCTTCTTTTTCTTCTCTCTTTTCCTTTTCTTTTTTTTTCTTCCCCGCTTTATTCTTTTTTGGGGCGGCCCCCTGCTCCCCCCTTGGATCGGCCTATGTATCATTGCAAACGCTTATTGGATATACTTAATGATAATGATTTTAACAGTCATGAGGCTGCACTACAAGTTCGTATTTTTTAGTAGCCTCCTACAGCCCACCACCAGCCTATTGCATTAATATCATTCTTTTTGTTAACGTAATCAATGTTTCCACTAAATTGCTTACCGTCAGAGAGCGCCTTAGCCGAGAGGCAGCGCTAGTTGGCTGATATAGTTTGAAGTCTGGAAAGTCCAGGTTTCGATCTCCGTCCACGGGTACCTCTACACTAGCATGCATTTAATCGACAGTTTTTTCCCCCTAAACTCAAATAAATGGAAATGCTATATACATCCTTGGTAACTATGTAGGCCTATGTATTTTTTATTTGAATTTCCGTTTGTACCTGATTGCATTATGAATAATAAAACAAAGTATCTAGAATATCTAAATATCTTTTAAAAGTTTACTCATAATTTCGAAATGGAATGGAATTAAACGAAAAGAAATGAAAAATCCTGCTATAAAAACAAAGTAAAATCAGAGCGCCAGGGCAAAGAGGATTTGAGCCAAGGAAATGGCAAGCGCGATCACGCCACCAGACGGACCAACGAAGTGACCGCTGTTACAGCGTGAGCCTAGGCAGCACTTCATGTCATAATCAAGATTATCGAAACGGATACTCTTGTCTTCCCGGTAAGGGTGGTTAACATAGTCACAATTGTCTCCCTCGATGCTGCATCCCCGCCGGACATCTTCAACACCCTCAATGAAAGTGATAGCACTCTACGGAGTAAAAAAAAAAATCCATATAATACGCTACATGTTTTCTATGCATGAGATGTTTTGCAAGTTGTATTCTTTTTTGTGCCACAATTTTACATTTGAAGAATTTAAATGACCTTTAAATGAACTGCACGTGATCCATGTATTTACATTTGATTTTTATATTATATAGCTTTGATTTCATAATAAACATATGTTTTCTGTAAAATATGAAATTCATAAATGAGATCGTGTAAACATGGGCGTGGCTTATGACGTCAATAGAAAAAAAAATGTTAAAGGGTGCCCCTCGAATTTTCGAAGTAGTTATCCTATACTACTACTTTGAGCAAAAAATATATTAATGCATGTATACCCAAACTGACGGTCATGTCAAGATTTCGGTCATATCTACCTGACAAAAAAGAATTAGCTATTTTATAAATGAGGGCGCAAAGTGCACTTTCAGCTCACGTGTGAGCTGAAATGTGTTTATATACTGACTCGAAGACCAATGTTTTAAGTAGTATTCAAACTGGGGAAAATCATGAGGGGGGGGGGGCATGAAGAGGGTAATATGTCAGTAAATGAATAATGCCAGCGCGAAACGCGAGCGGAAGTTTTGTATATTATATAAAAAGAAATTGAGACAGTTTAGACCAATTTTGTAATCATGGGCATTATCTCACTAAACAATACAAGGAAATATCACAGTGCAATTTAATATGTCCTCAGTAAATATTATAAAAGGAAGAAGAAGAAGACTGAAAATATGGATGAGGAATACATTCAAGGAGGAGTACGAGGAGGAGGCGAATAAAAGGTGAATAAGAAGGAATGGGGAAATAAACATTGAAGAGTATCATAATATCCCAGATGTAATCACAACTAATGATACTCACATAACAAAGACCCTGGCAAAATGAGTACCTCACTCCTTCCCCCGCTGAATTGAAACTCAATCCGCAACTGGGGTTGAAATTACCGGTGTATGGTATTTCGCTGTGACGGCATTCGTAACATGTTTGGCCCATTCGTTGCTCAGAGATGATATCATCCACAGAATCACTGTTGCACAAGTCGGTGTCACAACATTGTCGACAATCAGAAGGCCTTGTGCAGCCTCGATCGCATTCTGACGCAATTTGTGAAGGGGTACCCTCAAAACATTCCCGATCAATCTCGTAATATTGAGACGACAGCGATATTCTCGTCTGTGGGATATGAGTAAGAAAGAATCAACTATGCGCATGAACAGAGCTTCACAAATAATATAAATAAATATTTTTTCGTGACATTTTTTTTGACATTTTATTACCAAATCCAATTTTATGATAGATTTTGACATAATATATTCAGAAAAATGATCTCATAATTTACCGTTCTCTCTTTTCCTTTTCTGTTTTTGAGGATGTCGTGCTTTGGGCGGACAAGCCCCTCTCATGCCCCCATCCCCTCTCTGAACGCAACTTCGGACCGGGATTTGAACCTCACACCCTTTCTTTCATGCTTGACCAGTGCTCTGCCAAAAGAACACTGGCGTTTTTGCAGTGCATCCCAAGTGAGGTATTGAGCCTCATAATCAAGACGAGTCGATGTAGCAAACAAAAAAATAAAAAAATTCTATGATTTTTTTAAATAGTATTTTCTATCCAACCAATTATTAAATAATTCCTTGTCTTTTGATATACTCACGACACAAGTTCCAGTGCAGTTTCTGTTAATGTCGACGAAATCGTCGGTTGGGCTGGGTGCTGAGCAGTTGGTCGACTCAAAGACACCTTCTAGCTCATCAAAAGGCACATTATCCTCTCTGCAGGTATAGCACGACACGGCACTTGACAATGTCAGGCATCCTTATGAATAATGATAATGATAATCATAATGATAATAATAATAACAATAGGATAATAATAATGATAATAATGATAACAATAGTAATAATAATAATGATACTAATGACATTAATAATAATGATAAAAATAAAAACATAATATGTTTTATTTATTTATTACCCTTCTCCAATCTAAATGCTGAGCGCTGAGCAAGAAGACATTTTTTATAAGTCTTTGGTGTAACTCGGCCAAGGATTAAACCCACAACCTCCTATTCATGAGGCGAACACTCTACCATTGAGCCGACATTCGTTGCGGGTTAAAAAAAATCGAGAGAGCGAAGCAAGCGAGCAAAAAATGTGATAGATTTTGACAAACTATTACACAAAAAGGGTATCTTATTTCACCCTTTCCCCATTTTTGATAAGGTGCATTGTTAAGAAAAGAAGTAATGCTTGGATAATCTCACAAAATAATGTAGTCTAAACCCACGACCCCCCGTTCATGAGGCGAACGCTCTTTCATTGAGCCAACATTCGTTGAGGGTAAAAACAAAAAATGAAATCGAGCAAGCGAAGCAAGCGAGCAAAAAATGTGATAGATTTTGACAAACTATTACACAAAAAAGTATCACATTTCACCTTTTCCCCGATTTTTTATAATGTGCATATTCAAAAAAGTAATTCTCACAAATGTTATCAAAATCGTGAAATACGAGGCAAAATGGCGTCCTGGGAAGGGTCGTACAGGACGCGTGACAAATTGCTGAAACACGGGACTGTCCCTTGAAACCCGGGACGTACGTCTGGTAACCCTGACACGCAGAAAAGACTGAGGGGGGGGGTATGAAGGAGAAATAAGAACGTCGAGAATTCAGATATAAGTGACGTTACTTTATGTCCAATTGAGAAAATATTTGGATTCAAAATGCCCCCTCCCGTCCACTCATCCCCCATCAAAATACTACAAGAATCCGATATACATGAAACGAAATGGATTGAATTGATCTATTTTCCAATTAATATAAATTCGATGCTCACTGGTTATTAATACCATGGTCACATTTGTTCTACGGCGGCCGTACGGCGAGTCGAAAACAGCCGTTTTATCAATTTTGATTCAAACCACCTATATGTAGTTGGACAAAAAATGTTGAAACGGCTGTTTTCGACTCGCCGTACGGCCGCCGTAGAACAAATGTGACCATGGCATAAGTGCACAGATTAAACAAAATCATGATGACGATGATAATAACAGCAATTAAAATGCAATAAGCAATAACTATCTCATTTTGTGATGTTTACACATTGGGATAATACGATAAAAATATCGAGCAATAATGATGTATCGGTCACAGCTGCTGGGTACGATGATATGGCGGTGGGGGGGGGGGGGCTTCCTACCCATTCAAGTCAAACTACAAGATTGCCCACGTCACCCTACTGTTAAATGTGTGAATCGAGTCTAGCACAATCTGCATTTCATTTATAATCTTTTTCATTGTCATTGCGATTATTAAAGGTCAAGTCCACCCCAGCAAAAATATTGATTTGAATAAATAGAGGAATGCTGAAAATTTCATCAAAATCGGATGTAAAATAAGAAAGTTATGGCATTTTGAAGTTTCACTTATTTTTCACAAATATGCACAACTCAGTGACATACAAATGAGCCAGTCGATGATGTCCATCACTCACTTTTTAGTCGATTAGACATTTTCCGAACCTAGAAATGTTCTTTCCGATGAAATTTTTTTCTTGATTCGTGTTCCTATGGGGTCCTAGAACAAATTCAGCTTGGTTGCCAAAAGTTGCCGTTTGGGCAATTTTGCTAATTTGCATAAATCCAAAATGGCCGCCAGATGCCATCTTGAAAACCTAACTTTTGAACCCCTGTCCACAAAATGATGAGTAATGACTCGTTTTAGGGGTTTAGATATGTGTAGAACTGATTTCTGTAATCATTTTTGCAATATTAGGTCATCTTTAGGTCAATCCCAAGATGGCCGCCATATGCAATCTTGAAAATTGACTTGTGTTCCCCTTGCCCCAGAATGACGAGTAATACCTCTATTTAGGGGTTTTGGGGTGTGCAGAATCCATTTCTACTTTCTATTTTGCAATATAATGTCATCTTCAGGTCAAATCCAAGATGGCCGCCATATGACGCCATCTTGAAATATCAATTGTTGAACCCTTTGCCCCAGAATCATGAATAATAACTCTATTCATGAGTCATTAGGTATGTTGATTCAATTCATGTAGTTATTTTGCACAAAAGATAATCTTCAGATCAAATCCAAGATGGCCGCCAACCGCCATCTTGAAAAATTACTGTCTGAGGCTTATACGTGTTAGAACTAATGTAAAGGGATTTCAGTAAGAATACTCATTTCTTTTATTAATTCTCAAGTTCATTTCAACATTAATTGCTCAACTTAGAATGAATCCTCTTTAGGTTTGGGCTATCCATTTCGAGTGTATTTTTTTAAGGTCCATTCATACCTTTGTACTGAAGAGGCTTTTAGGGTCTTATTTCAATTTGGAAGTGTTTTATCAATATTATTTTTCTAAATCAATGTGTCCAATGATTGGTAGGCATCATTTCGCCTTAAAAGACGATGGTGTAGCGCTAGGCCTTACATTTTCGAGAGTGACTATAGAGCACCACTCTAAAGTGGCAGTCTCTAGAGCAAATTTTTACAGATGAAGGAGGATGGCGCTGAGACACGTTTATATAGAGATGCTGCCCTAGCCTTCCTCCGAGGCCTTTGGTCTGCCAATTTAGCATTCCGATTATTTTCTGACGTCTTGACCCCTGTACTTAGTAGCTCTCCATAGAATGGATGGCGACTATCATCTACACCTTCATAAGTGTTAGTGTCTATGCCGGCAAGTTTTATGTCATATTTGCATGTGTCTTTAAAACGGAGGTGTGATCTATCGATGGGGTGAGACCAATCCAAGAAGGGATTCGCCAAGGTTTCATGGGGCAAACATGCCCCAACCACCTGAGGTGCCTTCGACAAAGGAGCGAGAATAAGCTTTTGATGCCAGCACGTACGCTGAAGGGCCTCTGTATTTTTCACTTTGTCCTGCCATTTAACGTGCATGATACGTCCGAGGCAGCTGACATGGAAGGTGTTTAGCCACTTTTCTTGGTCGGCGTACGTTTTCCAGGACTTACTTCCGTGCAGGAGCTTGGCCATGACTGTGACAGATTTTACAATCCTGATGCTTATATGCTTGTCCTGTGAAAGGGGACAAGAGACATATAGTCGGTCCAAGGTAGGTGAGGAGTCCACCATAACCAGACGAGTGTGTGCTGTTGATATACATATCTGGAGGACAGTCGGTGTCTTGAGTCTATCAGGATTTCTGACTGTCTCAAAGTCTGATGGATGGTCCAAACCCCTTACATGCACAAGACAGGCAGCTGTTATGTATGACTAGGTCTTGTACTCCCACTTCTTGAGAGGCAGGGGCGACATCGTTTCCGTAAAACATTTCACGAATGAGAACAATCCTGACCGTGGAACAGTCTTGGGGAGCCTATCTTCTGCAGGAGGCTAAAGAGTGCACTCCTGCTGACCAAGTCAATGGCTCTTGTCAGGAGGAAAAGTCCAATAATAATTATAAAGGAAGTTAATAATTAAATCAATTTTTTTGAAAAAAAAAGGAGAAATCACTTTTTAATTCAAATAATACTTTAAAGTCATTTCACTGGAAAAGTATGGTTGCACAGAAATAAAAAAAGGATCAAAACTCCCGAAATCATAGCCCAAACCTTGAATGGTTTAATTCTAAAGTAAGCGGTTAATGACGAAATCTATCAACCATCTGACCATCTTAGACATGACTTGACCTCAAACTAAAAATGGAGTGATTAAAAGAAATGAATCATTCTCACTGAAATCCCCTTACATGAGCTCCAATACATAACAACAACCTTATTAGGGACAGCACTTCTTCAAGGTTCAATAGTCTCGGAAGTAGTTTTTTTTTTCTTAATATGGCGTTTAGTGGTCATGTTGGATTATTTTGACCTGGAGATGATCCTACATTGCAAAATTATGAACAGAAATTGAATAAACATACCAAATAACTCACGAAAAGAGGGATATTATTCATGATTCTGGGACAAAAACTTGAGAATTAATAAAAGAAATGAGTATCTTACTGAAATCCCTTTACATTAGTTCTAACACGTATAAGCCTCAGACAGTAATTTTTCAAGATGGCGGTTGGCGGCCATCTTGGATTTTATCTGAAGATTATCCTTTGTGCAAAATAACTACATGAATTGAATCAACATACCTAATGACTCATGAATAGAGTTATTATGCATGATTCTGGGGCAAAGGGTTCAAAAATTGATATTTCAAGATGGTGTCATATGGCGGCCATCTTGGATTTGACCTGAAGATGACATTATATTGCAAAATAGAAAGCAGAAATGGATTCTGCACACCCCAAAACCCCTAAGTAGAGGTATTACTCGTCATTCTTGGGCAAGGGGAACAAAAGTCAATTTTTCAAGATTGCATATGGCGGCCATCTTGGATTTGACCTGAAGATGACCTTATATTGCAAAAATGATTACAGAAATCAGTTCTACACATTTCTAAACCCCTAAAACGAGTCATTACTCATCATTTTGTGGACAGGGGTTCAAAAGTTAGGTTTTCAAGATGGCATCTGGCGGCCATTTTGGATTTATGCAAATTAGCAAAATTGCCCAAACGGCAACTTTTGGCAACCAAGCTGAATTTGTTCTAGGACCCCTTAGGAACACGAATCAAGAAAAAAACTTCATCGGAAAGAACATTTCTAGGTTGGTGTATTGAGCCTATGAGACTGTCAAATCGACTAATTTGTTTTTTGTTCTTTGAATTATAGAATATTTCATTTCTTACAGATTCGACAATAGGGACCAGCTTGATTGAACCATATAGGATTACACAGTGCCAATTCAACATGTTCAGGGAGGAATTAATCGTTGTTTAACTTGACAATGAGAAGAAAATAAGAATATTTCATATTTTACAATTATAACAAATACAAGAGAAATATTGAATGGATGACGTCATCAGTCTCCTCTTTTGCATACAGACATGGTTGTGCGTATAACTGTTTTGTGAAATTAAGCAACATTTTGAATTGAAATAACTTTCTTATTTTACTTCCGATTTTGATGAAATCTTCAGTGTTATGCTTGTTTGAATTTTCTCTTTTTATTTATATCAACTTTTTGTTGGGGTGGACTTAACTTGAATTCCTATCTACTATTGATTGGCTGTTGGACCATAAAACTATAAGATATTCAAAGAATGCAAAGAAATCATGTTAACATCAATCAGCCGCCATCTGTTAAAGTATATTATTACTGTTGTTAAACTTGATATTCCTGGTTGATTGACATTTTTATTTAGCATTCACTAATTACTATGGTGGATTGTTTACCCTTTTACTCGAAGTTTATACCCCCCCCCCCTTCCCATGATCGCCCAAACATACACTTTTCTCAAACCTACAACGGATAAATTTTACTCCGCAATCAAGTTCAAAATCATATCTATTTATTCCCAGCAGAAGAAAACATATAACACAAAATCCTAACGTATAAGTATATTCTATAGCACTAACGTACAGAGGGAGGGAGGTTTGTGAGGCAAGGATCCAAAGTATATTCATGGTCAAGAAAAAAAGGAGAAAATTGAGAAAAAGGAAGAGAGGGGGGATTTTGAATTTAGATTATTGTGTCAAAATCTATCACAAAATTATATTTTTGGTATAAAAAGGCCCTAATTTTTGCTCGCACGCTTCGGTCACTCAATCTAAGACATTCATAGTGCCCCTGTCCCATCGAAATACCCTGGCGCTGCCCCTACGGCCGGCCTTGCCATTATTTGATTAAATCTAAATATTCAAATTTCTGTAATTTTAGATCACGAGGTTTTTAAGTTTAGCTCTACTGTTATTTTGCCATTTGGTTGCCATGGACCTACACGGTGACCGTGCAACCGAAAGATTCATGGCATTCTTTTTTATAATCTGGTTTTTATTGATGGATATTTAGATTTATGAGTGATCCAAGGCAATCGGGATTTATCTCCTGATTACATCATAATCTAAATATTAGTATAATTATAGACCTCTTTACAATTTACAGTTCTTCAAGGAAAGAGCGCATCGAGAATTATTGATTTCTATACTTTTTTTTATTAACTTCATCACTACTATAATAATCATACATAACTCACAACAATACATTTCACGCATGGTTGTGCCTAAACATTAATTAGATAAGATATATAGGACAGGATCGTACACGTATGTTTTAAGGCCACGGCACATCTTACGATTGATCTGATATCCGATTTTGGAATAAAACGTAGTAGAATTTGATGTTCTTATTGAGACATGGGATATCTTACTGTGTAATATTTCAAAATAATCATCGTCCAAATACCTGTTCAAATCTGTGATTATGCTATCATCCTTACTATAATAAAAGTCAATTTAATATCTCGTATATGACGTCATAGCAATCGTACGATTGGCTACGATTTGAAATCAATTTGGCCTTTACTCCATGATTGTTATATTAACATTCTTTCAGTTCATTTGAACCTCAAATAATAACAATATTTTTCATTCATATTTTCAGAAAGGTAGCTATAAATGCGACTTAGTTCCAAAATCGATTTGTGGACCAGTCTTAACAGTTAGTTATTTTATTTATTTATTAGAACATATTAATCAGGTGCAAAAGATCAGCAAAAACTGTTTTTCATCAATGACCTGATGAAAACATAAAAAACAACATAATCATCGTATCATACATGAAAATAAAGTCAAAATCTAAGTAAAAGATAACAATAAATAAACAAATATTGTTACTTATATGATAATATGAATCAAATAATATTTTAAGTTATCAAAAGGAAACAGTTACTGATTTCAAAACGACTAATTGTATTATTTATTCGCTGATAAAAACACTGAACAATGAAATAACTATGGCATTATGTTAAGGCAATCATGCAGTTATAAATGTATGTCTAACTATAAAATTTCAAAGGGTTAAGATCATTACAAAATAAAGCAACATGACAACAATGTTAAAGAGGAATAAGGGAATATACAACAAGGTATGCGCGCGATGGCCTTTAGAAAGTGCATTTATCAATCAAAACTGTGATTAAGTTGTGATAAAGAAGTAGTTGACAGATCTTGATTTCATTTTTATTGATCACTCTGTATAAAGAAATTTCATCACCGATGGAAATAGCAATGTATTGGTATAAATAAAATCGTCTCATGTGATTTCGGTTTCAACAAGTACTTCACCATTTGTTTGAGCGTGATTGAAGAATGGTCCCATGAAATAAAAAAATGAAGACCATACAATAATCAGTTGGCATGGTTTTTTTTTAACAAAAACAGTTGCCATGTTCTTTTTATACAAAAATAAAGAAGATAAATTATTTGTTAAGTATGTAGGCATATAACATAACGTGATGATATCAAGATAAAGAGTTGACAAGATTGTAATATTGTTCATACACAGGTTTGAGTCTCGCCTACAACGATTTTTCAAAGATTTTTTTTTAATTAGAAATTAAGGCAAGATTGTGAAAAAAAAGTACAAAATTACTTGTAATCTGATTCAAAGCTTCCAAAAAGCAGCCTAATATTTCATCATTTCGACTGACCTCTCCAGGGGCGGATCCAGGATTTTCCAAAGGAGGGGGCAAATTTTTCGGAGGAAGATTTTGATAAGCCCCCCCCCAAAAAAAAAAGTTTTCAACCACAAATTAAGGATATTTCGTGCCGAGAAAAATGGACAAGCAAAAAAAAAGGCTTTCAACCACAAATTAAGTGTATTTCTTCCCCCCCAAAAAATTGACAAGCAAGAAAAAAAAGGTCTTCAATTATCAATTAATGACATTTTTACATTACAATTTTATGATTTAGCTTCTCAACAGAGGGAGGGGGCACGTGCCCCATGTGCCCCCCCCCCCCCCCGGATCCACCAGCCATCAAACCCAATTCCTCTAGTTCGTACTTACCTGCGAATACGAATAACACAATGAGACCCATGGCTAGTTTATCACTTGAAGACAATCGAGCAGTCCTTTCTTTTTTGTGTTCTTTCTATACAGGCAATTAAAAAACATTGTGATTTAATTATTAATGCAGGTCAAAAAGTTTCATTAAAAGAAATGCCAAACATGAAAGTAAACCCCCGGGGGGGGGGGGCACTCGACCAAAAATGTGGTGGGGGTGTGCCACGGGCGAGACAAAAAACGGGGGCCTTGGAGCGGGCTTATTGTAAAAAGGAGGGTCCTCGGAACGGGCTTCGGAACGACAAATGTTTGTGAAAACGGGGGTCCTTGGAACGGATCGCCAGCGTGTGAGTGCGTATGCATCCCTATGGAACGGTCATGCGTGCATGATGCAGCTAGCGCGGCCTCCGCCGGGGGAGCTCTGCGGCCGCTTTTCACCAAAATTCGACTCATTCAATGCGATCGGAGCGGCGTAACGAAAAATATGCGAAGCTTTGGAGCGGATTTCCCTCTTCTTTTTTCTCGATAAGAAGAAAATGCTATGCCTTGGAGCGGCTTTCTTTGTTCCTTTTCTCAACAAGGCAAAAATGCTATGCCTTGGAACGGAAATTTGAGTGTGAAAATGGGGGTCCCCTCCGCGGCACATACCCACTATGTATTGTATACTGAGTGCCCCCCCCCCCGGGAGTAAACCATCGTTGTAAAAATCATTCACTACAGTGTACAATTCTGTAACCAGCAATGTGTGTATCATGTTCAGAACACAACTCATTGCTTCAATCAACATTATCAAACCTTATATTGCCACAAATTTAATAAATGAAATGAAAAAGTAAGAAAAATTGTCAAAAAAAAAAGGACTTTGACTTGAAATTACTGTTTGCCCAACAGATAGTTTACATTAATCTATATGTTTCCTCTTAACATCCGGCTTAATGATCTTTTAATGATAGTCATAAATTATTCATAATTTTGCTAAATAATCTCTAAGTATCTGTTTGATATAAGAAGGAATGTTAAATAGATACTCGTCAGTACAAGATCATAAGTGCAAATGATGGCAAGTGTAAACATTTTGTTGACTGTTCCTTTTTGAGCGCTTAGGCTTAGAAACATGTATTAAGCACAATCTATAACTGTTATAATCATTACAGATAGACAGGTTTACGCTTTAAATGGATCAATATTAATTAAGAATATGTTTTAAAAATAGACGAGTTAATGAAGATCATACACTGCAAAAACTCTGGTGTTGATTTAACACCAGTCCGGAATCTATATATGTCCACACCAGAGAAGTATTGAAACAACACCACTTTCGTTTTGGTCTATACACCAAATATGTGTTTATACAACACCAATTTTGTATTAAAACAGCATCGGTTTGATTCCAAACTGGTGTTGTTTCAATACTCCTCTGGCGTGGACATAATTATATAGATTCCGGGCTGGTGTTAAATCATCAGCGGAGATTTTCCACGACATGATCTTTATTAATTTGTCTATACATTGTATTTAAAACATTCTCACTTAATATTGATCCAATTGTACAATTCTCATACTATCAGCATGATCAGAGAAGTATATTGAATTGTATCAAATCGTCCCAAGCAAGCACCATGCCAATTCTTCTTTGTTCCCATTTCCTCCCCCCCCCTTTCGTGCCCCTCCCGAGCCCCCTCCATAAAGTAGCGCCTGGGGCACATGCCCCCCATCCCCTATTACACCGCTACATTTTAGTGGATAAAGATTCTCAGTATAACAATGCACTGGATTTAAAATGTGACGATAATTTTAGCGCAAGAACGTCGAAAATGTGCCATGCATGCGGATTGAACCCACAACCTTATAGGCGGGTGTTCTACCACTGAGCCATCTGGTGTCAGGAGGAAGGCATTGAAAGAAGAGGAAGGTGCAAGCAGACTGGACTGATGTATTCAAATTCAAATTCTGTATTATATCCAAAATGAAATATAATACCAATTCCTTTTACATCTGCCTAACTACTTCCAATGATATTATAAATGATAATTAACATATAAAGAAATCTACATATAAATATACATGTAGATTTCTTTGCAAATAATTTGTAATACATAACTTATTTAGAAATTGTTGAAATGAGAGGGCGGGATATGCGCTAAAAGTCTTCAGGGGTTATGAAAAAAATTGGAGGAATTGACAAGTTGTAAGCTTTAAAAAAGAAAAAAAAGAAAAAAAGGAGGGTAATTAAGCCAAGCATTTTGAAGGGGTCAAAATATCATAGGATCAGTAATTCTGAAAACTTCAAGTGAGATATTATCTTGTCATCAAAATCATATGAGGTATATTGACCTTAAAAAAATTATTAAGTGCCCTTCTGATAACAAAGACATATTGACATTTGCAATATTTTAAAGTGTTTAAATCTTGAAATTTTGTCAAAAAATTACCATCATATCGTAAAATTGAAGGAAAGTTGAAAATAAATGAAGGAACAATGAATATGAATACTCTTATTAAAGAAAGTTTGCCAAAGATATATAATTTTACATGATAAAGTACAACCAAAAAGCTATGCTAAAAGTTGAATATATACCAGTGTAAAGTACAACCAAAAAGCTATGCTAATAGTTAAATATACCTGTAACATATGAATTACACTTTAAATTCATATACACACTAAAAAAGAATGGGTAAAAATGTTCCATTACGGTAATTATGTGTCCAACCAACAATGGGCATTTCTTTTTGGCACTTTTATTTATCCAGTGTGATGAAAATTTGGCCCATTCTAAAGTAATTGCTGCTCTTTTTTTTAAACCTTACTGGACAATATGCTTCCAGCATTTTCTAAAATACTGTCCCAAATTGGATTACCCTTACGATTGTTAAAATTTTACCCAATATCTTTTGCAGTGTACACACGAACCAATTTAAGTTCTTATATTATACTAAATTGGGAAAATCATAAAATAAATGACAAAGAATAAAAAATCAGATATGTGCCTACTTACAGTCCCTCTAAATCGAATTGTCGAATGTTCTTTTCCCAATAAGATCGAGATGCGTGACTGTATATTGTGTGGTCGATCGAGACACTGTCTTATCGAATCTAAGGGATGTTCCTATCTGATATTGAATCATTGGCGGCAATAATATTATAGTTGCAAACGTTCAAATGAGGAAGTTAAATTGCATAAAATAGCGCTGCCTCAGTGCCTTTGGTATGCCCATCATAATGATACGGTCGCCTTATTTCATACAAAATATTTCTTCAATAAACTATTGTTCGATCTTGATCTTTGGTCCTTGATCATTCAATGTGATGCAATTCAATTTGAAATGAAAGAATTTAAGTTGAGGGGAATGAGAACATTAATTGCGAAAGTTCATCAAATGTGTTTATTATCAAGCAGAGATTTTAATAACGTGCACTCAAACGATCACATTTTTATCCATATGAAACACTTAATCATCCTTACGTATGTACAGACATAATTATGTGAGGATCCAGGATTTTCCTGGGGAGCGCCGAAATATTTTTAAGGGGGTGGGGTCCATATGGCTTAAATGGACGTCCTTAAATGTTATCCTCGTCATCTCACTTCAAAAATAGGATCACAAAAAAGGTCATTTCTGATCATATCACATGAAAAGAAATATGCCAAATGCCCCAATCGCATAAAATTCGGGACCAATCTGAGAGAGCCACATGCACAGGTGTACTGAATTCGTTTTCTATGTTACTCAATAACAACCTATAAAATTATCAGTAAAACCTGCCTTAATTTAGCAACCGGCCACCTCTCCACTAGAAAATGGACGGAAATCTCTCCCCATAGTTGAGGGAGACACAATTTAGGTTTCCATTTCAATTCATTCTTTTATTTCATTTCTATTCAAAACATAATACAAAGTAATATAAAACAATACAAATCAAATACAATTTTACAGAAGGGCATTCTTACTTCGTAAAAAAAACAGTATAATATAGAGCATAAATGGATATGGAAATAAAGGGGATCCACTAAAAAGCAAAGCTTGTAAAATTGTGGATCCCCCTTGGAAAAAAAAAATTATAGTCGACTTACTATATGCGTACATGCATGTATTACAGGAAAGAAAAAGAGAAAAAGAAATCATATTGACGGAAACATAATAACTGAACAAATGCAAAGCTTTTCACACAAAGAGGTCTTCGTTTCATAGTACGCAGACCCACCCACACACATAGGATTATAGCATAATATTTGTTAACATTTTTTGTTTTGTTTTGGTTTTGCTTCAATTTGTCCATTATGTTCGTTCTGTTGCTTATTCTATAATTTACTTTGTTTTATTTAGAAAATAATTACTGAAGAAGGCCCGGTGCCAAAAGCTTTGCAACTCAGTGTATGCTTTGCATCATTCTTGACCATCATAAATTCTCCTCTTATAACAAAAACCTCGGAAGCGTTTGATACAATTAACCATGAAATACTTTTCTATAAATTATCAAACTACTGTATGAGAGGGAAAGCTTTACGGAGGTTTTCTACTTCCTTTCTTTCTTTCCGCGAGGAAGGTATTGGTATTATAATAGTAATAAGTTATAAGGAAAAGAAAAAACTTCTCGGGTTGTTCACAAAGATTTAAGTATGACTTAGAGTCGCACTTTTAAAATGCTTAGAAAATAAGTAAAATATTGACAAAAAAATTGGTCCCTTGGTCTTCTATTTTGTTTACGAATAAATATGGTAAATAATGTACACACATTAAAAACGAAAATAAAAGTAACAAACATATTCCGAAAAACCATTTTAAACACAGAGAGATAACCATAATGTATATTACATCATTAAGAAATATTTGCTCTACTTCAAACATGTCAAACATTTTGAATGCGTCAGACATAGAGAGATACTTGACATAAAGAAAAATAGAAGATGATTAAAACTAATCATCAGTAAATTTTTCCTCTCTCTGCATTATGTCGCAGTGTTAAGTTATATGATTCAAATAGTTTGACACCTTTCTCGTATTTTCAATTAAAAAATAGGCCCACCTGACCACTATATCTACAAAAAGTACATTAAGTGTAACGTGTTTACCAACTTTACTTTTCCTCATTCAGTATGAAATATTGATAGAGATTAATGAAAATTGCTAATTTGTTAAAAATAATCAATATTATGCATAAATTTTGAAATATAAGTGAAATAAATCTACAAACCATGAAATGGAAAAGTATTTTTGAACATATAGATGCGGCCTAGACAATTCAGGGAGAGGGGGGGGGCAAGATAATTATTACCTCATATTTCTCAACTGAATTGCAGGGGTAGCTATAGAGTTACATTATATGGGTCATTGCAGGATAGTTAGAATTGAATGCAAGTCAATTTGGGTCAAGAAATCAATCAATTTGTTCTTGATTACAATCGATATATGAATTGAAAAAAATAATAGGTACCTGTCAAATAAAATTTTGAGAGCGCGCAGCGCGAGCAGAAAATGTTAATATTCAGACTATAAAACTAAAAAATTTTACAGAGCACTTTTTAAAAAATCAAACAAGACAAAGACAGTTCGATTTCCAAACGGAAGTTTTTGAATACATTGACTTAAAAAGTTGATATTTTAAACTCCATATATTTAAATCACCTAACAGGCAATGCGAGCGCGAGCGAATATTTAATATAGTGAAGTGAAATATATTTTACCAACTCTCTCATAATCTCATTCTATTCACTCTTCTTCTTTTTCTTCTCTCTTTTCCTTTCTTTTCTTTTTTTCTTCCCCGCTTTATTCTTTTTTGTTTGCTCCGCCAATAGGGGGCGGCCCCCTGCCCCCCCTGGATCCGCCTATGTATCATTGCAAACGCCTATTGGATATACTTAATAATAATGCTTTTAACAGTCATGAGGCTGCACTACAAGTTCGTATTTTTTAGTAGCCTCCTACAACTCACCACCAGCCTATTGCATTAATATCATTCTTTTTGTTAACGTAATCAATGTTTCCACTAAATTGCTTACTGTCAGAGAGTGCCTTAGCCGAGAGGCAGCGCTAGTTGGCTGATATACTTTAAAGTCTGGAAAGTCCAGGTTTCGATCTCCGTCCACGGGTACCTCTACACTAGCATGCATTTAATCGACAGTTTTTCCCCTAAACTCAAATAAATGGAAATGCTATATACATCGTTGGTAACTATGTAGGCCTATGTATTTTTTATTTGAATTTCCGTTTGTACCTGATTGCATTATGAATAATAAAACAAAATATCTAAAATATCTAAATATCTTTTAAAAGTTTACTCATAATTTCGAAATGCAAGACAGAAAGTAAATTTTGTAATTGTTAGAAATGGAATAAAACGAAACGAAATGAAACACCTATAAAAGCAAAGTAAAATCAGAGCGCCAGGGCAAAGAGGATTTGTGCCAAGGAAATGACAAGCACGATCACGCCACCAGACGGACCAACGAAGTGACCGCTGTTACAGAGTGAGCCTAGGCAGCACTTCATGTTATAATCCAGACTATTGATACGGACGCTCTTGTCTTCCAGGTAAGGGTGGTTGGCATAGTCACAACTGGCTCCCCGGCTTCTGCACCCCCGCTGGACATCTTCAACACCCTCAATGAAAGTGACAGCACTCTACGGAGTAAAAAATAAATAAATAAATGAATAAATAAATAACTTTCCCGATCGGCTGATAGAAGAGTTAATCTGTTTTTTTTATTGCTTTTTTGTAGGAGTGGGAGGGGGGGGGGGTCCAAAAACTGACGTTTAAGTAAATGTTATAGATTTATTTCTACAACAAGATTATGTGCTTCATAAAGATTGATATATGTATTGCATGTATTCAGACCTGGAAACAGCACATTTTATGGACTGTTGTATAGCTTGCTAAGGCACGCGCGAAGCGCGTTATAAATTTGTTGTATACACTGACCTGAATAGGTTTATGTAGGAAATGAAAATGACAAGTATTTTACTAATCAAATAATATGAGCGCGAAGTCACCCGGACACCCTTGAGCATTTTTTTTATTATTGACGTACATAAACCACGCCAATCTTTACACATTGCTCCTATTTATGATTTTTCTATTTTACAGAAGAAATAAATGTTTGGTATCCAATTAAAGATAATGAAAAATGAAATGTAAATAATGGACTACATGACACTCATTTGAATGTCATTTAAGGTCTTCAAAGGTGAATTGGGGCACAGAAAGTAATACAACATATCTCATGTTAAGAAAACTATCATCTAGAGTATAAAATGTATTATTGGCTGAAAATGGTAGTTGAGGGTGTGAATCTTAAGAATCTGGAGGTTGCCACTTTGGCACTTAAAAGCAATTGTTTTAATTGACACCAGTTAAAGGCCACGCCACATTTATCACTTCCTCTTCCTTGTGACTTTTCTGTTCCATAAAATAAACATAGGATTGATATACTCTCTTGAGATTTCTATTTCTTTTCTATTTTAATTTCCCCTATTTCCTTTTAATTTAACTGGTTCATGCTCAAATTGATATTTTAATTTTTATATGCTAAACAACTGCAAGAATATTTATTAGGAGGCTGCACTCTACAAGCTCCGCTTTTTAGCAGCCTCCTCCATTTCCAACCTGATATGTAATAATCTTGAATGTAATTTTTGTACAGGAATATTTGAAATATGTTTTGTT
Organism: Lytechinus variegatus; assembly: GCF_018143015.1. Lineage (NCBI taxonomy): Eukaryota > Metazoa > Echinodermata > Echinoidea > Temnopleuroida > Toxopneustidae > Lytechinus > Lytechinus variegatus. The sequence goes on along the minus strand of NC_054752.1, from coordinate 21,298,267 downwards.
ATTTATATACGTCAACATGTACAAAAGAAACTGTAATTGTTGAAAATAGAAATAAACGAAATGAAATGAGATTAATGAGATACACTCCCTTAATTACCATTTTCAGCAAAAAAGCATATACTACGCTATATGTTTTCTTTGCTTGAGATGTTTTGCATGTTGTATTCTTTATTGTGCCCCAATTTTACATTTGACGACCTTAAATGACCTTATGATCAACCTGACTATTAGCTATTTTATAAATCAGGGCGCAAAGTGCACTTTCAGCTCACGTGTGAGCTGTTATGTATTTATAATATAAATACATTCTGACATATTATACTATATTATATAATACTATACTATATTATATTATACTATATAATATTATACATATTATACTGACTCGAAGACCAATATAATATAAATATAATATGAATATTATATAATATAATATTATTACATACTGACATATTATACTATATTATATTATACTATACTATACTATATTATATTATACTATATTATATTATATTATACATATTATACTGACTCGAAGACCAATGTTTTAAGTACTATTCAAATTTGGGAAAATCATGAGGGGGGGGGACAGGAATAGGGTAATATGTCAGTAAATGAATAATGCCAGCGCGAAACGCGAGCTGAAGTTTTGTAGATTTAAGGACAAGTCCACCCCAATAAAAAGTTAATTTGAATAAAAAGAGAAAAATTCAACAAGCATAACACTGAAAATTTCATCAAGATCGGATGTAAAATAAGAAAGTTATGACATTTTAAAGTTTTGCTTAATTTCACAAAACAGTTATATGCACATCCTGGTCGGTATGCAAATTGGCAGACTGATGACGTCACCCACTCACTATTTCTTTTGTATTTTATCATATGAAATATGAAATATTTTATGTTCTTCTCATTGTCGAGTTAAACAACGATTAATTCCTCCCTGAACATGTGAAATTAGCATTGTTTAATACTATATTGTTCAGTCAAATTGGTCCTTATTGTCAAATCTATAAAAAATGAAATATTGTATAATTCAAACAATAAACAAGTGGAATGCCTATGGCCGTCTCACCTGCATCACGCGATTCAAAATAGCAGCAGTGCTGACTTTGAAAACTACTATAACTCGCACAAGATGTTCAGTGATACTTGGTTACTCTTATTTCCACATTTTATGAACTAGACCAATACACTTACAGAGATAGGATGGTAATTCAACAAATACCCTCAATGTGGCCAAAATTCATTGACCTCACATGACCTTTGACCTTGAACATGTGACCTGAAACTTAAACAGGATATTCAGTGATACTTGATTACTCTTATGTCTAAGTTTCAAAAGGCACATCAATAAACTTGTAAAGTTATGATGGTAATTCAACAGATACCCCCATTATGGCCAAAGGTCATTGACCTTTGACCTTGGTCATGTGACCTAAAATGCGCACAGGATGTTCAGTGATACTTGATTACTCTTATGTCCAAGTTTTATGAACTAGACCAACATACTTTCAAAGTTATGATGGTAATTCAACAAATACCCCCAATTCGGCCAAAGTTCATTGACCCTAAATGACTTTTGACCTTGACCATGTGACCTGAAACTTGCACAGGATGTTCAGTGATACTTGATTACTACCATGTACAAGTTTCATGAGTCAGATCCAAAAACTTTTAAAGTTTTGATTGTAATTCAACAGTACCCCCATATCGGCCAAAGTTCATTGACCCTAAATGACCTTTAACCTTAGTCATGTGACATGAAACTCTAATAGGATGTTTAGTAATACTTGATTAACCTTATGGCTAAGTTTCATGAACTAGGTTCATATACTTTCTAAGTTATGATGTCATTTCAAAATTTTAACCTCAGGTTAAGATTTGATGTTGACGCCGCCGCCGCCGTCGGAAAAGCGGCGCCTATAGTCTCACTCTGCTTCGCAGGTGAGACAAAAACAAAAGAAATAGTGAGTGATGGACATCATTGACTGAGTCACCTAGTTGTGCATATCACTGTTTTGTGAAAAATAAGCGAAAATTTAAAAATGTCACAACTTTCTTATTTTTAATCCGTTTTTGATGAAATTTTCAGCACTATGCTAGTTTGATTTTTCTCTATTCAGTATTCAATTCAGCATTTTCCTTGGGTGGACTTGATCTTTAAGAAGAGAAAATGTGACAGTTTAGACCAATTTTGTAATCATGGGCATTATTTCACTAAACAAAATAATGATATATCATAGGGCAATTTAATATATCCTCAGCAAAGATTGAATGTGAGCGCAAAGCGCCAAAGGAAATATTAAAAAAAGGAAGAAGAAGAAGACTGAGAAAATGGAAGAGGAATGCATTCAACAAGGAGGAGCAAGAGGAGAGCAGGGAGGAGGGGGAGAAGGCGAATAAGAAGGAATGGGAAAATAATCATTAAAGAGTACCATATCCTACATGTAATCGTAACTAATGATACTCACATAACATAGACCCTGGCAAAATGAGTACCTCACTCCTTCCCCGGTAAAGTCGAAGCTTAATCCGCAACCGGGGTTAAAATTACCGGTGTATGGTATTTCGCTGTGACGGCATTCGTAACATGTTTGGCCCATTCGTTGCTCAGAGATGATATCATCTACAGAATCACTGTTGCACAAGTCGGTGTCACAACATTGTCGACAATTAGAAGGACTTGTGCAGCTTTGATTGCATTGTGACGCAATTTGTGACGGGGTACCCTCATAGCAATACCGATTGATGTCGTAATTTTGAGACGACAGCGATAGTCTCGTCTGTGGGATATGAGTAAGAAATAATAAACTATGCGCATAAATAGAGCTTCACAAATAACAATTTTTTACGTAAGAACACGTTTGCACCCATGTTTTGATATCCATAAAAACATTTTTTTTTATAATCATTAGAAAACATGATATGAGAAAATTACATTGCCCGGTAGTGGCATAATGAACCAAAGATTTTCAAGTGTCAGATATGGAGCAGCGGGCAAAATAAAACCAAAAAATAGAATTTTTTCCACATTTTATTACAAAATCCAAGTTCGCGATAGATTTTTGACATAATATATTTTAAAAAATGATACCATAATTTACCCTTCTCTCGTCCTTTCTGTTTTTGAGGATGTCGTGCTTTGGGCGGACAAGCCCCTCTCGTGCCCCCATCCCCTCTCTGAACGCAACTTCGGACCGGGATTTGAACCTCACACCCTTTCTTTCATGCTTGACCAGTGCTCTGCCAATAGAATACTGGCGTTTTTGCAGTGCATCCCAAGTGAGGTATTGAGCCTCATAATCAAGACGAGTCGATGTAGCAAACAAAAAAAATAAAAAAATTCTATGATTTTTTTAAATAGTATTTTCTATCCAACCAATTATTAAATAATTCCTTGTCTTTTGATATACTCACGACACAAGTTCCAGTGCAGTTTCTGTCAATGTCGACGAAATCGTCGGTTGGGCTGGGTGCTGAGCAGTTGGTCGACTCAAAGACACCTTCTAGCTCATCAAAAGGCACATTATTCTCGCTGCAGGTATAGCACGACACGGCACTTGACAATGTCAGGCATCCTTATGAATAATGATAATGATAATCATAATGATAATAATAATAATAGTAATAAATAATAATAATAATGATGATGATGATGATTATAATAATAACAATGGTAATAGTAATAAAGATAATAATAATGATAATAATAATGATAACAATAATAATAATAATAATGACAATAATAATAATAAAAATAAAAATGATTTTATTACCTTTCTCCAATCTAAATGCTGAGACTTTTATAAGTCTTTGGTGTAACTCGGCCAAGGATCGAACCCAAAACCTCTCGTTCATGAGGCGAACTATATATCTACCATTGAGCCAACATTCGTTGCGGGTTAAAAAAAAATAATCGAGAGAGTGAAGCAAGCGAGAAAAAAATGTGATAGATTTTGACAAAATATTACACAAAAACGGTATCATATTTCACCCTTACCCCATTTTTGATACTGTGCAGTAAGAAGTAATGCTTGAATAATCTCACAAAATAATGTAATCTAAACCCACGACCCCCCGTTCATGAGGCGAACGCTCTTTCATTGAGCCAACATTCGTTGAGGGTAAAAACAAAAAATAAAATTGATCAAGCGAAGCAAGCGAGCAAAAAATGTGATAGATTTTGACAAACCATTACACAAAAACGGTATCATATTTCACCCTTTCCCCGTTTTTTTATAATGTGCATATTAAAAAAAGTAATGCTTAAATAATTATTGTCACAAATGTCATCAAAATCGTGAAATACGAGGCAAAATGGCGTCCTGGGAAGGGTCGTACAGGACGCGTGACAAATTGCTGAAACACGGGACTGTCCCTTGAAATCCGGGACGTACGTCTGGTAACCCTGACACTCAGAAAAGACTGAAAGGGGGGGGGGGGGGAAGGAGAAATAAGAACGTCGAGAATTCAGATATAAGTGACGTTACTTTATGTCCAATTGAGAAAATATTTGGATTCAAAATGCCCCCTCCCGTCCACTCATCCCCCATCAAAATACTACAAGAATCCGATATACATGAAACGAAATGGGTTGAATTGATCTATTTTCCAATAAATATAAATTTGATGCTCACTGGTTATTAAGTGTACAGATTAAACAAAATCATGATGACGATGATAATAACAGCAATTAAAATGCAATAAGCAATAACTATCTCATTTTGTGATGTTTACACATTGGGATAATACGATAAAAATATCGAGCAATAATGATGTCGGTCACAGCTGCTGGGTACGATGATATGGCGGTGGGGGGGGGGGGCTTCCTACCCATTCAAGTCAACCTACAAGATTGCCCACGTCTTACCCTACTGTGAAATGTTTGAATGAGTCCGGCACAAATCTGCATTTCATTTATATATTTTTTTCATTGTCATTATGATTATTAAAGGTCAAGTCCAAGCAAAAAAATGTTGATCTGAATAAATAGAGGAAAAAATCAAACTAGCATAATGCTGAAAATGTCATCAAAATCGGAAGTAAAATAAGAAAGTTATGGCATTCTGAAGTTTCACCTATTTTTCACAAATATTCACAACTCAGTGACATACAAATGAGTCAGTCGATGATGTCCATCACTCACTATTTCCTTTGTTTTTTATTCTTTGAATTATACAATATTTCATCTCTTTTACATATTTGACAATTAGGAACAGCTTGACTGAACCATATAGTATTAAACAATGCTCATTCCACATGTTCAGGGAGGAATTAATCGTTGTTTATTAATGAGAAGAACATTAGAATATTTCATGTAATAAAATACAAAAGAAATAGTGAGTGGGTGACGTCATCAGTCTGCTAATTTGCATACCGACATATGTGCATATAACTGTTTTGTGAAATTAAGGGAAACTTTAAAATGTCATAACTTTCTTATTTTACATCCGATTTTGATGAAATTTTCAGTGTTTTGCTTGTTGGATATTTCTCTTTTTTTAATCAACTTTTTGTTGGGGTGGACTTGCCCTCTAAGTATATTAGCATTGTTGTTAAACTTGATATACTTGGTTGATTGATTCACTAATTAAAATGGTTGATTGTTTACCCTTTTATTAAAAATGTATACCCCCCCCCCCCCCCCGATGGCCCATGCAAGCATACACATTTCTAAAACCTGTAACGGATAACTTTTACTCCGCAAACAAATTCAAAATCATATCTAGTTATTCCCAGCAGAAAAAAATATAACATCAAATCATAACGTATAAGTATATTCTATATCACTACCGTACAGAGGGAGGGAGGTTTGTGATGCAAGGATCCAAAACATATTCACCATTGGCGGCGGAAGCCAATAAATTTAGGGGGTGTCCACCTGAAATTTTGGGATGGACACATGTAAAAAATAGGACAAGCGACCCAAAAATTTTTGAGAAGCAAAAAAAAAAAAAAAAAAAAAAAGGTCATCAACCTAAATTTTAGGGGGGGACAACACACGTGTCAAGGGGGTCCACGTGAATTTAGGGGGGGACGCCTATGATATTCACTGTCAAGAGAAAAGGGAGAAAATGGAGAAAAAGAGGGGGTACTTTGAATTCGGATTATTGTGTCAAAATCTATCACAAAATTATATTTTTGGTATAAAAAAGGCCCTAATTTTTGCTCGCACGCTTCGGTCACTCAATCTAAGACATTCATAGTGCCCCTATATAAGCTTCCCATCAAAATACGCTGGCACCGCCCGTGCGGCCGGCCTTGCATGCCATTTTTTAAAATTTAGTTTAAATATTCAAATTTATGTCATTTTAGATCAGTTTCGCTCTATTGTTATTTTGTCATTTAAGGTTGCCATGGACCTATACGGTGACCGTGAAACCGAAAGATTTCCATATAATCTGAAAGATTTATGGCATTATTTTTAATAATCTGGTTTTTATTGATTGATATTTAGAGAGTTATGAGTGATCCAAGGAAATCAGAATTGATCTCCTGATTACATTGTAATCTAAATATTAGTATAATCATAGACCTCCTTACAATATACAGTTCTTCAAGGAAATACATTTCACGCATGGTTGTGCCTAAACATTAATTAGATAAAGGCATGGTCACACCGCCCGAGCGTTGTTGGAGCGGTCATGGAGCGGTAGGGAAAGAGGGCCGAATTCCCGAATTTCGCTCACAAAATTGGGGAAAAAAATCGAAAAAAAAACAAAAAAACAATCGAAATCGAAAATGGTGAACGATAGCGAGCGGTGATGATTTTTGTTCCCCTCCGCTCCACGACTGCTCCAACAACGCTCGGGCGGTGTGACCATGCCTCCCCCCCCCCCCAATTTTGTGAGCGAAATTCGACCCCCTTTCCCTACCGCTCCACGACCGCTCCAACATCGCTCGGGCAGTGTGACCAGACCTTTAGATAGGACAGGATCGTACACGTATGTTTTAAGGCACAGCACATCTTACGATTGATCCGATATCCGATTTTGGAATAAAACGTTTAGTAGAATTTGATGTTCTTATTGCGACATGGAATATCTTACTTTGTAATATTTCAAATCATCGTACAAATACTTGTTTAAATCTGTGACTATGCTATCATCCTTACTATAATAAAAGTCAATTTAATATCTCGTATATGACGTCATAGCAATCGTACGATTGGCTACGATTTGAAACCAATTTGGCCTCTACTCCATAATTGTTATATTAACATTCTTTCAGTTTATTTGAACCTCAAATAATAATCATAGTTTTCATTCATATTTTCAGAAAGGTAGCTGTAAATGAGACTTGTTCCAAAATCGGATTGTGGACCAGTCTTAACATTTATTTTTTTCATTTATTTATTAGAACATATTTAATCAGGTGCAAAAGATCAGCAAAAACTGTTTTTCATCAATGACCTGATGAAAACATAAAGAACAACATAGATCATCATATCATACATGAAAATAAAGTCAAAATTTAAGTCAAATATAACAATAAATAAACAAATATTGTTACTTAAATAATAATGTGAATCGAATTAACTAAATATTTTAAGTTATCAAAAGGAAAGAGTTACTAATTTTAAAACTACTAATTGTATAATTTATTCGCTGATAAAAACACTGAACAATGAAATAACTATGGCATTATGTTAAGGCAACCATGCAGTTATAAATGTATGTCTAACTATAAAATATCAAAGGGTTAAGATCGATACAAATAAAGCAACGTTAGAACAATATTCAAGAGGAATAAGGGAATTGTATGTTTACAACAAGGTATGCGCGCGATGGCCTTTAGAAAGTGATATACTGCGATTAAGTTGTGAAAAAGAAATAGTTGATAAAGCATCGACAAATCTTGATTTCATTTTTATTGATCACTCTGTATAAAGAAATTTCATCACCGATGGAAATAGCAGTGTATTGGTGCAAATAAAATCGTCTCTTGTGATTTCGGTTTCAACTAGTACTTCACCATCTGTTTGTGCGTGATTGAAGAATGATCCCATGTAATCAAAAATGTAGACCATACAATAATCAGTTGGCATGGGTTTTTTTTAAACAAAAACAGTTCGCATGTTTTTTTTTTACAAAAGTAAAGAAGATAAATTATTTGTTAAGTATATATGCAAATAACATAACGTAATGATATCAAAATAAAGAGTTGACAAGATTGTAATAGTGTATACCGTCATTCAAAGCATCCGAATTACATGAACGTATAAATAATGCGTGAATAATATACTAATTGGGCGATGTGGCGTGCGCCTGTAATCCAATTAACCTTGGTCGTGTCTTTCGAATGGTTAAGGGTCAATCACAGACATATATAATCATATCCAATTTCGATACATGTCTGAAAAATGTCACACACTCACACACACACACAATAAGCGGGTATTTATAAGGGGATATAAGTCTAGCTAGTGTACATCAAACGAAAATAGCGTTAAGGGTCAATCACAGACATATATAATCATATCCAACTTTTGACACACGCCTGAAAAATATCACACACTCACACACACACACACACACACCCTCACACACAAAATAAGTGGGTATCTATAAGGGGATATAAGTCTAGCTAGTGTACATCAAACGAAAATTGTACTAGTGAGAAGGTGAGAATCATTAAACCATATAGACTAACAGAGAAGTAGACCAACTCAGCGGTGTACAGAGGGGGGGGGGCCTTGGGGCACTCACCCCCCCAAAAAAAAAATCACGACAAAGGAAAAGAAGAGAAAGGGAAAGTATAGGGAAGCGCCAAATGTTATATCATTTTATGCCAAAATTCACGCAAAATCAGATTTTCGTGATAAATATGTCCAAATTTTGGCCCCCATCAATATTTTGTGCAGGGTGCCTCTGTCTGTTTTGACACCCCAGTTTTAAAGTTTGAAGATTTTTTCCAGAAAGGTGACAACAACGCCCGGCCGCGATTTTTTGAGCGACGATTAGGGTTTATTTAGTCAGACTGCACCTCGTGAATATTCATATATCGTTATTCCGACCCTTTGATCAGCTTAATTTGTGTGGCTCAATCAGTTAGCCAATCTTACAATCGAGTTCATACGCAGACTAGAGTCTCGCCTACAATCTTTTTTCGAAGATTTTTTTAAATTTAGAAATTAAGGCAAGATTCTGAAAAAAAAACAAGTACAAGATTACTTGAAATCTGATTCAAAGCTTCCGAAGTAGCCTAATATATCGTCATTTCGACTGCCTTCTCCAGGGGCGGATCCAGGATTTTCCAAAGAGGGGGGGGGGGAATTTTTCGGAGGAAAATTTTGATAAGCCCCCCCAAAAAAAAAAAAGTTTTCAACCACAAATTGAGGTTTCGTGCCGGAAAAATTTGACAAGGAAAAAAAAAGGTATTCAACCACAAATTGAGTGTTTTTCTTACCCCTAAAAAATTGACAAGCCAAAAAAAGGTCTTCAATTTAATATCAATTAATGGCGGGTTTACATAACATTTTTTTTTATTTTGCTTCTCAAAAGGGGGAGGGGCACGTGCCCCCTGTGCCCCCCTGGATCCCCGCCTGGCCCTCTCGTCTGGTGCACAAGTACTGACAATGAAAAATAGTCGCTGGCCCACCAGCCATCCAACCCAATTATTCTAGTTCGTACTTACCTGCAAATACGAATAAAACAAGGAGACCCATGGCTAGTTTATCACTTGAAGACAATAGAGCAGTCCTTTATTTTTTGTGTTCTTTCTATACAGGCAATTAAAAAAACATTGTTATTTAATTATTAATGAAGGTCAAAAAGTTTCATGAAAAGAAATGCCAAACATGAAGGCAAACCATCGATGTAAAAATCCTTCCCTTCAGTGTACAATTCTGTAACCTGGAATGTGCATATCATATGTTCAAAATACAACGCATTGCTTCAATCAACATTATCAAACCCTGTATTGCCACAAACTTAATAAATGAAATGAAAAAGTAAGAAAAATTGTCAAAAAATTGGACTTTGACTTGAAATTACTGTTTGCCCAACAGATAGTTTACATTAATCTACATGTTTCCTCTTAACATCCGGCTTAATGATCTTTTAATGATAGTCATAAATTATTCATAATTTTGCTAAATAATCTCTAAGTATCTGTTTGAGATAAGAAGGAATGTTAAATAGATACTCGTCAGTACAAGATCATAAGTGCAAATGATGGCAAGTGTAAACATTTTGTTGACTGTTTCTTTTTGAGCTCTTAGAAACATGTATTAAGCACAATCTATAACTGTTATAATCATTACAGATAGACAGGTTTACGCTCTAAATGGATCAATATTAATTAAGAATGTTTTAAAAATAGACAAGTTAATGAAGATCATACACTGCAAAAACTCTGGTGTTGATTTAACACCAGTCCGGAATCTATATATGTCCACACCAGAGAAGTATTGAAACAACACCAGTTTCGTTTTGGTCTATACACCAAATATGTGTTTATACAACACCAATTTTGTATTAAAACAGCATCGGTTTGATTCCAAACTGGTGTTGTTTCAATACTCCTCTGGCGTGGACATAATTATATAGATTCCGGGCTGGTGTTAAATCATCAGCGGAGTTTTTCCACTATATGATCTTTATTAATTTGTCTATACATTGTATTTATATTGATCCAATTGTACAATTCTCATACTATCAGCATGATCAGAGAAGTATATTGAATTGTATCAAATCGTCCCAAGCAAGCACCACGCCAATTCTTCTTTGTTCCCATTTCCTCCCCCCTTTCGTGCCCCTCCTGAACCCCCTCCATAAAGTAGCGCCTGGGGCACATGCCCCCCCCCCCATCCCCTATTACACCGCTACATTTTAGTGGATAAAGATTCTCAGTATAACAATTCACTGGATTTAGAATGTGACGATAATTTTAGCGCAAGAACGTCGAAAATGTGCCCTGCATTCGGATTGAACCCACAACCTTATAGGCGGGCATTCTACCACTGAGCCATCTGGTGTCAGGAGGAAGGCATTGAAAGAAGAGGAAGGTGAAGCAGACTGGACTGATGTATTCAAATTCAAACTCTGTATTATGTTCAAAATAAAATATAATACCAATTCCTTTTACATCTGCCTAACTACTTCCAATGATTTTATAAATGATAATTAACATATAAAGAAATCTGCATATAAATATACATGTAGAAGATTTCTTTGCAAACAATTTGTAATACATAACTTATTTAGAATTTGTTGAAATGAGAGGGCGGGATATGCGCTAAAAGTCTTCAGGGGTTATAAAAAGGGGGAATCGAAAAGTTGAAAGCTGTAAAAAAAAACCCAGGAAGGTAATAAGCAAACCATTTTGAAGGGGTCAAATGTCAAATGGAGCAATAATTCTGAAGAATATAAGGATTTATTTTGAGAAAAATTCTATTCAGTGCTTTTCTGATATCAAAGACATCTATTAACATTTGCAATGTTTTAAAGTGTATAAATCTTGATATTTTGTCAAAAAAACCCATCATATCGTAAAATTGAAGGAAAGTTGGAAATAAATGAAGGAACAATGAATAAGAATACTCTTATTAAAGAAAGTTTGCCAAAGATATATGATAAAGTACAACCAATAAGCTTTGCTAATAGTTAAATATACCTGTAACATGTGAATTACATTTTAAATTCATATACACACTAAAAAAGATTGGGTAAAAATGCTCCATGAGGGTTATGTGTCCAACCAACATTGGGCATTTCTTTTGGGCACTTTTATTTATCCAGTGTGATGAAAATTTGGCCCATTCTAAAGTAATTGCTGCTTATTTTTTTAACCTTATACTGGACAACATGCTTCCCGCATTGGGTAAAATACTGCCCCAAATTGGTTGGACACATAATTACCCTCGTGATGGTTAAAATTTAACAGTGTACACATGAACCAATTGAAGTTTTTATAATTATACTAAATTGGGAAAATCATAAAATAAATGAAGAAGAAGAAAAAAAAAACCTGATATGAGCCTACTTACAGTCCCTCTTTATCGAATTCTCGAAAGTTCTTTTTTCCAATGAGATCGAGATGCGTGACTGTATACTGTGAGGTCGAGACACTTTCGAATTCAAGTGATGTTCCTATCTGATATCGAATCTTTGGCAGCAATAATATCATAGTTGCCAACGTTCAAATGAGGAAGTTAAAATGCAGAAAATAGTGACCTTAACACGCTGCCCTCAGTGCGTTTGGTATGCCCATCATAATGATACGGTCGCCGAATTTCATGCAAAATATTTCTTCAGACTATTTGTTCAATCTTGATCTTTGGTCCTTGATCATTCAATGTGATGCAATTCAATTTGAAATGAAAGAATTTAAGTGTGGGGGGGGTGAGAACATTAATGTGAAGGTCCGTGAATGGCGTCTATTATCAAGACCCTGACGTATGTAAAGACATAATTATGTGAGGATCCAGGATTTTTCTGGGGAGGTGCCGACATTTTGTGAAAGATTTTTGAGGGGGTGGGGGTCCATATGGCTTAAATGGACGTCCTTAAATGTTATCCTCGTCATCTCACTTCAAAAATAGGATCACGAAAAAGGTAATTTCTGATCATATCACAGGAAAAAAATATGGCAAATGCCCCAATCGCATAAATTCGGGACCAATCTGAGAGAGCCACAAATACAGGTGTACTGAAATCGTTTCCTACACTGTTAGAAAATTTATCCTTAAAATAAAAGAAGTTCCTGCAGCAGAGTCTCGAGAACACCTGTAATCTTACCAAATTGCGTAATCTTACAGGAAATTGGTATTTGGTGTATGGAACCTTACAAATTTCCTTTAATAAAGCACTCTTTTCCCCTTTTTAAATAGACCTGATCTGTTAAATTGCGTAAAAATTCCTGTTTTATGAATTAACAGAATGATTCTGTGATTGATCTTTGCAAAATATTCTTTCTTTTTTCTGTAAAATCAGGGTATTTTTAACAGTGTATGTTACTAAATAACAACAGACAATCCCTCCGTTTTCACCTTCCCGTACCCGCACTCAACTTGCACAAAAAAAAAACAATTTCCTTTTACGGTCCTAAATACTGGAATACACTCAGTCACGACATCATTAACTCAGTTAGTCTGAACTGCTTTAAAATCAAGCTAAAAAAGCACATTCTCGAATCTTATAGAGTAAGTCCAAATTGAGCGCTCAGAACCCAACCTCTCTCTATCTCTCTCTTCTTTCCTCTTTCTCCTTCCCTTTCATCTGCCATCACCCTTATTCCCCCCCCCCCCTTCTTTCTCTTTCATCCACACATGCAGGTACACCGGTTGGGTGCACCAGTCTTTCTTCTCGGTTACATTTCTTTCCACTTTCATCCATCATTTCCGTACTCTATCCATCACAATAGCATTTTCAGGATTTTTTTCTTCTCGTTCTTGCATTTATACTCATACTATGCCTTTTAACTTATTCTTTGAGGAATCCAGACTCAACAAGCCCTGCTTTTTAGTGGATCCCTCCATTTCCTCAACATTTATTTAAATAGTAAAGATGAATAAAAGAAATTATATGCAAAATTCTTTATCATGAATAGTCTACAGTTATTATTATCATTATTATCTAGTTCATTGTAAATATCATTATTAATATGGTTATATTGTTTTGTGTCTATTGTATATATTTATTTATCTATGTCATATTGTCATACTGTACATACTTGCATATTCATTTACATCTTTGTAATGATTTCTTTTGCTGTTAAATTGACTTGAGTTGAAATGAAAATAAACCAAACCAAACTGAACTGAACTGAACATATAGAATTATCAGTAAAACCTGCCTTAATTTAGCAACCGGCCACCTCGCCACTTGAGCCTGGGCGGAAATCTATGGAAGCAGGAGACCGTCAAAAACGCGGATATACGTCGTGTCGTAATTCAATTTACTACACGACGTAAATAATTACGTAGTGTAGCAATTCGAATTACTACACGACGTAAATAATTACGTAGTGTAGTAATTCGAATTACTACACGACGTAATTCCGAATTACTGCCCAACGATTTAATGTCATGACGTTAAATGAATTAGTGTCGCTACATCAAATAATTAAGGTCGTGTAGTAATTCGAATTACTACACGACGTAAATAATTACGTAGTGTAGTAATTCCAATTACTACACTACCTAAATAATTACGTCGTGTAGTAAATAATTACTACACGACGTAATTCCGAATTACTGCTCAACGATTTAACGTCATGACGTTAAATGAATTAGTGTAGTGACGTTAAATCAACCAATGAGACCGTTCGTTATATGAGCGCAATGCGAAGAGCTGAGACTACAGAGTATTGTACAGGAACGTACCGGCAGGAAGTTAGTTGGATGTTCGACATTTGATATTCAAACTGTGAAGTTGGTTTGATATTCAGGTTCTATATTCAAACGCCTGTGAAGCTGGACCAATATTGCCACGGACCCGATCCGCATAGTACTGCCCCCCCAAAAAAAAAAATGTTCTACAACCGAGACCAATAGGAAATGATAAAAAAAAGAAAGGAAAGAAAGATGAAAGATACGTTATTTTATGCATACCATGTCAAAATCAATCTCAAAGTTAAAGGTGTTTTTTTCTCGCTGGCTCGAGACTTATTACGAAGCAAATTTTTGCTGCATGCGCAATTGTGTGCCCCCTCTTTTTGTTCTTATCACGCATTGAGCTTCGCCCTAATGCTCGGGGCACAATCATAAAACATCCTGTTCATACAATGATATGACCCCTCCGTTCTCCCTTCTCTTTCTCTCCCGTTCCCCCTCCTTTTCTTTCAAATCTCCCCCTTTCGCTTCTCTCTCTCCTATTTTGTATTCTCTTTTTCCTTGTTTTTTTTTTTGCTCTATCCACTGGCGGCACCAAGAGATTAGTCAGGAACGTGGTTCCCCATGCTTGAAATATTCCGTTTTGTTAATTTTAGCCCCCCCCCCCACACCCCCCGTTATGTGCATGCGCCGGGTAACAGAGTCAAGTTCTACAAGTTAGGGTAGGTGGTTACCCCGGATAGACCGTCGGGATATTCATGGGGGCCCCTTGGAAAAAAAATAAACAAAATGCGATAAATAGCCCTTTATTCCTTTAATTTTGTTAATTTGAGCCCCCTAAATGTGCATGCACATAGTGTTTAATATATGGTTGCCCGAGTCGATTTCTACAAGTTAAGATACGTGTTATCCCGGCTAGGCCGTCGGGGGTATCCCTGGGGGCCCCTCGAAAAAAAAATAAAAAAATAAAATTTCTTGCCCTTTTATTCACTGACGTTTGTCCCCTAAATGTCCTCGTACTTGGGCACGCCAGTGTTGTTATGGTTGCCCGAGACGTGCTGCACCTGTAAAACCCCTTAGCTTTCAAAACCCCTGAATATATTTGAATATCGAATGTTGGTCCAGCTTCACAGGCGTTTGAATATCGAACCTGAATATCAAACCAACTTCACAGTTTGAATATCAAATGTCGAACATCCAACTAACTTCCTGCCAGTACGTTCATGTACAATACTCTGTAATCTCAGCTCTTCGCATTGTGCTCATATAACGAACGGTCTCATTGGTTGATTTAATGTCACTACACTAATTCATTTAACGTCATGACGTTAAATCGTTGAGCAGTAATTCGAAATTACGTCGTGTAGTAATTATTTACTACACGACGTAATTATTTAGGTAGTGTAGTAATTGGAATTACTACACTACGTAATTATTTACGTCGTGTAGTAATTCGAAATACTACATGACCTTAATTATTTGATGTAGCGACACTAATTCATTTAACGTCATGACATTAAATCGTTGGGCAGTAATTCGGAATTACGTTGTGTAGTAATTCGAATTACTACACTACGTAATTATTTACGTCGTGTAGTAATTCGAATTGCTACACTACGTAATTATTTACGTCGTGTAGTAAATTGAATTACGACACGACGTATATCCGCGTTTTTGACGGTCTCCTGCTTCCATAGAAATCTCTCCTCAAAGGTGAGGAAGACACAAGTAAGTTTTTCATTGTTATACACACAGACCCACCCACACACATAATATAGCATAATATTTGTTAACATTTTTTTTGGGTTTTGGTTTTGCTTCAATTTGTCCATTATGTTCGTTCTGTTGCTTATTCTATAATTTACTTTGTTTGTTTTATTCAGCAAATGATTACTGTTAAGGCCAGGTGCTAAAAGCTTTGCAACCCAGTGTATACTTTGCTTTATTCTTGACCGTCATAAATTCTCCTTTCCTTTTTATCATAAAAAAAATCTCGGAAGCGTTTGATACAATTAACCATGAAAAACTTTTCTATAAATTATCAAACTACTGTATGAGAGGGAAAGCTTTACAGAGGTTTAGGAGCTAAATTATTGATAGAATTCAGTTTGTTGCTATAAACGAATCAGAATCTAAGGCCAGTTGCCTGTAGATTTCCACAAGGTATCCTTCGCCCTCTTTTATTTGCACTTTATGTAAATAATATGAAAAATTCGGTTACACTTCGTAATTCCGAAGGTTCTTTATTTCGAATGTTCGTAATTCCGAAACACGTAATTTGCCTATACCTCGATGTTCGTTAATCCGAAGACGTAAAAGGGTTCTTTAATCCTAACATTTGTGGTGTTATTCCGAAGGTTTGATAATCCGAAAACAAAATAAGGTTCGATATTCGTTTTCCGACAAACGAACCTTCGGAATTGCGAACCTCATTTCATTTTCGGACTAACGAACCTTCGGAATTACGAACCTCATTTCGTTTTCGGACCAACGAACCATCGGAATAACGCAGCTTCGGAATTACGAATGTATGCGGAATAATTCATCTCATGTTCTGTCATTCATTCTCTTCACTGATGATTCATATATTATCTGCACACATCATGATCCACATTCATGAGCTCTATAGGAATACAGAATTTTAAAAAGTAACAAACTGGATTCAAGCCAATAAACTGCCATTGAATACCCCCCCAACAAAAAACATGTTTTTTGGTAAGTCATTGAAACATCTGCCGCATCCAAGACTTGACGATATACTGAAAATAAAGAAGTGCAAACAACAAAGTTCTTAGGTCTTAATGTTGATAACAAACTTACATGTAATGATCATAATCATATAATATTTGCAAAACTGTGGCAAAAAATATTGCAGCCATCAACAAGCTCAAACACTTTCTTCCAGCAGAGGCGCATCTATACCTTATCTTAATCATTGGATTCTGGCCCGGAATTAATTAGAGCTCATTAGTTTCGTCAGTGACCTGTACCGCTTACAACTATTTCAGTTCATGTATAAACTTGATGAAAAAAAAACAATATACCTAGGGCCCTATAATAAATTTATATGAAACAATTTTTTGCATTCTAAAACTAGATAGTCTGATGACTATAACTAAAAGCAGAACGGTATTTTTTTTCTAGCAAAACTGTATTTTTCACAGGATCTAAAATCTTGAGTTTTTAGACAGAACAATAAAAGAGGCACCTAATCTGAACCTTTTAAAGTACTCATCTAAAACTTCTTATTCATTCTGACTGATTTTCGTTTGAACTTTGTTTCTCAGTCACATCCATGGTGCATGGTGATTATTTGAAGTCAAAATATGAAGGCCTAAACATGGATATTATAATTGTATCTTTATTATTGTAAATATACTCGTATAGATAATACTTCATAGAAGTTTGCTGATTATTTTGCTCGGTTTTAATCACATTTACCCTTGTATAAAATGTCGACAGGGTAAGCGTGTAGCCAGGGGGCGGTGCCCCCCTCAAAAGAAAAGATCAAAAACAAAAAACGTCGTCAAATGGAAAAAAAAGAAGGAGAAAAGGGAAAGAAGGAAATATAGCCAGTGAAAAATAAGCAAAAATTTAAAACGTCATAACTTTTTTATTTTACACTTTTTTGATGAAACTTTCAACTGTATATGCTTGTTTGATTTTTTTATTTATTCAAATCAACGTTTTTCTTGGGTTGACTTGACCTTTTACTGTACTCCAGGCTAAAATAAATATGGTTTGAACCGATTAAGGAAAAAATCAGAAAAAACTAAACACTTAAAATTAGATCAAAATCGTACAACGAATAACAAAATTATGGCACTTTAAAGATTTGCATTATTTCGGTGAAACAGTTATAGGCAGGTCTTCATGAATATTCAAAAGAGCAAACTGTCATATCCCCGCTTGTTCTTATGTATTTAGCATATGGAATGAGGTTCACTCAGTTTTGTTTCTATCAAGAACCTAAAATATTGAATCACAAGTGATACTGCATTCATTGCTGCAACTAATTTCATTATAACGGAGACATATCGTTCATACATGTGTGAAAAATGAAACAATTATGATTTCATTAGAAAGGGATCGATGTGGTGATCGGGAATGCTCCCCAGAAATATTTGAACTTATTTTTCTTTCACTGCAAATTCTCACAAAATTCATCAAAATTTGTGAACAAAGTCCTTCAATTTAATTTAGCTTAGAAAAAAGCGAGTTTACTCATTTTTTACGCGTCATGCCCCCCCCCCAAAAAAAAAAAAAATTCTGGTTCGGCCACGAAGCTCAGGTCTTATGATGGCAAATCTTTCGCCATGAATAGATTGAAAGAAAAACTTCCTTCGAGAGCTCGCTTGCTTTATTTGTAAACCGCGCATTTCCGTTTTTCAGTCTGTACCATTTTAAATCAATTTAAGAATATTATGAACTGACAATTTCGCATAATTGAAGTATTTTTTTTTTCTTGGAAAGCCCCTGCGCTCGTGAGCATTTTGACCTCTTAAGGATACCATGCATTCACCCCGCAGCTAGCTCTAGCGCTTTCTAAAATTCGTCTGCCAATTTCATCAATGAACTACGTGTAACAAATGATAACGCTAAAAATTGTTATCGTCATTTGTCGTGGAAATTGGTAAAGTCCAACCACCATCATGTTTAAAAAGATGAAAAAGCAGATAGAGGAGAAGGAGGCCAAGTCTCCTCTTCGTCCTCCGGATCAAAAGAAGGGAATAAACCAGGTAAGCATTACCAGCAGCTTGTGTACTACGATATTTCACTGTTCAGTCCCACGCACAGCAATGAATGTGGTTGAAACTTGCAATGCGTGGGGGTTAGTGGTGTCATGTCGCAGACGCAGGCACGCCCACCGCGGTTCCGACACGCATCGGCTCTGTCCGCATTACCTTTGATAGATCTAGTCTAGTGGTATTTGGACTGGGGCGAGTTGGGCGATCCTTTTTCTTGAATACAGCCTACAGGATAAAATTCATTGACGCACAATATGCCTATGTTTGTTGTTACAACAATAGAATTAGAGTAAAAAATTTTACTGAATTTGAGTTGAAAAAATGGCATTTTTAAAGAATTGCTTCTCAAGATAAAGTTCTCTCAATTACCGTAAGTAACGGTGTATTAACCGCACCCCCAACTTTGGACTAAAAAAAAAAAAAAAAATCTTACATTTACATGCATATTTGAGGTACGAAGAAACAAAATCGAAGTTTTTAATATTTCAAAGTATTCAAAGAGATCACCGGTATGCGGAAATCTGCTGTTCTTGATCAATTCATCTACAAATGTTAGAAAGAAAGAACGGTCCCGACAATATTTGCAACTTACACACTCACCTCACAGTCACAGTGTACACGCACACACATAGCACTGTTATTACATTGCAAACTACGATACAGTACCAGTCATGCCAGTACATCAAATTATGATCTGTGTCTTTCCCAGCGTAGGAGGAAGAAACATTCACATTTCTTGCATCACAACTTCACAATCACTTTCGAAAATTTGATGTCTTAGCATGAATTTTGGATACGGGATTACAGGAAGATTCAAGAAACAAAGAAGTTGACATTTTGTCCAGTTGTTTTTTTCGGCTTCGTGCCGTCTCTCTCGTGCATGGTTTACATGGTATCTTATGAAAAGCAAACAGGAAGGCAAAAAAAAGCTGGCGCGAAACGGGACTTTGAATAGCGCCAGCTTAAGTTGCATTATAACCACATTCCAACGCAATCTAAGCAAGCTCACTCAACTCTCGCTCATTGGTGACAAAAATATTACCGAGTATGCTTGGCGTCCCTTTAAAATTAGCCAGGGAACTTCACTACTTTGAATCGAGAATAAAGTCAAAATTAGTGTCATGAAGGTGGGTGCGTTTGTTATGGACATCATTTAATTAAGATCGTTCGCTTCCCATTACCCGCGGCTCATACCCCTCTAAACGACATTGCCTGGGCGGCTACGCCCGGCCACTCGACGTGTTGTGAACTGGCAGACATCGTACATGTACGGGAGGGGTTACGGCGGGCTGGCTCGGATCCGTCACCGTGTATAAACCGCACCCCCGACTTTTGCTTCTATCCCGCCGAGAAAAAGGTGCGGTTAATACACCGTTACTTACGGTACTGCAATTAGACAATGCAATTTTTTTGGTTTTACTATTAGCTACCTAACATCAACATGAGTAGCCTGGAGCCTTCTGCCTTTTCTGGGGAGTAAAATTATTTCTACTAGATCTATACGTAGGCTTAGACAGTAGAGGCGCACGGCCAATATTGGAGACTGTCTCCAATGAGAGAGATTATCTCCAATATCAGAAACTTTTATGAAGAATTTGGGTATCCAATTTCAGAGACAGTCTCCAGTTTGGGAGACCAATTTTCTTTGTTTACATTTGCTTAAAAAGGATTACCTTGGCGGCAAATAAAAATGTGATAAGCAGATTCCTCATGAAATATTACCCCTTTTCACCGTCTACTTTAAAAATTCACAGTCTACTTTTGTTTTTATAAGGATTTTTGTTGTCATCCACACACAAAACAATGGGCTTCTGACCTCAGTGGGACAAAAGCTTGGGTGGAAAAAATCATGTTTTTGTTGGTGTTGTTTCTTTTGTTCTTTTACAAAGCAAGTCTCCAATATGGGAGATTGTCTCCCTTATTGGAGAGAGTCTCCCATATTGGCCGTGCGCCTCTACTGGCTTACTCCCCATGAAGCCCACTCACACAACATGCGAGGTTAGTAATACTAACCTCGCACAACGCATGTGGTTTCATAGTGGACTTTGACGTTTTCATTCATCACACGAATGTGAGGGAATGAAAAACGCCAAACGTTTCAGTATTTCTCCACTATGGAATTCTTTTTTTAATGATTTAAGTTTGTTTTAAAAATGAATTGGAAATTATTTATAAAAGTGTTTTTATCGCTTACCTCCAAGTCTCAACCAGGATACTCCGTTCGATCCGTCCTTAATACTGCGGTGGAAAGTACGCAAACAACAATCGAAAAGCAATTTTTTGTATCGAACATTCTCAATTCAAGTCGTCAGCGCATAATAGGAAATTGTACCAAAAATCAACAGGTTGCATCTCATGTATATACTTATTGGTAAAGTACGCCATCTTTTGACAAGATGATGATGAAAGTGGATTGAACGAGCAAGAAAATAATGCTGATCGCCTAGAATGCAGCTAGCTTGCAACACCGTAAACAAAGGTACGGTAGGCACTTAAGAACCAAGTTTGAAAGGACACTCATAAAATTACGTCACTCTCGCGATGAATATTCATTAGATCGTGGTCGTGCGTGTTCAATACAAACTCTGCATGCATGCACTCAGTGTGTATTGAACACGCACGACCACGATCTAATGAATATTCATCGGCGAGAGTGACATAATTTTACGAGTATCCTTTCAAACTTGGTTCTTAAGTGCCTACCGGCTTTAAATAATATCGCGCGCCCTCTTTAGGCAAAAGTTGATATCAACGCTGATCCAGAGGCATCTACGTGAAGATCACGAAAAATGCTCTTATTTTATTAAAAAAACAGCAAAGAGAATTCAACAAACGATCCATATGGTTCGGTAAGTGTCATAGCGTAATTATAATTCTTAGCTACGATGTAAAGTCATAGTTATTTTAGTAAAAAGGGTGTGAAAGATTCGCGTGCACCAGGTGCATATGAATCCTTCACACACGAGACGATTTGAAACCATGAGTGCATGAAGCCTCGTACGGCAAAGCATAGGCCCACACACAGACGAGTATGTGGAGACAACAATGTTGTGCCAAAATACTTGATTTGTTTAACTTGCTTATCCAGGGCTCCACACTAACCTATTTTTTCTACTGGTCCAACCTATTCATGTCGGACCAGTAGATACCCAGTTTTTCACATTTTTACTGGTCCGAACGTAAAACCTACTGGTCCCTAAAAATAAAGAAAACATTTAAAAAAGGTGCAAGTTTATTTTTCTAGCCTTTTGTTACCCCCCCCCAAATAAAAAGAAGGAATGAAGGACAAAAAGAAAGCAAGACAGAAACAAAGAAAGAAAGAGACAAAGAAAGGAAGGAAGGAAAAGAAAGAATAAAAGGAAGGAAGGAAAGGAAGGAAGGAAAAGCAATAAAAGGAAAGAAATAAATGAAGGGAAGGAAAGAAGCAAGCAATACAAAAAGAAAAAAAGTAAAAGAATAGATGAAAGGAAGAAAAAAGACTGAGAGACAAAGAAAGGAAGGAATGAAATAAAGGAGAGAAAGGAAGCAAGCAGTAAAAAAAAAGAAAGGAAAGGTAAAAGAATAGATTTAACAAATTTTAGGGAAAAGGAAAGAAAAAGACAGAAGGAAGGAATGAATGAAAGAGAGGGCTGAAAGGATGAAATGAAAAAAAGAAAGGGTATGATGGATGGAAGAAACAAAGGAAGTAACAAAGAATGAAGGAAAGAAAAGGGTAAAAAGAAGGAATGAAAGAAAGGATGAAGAGAAGGGATGAATATAGGATGGATGGACTCAAGAATGAGAGAGAGAAAGGAAGGAAGGAAGGAAGGAAGGAAGGAAGAAAGAAAGAAAGAAAGAAAGAAAGGAAAAGGAAGGGAGGGAGGGAGGGAGGGAGGAAGGAAGGAAGGAAGGAAGGAAGAAAGAAAGAAAGAAAGAAAGAAAGAAAGAAAAAGAAAGAAAGAAATAGAGAAAAATATTTTCTATAAGGATAGAAAGAATGAAAGGAAGGAAGGAAGGAAGGGAGAAAGAAAGAAAGAAAAAAAAGAAAGAGGGAAAATATCTTCTATAAGGATAAAAAGAATGAAAGAACGAATTAAAGAAAAAAGGGAAAATAAAAAAGAAAAACTTTAAAAAAAAAATGAAAGAAGAGAGGGAAGAAACAAAGAAAGATTGAAAAGAAAGATTGAAAAGAAAGAAGGAAAGAAAGATAGGAAGAAAACAGAGGAAGAAAGCTCCATGTAAAACCATCATCATAAATATTTTATCAGTATCTTTTTGGCTCAATTAAAGTAGCTACGAAAGAAAGTCAGAAACCAAGTGTATCAACACACACATAAATGCATATGTGGGGCTAATATGTATTCAGACGATGTCACCCGAAACCCGATCTGTTTGAACCAAACAGAAGTGAAAATTTTTCCTTTTACTGCTTACAAATGACAGAGTTACTCCAATTTTTAGGAAATATGGACATTATAAGAGCCTTTCATGAGTATGAACCGTGAATTTTGACAGTTATGTGAGAGATTTCTGCCAGAGTTTAGCCAAGTTTCGTTCGCGCAGCCAGTAGAGAATTTACCATGTGGATCGTGTGGCTGGCTAGCTACATGTACACTGTATCTACTCTACATATGTAGTAATACTTGCGTGTAATTCATTCTGTGTGTATTCTGTGTGTGAATGACAGAATTTGTCGGGGGGGAAATGGTTTGCAGTGAATTTGACCATTTCTGGAAAAAGTTATTGGCCCAACAATGGTTTTTATTACTTGTTATGTCGGACCCTTAAAATCGTGCTATTTTCGGAAAAATTACTGGCCCGACAATGATATTTTTTACTGGTCATGTCGGACCAGTAAATCTTCCTATTTCTGAAAATCTACCGGCCCGACAGCGATTTTTACCGGTCTGGGACCGTCGGACCGCCGCTAGTGTCGAGCCCTGGCTTATCACACAATTTTGTAAATGGAAAAGAATTTCATTTCACCCCATTAGGCACTTATAACATTATTTTTACACGAAAAATAATACATATATTAAGAAAAATCATGTAAGAAGATGAGCAGATGCTCACCGATGATCTTGTCGCCATATTTCTGTGTTTGTTCGTAGCCTAGTTACAAGAAGCGTATATGAGAGGGCGAAAATATCATGAGCAGTGATAATTTAAAAAACAACCAAAACTTCAATTGGCCGATGAATATCGTGAATTGTAAATTACTTACATTAGCCAATAAATATTTATGGGGCCTATGCTTTGCCGTACCAGGCTTCATGGGGAGTAAGCCTACGTATAGTAGAAATGATTTTATTCTCCAGAAGCCTCCAGGCTAAACATGAGTAATGAGTCATATTATAATCATGCTTTGTGTTTGATAGAAATAGGTGGCCTAGATCTGTATCATTCAAAATATTAAATGGATAGAGTTACTGCCCCCAGTTAGCCTTGAGGACTCCATCCATGATGATATTTTTAATTTCAAAATTTTTTATATTTCGACATATACTTCTTCATCATGGATCCTTGAAACTTTCCATACATGCATAAGCGAGACCTATTAGCTACTACCGGTTGAAATAGGTTTATAAGTGTGATTTTTATTGATCTTTGAACTTAAATGTGTATGAAGGGATAAAAATTATTTACTATGAGTGGCAAAAATGAGAGGTTTCTAAATAATTTTTTCGTTGGTGCAGAGCAAAATCTCTTCATTACCCATTAGTTCAGCAAAAAATACACGGGGGCGGCGGGCGAATTCACCCCGGAAATGCCTAAAGTCGCCCTCGAAATCACCCAAAATCATGCTCTCGGGGGCGACATAAAATCTTAATGTCTCCCCCGAAATTATTGGCAAGCAATAACAACTCAGCAGCCCACGAGTGCCATATGCTCGAGCTCCGCTTACCATTTAAAAATAATCAAATATCCACACTCGAAATCATGTACAAGCCTTGGAAATAGCGAGGAGCACAGTTTCAGATTCCGAAGTTGCATCTTTTTTTCTGTACCACGTGTTTCCATGCACATGGTATAAAAAAAAATCAATGAAACGGTCGGGAAACGGTTGCATGTATAGGGGTCCATTTTGACTACCACTATGTGCAGTTTCTAATGCACATTTTCCCTAGTACAGATATCACAATTCTGTGATAACATAATTCAAAACACAGGAAATAAATCCCAGAATCTAGTAACCTCGCATTGGTGAGTTGTCATTCGGCTTTGCTTTTCAAAACGGCCTAGTAATATCCAAAATAAATTACATGTATCTTCTTTGCTAATCATAACTTAAAAATCATGTTTTATTTTTCTAGGGGATGAGGCAAATATCAGACAATAAATCATCAAACAAAGCTTCATGTGTTTTACAAGGCCGGCGGGAGGCTCACGCACGTACGCATTGGCGCTTGTACTAGAGCTCTAGCCAGTCTGAGCTCTGTCTCTCTGCCAGAGCTCTTGGGGACAATTTGCTCAGTAAAGGCCTCAATGATGGTTATTTTCTGTTTCAGACAGAGTTTACATTTCTGGTATATTATTCAAACTGCCAATAAAGTTTGATAATTTCTTCATTGTCATGTATATTTAAGTTATTAATGAGTTCATTCTCACCAAATTTAGACCCCCCATAGAGAAATGCAATTTTCATGGAGATTTGCATTTTCAAAGAACCTCAGAAAAGTTAGAGAATGTGGGCCTTTATTACATAGCCGAGTACATGTTATTGTACTACTGGAATAGATGGAGTAGAAATTAGATATTAAATTTATTTATATCCAAGTTCAACTCACAGTCACACCCACACAAACACACCCACATCCAAGATTCTAAGCATGAAAAAAAAAACTTTAAAGATCATACAATATTAATATTCATTAATAAGTGAACAGGTATTCCTCAAAATACAAAAACATAGCACATGAAAAGAGCCCCAAAAAAGTAGAAATGGAGCCCTCAAAATTAAAAAAAAAATTGAAAATGGAGCCCCCCCAAAAAATGATTAAATTTTTCCTGCATGAGTTGATTGATTTAAGCATATTTTTTTTTTCAATTTTACAAGCTTTCCATTGACCAGTACTAAATTTGTTTGGATTCAAAGATGTTGGCCTCCTTAGTAAAACAAGCCTTCAATAATTTTTACAGAACAAACTCTGCATTTTCCCCCTGTAATTTATCTCCATCAATATTTCAAACAATGAGTTGATTTAAGCATCCTTATTTTCCTTATTTCACAAGCTCTTCAATGGTTCAAATTTGTTGGGATTCCTGTAAGATTTCTAGAAGCTTCTGATCTCCCTAGTAAATGGACATGAATTGAAAATTGCATTTATAATACAAATGTCAATGCATACATTTACAAGAGTCATTAACTTGACAGTCTTGCATCACACTGCACGTGCTCATAGCGGAAGGTACAATGGCCGTTGACCCCTGCATCATGGAAAAATCTTGTTCAAAGTTCACAAAGGTCATGGGCAATTTAAATGCATCCTTAGTTATTCTCGGATTTGTTTTCCAATTTTCCATTTTGAAGATCATTTAAAGATTTAATTGAATTTGCTGTATTTATTTAGATACAATTATTTTCAGCCTGAAATATTCCTTATCAACGTTCCAAGAGTTCAAGACTGACTGGATAAACTCACACTTACTGCGAAGTATAAAGTATCTTATCTCTACTAACCTTGCACAATAGAGTCCTACCATTAATACAAAGAGTTGCGATTGATCTGATCTACATACCACAGCTACATGTATGGAAAGCCAGCAACACTAACATCCAAAATGATGCATGTTCAGAATGATTTCTAGATATAATTTACAATTCAGTGTGTTTCTCTTTTGTTCAACATAGTGCAAATTTCCTGTCAAAAAAATTGTGATCATTATAAATGATTATATTTGATTTTTAATCAGATTAATAACTATGGCCTATATTCTGAAGTCAGGTTTAACTTAGACCACGGTCTAACTATGTGCTAAAATTATGGTAAGCCAAAAACTCCAAAATTTTGCTTATATTGTATATTTCTCATAATTGCTATTTTGTTGCCCTCTGCTTTTGTAATGAAGAAAAATACTTAAGAATTCTTCAATATCATTCCCAGACATTTATTAACAATTGTAGTATCAAATGAGTTAATAAATTGGATGTGAACTAAGAATTTGTGCCCAATTGGCCCTCCATACTTGAACCACAACTTTTAACCAGGGTTTAATTTAAACCCAAGTTCAGAATACAGGCCTAAGTATTTACAACTCTTTGTTAGATTGGACACAGGGATACTGTTCCTTGATTTGATATCTTCTTCAACCTCTTTGCTCACTATATTCTGTGTATTTACTAACAGCCCATCAAGTCCCCAGGTGTCGGAAATACCAGTACTAGTTCCACTCCATCCTCGACACCAGATTCGAAACCTGATCGGGATTCCCTAAATTCAAGGAGGCCCCAGGTATCATACACAAATTAATGTCAGTTGTGTGTGTATCATCATTCCACTCAATTTCATCCCATAAAAATCATGATTTATTATTATTTAGACCATATATTTTAGGTCAAATTGTGGATAAAAGTGTAGTTATTTTTTGACTATCTGGATTTATTTGTTACCCATTTGATATTGGATTTGTTTTATTTTCCTTTATTTTGTGTAAAACATGGGCACATTTCATTCTTTAGCTCTCTGGATGTTAAAGGTAAATGCTAGTTTTGGTAAAGATATCAAAATGAGTTCGTACAGAATCCAATGAAATGACCACCAAAGTGTCTGTATAAAACGCATGTGCCAAAGGATTCTGGAAGAAATTGTGTAATTGCTGAGAAATCAGCAAATAAGCACAAGATTCGGGTCATGCGTCGGGCCGACTTTCAAAGCAATAATAATATACATGTACACTGTCCCACGTGCGCTTATCTGTGTTGGTGATCTTCGGTGTGAACATTTTTCAGCGTACATATAGATTTCAAGATTTCACAAAGTTCAGTTAATGTGACTGTACCAGATCTAGATCCTCGATGATATACTGACAATTAAGCCTTGTTTTACAGACTTTCTCATGAAATCAGTGTTTACTGCAACTACTGGAATTTCTGTTTAAACATGTGTTCATTACCACACCCAGTGTGCCATCATGTGAACATGTCATTTATCTTTCAGTTTCATAATCCACAATAGGTGCAGGAAAAAAAAACAGCACTGTATTGAATGAATATTTTTCATTTTTATTAGGACTTGGGTGACAGGTTAAGCATTAGTTATGGATGGCAATTGATATTGATCATTAAAATTAATCCTCTTTAAAATTGAAAATTTGTTGAATTGAACTTTGCCATAAATAATTTTAGTCTAGTACCTGAGTCTCTACAAACTCAAAGTATGCTTTAGTACATGTACATGTATAGATCTAGCAACTTACAACAACTAATACTAGAAAACGGAAAAAACAATTATAAGTGAAGTATTTTTTTGCATTACTATTAGTTTAATTATCATTTAGTATAATTAGGATACCAATGATGATGAGGATGATGAATCATGTTGCTGTGTTGTTGTCAAATATACATTTTGCAGTATTTTAATTAAATTTATTGTGACTGATTTAATGATAGTGATTGATATTCTTGAATGGTTGATGGTTATGAAATGATGATGATGTTTAAACATTGAATAATTATAATTAGAATGATAATTATTCATTGTGACAATATATTTATCTATTTATTATTTAATCTATATTTATTATCATTATAATCATTATGATGATGATGATGATTATTATTATTATTGTTGATGTTGTTGCTGTTATTATTATTATTATATTGTGATCATTGTCATTGTCACATTTGTATTATCATTTTTATTCTTACTTTTATTTCTAAAAATGTTATCATCTTTTCTTATTGTTATCACAATTATTGTAATTGTCATAATAGCAGCATCATCCTTTGCATACTTTGACTACATGTATAATCGATTGTTTACCTTAATATTTTGCCCACCAGACCCCCAATGACAAGACACCCAGCGGTGCGGAAGCCAGACCTAGAACCCCTTCCTCCAGCAGTACTACACCAGGAACCCCTAACCAGGGACCTCAGAACAAAGTCAATACATCATCAGCTCCGGAGGCTGAACAAGCCATCATCAAACAATCAACACCCTTGGTAATTAGCTCTTAAAGATAAATTCCAGTTTTGGTAACGATCTCAAAATGACTTTTTACAGAATCTAATATAATGACCATCCAAGTGTCTGTTTGTATGAATACAAAATATGTGCCAAAGGATTCTGGGAGAAATTGTGTAATTGCTGAGAAATAAGCAAAATAAGCGCGGATTTGGTCACTTCCGTCGGGTCTTCATTCCAGCAATAATAATACACTGTCCCACGTGTGCCTATCTGTGTTGGTGATCTTCAGTGTGAATGTTTTTCAGCGTAGATTTCAAGATTTCACAAAGTTCAGTTTATGTAACTGTACCAGATCTAGATCCTCGATGATATTCTGACAGTTAAGTCTGGTTTTACAGACTCATTCATGAAATCAGTGTTTACTGCAACTACTGGCATTTCTCTTTAAATGTATATACTCTTGTCTGTCAACAATTTGATCATCGCCAGCTGTATATGTATATACATGTAGTATTGACTGGCCTTGAGGGGAACTTAAATATGTTTCCCCGCAACAGAACCATATTGGCCTGAGTCTTTAGATGAGGGCAATATGGTTAAGTATGTTTGTTTAGAGCAAACTCATGAAAAATTAAGATATTTCATTTAAGAATAGGGGTTTATTGTGTCATGTTTATATCAGGGGCTAGACTCTGCACTTTACCATGTTGATGTATGTCGTATATTTCTGCAAATAGTTGTAAATCCATTTTATTTTATCATTAAATTTTTCATCTGCAGGAAAATGCTGCAACACCGCCTCGGCCTAAGCAGGGTGCACCCCCATCCCTGGGTGAAAGTCCCCTCTTCCCTCAGTACCAGGCCCCTACCAGCGTCTATGAAGCGCCCTCTGATACAGAGAGCGAGATGGAAGAATCGGGATTGACCATGGATTCCATGAGAAAAGAAGAGCTGTTCCAGCGCTATAAGCTCATGGAGAGGAGCTTGGTCAAATACAGGACAAGATATAAGGAGGTGGGAATCTGGTTTTTAAAATTCCCATTACAGTAATAGAGGCAGCACAATAGGGGATGCGAGTGGGGGGGGGGGGGGCTGCCCCCTTGATTATTCAAGTGGTTTTATTAAAAAAAAGGAGGAGTAATGGGAAAAAAAAAAGAGATAAAAAGATGTATGTCATGCAACTCAGGAGTACCTTTGCATTTTGTTGATAAATCAATAATTATCTTGCCCCCCCCTCCCTATCAAAATGCCCTGGCTATGATCAACTACGGTCACCAGTTCACATGCATCTCCTTTAATATCGATGTCTATATGGAAGTGTGCATCCTCTATGCATGGTCTGTCAAATGTGATGATGTTCTAAATCTTGCATGCAACTTGGAATTCAAGTATGACATGGAGTCACATTTATTAACACCTTTGGGAAATTACCCTTTACATGTAAAAACGGATTTGGTGGTCATGGGGGGGGGGGGGGAGTGGATTGGATACAAGGGTAAAAAGACTAAAATATTCTATAAAGGATGTACTTTTTGCTCCAACAGTCAACACTACGTGTTTAGAGTCCGATTTGCACGAGGTGTGGGAGGTGGGGCCGTACTAAACTCAAATGATGTAGGTAAAGGTAAAACGGACGTCAGTGAATATAACAATTGAAATATACTTGTTTAGGGGTTCAATTCAGGGAATACATGTGCTTACCAAGGCTATTGTTTTGTTTAAGGATAACTTTCACACACCAATACTTGTTAGGGGGTGCATTTTCAGAATATGGAAAAACGTGTTTAGGGTGCTTTGAGAGACCCCATGGTCACCCATGGTATCCACTCGTCATTGGAAGTGCCCCCCCCCCCGGTGGTCATATCATTAAATTCTGTTTGAATTCACTTTGTGACCTTTACCAAATGGAATTGATCATATTATTTATTTCTAACAAAAAAGGCTGATATCCTTTTGAAGAATTATTTTTCACTACATGCCTTCTTTTTGACCAAATAGTATTGACTATCGATATGATGTTTTCAAATATTTTTTCACAAATACTTGCAGGCCTCATCAGCATATAGAGACTTACAAAAGGAAAATGAGAAAATCAAGGTATGTTACAATATTCCGTGGTTGCCTAAAAGTAAACTTGCTTTTGTGGGAACGTTTTCGTGATTTGATGTTAATGCAAGTCATTTGGCAGTTCTGATGATGATTTAGCCATCTGTTTAAAATAATTGATGTGCAAAGATGCTATTTTGGATTATTTTAGATCGAAGGAATTATTAATAAATCACTGTTATTATTACTGTTGTACTTACTATTATCATTATTATTATTATGATGATGATGATTAGTATTATTATTGCTATTATCATTATTGTTATTATTATTATTAATATTTTTATTATTATTATGATTAGTATTATTATTAGTAGTAGTAGTAGTAGTAGTCGTAGTATTAGTAGTAGTTGTAGTAGCGATAGTGTACATGTAAGTATTTGGCAGTAGTAGTACTTGTAAATATTGTTTGATGCAAAACTTATGTGGTTACCTAAATAAGGACTGTATTTAAATCAGAAAATTTCCTCTGAATCAATGATAATTTTCTACATCATCTCTTTTTCCTGTCCTCTTTTCTTTTTTTAGAATATCATGTCACAAACTCAGGATAAAGCACTCAGGAGAATATCAGAACTCAAAGAGGTAAGAACTTGAACTATGGCAGACATATTGTTGCTGTGCTAGAGGAGGAGTAGAAGAAGTAGGAGGAGAAAAAGAGGAATAAGAAGAAGGAAAAGTAGAAAACAAAAAGGAAGAAGAAAAAGATAGAGAGAAGGAGGAGGAGAGGAAGAAAAAGAAGGAGGAAAAATGAAGAAGAAAAAGAAGGTGAAGAGAAAGAAAAGGAAGGAAAAGGAGGAGGAGGAAGAAGAAGAAGAAAAAAATAGAGAGAAGGAGGAGGAGGAGGAGAGGAAGAAAAAGAAGGAGGAGGACAAATGAAGAAGAAAAAGAAGGAGGACAAATGAAGAAGAAAAAAAAGGTGAAGGAGAAAGAAGAAGGAAAAGGAGGAGAAGAAAAAGAAGGAGAAGAAGAGGAGAAAGAAGAAGAAGACAACGAAAAAGTAGACAACAAAAAAGAAGAAGAAAAAGATAGAGAGGAGGAGGAGGAGAGGAAGAAAAAGAAGGTGAAGGAGAGAGGAGGAAAAGGAGGAGAAAAAGAAGGAGAAGAAGAGGAGAAAAAAAATGGAAAAGAAGAGAGGAAGGGCAAAGGGACAAGGGGGAAATGAGATGAAGAAAATAAGAAGGACAATCTAAGGGGAGGAAGAAAAGTAAAGAAAACTAGCCAAACAATCATGTAAATTTTTATCTTTCAGGCAGCTGAACTTGACAGGGGTGCCAAGATGCACATGGAAGAAACATTCCGTTTATCTCTCGAAGAGAAAGATGAGATGGTGAAAGTACTACAAACACAGGTGAGATTATATATCATCCTGGGTGGGTGTGTCTTAAAGCTGTTTGTAAATTATGAACGTCTGATAACCCTTCTAGTGACCAATACACAGTGGTAAATTGTCCATAAACCACCCCGGCTCAGCGAATCGGAGACCGCTGATTGGCCAATCGCGCAGATCACGTCATGACCACGTGGTCGCCAAAATAATTCCTTCGGACTGCGTGCAAAAGTATCGACAGCGATAATGATATCCGGTCACACTGTCTACATGGTAAATGGTCTTGGTTCGTGATCGGATCTCTCCAGTATCGATCGAAAACTATCGAGACTGCAATTTCATGCATATTCACGCGGAAACCCGGAAATCAATTGACTTTGTACACGTTGCGATAGACTCTACAAACACGATGCCATATCGACACTAATTTGTAAGATTTTGACGGAAAAGTAAGAATTTTGTAATCAAAATTCGCTTACCTATGCGGTATCGGTGAGAAAATAGATCCTCCGAGAATACCTTTCATATTTCATATAAAATATAGGAAAGTGAAATTCTAGGTCAATTTTGGTACGGGGTTCTATACAATTTGCCACTGTGCAATATTGAGTATTTAAGCTATATCACTTGTCGCAAGAAAAGATCACCAGTTTGTAAAGTAATCTGTATCTTACAAACAACTTTAGGTAAGTGCCACCAGGGGCCCGTTTCATAAAGGACTTGCAACTGTTGTAACTTTGCCATTATGGCAACTACCATGGTAACAGAGCTCAGCAGCCAATCAAAATCAAGGTTACCATGGTAGTCACCATAATGCAAAGTTACAACAGTTGCAAGTCCTTTATGAAATGGGCCACAGATCTTTTATTTATCGGTGCTTATCAGTGATTAGTCACTGTTTTAGGCTATGAAAAACAGCCATGGAAAATTGAATATTACACACAAATTAATTCATTTTGTATATGCTTTTCATCTGGACTCTGCCTTGGACAGATTTACAGAGGTCCTTGTACTGGTGTGGTTATATGTACAATGTACATGTGCAATACATTTGTTTTCTCATACACCCTTGTTGTAAATAATAGTTTATCTACATGTATTCATATATTAGAAAATGAGCACATTTGCCAAACTGTTTGCACTAAATTAGGGACTTGTGAATTGGACATAGGATGTACATGTGCTATTCATCCACCCTTTTATATGTTGATTAATACATACACTACATGTACATGTATGCCACAATTTGATCAAGAAATATCTGGAGTTTTTCAGTGCATTTGTTATTTCTACCTAACCCAGCAATATATAGAGTATACCCTTAATGTGTCCATCCATCTCCATTTGACAGGTTAAATTATTGAAGACAGGAAAGAGTGTTGATGAGACTGATAGCTCAGATAAACCTCCTGCAAGCCCCTCTACCCCATCAGCCTCAGGGGAGGGTGATGCTGCTACCATGGAAACAGTCAACAACCTTAAAGAAAAGGTTAGCAAAAATATTAAAATATGATATGAATTATTTGACCTATCAGGATACAATTATTATTACTTTTTAAAATATAATGTTTTGAAGTACTATTGTTGTGTTGGGATCGAATTGGTGATTATTGGAGGGAAGCGTAATAAGGAAACTTTGGAGAGTTATACAGTTCAAATCACTAGGTATTTAATCATCAATATTCAGCTGCAGTTCGAAGTACATGAA
Organism: Lytechinus variegatus; assembly: GCF_018143015.1. Taxonomy (NCBI): domain Eukaryota; kingdom Metazoa; phylum Echinodermata; class Echinoidea; order Temnopleuroida; family Toxopneustidae; genus Lytechinus; species Lytechinus variegatus. The sequence goes on along the minus strand of NC_054752.1, from coordinate 21,263,988 downwards.
GATTCAGATATAACAGGAGACAATGAATATAATAGTTTTGAAGTATACGATTAAGATTCGGAGTGAAGTTAAAATATTATTCGATGGACGTCTAAGTCTTGAAGTCAGTCAGTCTATCTGGATGAGTGTCGTTCTAGTATTCTATCGTATTCTCTATACTCTAATAATCAAGAAGTCTTATTTATATCATTTGTTTTGGGGTGTAACTATTTTAAGATGGGAGTGATCTAAACTTGATCTAATTGGTCTACAGGTAACTGTCTATCAAAATTTCTCTGGTATAAGGGGTGTGGTGATGCTCTGTGCAAGTGACTGGGGCTGGAGTGTGAGTCATACTTCTTCCATGAAGTTAGCTGACGTCACTGAGAATTGGTCTTTTTATGGTCAAGGCTTAGCAGTTAAATGGTATTGGGGGTTTGGGGAATTCTTAGATGACATTGGGGGAGTTTGTAAACGAGTGAGGGTGAATGACTGAAAGGATAACAGGAAGTTAAATACATACTACATAACACTATGCCAGCATTTAGAAGTGGTGTAATGATGGGTTACAAGACTTGAAAGGTCTTAACAAAATAACACAACTTGGCAGGTTTCTAGTGTTATGTTCTTTATTTACAATTTTGTTCTCATACTTTAGATGGTCAAGTGCAAGGCATTATTTGCTGTTAGTAGTTTAAAGTGAAAAATGCCAATATATGAATTGAAGTATGACATATAAGCATTGCTGTCGGGTGACTACAGATTTCAACAGTATGATGCAGCAGAAGACTCTTTTGAATATAGGGATTTATGTTTTCCTTTGCAGGTCAAACGCTTAGAAAACTTGCTTGGAAAATGTAAAGAAACCATTGGCAAGAACAAAGAGAGGACAGCCCAGCTTGTTAGTGAGAAAGAAGCTACTGCAAAAGAACTAGAACAATTAAAGGTAAGACAGGATGCTTTATGCCTCAGTAATTAAGTTAACTTTTTCTGTCCCTGGCGTTCCAATGGTTGATATTTCTTATTTTGTATTGTTTACACTGAAATGTATTTTTGAATAAATAATAATAATAATAATGATTTATGTATCCATCTTCACTATCTTCATTGTTTAATTTTATAATGTCAATCCATTCATGAGTGAAGAAATTGATTACTGCCCTCTACTGTTTAGTTTAAGTGACTTTTAGCATGATATTGCTTGGATCACAAATATAGCATTGTAAAGTATATTGTTATGATTGATGGGACTATGAGACTGAAATGAGTAATAAATGAAGAACTGTATCAATGATTAAATTGGTAAATAAATATATGAATTGATATTTAAAACAAACAAATAGATAATAAGATAAATAAAGAAGGAATGAATTAATTAATAAATAGACAAATAAATGAATGAAAAAATAAGTGGATAAATAGAATAAATAAATAAATAATTAAGATTGACGAAAAGAAAAAAGCAAACAAATGCATAAGTGAAAAGAAAGAAAGAATGAATTAATACTGAATATAGTTCGATTAATTCATAAATGAGGAGTTAAATAAATGTCGGAACTGATTTTATGATAATTTGCAATATTATGATTTTTCGTTCTTGCAAGGACAAACTTTACTCTTGCTTGATGAAAAACTTATACATATTTTATGTCTTGACCAAACGCAGGAGCAGCATAGTCTGGAGCAAGCCAAGTTTGCCGAGAAACTGAGCAAGGCCAAGGACGAGCTTGACCAGTCCGTCGAGGAGAAGGCCCTGGCCATTGCAGAAACCAAACAGATGATGCACGGTGAGCTTGAAAACAGAGAGCAGCAAATCTCAGAGCTGAGGAGCAAAGCCCAGGCTGCTGCCAATGAAGCTGAGATGCTCAAAGCAGAGGGAGAGAAGAGCAAGAAGCAAAGTAAGTTGAATATACATGTATCTAACCCATCCTCTGTCTATTTTTCTTCTTCCTCCTCTTCTTATTCTTTTTTTAATCTGTTTTATTTTCTTTTTCTGTCCTCATTTCCGTTCATTATTCTTTTCTCTATTCTTCTTCTTCTCCTACACAATTCTTATTATTAATCAAAATTTTCCCCTATTCCCCTCCCCTCCTTAATTTTCTTATTTTTCTTTTCCATTTTCTTTGCCTTTTCTCTTTCTTGATCATATTCCTCTCCTCCCCCTTCTCTATTTCTTCTTCTTCTTCTTCCTCTTCTTCTTCTTCTTCTTCTTCTTCTTCTTCTTCTATTCTTCTTCTTCTCCTTCTCCTTCTGCTCCATCTTTTCCCTACTTCCCCTTCTCCTGTTGGTTTGATTCCTCTTCCTCTCTACCTTCCTTGTTCCCCTTCTAACATCAATCTCACATATCATTAGCCACAGAATGTGCCGCTCTGTGATATTACATGTAGGTGTCAATTGGTGGTTAGGGCATGATGAGGCATGGATGACATTTGGTTCTTTTTTACAAATTTTTTTGTGATGTGTCATTCTTTTTAAGTCAGAGGATTTTATTTATTCCCCTTTCCCCTTGTGTATTTCTTTCATCATGAATTATCCAGTATCCTAGAAGGTGAAAATTGTGTTGATACATGGAAGAGGAGATGGTAAAAGTGTGTTAAAGGGATAGAAAAAGAGAAAGATTGAGAGGGAAGTAGAAAGAAGAAGAAAAACAAAGAGAAGGAAAGAAGAAAGAATTGATCATGAGGGAGAAAGGCTAATCATATCTATAGGCAGTGTTTTAAACTTCAAAATAAGAAAAAGAGAAAGCATGACAAAGTAATACATAGCAATATACATTATACAGGGGAAGATGAATGAAAATAGGAAAGAACATTGAGTAGCAATCATACTGATTAACCTTAATTTAAATAATTGAAATGTGGGGGGGGGGGGTGTTTTTCCTGTATTGTAATGCTGATTGAAATCTAGATGAATTAATGTTACTTCCCTACATGGTACCTATGTACCATCATCTTTTTTCCATGTATTCACTTCTGATTATTTTGCATGTTCTGTTTGTTTTTCCTTATGTAATTTGCTTGTTTGTTATATTGTAAACATTTGTTTACAGGGCCCCCTGGAAAACAGTACATGACTACTGATGGGGCTACCCTGTATAAATAAAACGAAATAAATAAATAGAGGGAGAGAGAGTTAAAAACATCACCATATTGTGAACTTCTGGAGTTACAAAAACAAACAAAGAAGGAAAATAATAAAAAAAAGAGAAGGTACAGATACAGTAAGAGAAAAAAGGTGCATACACTGTATAACAAGATAAAATAAAAGGCTTGTTTTTGCCTTTAAAATACTGCTGCATAGAAATACATCAAAAGTGGTTGAAGGAACTTTTGATAGATGATTCACAATCTATCCGTCTCTTTGTGGTTGATATAATGACAGCTCTCCCTCTATCACATAAACCCTACTCCATGTGTGAGTGACTCAGTACACTGTATGTACATACATTGTGCATTCGTGCAGTTTTGACAGGAAGCGGGCGAATTGTTGGAAATTAGTGTTTAGACCCATTTTGTGGTAAGTGGGTTTGCCTGTTGACATAGCTACAGGAATTAAAGAAAAATATCTACGGAAATGTACATGTACAATTTCATATTGGCACTAATCAAATTAGCAAATTACAAAGCTTTTAACATTTAATTTGGATACCATTACGATATACATGTATGTTGATTAGCGTTTGTTTATTCTGTCTGGATAAGGATTAAAATCAATGACTTCTCCTATGTTCCATGTCCGGGGGGGGGGCCACTTACATTGGCGAGTGGATACCATGCGCGACCAAAAAAACACGTAAAAAGGATGTCTTTTTCACGATAGGGCACGTTACGTACGTAACGTGATAAGGGTGTCAAAAACACAAAAATAATGAAAAAAGGGTATCTTTTTCGCTAGGAAAATTACGTGTTTAGGGTCGAATTTGCGGGGATGATAATACAAAATTAACATGTTTTATAAAGGATGTCCTTTTTGCCCCAACACTTCGTGTTTAGAGTCCGATTTGCGCGAGGTGTAGAAGGTGGGGTCGTACTAAACCAAATAAGGTAAAGCCGACGACCGAAGGACCTGTAACAATAAAACATTCCTATACTTGTTTAGGGGTTCATTTCAGCGAATATTTGCCAAGAGTATCGTTTTGTTTCCAATACTTGTTAAGGGTAGGGTTTCACACGCCAATACTTGTTAAGGGGTGCATTTTCAGAATATGGAAATTACGTGTTTAGGGTGCTTTTCGAGATCCCATGGTCGCGCATGGTATCCACTCGTGAATAGAAGTGGCCCCCCCGGGGTTCCATGCTTGTTGATGCTACTGACCCAATGGATTGTGATGAGAATCCTCAAAATAATTTCCCCTTTTCCATTAAAAGATACCATAAAATATATACAAAGTAGAAAATTCATAATAAATATTTGAATTTATACATCAGGTGAATGAAGGACAATGTAAAATGACAGTGTCATACGCTGTACAGATGCATAGATGTACATGTATTATGTATACAGTGTAGGAAATGCATGTACATGTACATGTAGTTGTTTGACAATGCCTAATTGAAAGCTTAGAAGTGGTCTCATAATTTATACCCCACTGTATTCTTTCTCCAGAAATAGGAATGAGATATCATGAACTAGGAATGTGGCCCCTTCACAGCTGTGTATACCGCATTAATTAAACTGTCTGACCATTGAGCACTTGGTTAATTACCTTAATACCTCATCTTGGACAGTGGTCAAGATATTTCGTATATTAAGAGATCAAGGGAGAAGGTAGAGTGGGGGAGCCGTAATGAGGGGAGGAAAAGAAATAACGAGATGGAGAATAAACCAATGAGAGTAAACACAGTCAGAGCTGTCTATTAGTATGATTTTATCCTATTTAGTAAGACTTTGATGGGGGAAAGTGATGCTAAATTAGATTTTTCCAGTGGAAATAGGATTTTTTAAACTCATAAGAATGATGATTTTTGGTATGTTTTTAAAAAATTTAAGAAAGATATGATTTTAGGATTGAAAAATAGAATAAAAAGTAATACGATAAAGAATCAGATTTTTTCACAATTAAGGTTGGCCTCTCTGTCAGAGGAGGATAAGAAGAAAGGGCAAGAAAGCAATAATATAGATGAAAAGGGGAATGTAGTTTAGAGTACCATATACCAAAAGTCAGAATCGTGCCTTTACACTTTAATCACCAATTATCACATTTAATTGTAGACAAACCAGAGCGGATTGTGGGAAAGATGACTAGTCCCTTTAGAGTGGGTTCCTGGCCAAAATACAGAACAAAGGCTATTGATAAGGTACCTAATGCCCTTTTTACACAGGATTTTCTTAACCCCGACTATCGCTAACCCCGTACTATTCTTAACCCCGTACTATTTTTTTTCCTTTTCACACATGCCAAATTGTTATTGCTAACCCCGGATAAGGAATGCTTGCTTTTCACACACGAAACTTGCTAACCCGGACTAGTGGTTTTTGTTGATCATTCGTAGTACAAGTACTTCACTCGTACACTTTTTACACACGCTACAATTTCCTTAACCCTGTACTATAGGTGGGGCCAAATTGCCATTTAGCCCCACCTATAGTACAGGGTTAAGCTTAGCCCACTTTCGTTTTACACATGCGATCTTAACCCCGTACTATTGCTCTTAGCACCGCAATTGGTGGGATAACCCTGCCTTTTTGCAGGGCCAAATAATCCCGTACTATAGGTGGGGTTAGCCCACTTTGCAAAAATGCTGTGTAAAAAGAAAGTGGGCTAAGCTTAACCCTGTACTATTGGTGGGGCTAAATTGCCATTTAGCCCCACCTATAGTACGGGGTTAATGCTCTTCTCACTGGGAAATTTTAGCCTGTGTAAAAAGGGTATAAATAAGTTGGAAGGGGGGGAGTAGAAAGAGGGAAGAAGAGGTGGAGAAATACAAGGAGATAATCATGAACCTCCCATAGCATCAATGAAGGAAATACATGTGTTCGATTATGTCTAGCCTATGACTTCATTGGCTGAGAATGCTTTCAATTTACTGCTTTGCATTTATTTTATTTTTGGTCAGAGTTTCAAGTATCTTGGCCATTATTCACAATGTTTGAGATGTAGATTGTGAAAAAGGGTCAAGAAGACAAGTCAGTGGAGGGGAGTCAGAAAATGATAACAAGATGAAAGAGGTATTAAAGCAGGAAGAGATGGAGGAAGTTGAGGGGAGGGGAGGTAGAAGAGGGGGCAGGGTGGGGAGATGGAGGAGGGGGAATGGAGAAATAACAGGGAAGGGGAGTGGGGAGAGGGAGGTAGAAATAGGAGTTGAAAGTTGAGGTGGAGAGTAAGATGGAGAAAGAGGAGAGGGGGTTTAGGAACAGCAAATGAGAAGGAGGAGGAGAAGAAGGAGAAGAAGGAGAAGGAGGAGAAGGAGAAGGAGGAGGAGAAAGAGAAGAAGAAGAAGAAGAAGAAGAAGGAGAAGAAGGAGGAGGAGGAGGAGAAAGAGAAGAAGGAGAAGAAGAAGAAGGGAGGAGAAGGAGAAGAAGAAGGGAGGGGAAGATGGAGGAGAAGGAGAAAAAGAAGGAGGAGGAGACGAAGAAGAAGGAGAAGGAAAAGGAGGAGGAGGAGAAGAAGAAGAAGAATGCAGGAGGAAGAGAAGGGGTTGATAGACGGAAGAAGGAGGAGGTAGAGATGAAAGAAAAAGGAGGGGAGGAGTGATAGAGAGGGAGAAGACAGAAAAGTGATGGGGAGAGGAGTGGGCAGAGGGGGGGGGGGGGAGTGGGTGGGCTAGGGGAAAATGGTGGATTGGGAACTAAAAAAGAAGACCTGTAGAAAATAAGTCAAGGAAGATAAGAAAAAAAGTAAGGGAAGGAAAAGGAGTAAAATAAGAAGAAAAAAAGAGGGAACAGGAGGAAAAAACTAAAGGAATGCCAACATAAATCATGTTGATTGAAGTGCATCCTAATCACATCAAGATACATGTAGATGGTGACAAAATTGGGTTGACCCATCCGCAAGTTGAATCAATTATAAACCATAACACCGACAAGAAGGATGACAGTATCACAGCCTCGAAAATCGATTATCGCGTAACCACCCAACCCAGTTTTAATAATTGGACTGCTATTTGCAGCGAAGCTAAGCTTGATCTTCATAGCGTAATGATATAATGAAGTGATAAGTGAATGATTAATCCCTTAGATAGTTAATTAGTTGAGTTTGAGAGGGAGTGGTTGATAATCTGAAGTGGAAGTGTTGTAACCAGGGCGTGTTCAATAGATTCTCTTGACCCATACAAATATATGTACAGGTGTACACAGATTTGATGAGATTATTTTAATCTGACTGCATTTTCTCGTGAAATTGGCAACAAACATTAGATTTACATCAATTTTCATTTCTTGAAACAATAAAATACGGATTTATCAAAGCGTGTAGAGTTGTGAAAAACTTTCAACTTTTATATAAAAAAACTGTTAACCTTATGGTGGTTGAACTATAAAAAAATCTTTGGAAACCTTGTTTCTATTAAAGGTAATAAAGATTTGGTTGAATGCGCCTTTCAGGAAATCATGTTTGAGTTGTGAAAAGCTGTGTTACTATGGTTGAACTAAAACTCTTGGGAAACCGTGTTTCTATTAAGATAATAATGATTCGGTTGAATGCAACCTTTCGAAATGCACCTTTTCAGCAATCTATGTTTGAGATAAGTTGGGAAAATTTTTTGTTGAAAAACAGTGTTACTGTAACTATATAAACCTGCAAAGTCTAGCAGCTTGCAGACGTCGCTTTCCCACTACGTTTGATCCATCGTGAGACAACTGGTAAATTCTACTACTCAATTCTTCGCCACAATGAACCTCTTCCACATCATCGTATAAACTATAGTTGAACTAAAACTCTTTGGATACCTTGTTTCTAATAGAGATTCCGTTGAATGCAACCTTTTGAAATGCACCTTTTCAGCAAGTCATGTTTAAGACGAGTTGGGAAAAAAATTTGCTTAAAAAACTGTGTTAACGTAACTATAGCTCAACTAAATGTAAAACTCTGTGGAAACCTTGTTTCTAGGGTAGTAAAGATTCTGTTGAATGCAACCTAATGGACATAATGGTAGTAATATCCTCTGTCCTTTTTACTGTCATGGTCAACTGTTCGGTTCTGTCATCTGTGATTGTCGTGAGGTGACAGCGACAGATGACAATTCCGGATTAAATATTTTGAGTTTCCTCTCCGTAATGTTCAATTGTGTCTCATTATTTGTTCATTATAATGACTGGAAGATACATCTGCTGTTGAATTATTGAACTATTGAACTATTTCTTCAACTTGAAAGAATAATAGTTAAAAGAACAGTTTCATGTAAGAGGTGGAGAAAATCAAACGCAGAAGTTTTAGTACCATTATAACAGTTGTCTGTGAAAATTACTACATGTATTTGATTCATGAAGTAGCCTACTCTCCACATTGTAAATTTGTAGTATATTGTATTTCCTTTCCTGACATTTGTGCCACAAATCAATATAATATTAAATGAATAAAAAAGTGTGTCTGTTGTACAACAGAGGAGAGTGGATATTATTATTAATGAAATTTGAATAGTGTCACACCTTTCTCATAAACTCCAGCTCATAATGGAAATTTGGAAACATGAAATAATTAATTATAAATTTTCTGTGTATTTGCACCCTTTGTCTACACAATATATAATTTATTTCTCATAGACTTCAAATGTATGGGGCCACCTGAGCAGTGTTTCAGAATAATTGTTATAAGCTACTGAAATGATTTAATGTGATTGGTTAATAATGATAATAATAATGATGATGATAATAATAATGATAATGATAATAATAGTGATAATGATAATAATAATGATAATAATAGTAATAATAATAATGATAGTAATAATAATAATAATAAATATAATGATAATAATAATAACATTGGTATATCATGACGAAAAACTTCCATTTGAGAACACTATACCCCAGTTCCCCTTCTCATCAATTCTCTTCTCCAGCCGTAACTGCCTCAAGAAAGCAATTTAAGTATCAAAACACCTGTTTCTTGACGTTGATCCGAAGATAAAACAACAGCCCGGCATATACAGTCACATCAGGGGGCCACACACGATGGGATGCATGCGCAGCGCTGAGTGCGGTCCCTGTAAGCATGCCGTCATTTTTATTCGCTTACTTTCCGAGGTCGATTTTCTTCGTTCGAAATTGAAAATGGACTAACATTGGGTTACTGAATACAATATGCCTTTGAAAACGTGATTAAAATTTAAATATGGCATACAATAATTTCATTCCGAAGGTCCTACTACAGGCATAGAAGTCTTACATAATAGCGCAGCTGTGGTTTATCTTTTCGTCCTTTGCTCAACGCTCATGTACTGGCCTGTGGGGGTGAAATTGAGACAGCAGGGATTACCCATGGATTACTTGGCCAAGTGCGGTTGATAAGGGCGTGGAAATGGTTTTTAGGAGATCCAAATGGAAAATGGGGTACAACACCGCAGTTCGCAATCCGAACTGCGGTATCGTTTCAAAGGGAATTTTGACGTAATGTTTTCCCTTCTGAAAACTGTTCAGCGGGCCCTGCTATTATTAATATTACCATGATAATGGATACATGAGTAAAATAGTAGTATAATACCCCGTTTTATGAAACAGGGCCCATGTACATCACTAACTACTGCAAATTCTCATTGCAAAAACAAGAGCAAAATCTTCTGTTAATAAACAGTAGATTAGAGAATCATGTGGATGACTAAGACTTACTGTATTTATCTGCCAAAGTTAGCTGCTGTCCACATTTGTTTATAGTCATCCATTGAGCTATTGCCAGAATTAGTCTTATTTTTGGTATCATTGTGCCTTTACTAATCCCAACTTGTCAAACACTCTTTATTTTAATGCTTTAAACATGCTAGAAACTTGGCATAATCACAGACCTTTTTTGTGGTTGAAATCACTTACAACTCTCTTTGCAAAACAGTCCCTGATTTTTGCAAATTGATATGAAAATGCATTAAGTGCAGAATGGAGAGGATTGAAATATATATATATGAACAAAGAGAGGGTCCATAGGGAAGGGGATGGGGGAAGGAAGGTGCCCCTTCTGTACGTAGCAAGTAAGATCTTCCTATATTAATAAAACTGTTAAAACTCAGTGTTTCAGAGGAGTGAAGCTACATGTACATGTAAGAAAGCTTCTACCGTGTCCTTTTTTTTTGTCTTTCCGTCAATGCCCACAATCATTATTATGGCATATGAACGTCAAGATTGACATGACCTGAATTTTGCTGGGACCAGCAAGGGCAACACACCGGATGAACACCCTACTCTTTGACGAATGTTGTATTGGTTTTAACGTGCATAGGTTGTGACTCTCCTATACACGGGACCAACATTTGCGTCCTTTCCGATGGACGGAGTGTTTTCCAACTGCTTTCACACCTGCACTGAATACAGTGGTGAGGCACGCTTATTATACACAACGCTATAGCATCAGATTTTTTATTAGACGTGTTTCGGCATGAGCGGCACTCGAACCCCTCTCGTTGAGATCTACGATCTTATCCGAAACATGTGCTCCAACCGACTGAGCTACGCTGAATCCCCTGTATTACAATGTATTTGAACAAATACCTCCACCTTTAAATGGTGAACTGGTCATGACTTTCATTTTTTTTTCTTGATTCAGTTGGAGAGCTAAAAGCAGAACTAGAGAAGCAGTTATCTGAATCGGAGGCTCGGAGTGATCAAGAGAAGCAGAGTCTAGCCCAAGAGCTCTCCAGGGGAAAACAAGCCGTCATTAGTCTCATGCAGGTAAGAGGACCATTTGCCACTTCTTTCTTGTCTACCCACCTTTGAAGATATTATCATTCTGTGATTCTGGGCCTGTTAAATCCATCCATCTGTGCATACGTGCGTGCGTCTACCCACCCACCATCCATCCACTCACCCACCCACCCATCCATGTATCCCTATTTTATTGTTCATAATAAAAATTGGAAATAAAATCCTCTGAAAACTATGTTTTCCCAATTGAGCGTGGGCTCGGCAGCCACTGAGCAGCACCATATCGACATGCTCTATCCATACTCGTTGAACCGAAACAGCTAATAGCAGCAACTCCCATCTTTTTACATCTTTTGGTCTGACACTGCCGGGCTTGAACTCCTGACCTCCCTGTTGGGAGGTGGACGCTCTTCCAACCAAGTGGACACTTAAAAAAGGTTTTAAAAAGAAATTGAATATAGTAAAAAAACATTCATATTGCACCTTACATGTAGATCTAGAGATCAAATATTCCTAGGTACACTATGAAATGTTACATTTCACAGACAAATAAATAGAAATTAAAATTAATTGAGAATTGAATTGATAATCTGGCTTTAGCCATCCCATGTGGTATAGGCATATGTAAGAACAAGATCACCTGCTTGTGACCCTAGTGAATATAAACCGTTACATTTTACTTGTCAAAGGAATATACCTGAGCCCCGTCTTACAAAGAGATATGATTGATCCAATCAATCTCAACTCTATGGAAATCCATCCATATCATACATGTAATTCCTACAGGAAATTTGCAGTCTCCTTTAAGAGATTCACACTGCATCTTCAAGAGAACAATGAATGTATGAATATGCAAGAAAATATTTTGAACAAATTTGTATTCTAGATGTTGACGTTGCTGGCTGTCCATAGTTGTGATTGATCGGATCAATCGCAACTCTTTGTAAGACGGGGCCCAGACTATTAACATTTATGTAGGATAGATTTTAGATTTCTGTATACATATTTATGTACAGTTGCATGTACATGAACCTGCACCGCTGATGGTGGTAGAACTCCCATGTTTTTTCGTTAGGCATGCCTGCATCTGCATGCAGCATCATGTACCTTTAAGAGGAGTGAATGTTTCTGGCATGACATTTCAGAATTTTTCAGGAACTTGTTGCTTCTCATGAGGAACTGGTCATAAGATCAACCTCCATCAACACCGTGATACTGACACCCATCAAGATCATCTGATACTGAAGGCCCCACTCAGTATGGTGTTTGGGGGTTGAAAGAAGGTCACATGGAACTTTCATGTAACTTGAGGCCAAAAACCCCTCAACCTTTGTTTGCTGCTACATGTACATGACCAGCCTTCATAAAAAGTTCTTATGATAGCAACTTATGTTGGAATATCATCTTTAACTGGAAGAGCCAATCAAAAAGCAGATTTTTCCACTGTTGCTATCATGGTAGTTGACATTCTTGAAAGAATTGCTATCATAGCAACTCTTTATGAAATGGGGCCCAGCTGACTTTAATTTTCAATTCAAATATGTCTTGTCTTCTTGTCTTTCTGTTAATGCCCACAATCATTATATTGATTATTATGGCATATGAACGTCAAGATTGACTTGACCTGAAATTTACCGGGACCGGCAGATGCAATACACCGGGTGAACACCCTACTCTTTGACGAATAGTGTATTGGTTTTGTTTTAACGTGCATAGGTTATGACTCTCCTATACACGGGACCAACATTTGTGTCCTTTCCAATGGACGGAGTGTTTTCCAACTGCATTCGAACCTGCACTGAATACAGTGGTGAGGCACGATAACACACAACGCTATAGCATCAGATTTTTTGTTAGACGCATTTCGGCATGAGCAGGACTCGAACCCCTCACGTTGACATCTACGATCTTATCCGAAACAATCGCTCTTACCGACTGAGCTACGCTGCCTCCCATATATGATATAATATAATATGTAATATAAATATAACTGCCCCCCCCCAAAAAAAAAAAATGATTAAAAAATCCAAACAAGATCTGTGACATTACCCAATACAACTCTCCTCTTGGACAAAAAAAATACATCCAATATATCTTCTTTTTTTCATTCTACATGACAAATAATAGCAAGATAGCAAAAAACCCCAGAAAGAAATGGGTAGACAATTAGACATTCTGTTGCTCTACAAGTGATATAGATGGTAAGGTTTATAATGCATCTCCTATTCATGATCTGTGGTGATGCATTGCATGCCAACCACATGCAATCTGAAATTTGAGTGTGAATTTTTTGTCTCCCATCTGAAACCATTTTCGAAGTTGTAAAATGCTTCATGTTGGTCTGGACCAATGCGGACAAAAATGTGCTGTACTAATCCAAAGTATTTGATTTTCATTTGATTTCTATTGTACACTGCATCTCCAACCCATAATTGGCAAGCTAGGATCTGATGACCAGGTTAACAAATCTAATATGTTCATATACAAAAGACATACTGTCCTGTACTGTATAAATAGAGAAATCTTTCTGATAATCAAACCAAAGAACAAAGTCATACACCCCTGTATCAACAAAAGCAACAAGGAATACATGAACAGCAATGGAAACAACAAGTACAATAACATTAAAAAATACGATGATAATGATTAAATTCACTAACATTGATTTCAGGCAAAGAAAATTATCAAAATATCATTACATTGTGCTGCAGTGAACTGGATTTAAAGGTCAGGTCCACCCCAGAAAATTGTTGATTTGAATAGATAGAGAAAAATCACAAACATAACGCTTCAAATTTCACCGAAATCGGATGTACATGTAAAATAAGAAAGTTATGACATTCTACATTTTCGCTCATTTTTCACAAAGCAGTTAAATGCACAACTCAGCGATATGCAAATGAGAGAGTCGATGTCCATCACTCACTATTTATTTTTTTTTTATTGTTCAAATAATACAATATTTCCATTTTTACAAATTTGACAATAAGGACCAACTTAACTTAACCATAAACTGTTAAAATATTGGTAATTTCACATGTTCAGGGAGAAGTAAAACTTTGTTTCACTTGACAAGGAGGAGAACATTAGAATATTTCATATTTCATATAATGTAATACAAAAGAAATAGCGAGTGGGTGACGTCATCAGTCAATTTGCATACCAACCAAGATGTGCATATAACTGTGTTGTGAAATTAAGCGAAACTTTTAAATGTCATAACTTTCTTATTTTACATCCGATTTTGATAAAATTTTCAGTGTTTTGCTTGTTGGATTTTTCTCCTTTTTTTCAAATCAACTTTTTGTTGGGATGGAGTTGTCCTTTAATAATACATGTAGCTGGATTTATGAAGCACTTTTGGCCTGATGATACAAAACGCTGCTATTATTACCCCGGCTTTAGCTTGAGCTACCATCACCGGCGCTCAGTGCATGCAAGAAATTACTCCTGCCAGGTACCCATTCACCTCACCTGGGTCAAGTGCAGCACAGTGTGGATAAATTTCTTGCTGAAGGAACACACGCCATGGCTAGTGTGTCCCACTGATATTACATGTACATGTACAGCATATTCAGTATTATCGCTGAATATTAATATTAAGCTTTATATTGAAAATCAATGTTGGAAATAAAAAGTCACTTTTGTTTTATATGAATATCATATTGTTGCAGTCTACATCTCTGGCAGGAAATATTAATGTCACCCCCGTTAGCCCCTCTCCATTCTAATAAAGCAAGCCCAATAACCCGATGACAGTTCGCTGGGCGATGAGTCAGTCCGTCAAGCCTGTTATCTCATTTGTGAGTGGTTTCCTGACGCTCTATATATTAGATGAAAATGATGCAGTGGTTTTCCTTGTGGGCCCGAAATATAAGTTTATGTAATGAAGAGATAATTGGAAGAGCCCATACCTGGCCTGACCTTGCATCATTGCATGTTGAATGATAGATAGTTGTATGAGAGTCATTGTTTATCATGTGTGGGGGTCTGGGGAGCCGTGGTGTAGTGGTTCTGACTCTCGCCTTGTAAACAGAGGGTCGTGTGTTTGAATCCCATCACGATCTTGCGTTAATCCACACTTTGCCACTCTCGACCCAGGTGATAAATGGGTACCCGGTAGGATGTGAAAATCATTGTACATGTATGTAGCTTTTCCAGAACTGTGTGCACCTCGCCGGCGACTGACTGGAATACTCCCCAGGGTGTGGAGATTGTGCACACATTGTGTGCGGGAATGAATGATTGAATCCGATGACCGAGGTATTAATGTGCTTGAAATAATTTGTGGCCTCCTTCAGTTTCCCATGTATTTTAAATTGCAAGTTTGTTGTGGACCTACAGATATCAAATGTTGTGTGCAATATATCGTGTGAAAACGGTGGGCCAACTTTTCTAGTTTTCGAACCCACAACCCTATAATTAAAAGGAAAGAGTCAAAACCACTGGACCACATGCTATGAAAAAATCTTATTTTTTTGTTTTCATATTTTTATAGAGGAATAACTGTATACAATGTACATGCAAGTCATTATTTAATTATTGATATGATTTACGAGACCGTGGTGAGGGAGCATGTGTCATCATCAACATAAATAGAAATCTAGATAATTTGAATAAGATAAGCTTTTAGACATTCTCTAGACTGATGCATCATGATGAGACATGGAGGTTCTCCCCAGGTGCTTTTTTATGTCTATGGTAATTTTCAAGTGACAAATTTTTCCCAGGACAATGCTTTTTCTTTTAAAAGGCCTCTATTGTGTTCATCCAAAATTCATGAATTAGGGGAATGTCAATCTATAATACAGAAAAAAGTGTTATTTTCAAACAAGACTCAATGGTGACTGAAATTCACATCACAGCACAGTATATCTATATCATATTCAGTATACATACATGTACATATAAATGTTAATTGATATTGACAATGATGATAATTACAGGATCATCTATTTATCATACAATCCTTTTCCTGTGATGTTCTTCAGCATACACTGTTTTATTTCCCTAGTATTCCATGAATTTATATTCATACAAACTTTAACAGTGTGTACATGTAAAGTGCAACATAGCTTGCGTGCACTTGCAATTTTTTTTTCTTCAAAATTTCAGCCATTTACATGCACTTCTCAATTCTTTCTTAAAGTATAAGGCCTTGTCTGAAATAAAAGAAAATATTTTAAGTGAGATAATAATTTTGATTGGCACATTTAAAAGAGTGCTGTAAAACCAAATAACAACATATAATGTACACTGACCCACATAGGCAGTCCCCGTTTCTATTAACATTGGAAAACCTACATCGAAATTAACCTCGGTACTATAGCAGATTTAAATCAAAGCTTTACACCTGTAGAACTCTGCAAAATCCCTTGTCAACTTGTGCTTACCTTTTTCTGGATAAAATCATCCAAGAAATAATACTAGTATGTATTTACAACACATTGTATTTTATGTTGACTGACGTTTGTGAACCGTGGCTCAAACTCTATGTTAACACACCCTTTGTTTGTAAACAGTATAAGGAGAGGGGGGTAGGTACTTCACCCTCCCCTCCCCCCCCTCCCGATCCCGAGCTAAAGTCATCTCTTTCTCGCCTTGTAAATTTCCTGAATCATGATTAGAGATGAAAGAGGGATCGAGGAGAGAGACCTGGACGTGGGAAGGGGTGAGAGCTTGGCAGTGAAAAAGAGACAGAAAATAACCAATTTGAAAAAAAAAATTATGATCTTACATTTAGGATGACAAGAAAATTTCATGAAAGTTTTGACTCGGCACTGACCAGTTGTCATTAACGAGCTGAATTTTTTGAACAGGTCTTTCCTCTTTATCTTTTATAATGACACTTTGACTTTCAATAGGCAAAGGATAAATTAGTCTGGTATTACAATTTACATTCCGAATTGTGTCACATTTTTTTTAGACATTGCAACACAAAATGGCATTTGGGTAGAAGATTCTTGTTTTACTGTACAGAACAAAGTTACTTGCTTTTCTCTTTATATGTAAGTGACCAAAATTCGAATCAGATTTGGTAAGCAAAATTATTCCCTGTTATAAATATGTTATGCATAATAACATTGATTGACAAATGTCATTGTTATGCTGTCATAGCAAGCTTGCTGTCATTTGAATGTGTACCAGAGAAATTAACCTTGTTTGATGAACATGATTTTGTTGGCAGAGGTGGTAATTAAGTAATTTACGAGAAGGACAAAGGGGTATATTCCATGGGGATATTGCTTTGACAGTTGCCTTAATTCACTCTTTCCTTCTTCATCCTAATTTTCCTTCTTCCCTGTCTTCCACTTTGCTCTTCTATTTCTTATATCTCCATGATATATGTACATTTATTTTCAAAGAATGCCATTGGCTGTACCTTATTACATGTACTTTAAATCTGTTTCTCTACAAGTAAAGTTGTTAATTTTTCTTTAGAAGGTAATTGTACTGTACACACACGCAAATAGAACGTATTATATTGGACCCCAATGTCAAAGCCAAAGATCACAGTGAAAGCCGATGTGTGAAAACCATCCACTTCAGATACTCCACACAGGAAGTCAGTGAAGGTTGGCTATAACGAGAGATGAATCCTTGCAATGATAGCCAGTGTTGGACACCCTCCGCAGGCTCAACGTCATACGAGAGCCTGTCTCATGACCGGAATCGCGTCGGGTTTAATACCGTCCATCTGATGACCTCACCCTACTCCTTGTTAAGATCTCAGTCAGCAAAAGTTTGGCTGGAGAGAAATTAAAGTATTGATTTGACCAAATCGTTTTGCTTTGGACAAAGACGTGAGTCACGTGTTGGGAAGAGTCCAAATGCTTCCTGAGGCAAATCTTCATCAGCTTTAGTTTTTAAATTATCCTTCTACATGTATATAATTTGGGCCCTGTTGCAGAGAGAGTTGTGATCAAACACAATTCATAAAAACCAACACAACCTGATTTTACAACCAATGAAATGAGCATGATAGGGACTTACGATTGATTTTTTTTTGTTTTATATACAACTCATTCTGCAGTGGGTGTTTCATAAAGCTGTTCATGAATATAAAGTTAAGAGCGACTTTAAGAATGACTGGTGAACCTGTCTTTCGCCAATGAACATTTAATGGTGAATAACATTTACCACAAGAAAGAATCACCAGTCGTTCTTAAAGTCACTCTTAACCCATTGACTACTGAATTCTGAGATTCCCATAGGCTTTGTACAGGGATCCAGTAGGCAAACGGTTAACCTACAAACAGCTTTATGAAACTGCCCCTGATCCTGTATTGAAATGATTAGCTATTATCAAGAGATTCACCTCAAGGTTGAAGTCCAGCCGGGCCTCGTCCTACAAAGAGTTACGAATGATTCGATCAATTGCAACTATGGAAAGCCAGCAAAGTCAACATGTAAAAATGCTTGTTAAAAAACATTTCTGGATATGAATGTATATCCATAAATTCATTGATTTCCTGACAGTTTGATGTGTTCTCCTATGGGTACAAAGGACATTTTGCAAATTTCCTGAAGAAAAAATTATGACATTCATGGATTTCCATAATCTTGAGCTTGATCGGATCAATAGTACATGTAACTCTCTGTATGATGGGGCCCTGGTATTCTCTCAAAATAATAATTCTTGGTACCATACTACCACACCCTTAATATCAGATGCGGAACCTACAGTATGCTTGCACCATAGTTTAACTCTAAGGTCATATTGCAGTGGAGTGCTTCATGAAAGGCCTTTTTAGATGTTTTATCTGACTTATCTGACAGTAACCATAGTGACAAACAGTCAACAAAAGCCATGTACTTGATATTAATAGCCAATCAACATAATAGATAGTTTAATCAGATGTGACAACTTTTTAGACAACAACTATCAATGATATGCTCTACAGGCCTAAGCCAGAATACCCTTCAAAAGCTGATGGAGATTGGGTTTCTTGAGGTGACTGCACACCTTACAACTGGTCTGCGACCCGATTTTGGAACAAATCACATTTTGCTCATTTTCTGAAGATGTGGATGGAGCATATCATTCTATCTGAGGTTAAAATTTATTGAAATAATATTATAACAATTTTGAAAGATTGCAAGCCCTTATTTTGGAGTAAAGTTCAAACTATTTTCAAATCGTAGCCAATCATATGACTGCTATGATGTCATTATGACTAGATATTAAATTCGCTTTTATTCTAAGATGGATAATAGCATAGTCACAAATTTGATCATAGGTATTGGTACAATGATTTAGAACATTACACAGTAAGATATTCCAAGTCTCAATATTAGCATCAAATCCTATTACAATTTATTCTGAAATCGGGTCACAGACCAGTCGTAAGGTGTATGGTCGCCTTAAGATTCAAGATCATATCCTAAAGAGGGCTGATCAGGACTTGTATCTTAAGACTGAGTTAACTTGGGCTAGTGGAGAACCAGCTTTGGTCTCAGATACTTGACATTTTAAGGGACAAGTGTAATTGGTAGTTGGCATTGCCGCAAAGTGGGGGATGTTGTGGTTGTACACCCCTCCCGTCTCGGTGCGTCTTATTTTAGGTGCTGTTCTTGTTTGGAACTTCCTGTGGATGTCTGCAAGATGCAGGGAGGGAGCCGTGCATATGTGAGCCAGCTTGTTAAAGTAAGAGCAGTTTAGACACTTCAAACAGTGTGGCAGGTTTAAAGGGCTGTTGAGCTGGAAATTAGCATCATCTTTGATTCACGAAAAGGATCTTTAATCATTGTCTCGTACTTTATGGTGTTTTCATCTTTCCTTGGTTTCATACTGAACCTGTCATTACTTCTAATTTGCAGACAACTCTTTGTTTGATGACTAAGTTTGGCTTTACTTCTGACTCAACTGGAGATTCTTGATAAACCAGTAATGGCATAATTTGTCTGCTTCAGAATCCATGTTTTGTGAGATAATGTGGAAGAATATATGTAAATATTTAAGGCAAATAGTAGAGGGTGGACTTAACATATAATCTCTTGCTGAGTTTTCTTGAAATGTAACTTTAGCTCTATGACATACGGTCCATATGAAATGATACTGTCTGTCATTGATAGGGGGCTACGTGCTTCTTAGATTTGAGACGAGTCGTCCAAGCATTTCCTGTGATAACTCGCAGTGAAGGGTCTCTTCGTCTGGGTTGGCACTGCTGGCGAGGCCTTTTGTGTGGTAAACACGGCCGCTCATTGCGTCCATCATCTCAACGAGTCATTGGTGTAACACTGCTCGTGCGTTGGTTGGCTTGTGTGGTTTAGATTTGCACATCATTACATCAAGGGGAAATGAAGCATTGTGACTATCTTATTGCCCATGACAGGAGTTGCTGACGGGGGGCAAGGGTTTGTCATTGGTTCAATAAGAGGCACTCGTAGGGCTCACAGGGGGGATTACTTGCGAACCCCACTTTTTCTTGGGGAGTTATCTTGTTGCATGAGCCATGTTAGAAAATGTCAACATGTGATGTCTTTGGTGATGAAAGCCAATCAGGGAAGCGGCAAAACACTGAAGCGCGAAGATTACCCAAACAGGATATCCAGTAGAACTTAGTCGAAAACCAACGTGATAGGCAGCTGAAGGCGAATCATAAAGCAAACATTGGGGATGCACCTCAACTTTGCTCACCTCAACGAAATTCAATAATTCGAGAGTCACATTCCTCATAGCAATCTTGTCTTTGAAGTTTATTCTGCAACCTGTGTCAACTGGATTTACATGTGAGACTGGAAAAGCGACCTGTTCTTTATCGCTACTAATGATCCTTTGTGGAAGTCGACGCTTAGCAAAGGAAATTCTTCTCGCAAGCACTATTCTTATTTTCCAAACAAACCCCAAGGATCACTCTTAGAACCTGCTCAACGCTTTTCGATATCATCAAGACTTTGATCTCCTCGATAATGCTTAATTGGATTTAAGTGGATCACATCATTTGAATCTCTAGATCCTGTCTTCTACAATGGATCTCGAGATGGAATCGTTATGGATTACAAAGGATTCAGGGTCGTCTGTAGACGGTGTCGAACCGTGCAATGGAAACGACTTCTTGGAAGAAGCGTACAAAGAGGTTTGTTGAAGTTATACATTTAACTATTGCGGACAGGACCCTTTGACCATAATCATTAGGCATTGATTGTAGAACCACCTTGTACAATTCATTGCACAGAATGGTGTATGAAGTCAATCATAAAAATGAGTCCTAGGATCAATCATTAACTTTTATGTAACTAACCCCATGAATAGGATCTGACAAAGAGCCTCCATTTCAAATTTCACAAAACTTTTTGTTCTAAAAACAATTGAAAAGGTTTTATTAAAATTATGGCACTTTGCAGCCAGAAAGGCTGAATTGTGTACAATTCACAGGTATATATACATAGAGTATACAGATTAAAAACATCAAACTTGAAATGATGACGAAAATAAAATGTAAGTTGATATGTTATGTATACTAAAAAGAAAAGATGGAATAAGAAAATACAAACACTGAAAGGTGGTGGTGTAAAGATGCTTACTGATAAGCATCTTGATTCAATGAAAAAAATAAAAACAGCCGCTAAAAGCTATTACAACTTCGCTATTGACCAATCAGATGGCTTGATTTCATTAGCTTGTTACTAGATTTTCATTGATAATAAGCTTTGTGAAAGTGGGTGCAGATCTTAGATGAAGTGAAGGCCAGGGCACTATACTTTACTTGGATTTACTTTATTGCGTATGTTCCTCTTTTTCTGAGAATTTCTTTCTGTATGATTTCCTTTGCCTGAAGACTACAAAAAATTTCTATGCAACGAATAATTTTATATACTACTGGTTGTTTACAAAGAAGTACATTTACAGTGTACATGTAGATTTATTTCCAAAACATTCAATTAAAGTCATGGATTTTGACAGTATACACCATTATTAACCATCATTTGATCTAAAAATTTAAGAAAGGAGAAAATAATTCCCTATAGGCATTGTACATGTAAAGTTTCAACTAAATTTCATTTTTGAAATAATAACAGATCATGTAAAATGTTGAGATAACAGCGTTTGTATTTTGTTGATATCCAACAAAATTGTGATTAAATATCATGGTACTGTCATAATTTCAAAACAGTATAGGGGCAAATTTGGGTCTAAGCCATTGGTGTGGGTCAGGTACAGTTGTGCGGTAAATTGCCAATTTGTCTATTGCCTACCCATCCTCTCATCACATGGTCTACTTTTGTTTTATAGTCTAATGCCATTTAGTCCATCAACATTTGATCTAACAACCATTTGGTCCAATCATAACTTCGTCTAATCACCAGGTCGTCTATGACCACTTTGTCTCATATACCAGTTGGTCTAATACCCATTTTATTTTCATTCATTTTGCCCAATTAACACAAAGTCTAATTAGACCAAATGGTAGATAGCCTAAATGGCTATTGGACCAAATGGTTATTAGACCAAATGGTGAGTGGACGACATGGCAATTAAGGCTATAAATGAGGATAGGGGAGGAACTGATGGTAGACGAAATGATAGTAGACAAGTTCAATAGTAATTGGATGAATCGGCATTAGACCAATTTGAAATAAACCAGTCATGTGATCAAGTTTCAGAATTAAAGATTGCAACGTGATCTGTGATGTGGTAAGACATGTCAATGAGCATCTTTGGATTAGTGATATTTGATATGGACTGATATGGTCAAGGCCTGTAGACTGACTATAGCCTAGGATGACTGGGTCAGCCAAGTCATGTCTGATCTTACTATAATTGACCTTCATATGTCTATATCAAGCACAACAGTTAATATTTGTGAGATGAATGGTGGGGCTTGGGCAAGCTGTACACCTTATTCCACCCCCCCCCCCCAATAAAAAGAGAGAGAAACAGAAATGAATAAAAATATAAAAATCATTAGATGTAAATAAACAAGGATAAATGAATAAATATAGAAAAAAATAAAATGAAAGAAGAATAAAAACAAAGAAAGTAGATGTAATGAAAGAAATGTAAATGAATAAATGAAAATATCAAAATAAAGACAAATTAATTAACAAAATAATTGAATGATAATGATAAGTGTGTGAAAACTACTACATGTACCATAATAAGATTTTACGAATTCTAAGTCTTGTCCTCGTAGCTTATCCTGCTGTATTAGCTTCCAGACAATTCAGTCTATGAACCTCTATCCACCATGTGAGGAAATTGAAACACAGCATGGAAGATTACACACTGGCAGGAAGAATCCCCACCCTTTCCTTAATGTTCTGTTAAGATACAGGATTAATAGTTGTAAGCCCCCAAGATCAAGCTCCTCTGTGGTAAGGTCATTCATTAGGTCAGAGAATAGGTTTTCGGTAACCATGTTAGGTAGCCAGGAGAAACAACCACCAATGCATTTTGGGAAAAACAATATTAAAGCCTTATGAACAAGTAGGCCTATTGTGCACAAAAATATTTTTTAAAAGAAATTTTTCCTCAATCAAAAATGTATTTACATACAATAAAGGAATGTCAAATCTGGGAATGCAATGTCAGGCAAGTGTAGCAGCTGACTAGAAGGTAACATTGCTAGATGCTGCATGTAAAGATTCTTAAAATCTGTTTTCAGTTTTGCTTCATCCACCAAAAGTGCCTGTCACTATTCAAATTTATCAGATGTGTAGCACATTAAATAAACATCTGTTTCATTGGATAAATTTTGTGACCTGAAAACACCTACATGAAAATCTATTTGTAAACATATTCATATGTCTTTTCTTTTGATGAAAACTCTTTGTCAAGCATGAAATGGGCTGTAAATATCATGATGTAATCATACGATCTTTCTGAGAGCAATCATCGTTGTAAGATAAGTTGGGTTTTCTTTTTAAAGAAAACAAAATAAAATGAAAATGAAATATTGATCCAGAGAGGGTGCGAAATGCCCCAAACTTTCATATGTAAATTTTCACAAAGAATTAACATATAAAAAATCAATGTCCACTAAGTTATGCAATATTGGAACAAAATAGAGGATTTAAAAAAAATCACAAATAGACCCTTTATACTAATTGGCTTTCCACAGGTTCTAAATTTTGGAACAATTTTATTATAAACCCTCAAAATTGAGCATGCATTTTTTTTACATCAGCTGAGGTTGGACTAAGACAGGCAATTGCAGTGTTTGAAAGTGTGAATAGATAGCCTATTACATGTTAACAAGGTGTTTCCTGCTGAAGGTGAAATATAGGCCAGATTGACACCTGGGATATGTCAATTTTTAGATGAAGTGCTATTATATTGGTCGGCCCCCTGTGGATAGCGGGGCTATTAATGGTTCGAGGAAAAACTCATGAACATGACTGAGGGTAAAAATAGTCTGAACATCGTGGTACCGTTTCACAAAACTTTAACAAATTTACTTTCAGCCAATAAAATTAAAGGATTTCAGTAGTTTTAAAATGGTTTTGCTTATTTGCCATTATAACAAGTTTTATGATATGGCCTCCAGGTCTGAGCTTACCTACATGTATGGCTTTGGTGAGTGGATTTGAATATAAAAATCAGTCAGATTGTCTTGTCTAGAAGATGATCAAGTTTTCAGTTTAAGGTCATGTTTTATTTCCAACACATTGCAAGACATACAAATATTACTTTTAAATGCTTTTTAACATAAATATCATGAATTAGGATTTTGTTTTGACATGGTTTTGAAAATGTGTGAAGTATTCCAGTCTGCATTTGAAATTTCTTGTAGTGCTTATCTTTCATAAAGTACACAAATACATACGTATGATATGTACATGTATCAAACTGCATTCACATTCAAAATTGATACACTAAGAAACAGATTTGCAAGTCTTAATGATGGAATATGTGCAATCTTTTTGTGGCTTCAGTGACCATCCAGTGGGACAGCTTGGATAGTTCATGTTGCTTGTTTCGGCCTTCACTGGCTCACGTACAAACAAGTTCAGTTCATATTGTCTTTTCATGATAAAAGAGACAATTTGAATATTATGACTTCTGCTTTGTCATCTTCCATATTTCCTAGCCAGTGCTGAGTCATTGAAACAGTGGCAAACTTTATTCTCTCAAGCGTTCTTCACAAACTTTTTTTTCAAAATAAAATTGATGCTTTGAAAGTAAGCGCAATTATGGATGCATGACTGATAATGCTGCTTCCAGACTGACTGACCATGATCAAGGCATTGATCAAAATAGAAATGGACCATTAAGCAGAGAAAACGAGATGTCATACTCTCAAAACTCACTTAATCTCAGGATTATAATGCATTCAAAGTTAATCCATTTAATCCGTTCTTAATAGTTGCCATTAGGTTTTTTCATTCAGATTTTTTTTAAGTTGGACAATTAGACCCTCTTGGCATGCTTGAACGATGCCACTTGTTGAAGTATGTTTTCTCTCCTATACATGTATTAACCCATGAAATCAGCATCTAACCTCCTTACCTTTTGAATTTTTTTTCTGACTGGTATCTTTCACCTAGACATGACAAGTGATCTACTGGTATTTTATATGCTTATGATTTTCACATTCTTTTTTTTCCAATAATTTGAGGAAGACAAAAGAACACACTTGTTTGGGTTTGGATGGTCATTTTGGGGACCAACACTTGCCCAAGAATGGTACATGCTGTACCTGAAACCTACATGTACTACACTTTTATTCTTCGCAATGGAATCTTTCAGGAGTTACATCGATATTATTTTGCTTATTCACTTACATGTACTCAGTGTTCGTTTTGTTTTTGTAAATCATTGTATAGATTTCTTCAGCGAAAGATTATGAGATGTATAGAGAATGTACGGCAAGTAAGTTCTTTCTTTGATTTTTCCCCCAATCCATCTCTATCTCCCTCTCTCTTTCACTCTCTCTGACTATCCCACTCTCTCCATTCTCTCACCCCTTCTCTCCATCATTTTAGAAGGAGAAGGATGATCTGAAGGAGGAGATGTTGAAGGAGAAAGAAGCAGCAATCCAGGAGAGAAACAAACATTGGGAGGTTGTCATGGAAACAAAACAAAAGGAATACCAAGAATCGCTCCATGCCAAGGTATGATAGAATATTTTATTGCTTTCCTAATCTTCTTTGACATCCATTATTTTCTTTCTTTACATTGTTACCCACTATTATCATTACATGTCCCAGAGACTAGGAAAAGTTGAAAACAAGATTTTTGTTTGGCATGTATGAATCAGAATATATGAATGTCCAATGTCGTACAATTTTTTAAAGTCCTTAGACAATGCACTTTTTGGTTTAAAAACTTGAACTCAGTCATGCTTCTTTCCAAGCCACAAAGCAGATATAAAACAGATACATGTATATGTTTCATACATGTACATGTATCTGATCTGTCTACTGAAACCCTTGTAGAATGGTGATTCAAAAACAAAGACATCGAACATATAAAGGAAAAGATATATGTATGCTCAAAGTCCCATTCTGCTGGCTAAGTGTGGGAGATTGTCCAAGATCTCAATACAGAGCTCCACCTCTATTCCATCAGGAAGCTAGCGAGGCCTATCTGGTAGGACTATTTGAAGGTGCCCAACTGTGCTCCGTCTATGCCAAGAGGGTACATCATGCTGAAAGATGATTTTTCTTTAACATGAAAAAGAGAACACTTGTGAAGCTTTGATGTGTATTCTGTATTTTCCCCCTTTTTTCCTATGAGAAATACAGGGTAAACATATGTTGTACAAAGTGTTGATGTACATGTAGAAAAGGTTTTGGTGTAATGCACAGAAATAGCAAGAAAAGGCAGAAATACATTTATGATTCATGTAAAAGATACATGTAGTCTAATTTTTGCAAGGTTTCAAGAACTCATGATAAACCACTACTTCCTGTAAAATCTTTGTGTAATATTACAAAATGGCCTCCTTAGGAAGGCCTCCCATAAAAAGATAGTGAACATTCAAAATGAAAAAAGTTTCATAATTTGATTTCCTTGTTTATAATTCAATTTTTCTATGTATAAGTATAAGAATAGATAGGTACATGTATGTTACCATTTTCTTCCGTCATGTGTTTCCGCCTTCTTCAAAATGGCATTCTTTATGGTGTCTCCGTTTATTTTTGTTCTTATTGAGATCTTGCCAATATTGCATGCCAAAAGACGTCAGAAACTTTCATGTGACTACGCCCCCGAATAATATTAGCTGAAGGGGGCTATTGTTGTAGAAACACATACAAGTAGATTTCTAGGTAGTGGATGTTCATTAAATATTTGTCTAGATTCAGCATTAGCAAGAGAGTCTAATTGGAAGCGTAAAAAATCAAGTACAGTGAACAGCGATAGAGTATATTCACAAGTACAACAAGCTGATGTCACTTTCCCCAAACTCAAACACAAAATCAAAGATTATTTCATGAAAGAGAGACAAGAATCGTGGCTTTCACATGTTCAGTCACTCTCTGTTCAAGGCGAGTTTTTCAAACTTGCTACCCTTCAAGAAAAGTCAGTCGACTGGAAAAGCATAATTTATAATCTCCCACATAAAGTAGCTCGCTTTCTCATGAATTCTCTCTCACACACTTTGAATACCAATGCAAACCTTGTAAGATGGGGGAAGGTGACATCAGCGAAATGAAATAGATGTAATAACCGGGAAACGGTTCACCACGTTCTTAACGCATGTCCCGTTGCCCTTGACGAAGGTCGTTATACATGGCGGCATGACAATATTCTTTTGTACATATTGGAAACATTGCGGAAAGGTACATCAAATCAGGAGGTAGATATTACATCCGACCTCAAGTCAGAATCCAAAAAACGGGATATCTACCGTCCCGTTGCAATGTACGCAGACGAATCTGATCCCTGATATATGTGCATTGTGGAAAAATGAAAAGAAACTAGTGATACTGGAACTTTCGGTCCCTTTTGAAACCAATACAGAAAAAACACATGAATATAAAGAAAGAAAATACGCCCCACTCATTTCTGACATTGAATCCAACAGCTACTCAGTAAAATACTTTCCAATTGAGGTGGGATCAAGAGGCTACATTACTCCGGATAACACAAAACGACTTAAAATGCTTTTAAATGAATTTGGCAAACCAACCCCTTACAAAATTTTCAGAGACAACCTTTCTAAATTGGCAGTGACATCATCTTTCGTAATATACTACTCAAAAAATAACGTCCAATGGGAAAATCAGATTCCTCTGCGTACATAGCGTAAAGTTGTACACATCAATTCACAGTGTAATTTTTTTTTTTTTTGCAGGATTTTCTGCATTTATTGAAATAATACACATAACAAATTAACAATGCTTGAAACATAATCATAATATAGCATAAGTACATAACCAAGTGACAATCTTATATGCAGTGACTGAAGACATGAATACATTAAAAATATATATATATATAATGAGTAAAATGCAGAGGCAAACTATATAAGCAAATACATGCTTGAAGCATAGCAGCCAAAAAAGGGAAGGGCTACATGGAAACCTAAGAAATTAATTGTGTCTGTAAAAAAAATTAATGTCACGAATCATCAAACCAAGGGAAAAAAGTAGAAATTGAAAAATGAAGTGTGTGTGCTTGTGTGTGCTAGTGGGTGCAAGTGCAGTTGGGAGATTTATGAATATCTGGATAAAAGGTATTTTTTGAATGAAGCTTTAAAAGAAAAGACATGCTAATGCATGAGTCCACATACGTCATGGTCTTTTTTTTTCTCAATGTTTGGTTTTTATCTAAAATGATTTTATCTACAGGCCTATAATTACTTTAATTACAAATTAATTTGATGATTAACAGTTTATTATACTTTCACCGAATGTTCCATCTTATTTGGTAGTTTAACTATATATAACTGTAACATTATGTTAATCTGCCCTGCTTGCGTCAGTAATGTGACCATGTCCTGGGCTCTCTTTTACTCTGTAAATGTATATGTATTTTTGTCATTCTTACACTGTTCCTTTATTGCTTTTCATACAATAAAGTGATGCAAAACAAACATAACCATTTTTTCCTGATTTTACAATTTAGAAAAGTTAACGCTTCTTTATATCCACCTGGTTTAAACTTGTACTAGTTTTTTGTTTTGTGCTTCTTCGGAAATGGAAAAAATTGTTTTGTGTCTTATTTCCTTCCTTTTTTCAGGGACGGGAGATTCTACTGATTTTCTATATGATGTCCTGCAGTTCCTTCTATCATTTATATTTGGGGGCCCCCGTTTCTTATTGATTGCATATACATCTAGGTCCTCCTTGTCTTTTACACAAAATCAGTGTTCCGTGTATTTGCCTTTGGAACGTCCAGTGGTTGCAACATGCCTCTCTGAGATTCTGATTTCTTATAGATAATTTTTGCATCATATTTGCAGGGGTGAATTTTCTTTCTATTTTGTTGCATCGCTGCCTTTCTTCCCTGCCGTTCTTTGAGCTCTATCTTCAGCTGTCTTCCCCTTTTCCCTTTGTGATTCAGTCTTTGCCCCCTTCCCTCTCTCCTTCTGTCTCTTGTCGTTGTCTCTTGGTCCCTCTGTGCCTCTTCATGAGAACGTGTGCAATCCTTGTAGCCTTTGTCAGACATGTATTTTTTTGTTTCTTGAAATCTCAACCTCTGTCTTCTTGGTTTTCTTTTCCATTTTATTGGCTTATCCCACTCTCCCCCCCCCTCTCTCTCTTTAATGTTCCCTTTCTGTATCTTCAATCATTTCTGTCTCTTTATGTCTTTTTGTCTCTTTTCCGCTTCCCCCATGGCCTTTCCTCATCTTATTCAATTGGCACTGACTCCTTGTCATTCACCACCCAGTGACAGATCGTGCGTCATTCTTGACATTCTTCTTGACATTTACCCCAAAACGTCTTAATTCCTCTTGAATTAGCAACCTAATGCTCGCCGCGAACAAAGCTGGCTGCTAAATTAGGTTTTAATTAACTCAAATTTCAAACTATAAATAGGAACAAACACATTTTTGTATACCGGACTTGGCAATGTTTGTAAACACACCAGACCTATTTTTGTTTTACAGTAGAAGGACGAGTGTTTGAAAGTCAGAAATTTGGTAAGTCACTGTGTATGTAATTACACAAAGGATACTTCACATTACAAATGATACTTGCATTCCTGTTTGCTATCAGATGAAAAATAATGGATTAAGGTACAGAGGGGGTAAGAGAAGTAGGAGAAAGAGCAGCATAAAGAGAATAATTTGATATTATTCCTCATGTTGAATGTGACTACAAATATTTTAGTATAAACCAGTCTACATTTAAAACAAAAGAAAAAAGACACATTCAAAAGGAAAACACAAATCTATATTTCTCCCAAAAGCAATTATTACGTTTCTGATAAGGGTTGCAAATATTGACTTATTTCACCACAACAATAATTAGATTTATATATGATTGTGACATTGTAAATAATAAGAGATTGCAAAAAGATATTGTTCAGTTTCAGGCTGAAAATGATTATATCTACATGTAATTCTAAATAAATAGAATAAAATTCACCTAGCAAAATGCTGAAGATTTCATCAAAATCTGATAACGGATAAGCAAAGTTATTGAATTTCAAAGCTTATCAATATGTTGTGAAAACAGTTGTATGCATGTCATTATGAATATTCATTAGGTAGGCTGATGATGTCACTTTCCCTTTTAATATTTTCATACATGTGTGTATGATATGTCTCTCTTGTAATAAAATAAGTTGCAGCAATGACTATCTAATGCATTAAATCAGGTGTCGTTTAATTTTTTTTCATGGAGGAAAAATTCTAATGAGCAAAAGAAAATGTAAAAGAATACCTAGGGATGTGACATCATGAGATTGCCTTTTGATAATTTATGAAGACATGCATAGAACTGTTTCACCTAAATAAAGCAAATCTTTAAAATGTCATAACTTTGATATTCATTGTCTGAATTTGATGAAATTTTCAGTGTTTTGTTTGTATGATTTTTCTTTATCTGTTCAAATTGTATTACTTTCAAACTGAAGTACCCCTTTAGATATAGCGTCCATGGCTTGTCTGTATCTAGCTGTTGAACCAAGTGCAAGTATCTCAAGAAATTCTCACCTTTAAGTGTTTAACCCTGAAGATCAAAGTGATATTGTCACATGATCTGTCTTGCTCCTGGCAGAGGCAAAGGAAGCTGTCCCCAATCAAAGACCAAAGAGAAGGCGTAATCGCATGCCTCGTTAACCGTCGGTTGACTGAATGACGAAAATCCTGTGATTGGTCGGGAAGCTCTTCACAGGAATGTGAAATTTTTACTTTCCTTCTATGTGATTGGAATGTCTGTTGGTTTGTTGGGCAAGGGAAGAGACGGGATTGTTATCAAAATCCTTAGCCAATGGGTAGAAATTGTTTTTTCATTATTTAAGCGTCCTGGGCCCTGTCTTACAATGAGTTGAGATCAATCTGATTAATCACAATTACAGAAAGCCAGAAATTCAACATCTTAAACGCTAGTCAAACTGCTTTCTGATAATAATACCAACACGCTTATATAGCGCATGTCACTGCCAAATGCGCTTCATTGGATATTATTACCCTGGCTTTTGCCCCGCTGCCTTTTACAGCGCGGCGGCATTTCAAGGAATAGATTTCTGCCAGGTACCCATTTACCTTACCTGGGTCAAGTGCAGCACAATGTGGATAAATTTCCTGCCGAAGGAATTTACGCCATGGCTGGGATTCGAACCCACTATCCTCTGTTTCAAAGTCCGAAGACTAATCCGCGGGGCCACAACGCTCCACAAGTATGATGTATACTCATGCATGCATCATTGTCTTGATAATCAGTTTTCTCCTCTTTGATTCCAAAGGGACATACAAATTCCCTGCACAAAAAAATTATGACATATCTACATGTACACCTATCGATTTCCATATTTGGGATTAAAGAGATCAATTACTCTTTGTAAGACATGCCCATGGATGGTGCTTCATAATGGTGTAAGTTAGCCATGCCATTTAACACTCAGGTTACCTTTTCTTGTGTTGAAATATAAGATTGGACAGAGAAGTGTTATGATTTCATGTTAGAAAGGGTGTCTCCATGAAAAAAGCTGAAAAGACAACCAATTTATTGTAATTAATACTTTTGTGACCTATTTATTATACCCTGCTAAACAAAGTTTTTAGGGGTATATTAAGGAATCAACCCGCATGTACATGTATGCTCTGATAGTCCGTCCGTTGCAAATCTTATGGATCTCACTATTTTCTCAGTTTCTGAACGCTTGTGAGGCAGTTGACATACTACACATTGGGCTTGGGGTGCAGATGTGTAAGACACATGTTTCAAATGTGTTGTATTCTGTGTTACTATAGTAACGGCATGTTATGGCAATATATGTACATGTATACTTGTGTTTGAAAAATCATGCAGAGCAAACTACCACCTTAAGTTAGTTTTTGCCAAATGTTTTGATGAGACTTGGTATACATGTATATGTACACATCGGTCTTAGAGTGAAGATGTGCAAGATTTAATTTGTCAGAAACTTTCTTGTCATGACATATTCTGGCGTTGCTATTTTCTCATAAAGGACATTGTGATCATGGGGGGGGGGTATTATTAACTTTCTATGGTATCCAAATTTTATCAATTCTTGGGTATGGTCATTGTTTGCCATAAATCAATCTAGTAATATTTCTCATTTTCTGAAGTTTTACAAATATTACATTTTTAAAATTTTTTTCAATCGTGGAAGTATTCAACAAAAATTTTACTTACAAGATTCAAGAATCAAGAAAATTCTTTCACTTTACAATACAGTTATTACTGTACTGTATATGATGAAAAGTGTAATGCAATAGGCCGAAAAGTCCCTTACCACTCGCATCTCTAAAAAAATGTTGCCTAATTCATGATTGAAAGATAACGTATATATATCATCATTAGTACATGTACATGTATTTGTCCTCGTCCTACATTTTATTTTTGTCATATGCTTAGCCCATATTTCATTGCACACGACTTCACTGAAGCCATTTTGTATTAATACAGTGATAAGCTGTACGTCTTACACTTTCCTTGTATAGAATGCACTCTCAATAGGTGGTTTCAGACCGCCTCAAAGTTCGTCAATTCCAGGTATTCTCTGATCGGGAAATTTACCCCGATCAGAAAATACCAGGTATTTTGGTAATTTGGTAATAATGAAAGCAAACTACGCATAATTTCCCCAAAAGAAAATACCCACTAAATAGTAGATACTTGGCGAAATTACGAGAACTTTCTCAGGGATTTTTCCAAGGTCGCAGGTATTTTGGCAGTGTGAAAGCAATTTACGGGAACTTTTAGCCCAGCGTGTCGTTGGGCGCGGGCGCCGAGGGTGGCTGCTGGGCTAGTGATTTTGAATCTCGCGCCTTGCCTGCTTATCAGACCATACTGCGCATGCTCATCAGACCATACTGCGCATGCTCGTAACTTCAGGAATATATCCTGAAGGGTATGTTTCGGGGCGGTGTGAATGCAGGAATAATGAATGGGTATTTTTTGGCCTAAAAAAGTTCTCGTAATTTAACGGGGATTCTCATGATTGAGGCGGTTTGAAACCATATTTCTTTGGACATGTGGGTTTTTTCGTCCCTTCTGGTGATGAAACTGATTTTAAAAATGACCCTGTGATTTCCTCATAATTTCCCTCTTTCTTCTCCCCTCGCCCTAGCTCAAGTAATTTCCTTCAACCTCCATGAGGGAAAAAGAGAGGATGCCGAAAATAGAAATTGAGCGATCTTTATCGGTGAAATATCGTTCTCGGAGAAATGCTGAACTTGTAAACAAGGCAGGTTCCCATGAATGACAGTGTACGAAATGCTAGGGATTGATGATATGAAAGTTTTGACAAAGAACATTGAACTTTAATCACAAATTACAACGCAAAGTTCTCTGCATATTATGCATTATGATTTATAGGAATTTCAAATTGAGAACAGCTTGGCTACCTATTATTTTGGAAACTCACCTATATGTATTTTAGCATTTTGGGGGGTCTTTTTAGTGTTCCTGGGTTGCTGGTGTTTTGAAACCTTAAAAACAAATTAAATCAATAAAATACTCTCAGATCGAAACACTTTGTAATTTCATGTTCAATCCACCAATTTCATGTGGACATTAGTTTCTTTTTTTGAATCGGGATCATCTTTTTATACAGTATCAACTCATCATTGTTGTTTGACGCATGGAAGATGACGATTTGAAATTGTCTGCATCCTTTGTCTCCGTATGAAATGTTAAAATTGTTTAAAAGAGAAAAAAATAAAGAAAAGTGAAGATTGAAGTGTCACTATTTTTATTTCTTAATAGATTAAGGTTTAAGGTTTTATTAGAATATCCACATTTCACAGCCATTTAGACTGAATTGCATTGGATTTACAAAATATAACAATAAAATGATAACATGGTATATAGCAATCGAACATTTTAAATATATTATTTACAAATAAAAATACAAACACTTTAGGTAATTTTACAGATTAAGGAAAGGATGACCAGAGTGTAGAGATAAGGGGAAAAGGGGATACATGTACAATATATTGTCTTCATTTAAAGATTTGAACTAGACTGATCTTATGATGGCTCAAAATATTTCAGTTCTTTGGAGATAAACAAAATGAACTTTGGAAATGTTATGATCTCTTACTGGTCATCTCATAAAATGTATGACAAAATGGAGATGAAGTATAATGTAGTTTAAATTGTATGATTCATTATGTTTGATAAAATGGATAATTGGACATGACTTGGTACAATCTGATAGCATCCCATGTTTGATAAAAATGAAAACTAAGTTTTTAAAGTCTGTTAAAGATCTGAAATCAACATTTAACAAAATGGATGCTAAAGGTATCAAAGATGATCTCTGCTTATTTGTAAATTAGAAGTGTTAAACAAAATTGATGTGGAAATTGAAAAGGGTATGATCTGTTATCAGCTAAAATGTTTCAGAATTGATCAGATGCTCTTTAATTTAAGTTTGCTCTTTATTGGGTTAACGATCATGTCGGTTCATATCTTGTTATCTCTTAAATTATGATGGCATTGAGGTGCAATAGATACTGTATAGGAAGTGGTTAGTCTACTTGACATATGATCAGATCATCTTGATGAAGTGTTAATGAGCGTCATGCATGTAGCCCCTTTCACAATTGGTGGTGCGACTTCTTACAACTTTTGCGATTGCGTGCAACATATATTGTGACCAATGATCGTATAACGATCGCACAAGCAATTGTGAAAGCCCCTTATCCATCAACAAGCAGGGGAGTGTTTCAAGAAACAAATTGCCAGTGATTTTCACCAACAGTTTTGCTCGGAGCCAATCAGATAGGAGAATTTGGGTAGCTTATAACAAGAATCGGTGAAAATTACTCACTAGTCACTGTTGTGTGAAAAGCCTCCCAGATCTTGACTGATCCTCAAGGAGATCGGAGGCCTTGATGATTTTTAGTTTTTGAAATATTAATCATATGTTTATTAAAATTGACTGAATCTTGCAGCATTACATCACTCAGGTCACTGTGACCTTCCCTCATATTTTTTAGTGACCTCCGCTTTCTCTCTTCATTAGTTACAGTACAAAAAGCATATGTACAATAGGCCTACTATTTTTTCCTTTGTTGACAAGTAATTATTTTTTTGCATAATTATTATTAACTCCCACCACCTCATTCCTTCTGTTACATTTCGTGTTCCTTTGCCTCTCCATCTTTCTGATTCTGTTGCTTCCCTTCCGCCAATATGTACATTCCTTGACTCTCACCCGCCTTTGTCTCCCACTATTTCTCCCATGCTTTCACTCTTGTTCTCTTGATTTTTTTTGCTTTGTTCCTTCCCTATTATTTCTATCTTTTGTTCATTTTCCATATTTGTCTCTCTATCTTTCCTTTCCCTTCCCTTCTCTGATTCTTTCTCCAATTCTTTTTTTTCCTCTTTTTTCTGTTTTTTTCCCATTTGTTGTATTTCTTTTTTTTTCTTTCGTTCTTCCGTTTTCTTATTTTCTTTCTTTCTTTCTTCTTTGCTTTCCTTCCATCTTTATTTCCTTTTCGAAATTCTTTCTTTGTTTTTTTTTCTATCGTCCTCTCCATTTTTTTCTCTATCTCAATGAAGAGACAAGTGTTATAACTCTACAAAGTTAATTCAAGTGACACACTGCACTCATTTTGAATGTTCATGTACTTGCATCAAATAGATTTGAACTTACATAGTTTTTACCAGAGTAACACCATGTTTATGAAGACTCTATCTTCTTTTCTACCTGATTTTTATCCATTTGCATATAGGATCGTGAACATGAACTGGCATTACAGAGACACACAGAACAACAGCAAAGGATACTGAAAGAGAAGGAAGCAGAGATGATGATGGCTATCGAGGAAAGAGAACTTCAGAAAATGGCCGCCGTCAGCGCACAGGATAACCAGAAGGACGAACTTCAGAGAATTATTGATTCCATGAAATCTGTGAGTAGAGTAAAGTACCCACTTAAGGGCATTTCCATAATATACATATAGGTACACCCTACCCCATGTTTGTGGGACCTTCATGAAAGTTTCTGTCTCTGATTTCTGTTTCTTATGACAGTCTGCAATGCTCTCAAATAATCATGACTTGGTCAGTGTATGAAGTGAAGTAACACTTGAGAAAAATGGGGTCTGATGTACAAAAAGGTTGATTATTTCATGGAATTTCCCTTTAATAAATGCCAGTTGTGGTAACGATTTCAAAATGAGTTCATACAGAATCCAATGAAATGACCACCAAAGTGTCTGTTTGTATAATAAAAAATATGTGCCAAAGGATTCTGGAAGAAATTGTGTAATTGCTGAGAAATAAGCAAATAAGCATGGGATTCACGTCAAGCGTCGGGCCGACATTCAAAGCAATAATAATAATACACTGTCCCACGTGCGCTTATCTGTGTTGGTGATCTTCAGTGTGAACATTTTTCAGCGTAGATTTCAAGAATTCTCAAAGTTCAGTTTATGTAACTGTACCTGATCTAGATCCACGATGATATAGTAATACTTAACTTTGGTTTTACTGACTTTTTTAAATCAGTGTTTACTGCAACTACTTTCATTTATCTTAAGCATAATTGGACCCCCTAAAAGAATTCAATCATTGAATCAAATGAAAGTCATGTGTATTTTGATTTATCACCAAAGAAAGGATCACCAGTCATGCGTAAAGTTGCTTGTAACTTACATGTATAGAAAGCTTTACGAATCACCTACCAGTATTCGAGAATAAACAAGGATGGTGTTTGATAATGCTGTTCTGAACTTAGATGTACATGTAGGCATGAATGGTGACCCTTTCTTAGTGCTAAATCAAACTCTCAGTCATTTTAATTCTCATCATCATCAGTTGAAATCTGATCTTCGTATATTAAAGAGAAATGCCAATAGTTGCAGTAAACACTGATTTCATGAGAAAGTCTGTAAACCAGGCTTAATTGTCAGAATATCATTGAGGGTCTAGATCTGGTACAGTTACAAAAACTGAAATTTGTGAAATCTTGAAATCTACACTGAAAAATGTTCACAATGAAGATCACCAACACAGATAGGCACACGTGGGACAGTGTATTATTATTGCTTGAATAAAGACCCAACGGAAGTGACCGAATCCGCGCTTATTTTGCTTATTTCTCGGCAATTACACAATTTCTACCAGAATCCTTTGGCACATATTTTTCATTCATACAAACAGACACTTGGGTGGTCATTATATTAGATTCTGTAAAAAATCATTTTGAGATCATTACCAGAAGTGGAATTTATCTTTAAAATTGTCAATGTTGACAAGCTTCTGTATACAAGTCTAATCTTTATTTCAAAATTAGATGAGGATTATATAAAAAAAACGTTCTCTTTATGTTCAGACAGATAACTTTTGGTATCTCTTGAGCACAAGAAGGGTACCAGTCATGGTTACAGTTGTGCATAGCATGAATTTACAAAGAGATTCATGAAAAGGCTCCAAGATTCTCTATCATATGTCCATCGTGCACTTTTTTTCAGTTTATATTCATATGCTTCACATTTTACAATTGGCCTGCAGTAAAATATTCTATTTGAACTTGGATGTCATCAGCATGTTAATTGCACTGTCCATTTATGAGCCTGATGAAAATATTTTACATGCTTTTTTCCAATCAGAACATGATTTATTGTTTACTAACCAAGAGGTACAAAAACTGAGTACTGTGCTATTTTTAATCAGGGCATTAGCACTAAGCCAGACAACTGGGGAATGGGAATAAATTTTCACGGTATCGAAAGCGTGTTGACCTCAATTTAAAGCACATTAATTAGGTGGAAGTCCTCGTTTATCAAATCCCTGTAGATCAATCACACGACTGTCCTTAGCTGGTGTCGTTTCATATGGAAACTCAAAATGACCAGCCCTTAACATAAAACTTAACTTGAAATTTGGGAAGGCTAGTGAATGTGAGAGCAGCATGCTAGTTTTTCTGTGGTCTAAGAATAAGGAATTTGTATTTTGAAGAATATAAATTGGAGAGCACTTTTACATGGAATATTGTTTAATGTGTGGACTGTGTATGAGGAGAAGGGAAGTTTGTACTTATTAGTGGTTGTTATCTTGGACACTGTAAATCACGTAAGAAATTTACACCTCTGTCCGAAATTCACATATGAGGGAAATACCAGCCAATCTTCAATTCCATTGTATGAATATTCAAGTTAAAAGCATTGAATCGTTTTTGACTTGTGAACTGTATTTCATATTAAATAAAAATGGTATTGATTTTCCAGATCTTATTGCTATTAAAGATTTTGCATGCAAGGTTTATGCAAACAACTAGAGGACCAAGGGTTTAAGGTCCTGTCCAGGGGACCTGGAACTGAGGAAAAAATCCCCTGTGAAAGGGCACTTGGGCACCAAGTGGGAGTCGACCCCGGGTCAGTTTATTTAGATACCAAGACTCTACCGACCGAGCTTCCACGCCTCTTCAGCTCCCATTATAGAAAGCACATCAGGCCTTTCTGTAAAGTGTATGAGGAGGCGGGATAGCTCAGTCGGTAGAGTGGGGGATTCGTATTCTGGTGACCCGGGTTCGATTACCACTTGGTCCACTAGTGCCCTTTGGTAAGGCATTAATCCTCAGTACCAGGTCCTTCGGAGAGGACCTAGAGCCGTTAGTCCTCTGGTTGGTTGCTTGCTTACAAGCATCCATGCTTTCTTAGCAATCAGGTAAAAAAATCACCAGTCACCAATGTTCTTCTACATCTGTACATTACATTTAATCAGCATTAATCATAGATTGCATTTTAACCACCTTGATGGATTTCATTTCATGTGTATTGACCACAAGAGAAGTTGGAACAGGACTCGGCCCTAGAGCAGATACAGCAGAAGTACAAGGAACTCAGAGACAAGATTAAAGACATCCCATCCAGGAATATTATTATAATCAGCCTTATCAATATTATAGTTATTGTTATTATCGATATGAAATCAGCATAAACTACATGTATGGTTTGAATTTTAACCACCTTCCTAATGTCCTTCTTTGTGTCTTGACCACAGGAGAAGTTGGAGCAGGACTCGGCGCTGGAGCGGCTGCAGGAGAAGTACAAGGTAGACACCAAGGAGCTCAGAGACAAGATAGAAGACATCGCATCTAGGAGCAAGGCGGCCATCGCCAAACTCAGGGCGCAACAGAGTGAGGGTACACAAGAACTCAACCATAGACACGAGGAAGAGATGGCCAATAAGATTCAAGAGCTTACACAGGTACATCACAGAGCATACTGTTCCCTGATGTCATTACTATAATGTGTTCAAATTCTTGGTAGATTTCCTTCTAAAAACACAAGGGGGAGATGGACAGTTCGGTCCAGGAGCTTGCCGAGGATCTGGCATATGGTTCATAGCTTATGTCATAAAAGTATACTGGTACATGTAGAAGCTTGAAATTAGAGACTGTTGTGGCAAAGAAGTTTTATTGCAGTAGTTGCAATAGGGAATTCTGGTTGTGATTTTTCATATGGCTCTTTTTTTCTACAAGTACATCCAGTCCTTAATGTTTATAATTTCGTGGAGCTCATTAAATCGCTCTCATTTTTTTTTGAGGAGCTCAATTGAGCTCCTCAGAATCGTTCTCCTTGAGGAGCTCAATTCAATACAATACATGTATGATAAATTGTAGATTTTTCTTAACATTGTATATGCAATAGCTGTGTAGCTATTAATTAATCTGTGGTGAAACTAGGCCTGGGTTAATACGTTAACAAAATATGGCGCTCCTGCTTTAAATAAAAAAATGCTAAAATTTCACATTTTGCATCTTTAAAATCCATGAAGTGGCCATCTATTTTTCATAATTCCTTGAAATTATTTTGATTTAGTTGAGAACTATCAGAAAAATGAAGAATATTCACCTCTTTCCCGACAGAAAAATGAAGAATGTTCACCTCTTTCCCGATTTGAACTAACATGTACACTCGGTAAATATTGTAGTCCCACATGTAGACTTCCATGGTGTTGCCATGAAAATCTATATGGGACTACAATACTAACCAAGTTTAAATTCAAATCAGAGTCGGGAAAGGGGTGAATATTCTTCACTTCTATTATAATTGTACAGATTAGATACTTTAAAATCATTGTTAGTTTACAATATGTGTATATCAATGATAGAATGTTCTGCAGCATTTTTGCACAGGGTGATATGTAGGTAGTACAATTAGGTAGTTGTGCAATGCATTTACTGACTTCTGAGTTGACTATTAAGGTTGAGATAGAGTTCAGCCGATCTCATTCATTTCCCCTCCCTTGTCCCCTTTAAATAGGAACTGCGTTTTAAATAGGAACTGCAGTTCTCATAATTGGAATGTGCAACCATGCACCTGTAGATGTAGATTCGGTTCAATCGGCTTTCCTATAGCCCTGTTCCACAGAGCATAGCAATTGATCATGCTAATGATTTTAGTAATTGATCAAACATCATGATGAATTTTATTAGTCATAAAATAAAAATGCATTTTAGTCATCAGTCACTCAGTTTTGCATTACAGAGTCCTGTGCAAAATGTATTAGAACTTATCATTGGATTGTAGAACTGATTTTTTTTATGATCAAATGCAGTTGGCATCATGGACAATTGATTGATCATACAATTATTAATTATTCAAAGGTATGATGAATTATGATTAGCTGTGTGTTTACAGAACAGAGATGAAGTAATGATTCTCTTCTCCATTTACTGCATATTCCCTTGGGAACTCTGATTTTTAAGATCGAATGCATTTGCATTATTTGCAATTAATCATGCAAATCAATTCAAAGATTGATTGAAAACATAAGCCTTAAGTTTGTTACCGGGCCTAGGTGTACTAATGACCATCTCCATTTATTGCTTATTCCCTTGGGAGCACTGAGTTATGATCAATTGCACTGGCATTATTTGCGATTAATCATACAAATCAATTCTAAGATTGATTCATAGGATAAGCCTTGTATTACCGGGCCTAGGTGTACTAATGACCATCTTCTCCATTTATTGCTTTTTCCCTTGGGATCACTGATACATGTATTTAGATCGAATGCATTGGCATCAATAATTGCAATTAATCATACAAATCAATTGTAAGATTGATTCATAGGATAAGCCTTGTGTTACCAGGCCTAGGTGTACTAATGAGCATCTCCTCCATTTACTGGTTACTCCCCTAGGAGCATCGGAACTACGTAGAGGAACTTAGACAGCAGCATCAGGAGGCCTTAGAAGCTGCCAATGTGGAATCAGAGAAACTCTACAAGCAACAGGTATACATATTACCTGAATTCATCCTATTGACATTTCAATTGCATGTGTGATTAAAAAACAAGTTTATGTAGAGCGGCTTATGAAGTATTCATCGTTGTATACCAAGTTGATGTTTTTGCAGATGGGTCGTTTGCCTGGACAAAACTGCATTTTTAAGAACTTAGTAATTTCCATTCCTTAAAGTGTTTATGGCAGTCCTAGACAATTCTACCAAGCACAAACTTTCACAATTGTATGTGATATTTGGTGCATTGGTGTAATGTATTGTACTGTATGATGAGAATACCCAAAGCAAATATGATGTTTCCATCTGCTTATAAGTGATTTGATTTGATTTGATTTTATTGATTTCCGTTTCACAACATAAGAATGATAAATATAACATGATAAGTTCGAAAATACTGCCAAACATAAAAGATATATATAGCATAATCTTAGACTTAAGGAACATGATTTAACAAATAATATGACATTTGTATTTGAAAGTAAAACGGAGGGTCTTGCCGAAAAAAGCCAAGCTTGTACAAAAGGCAAGACCCTAAATAAACTTAGTTTCATTACACACAAAAAACACTGAGTCGTAATGATATGTAGAGCTTTTGTTTACAAATAAATACAAACAGCATTAAGGTGGAAGGGGGGAGGTTAGGGGAAGAAGAGGGGAGGGATAGAGAAGTGCAGTGCACATGACGTAGAAAGAAAGTGGGCAGCAGGAGCAGGTACTTTGGCTAATTACGATTTTAAAAAGAAAAAAGCAATAACAAATTATACATGTATATGTATATAATATGAAAGCATACAATACACATATACATTAACGCCGAGAATATAAAGAAAGAAAAAAAAAAACAGTTATTCAGCAAAGTGTCGGGACACCAGACTCCCATCCTATTATCAAGGAATTTTGATTGCTGGGTACATTTCATACAAACTTGTTGCAACAACAAATGCACAATTTCTAAAACAAGTTTAAAATCAGCCAATCAAATTGCATGATTTTAGTAGCTTAAAACTGTTATTTTAAATTTGTTACTATAACAAGTTTTATGAAATCGGTCCCTGTTCTAATCAAAGCTTAATTACTGAATGGGGACTACACCAACTGGATTTCTTATTGTTATCATCATAATTACTACTTTTTCTCATCATTTTTGGGGCGTCGTGGTCTAGTGGTTATGACTCTTGTCTTTCAATCAGAGAGACGTGGGTTCAAATCCCAGCCATGGCGTGTTTTCCTTCAGCAAGATATTTACCCACATTGTGCTGCACTCGACCCAGGTGAGGTGAATGGGTACCCATTAGGATTTACTTATGCTTTTTAGCACCTATATGGCTGCTCAGCTACAGCCGGGGTAATGATATGATAACAAATATCAAGTGCAGTAGTGTAGCTGCGCTATATAAATGGACCATATTATTTTCATTATTATCTGAGTTTGAATGTATTTACTTTCCTAGATGAATGATTTGAAACAGAATCACGAGAAGGTCGTCCAGGAGAAGGTTGATCAACTCCAGAGCCTGGTTGGAAAAGCTCAGGCAATGAAGCAAAAGATCCAGGTAAACATACATCCTATGTGTTATACATTGCAGATAATCAAACAAGCCCAGTATTTTGGATACCTACGTCTGACCCTTCATATATTTTTTTCCTGAAATGATTTGTTTATGTTCTCTACGTCATATAAAAGTTGTAATGTTCCCAAATGATCGTGGCTTGAACAGTAGTATGAATTGAGAGAAATTTAAGTAGGGCATACATTCATGACTAGGTATTTTATGGCATTATGAAATGAAATGTTATTTTTCTAGATGTAAGTAACTTGGTAATGAATATGTTGTTTACTGCATGAAAATATTTTGGTTGGCCCGATAGTGAATTACCACAACACTTGTCTATAATGATTTATTGATAAGATTAACAAATTATACAGATTATTCATAAACTAGAGCACAATTAAATGTTATTTGAACATAATTTTTGTTATAATTTATAAGTTATGATTTTTTTATAATTTTTATTTGTCATAATTTTTTATTTCAATCTGCAATAATGAACCTATTTAGTGTAATTTTTGTTGTTTTCCGTTATTTCATGCAAAGAATGCATTTTTTTTTTCTTCATACTTGTAGGATCTGAATGCACAGAAGCATGAGATGGAAGCTAAGATAGGAGAACTTGAAACGAAGATTGCTCAAGAATCCAATGGTCATACCAAGCAACTAGAAGAAAAGGACAGATCTTTGGATAAGCTTGCCCAAGACCTGGCTGTAGTCAACCAAAAGAACGAGAGCTTAGAAGCAGAACTTGCTGCAAGGGGAAAGGAAATGGAGTCTGGTAGAGCGGAGCTATCTGAAAAGTTGGAATTGGAGCATAAAGCTAAGGAGGAAAAAGATGTTGAGATTGAGAAACTGCGACAAGAGGTGGAGGAAATCAAGCAGAAATCTGATTCCTTGACGCGGGAGATTGAATCAAAGAATGCGGAACATGAGAATAAGATCAGTGAGTATGAACAGAAGCTTACATTCCAGGAGGAGAACCATGAGAAGGAGCTGAGTAGGAGGCTGGAAGCCCTGGAGGTCCAAAAGAACAGTTCTGTCAATGAAGTTTCTGCAGAACTTGGAAAGAAATTGGAGGAGGCCAACGAGTCACTGGGGGCCAAGGAGAAGGTTGTTCAGGATCTGCAGCTCCGGGAGAAGGAGCTTCAGACAGCTATGGACTCGCTGAAGAATAAACTGGAAGGAGACCTCAACTCTGCCAATGAGATGATCCAACAAGAGCGGCAGAGGCATGAGGAATTGGTTGGACAGCTTAGGAACAATGCCCAGGAGCTTGCAGAGAATAATAAAAGGTGCAGTGAGGAAATCAAGGAGTTGGAGAGAACAGGAGCGGAGAAGGATGCTGCCCTTGAGAAGTTGAAAGAATCTATAGCGTCATTGACTCAGAATGCAGAAGACTTGCAGAGACAGCTTGCAGATAATGTTGCAAAGGTGCAAGAAGAGGTGAATAAGGGAGAAGAAGCAGTAGCTAAGCTTCAAGAAGAGCTTAATGGATCAAAGGCAATGCTTGAAGCTAAGGAAAAGGAGACCATTGAGAC
Organism: Lytechinus variegatus; assembly: GCF_018143015.1. Classification (NCBI taxonomy): domain Eukaryota; kingdom Metazoa; phylum Echinodermata; class Echinoidea; order Temnopleuroida; family Toxopneustidae; genus Lytechinus; species Lytechinus variegatus. The sequence continues at coordinate 21,219,339 of NC_054752.1, read as the reverse complement.
AAAATCTACCTTTGAAATTGCTTTGAAGGAGAAAGATGATGAATTGAATGCTTCAAAGGCAAAGGCGGATGATATCAATGTGGAACTTGAAAACACAAGGAAATCACTAGCCAATGTAGAACTTAATTTTGCCAAAACATCAGAGTCTAATATGAATCTTGAAAATAGAGTAAGAACACTTGAGGAATCCATTGCCAGAAAGGAAGAAGATCACCAGGAGGCGATTGCCAAGAAGGAAAGCGATTTTGAGGAAAGGTTGCAAACAGAGAGGGAGAACCATGAGAAAGATGTGGCCAGGAGAGTAGAGGCTTGGGAAGCCCAAACTCAAAGCTCTGTTGGTGAAGTGGCGCAGGAGTTAGGAAGGAAACTTCAGGAGGCAAATGATACAATAAGCCACCTTGAAAATGACATTGCAGATTTGAAAGAAAAGGAACAGTCACTAGCATCATCACTTGAAGAAAATCAAAGCAAGCATGCAAAATTTGTGTCAGATATGGAAAGTAAGGAAGCTGACCTAAAGGTCAAGGTTGAACAGCTTCAGAAGCAGCATGAAGACTCTGTCTCCCTACTGGAAAGCAAAGAAAAGGAAATCAGCAGTAACCTCGCAGCAATAAAAGAAAAGGAAGCTGAGTTGCAGGAGCGCAAGCTTCGGGAGAATGAACTGCTTGCCCTGATCGACAATGCAAAGACTGAAGGACAGAGTCAGGTCGAGGTTGTTAGCAAGGAAGTTGAAAACTTGCAGAGACAGGTCTCTGAAAAGGATAACCTGTTGCTTGAGAAATCCCAATGCCTGGAAACGGAGGTCAGTGCTAAGAATAAGGAGATTCTCTCGCTTCATGAACAGATGAATGCCTTAACAGAAGAAAAGGCCGGATTGGAACAAAAGGTCATGGGATTCTCAAAGTTGGATGAAGAAAAAGCCCTTGAGGTTGAGAGTCTAAAGGCAACAGGACTTAGGAAGGATGAGGAAATAGGAACCCTCAAAGATGCTTTACAGGACAGGATTAGACATGATGAGAAAGTTGCCACCCAAGTGCAGGAGTTGAATCAGCAAAACACCATGCAAAATGATGTCTTGGAGTCATTGCGCAAAGAACTCAGAGAAGCAGTGGAACAGAAGGACTCAGAGCTCCAAAAACTTACTGAGGAATTCATGCAAAAAGAGCAGTCTCTGAAAGAAAGCCATGAAACACACGTTGTAGAGTTACAAGAACAGAAAGAATTGGAGCTCAAAAAGCTTACTGAGGATTTCGCACAAAAAGAGCAGTCTCTGAAAGAAGGTCATGAAACACACATTGTAGATTTACAAGAACAGAAAGACTCTGAGCTCAAAAAGCTTACTGATGAATTCACACAAAAAGAGCAGTCTTTGAAAGACAGCCACAAAACACATATTGTGGAGTTTCAAGAGAAAGTGAAGACTAAGCTTGCCACCTTGCGCAAAGAACAGGCTGAAACTACCCAGGCCAAAGACGAGGAGATTGAACGAATTAAAGGTGAAATGGAGAGTATGAGATTAAGCAATATGGAAGAGAAGGAAGAACTGAAAAGGAAAGCTGAACAGCAGATGATAGAATTCGAGGAAAAGCTTCAGGAGAATTCAGAAAAGAGCCAGAGGAGAGAGGCTGAACTACAAGAGCAGCTTGGTGCCCAACAGACCCAACATCAGGAGGAAGTTGAGCATTTGAAGAGAGATCATGAAGCCATGCTCCAGGAGAAGGAGACTTCGTTCCAGGAGCAGCTGTCGGGTCTCCTAAATGAGAAGCATGTTGGAATCGAAGAGGTAACCACACAAATGCAAGCAACTCATCAGGAACAGTTAGACAGGATGAACAATGAGATGGAGGAGAAACAGAAGGAACTTGAACAAGTGAGGGAGGAAAGTGCAGCGAAAGAAGAAAAGCTGAAAGAACAGTCGGTTCAGAAGTTAAAAGATCTCAAGGAACAAGCCAAAGCTAAGATTTCCAAAGTAATTGCAACTCACAAAGAGGAGGTAGAATCTGTCAGGGAAGACCTGGAAAAACAGTTAGCGGCTGCTACCACAGAATTGAGCTCTTTGCAAGAACAGAGGAAAGAGGAAACCGAAAAACATAATTTAGAGAGGACTGAACAATCAGAGAATATTGAAAAATTAGAAAAACAAACTGCAGAATTACAAGAACAACTCTCTACTACACAAGAAGAGTTAAAATGTGCAGCAAATGCACACTTAGAAGAATCTAAAAAATTGAGAGAGGAACATGAAAGGCAAATTAAAGATATGGAAGAGTCAGTTGCCAAACAAATCCAAATTGTGTCTGAAAATGACAAGCACCATGAGGAGATCATCCATAATCTTGAGAGTCAGCATTCAGCAGAGATGACTGCGAAGGACAAAGAACAGAAAAGCAATCTTGAGCAACTAGAGCATCAACACTTTGAGATGATTGAATCAATGCAGAAGCAATTTGAGGAAACCCTCCAGACTGTGAAGGCAGAGAATGCTTCCCTCAAGGAACAGCTTGTCCATTCTGAGGAATACAAGTCGAAGGCCAATGACCTGGTAGACAGTAACCTTGATCTGCAAGTCAAGCTGAAGGCATCCGAAGACCAAATCCAGCTGATGGAGCGAGAGATGCAGGACTCTGCAACATCCTCAAAGAAGCGGTTGAACGACCTGGAGGAGGAGAAGCGGGAAGTGGAGCGGTTACTGCAGCTCCGAGAGGAAGCCATCACCCAGGGTGACAACAGGGTACAGGAGCTGGAGGACGAGATCAGCACTCTCCAAGAGACCGCTCAGTCCGACTCCAAGACCAAGCTGGCTGAACTGAAGAAGAAGGCAGAGGCCAAGTTGGTCCAGATAAAGAACCAGTTCTCTCAGGATCTGGCCAACCGGCAGAAGGAGATGGAGGAAGCCATGGACATGAAAGAAGCAGACTTTTCTGAAGCTCTGAGAAGGAAGGAAAGTGAGGTGGAGGAGATGATGGCAAGGGCAGCCAGCTTGGACAGACAGATGGTGGCGATGGAAATGACCAATGAGCAGACGGTCTCTAGTCTAATGAAGGAGATTGGCGATCTCAGAGCTCAGATGCATGAGGAAAGGGCTTCAGCTGACATAATGGTATGGGAGTAAATTAAGTACTCTTAAAATCATGACTCATTTTAAAAATCAGAATGTTTATAAGGATATGTATACAAAATCTTGAAAAATTGTTTACTATTATCAAACACAAAACTACTAAAATGTTTAGTTCGGGTTATAGGCGTTTATTAAAGAGAGGCCTTGAGTGGTCTGTATAAACGGGTTTGATATTGAACATTTCTTTGGGATGAGTGTTTCATAAAGATTTAAAGTTTGCGTAGAGTTTACTGTCAACTTGTCAAGCTACTTTATATGTGAACTGTTTGAAGTTTTATGTGAACTGTTATACATGTAATCCACTGTGCACTCTTATGAGCTACTGTTAACTGTTGAAAGCATCCATCGAATGTTGTTACAAGCTGCTGCAATTTGTTGCATCTGTGAATTGTTATAAGCTACTAAAAACTGTTTGAAGCTACTGAAATCCTTATATCTGATTGGCCGAGTCTCTTATTCATGACACTCTCCCCAGGTTGTAGAAGCCAGAGACCAGGTGCAGAAGGAGGTCACCCAGCAGGTGGAATCCCAGATCACGGCCGTCAGGGAGTCGCTACAAGGGGCGGAGGTTCAGCATAAGGAAGAGATCGAGAAGAGGGGTAGAGAGATGGAGGAGCTCAGGAATAACTGCAAGGAGCTGGAGATGAGGCTAGAAACACTGAGGTACACACTGATTTCATTGTGCTTTGAGAAGGATTTCAAGTTGATATGATTAGTCTGGATATTGTTTCAATCGTATAGATGCTCCATGATGAGAATTCTAAAACAGATCCAAAGTTTATTTCCATATTAACATGATATGATATGACTTGTGCACTTTTAAAAAAGACATGTAAAGAAATCATAAGCAACATGAATAACAAAACAGCCATATGCTTGTATTGATATTGACAAATTTGGTCTGAATAAAAGGAAAAATAGTGGGTATAGTAGCAAAGATTGCTTATTGTACTGTACAATAAGTTGGTGGGTATAGTAGCAAAGATTGCTTATTGTACTGTACAATAAGTTGTTGGGTATAGTAGCAAAGATTGCTTATTGTACTGCAGAGCTACCAAGTCTCACGCATTATGCGTGAGACTCAAGCATTTTGGACCCTTGTTCATCCCCTCAAATCTCTGTCTCACGCAACTATCACAGCCTATCCCCATATACATTGTACACAATGTCTGTGATCTCACTCAGATTCACAGAAAATCTCAGGCATAGCTGGTCTTTGAACTTGGCATCTCTGGTACTGTACAATAAGTTGGTGGGTATAGTAGCAAAGATTGCTTACTGTACTGTACAATAAGTTGGTACAGTATGTTGAGTGTTGACACAGACTATGTTTGGCCTATAATTTTTTGTATTGTCTTTATTTCATCATTTGTCTGTTAGTGATTAAAAATACCCTCAACCCCCCCCCCCCAAAAAAAAAAATGTCTCAAAATCATCCTGTAATTATGCATCATTCTGTTTCTTGATACAAATGACTTTATTAACAAAATTAGTTACCAAACGAAATATAGATTTGGCAAACCAAGAGTGATTTGTAATTATTTGAATGTGTATTAGCTACAGCTGAAATATTCTTTCCATTGATTATCATAATTCTCATGAAAGAATGTACCTTCAACTTGTGACACACACTACTCCAAGTTATACAAATTTCTCTGAAAAATTGAAATTTTATATTTTTCTTTAACCCATTCTTTTCACAGTGAGGACCACAAAGCTGAAGTGAAAGAACTAACCCTGGTGCATGAGCGCATCCTGAGCACGCTGAAGAAGGAACAGGAGGAGATCATCACCAAGAAGGAAGATGAACTAAACTCCAACCTCAAGAAGATTCTTAGAGAGATGAACATCAAGATGGCGGAGAAGGAGAAAGACATGGAGACGATGATGAGAGCGACAGTTGGTGAGCCAACTCTTTTCGTCAGCTTTAGTGCTTATTTTTGGCAATTTTGTAGTATAAGCAATAGGAGTTTATTATCATAGCATGGCAGAGTATATTTATATTACAAAGTTGCTGTGCTGCAATAAAGATCTTATTGTCATAATTATTATTATCAGAAATCTGTTAATTATGTTTACACATGTCAATATATAAAGTGCATCGAGAGTCCTTACAGGTCTGAAATGCGCTATACATGTATAAGGACTTCATTGTTATCATTATGCAATCTTTGTTTCGAAACATGATAATGCAATGGTTGGTTGTTGAATGTTTTGAATAGTTGACATGAATAGAAAAAACACAATTATAATTTTTTTTCAGTGCTGGCATTCCATGAAACTGTGCAATCAATTGCAAGTCAATTTACATGTAGGTCCAGAAATCCTGAAGTACTGCATGTCAATTTAATGTTCTTTACTGTTTTACCAAATGCAACAGATATATACACTTTTTAAACTTGCAAGGAATCTCCCGATTTTATATCCAAGTTTGCTTAGTAAAAGGATGACATTTTCTTGCAAGTGATAACCTGATGAGGTTATATGACGTTGCTGGATCGACTGTCTGATACTGAGATTCAAACCTGTCAAAAATATTCCTAAAGAATCAAAAATGTGAATAACACAGACTTTATTCAAATCTATAAAGATGTCATGACCACTAGCTCATTCTTCATTGACTAACTTTCTGCGGAATTTCAGACGTGGGACTATGTCATTGTATGGAATGAGTCTGTGTAAGACACCCTTCCAAGAGTTGAATGATTGCGGAAATAAAGCAAATTTTCAGACCAGATTATTTATCTCTTCGAGGTCACTTTTCACTTGAGCTGAAAAGATAACTGTGGTCTGAAAATATTCAACTCACATTTAGTCAGATTTGCTGATACTGTTTGATAATGTATTCCTGGATTTGGGGAAAGGAGATTATTTTCTCTGTAAGGTATCTCTGAATTAATTCAGCAACCCAAAAAACACAACATTGATGTTTGAAGGTTTGCATGGTGGTATGGACAATCGTGGAAGTGTTTTACAGTACACCATGTGCAAAGTCCTGGAGGGACTGAGGTAAGAAAAGTGGATAGAAATGGAGGTTAAATGGAAAGGCGAGAAAGTGGAGGTTAAAAAGTAGAGTATTCTTTTCCAAATGAGTGTATTCCTTAAAAGGACTGAAATCCAGGAGTAGAAAGCTGAATAGTTTGCAGGGTGACGGGTTTGAGTAGATGGGAGGAGGCTGGCTTGAGTTGGCCAATGGAGTAGGAGCAGGAGAGTAGACTCAATGTTTCAGGCAGGTTGACTGTCCGTTTTCCTACATGTATTTCAGCTCCTTTTCTATCCACTTTTCTTATCTCAGTCCCTCCTTGACTTTGCACATGGTGTACCATAAACCACTTCTGCGAAACTCAACATTATATTAACTTTCCTACATGTATGTTTTCCTGTACCAGCTGTTCAGGTTTGTGGCTAGTATTCACTTATTTCTTGTATTTTGGGTTGATGTGCAGATAAAGGCCAGTCAGTTGAAGAGAGGATGGAGAAAGAACACAGACAGATCACCAATGAGCTGCAGGTCCAGCTGGATGAACAGTCAAGAGAACTTGAGACAATCAGTGAGAAATATGAAGAACAACTTAATGTAAGTTCAGGGGTGATGGAGATGGACAAAGGAGGGGAGGGATGTGGGAAGATGTTTGTTATGGTGGCGGTGGTGGTGGTAGTCATGGTGATGATGATGATGGTGATGATGATAATGATGATTATAATGCTGATGTTAATGATGATTATGATGCTGATGACGATGATGATGGTGATGATGATGATTGATGATGATGATGATGATGATGATGGTGATGATGATGATTGATGATGACGATGATGGTAATGCTGCTGCTACTGATGTTGATTGTGGTGGTTTTGAAGATTATTATTGGAGAGGATATAGGGTGGGAAGGAGATTAAGGGCATGAGGACAAGGGAGAGATGTAGAACAAGAGGGGGGGAGTTAAGGAGGAGGGTATCAATGTGAGGGATGGACAGGAAAGGAGTAGAAGGGATGAGCAGAGGAGGAGGAGAAGGGGAGGGAACAGAGCAAAAAGGGATGTGGGAGTATGATAGTGATTATGATGATTATATTGATGATGATTAAGTTGAAGATTAAAATGATGATAGCAAACTTGAAGGTAATAATAATAATATAGGATATTTATATTGCGCACATATCCACCTTGTTAGGTGCTCAAGGCGCTCCTATATTACCCGGCTAAGCTAGGCGTTCATAGCGCACACAGCTTCTTAAGGAATTACTTCCTACCGGTACCCATTTACCTCACCTGGGTCGAGTGCAGCACATCGTGGATCAGTTTCTTGCTGAAGGAAATTACGCCATGGCTGGGATTCGAACCCACGACCATGTACTATTGATGTTCATGGCAATACTGTTGGTAAAACAAATATAATCAAACTGTTCAATGTTCACTTCTCAGTCTACCAAGAAACGAATCCCCAATCTCCATATTTTAAAATAAGCCCTATCCTTATAAATCTCATCTATAGGCAAAGAAGGAGGAGAAGGAAAAGATGCGAGCCGAGTACGACGAGCGGATATCGTCCATGAACATCGACCACCAGGCCGAGATCAACGAGATCGAGTTCCGTCTTGAACACCAGGAGAGCCAGCATCAGAATGAGCTATCAGACCTTGAAGCAAGACTTAGGAATGAGATGGAGGATGTGAAGGCTAAACATCAAGAGGAGATTGCCATCATGCAGCAGGTTGGTTAAAGATATTTGTTAAAATCTTGGTTAAAGATGTTGGTTAAAGACTTTGTTAAGACATTGGTTAAAGACTTTGTTAAAGGCATAGGTTAAAGACATTGGTTAAAGACATTGGTTATTGGTTAAAGATATTGGTTAAAGACTTGGTTAAAGATGTTGGTTAAAGATGTTGGTTAAAGATTTGGTTAAAGATATTGGTTAAAGACTTGGTTAAACATGTTGGTTAAATGCTTTATTAAGACATTGGTTAAAGACTTTGTTAAAGACATTGGTTAAAGACTTTGGTTAAAGACTTGGTTAATGGAATTTGCTAAATACATTAGTTGAAGATATTGGCTAAAGACATTGGTTTAATGTCATTGGATTGACATGGGTTAAGACTTGGTTAAAGGAATTTGCTAAAGACGTAAGTTGAAGATATTGGCTAAAGACATTGGTTTAAAGACATTGGTTAATGACATTGGTTTATGACATTGGTTATAGATGTTGGTTTAAGACATTAGTGTAAAGACATTGTTTCAAGACATATGTTAAAAACATTGATTAAAGACATTGCTTGAAGATGTTGGTTAAAGACAATGGTTTAAAAACAATGTTTAATGTCATTGGTTAAAGCCATCAATGAAATAATTTGTTAACAGCATTTGTTTAGATAAATGTTAGTTGTGGAAATGATCTCATATTGATTTTCAACAGAATCCAATAAAATTACAACCAATATTTGTATGATGCATAAATGATAATAAAAAACATGTGCCAAGTATGAATTATTATTTTTGTGTGTACTGTAATACTATCACTTTGTTTTTTTTTCTTGTTTTGTTCATGTAGGGAAGTTTTCCTACTAGTCTTCATTATCTAGACCCTGTTTCTATGTCACAGAGTGACGGTGAAGGTTTATCCAGTCATGATTTAGAACTTCAGAACGTTACCTTACAGGTGAGGAGGTTTACCATGACTATCACCTTGTGTTTTAGGTTTATGTTTGTTAGCACACATGTATTTTTTTATTTGGCAGTTTAAAGAGGAACAGATGTTTGATAGAATGATAACAAGCATAACAGAAAAAAAGGCTTCACTGCTGCATTTCCCTACAAGTATCTTAAAAAAAAATTGAATTCCTGTGAACTTTAATTATTTTCTTCCAACCCAGGTGATGAGTCGGGGATGTCTAAAAATATGTAAAGAATGAAAAAAAAATGGCAAATTTAAAAAAAAAAAAATTCTCATGCTTCAGGTTTTGAGGAGAAAAAAAAGTTTTGGGGATTTGTTTGTGTGATTTCTTAAAGTATGTTGAATCTGTTTGAGTTACTTATTTTGTTAGCTGGTGACCCAACCTCATGTGAAGAACTTTGTATCCCAGGTGTGTTGAAAATCAACTTTCATGAGTTGGTTATGAATAGAAATGTGTTTTCTGGTGAAATTCTTTCTCCTAACTGGATTTGCAGGCTGAACTACAGCAGCTGAGAGGTTTATTAGCTGAAGTCAAACTCAAGGAAAAGAGATTAGAAGCAGAGCTTATATCATTACGAGGAGGAGGTAAGTTCTCACTTTTGTTTCCCATTTATTAAATTTGTAATACTGTTTTCCATATAAATGATGAAATAATATTCCAGTTTTGTTCCCCTTATACAGGTCTCATTGTTTTGTAAATATGTGAAGTTTTATCAGTGATCTTTTCATGAACATACTGTAGATTCATTGTTCTAGATGTAACCTGAAAAATTCCATTTTCAAAATCTATGTGTTTTGAAAATGAATTACATTACGTTTTTGTATTAGAATCCCCATGGGATTGTTTTATCAAGTCTTCTGCACAAAGCTTATTTATATGATATTAATTTTCATGTCCTATTTTCTTTTGTCCTTTCATATATTTTTCTCTTTCATTTGTTGTTCTTATTATTCTGCTGTTATTTCTCCTTTCCCTCTCTCTTTCATCTTGTTCTGTCATGCTTGGAACCTCCATCCTCCCTGGTTTCATATTTATCTTAAGCGTCGTGGTGTAGCGGTTCTGACTCTCGCCTTGTAATCAGAGGTTCGTGTGTTCTAATTCCACCATGGCCTAGCCTTTGGCAAGGCGTTAATCCACACTTTACCACTCTCCACCCAGGTGTTAAATGGGTACCCGGCAGGATGTGAAAGCCTATATGTAGTATGCCTAGCAATTGAGTCTTGGAACTCTTGTTGGAATGCTCCCCAGGGAGTGGAGAAGGCACATACATTGTATGCGGGCATGCAAGGATCCGATGACCGGGGTAATAATATGTCTGTAAAGCGCTTAGTGACGTCGTTCCAATCTATTAAGTGCTATATAAATGCGAAATATTATGATTATTATCTTATTCTTGGCCCCATCTTCTTCTCCATCTCTCTGATTTTCTTCATCCCCTCATTATAACCATCACCTGTTTATTTCTGTATGAGATGATAGATGAAATTCGAAAAAAAAAATTAAATGACTGAGAGCTATTTTTTTTCTTTGGACAGGTGGAGGGGCTAATAACATGGTCAAGGCTGGTCCTGTCCTTGCGGAGCCAACTGAAATTGAGGTAAAAAAAAGAAGATATTTCTTACATGTCAGAATGACTGTCAGGTACATCTTACAAAAGTATGTTGTAATTGTTTAATTCTTTAACATTTGCTGAAAAGGGACAGACGAACAAAGAAATTCATTTTTTGTCTCACCTGCGAAGCAAAGTGAGACTATAGGCGCCGCTTTTCCGACGGCGACGGCGGCGGCGGCGTCAACATCAAATCTTAACCTGAGGTTAAGTTTTTGAAATGACGTCATAACTTAGAAAGTACATGAACCTAGTTAATAAAACTTGGCCATAAGGTTAATCAAGTATTACTGAACATCCTATTACAGTTTCATGTCACATGACCAAGGTCAAAGGTCATTTAGGGTCAATGAACTTAGACCATGTTGGAGGAATCAACATCGAAATCTTAACCTGAGGTTAAGTTTTTGAAATGTCATCATAACTTAGAAAATATATGGACCTAGTTCATGAAACTTGGACATAAGCTTAATCAAGTATCACTAAACATCCTGCATGAGTTTCACGTCACATGACCAAGGTCAAAGGTCATTTAGGGTCAATGAACTTTGGCCGAATTGGGGATATCTGTTGAATTCCCATCATAACTTTGAAAGTTTATGGATCTGATTCATGAAACTTGAACATAATAGTAGTCATGCATCACTGAAAATTTTGTGCAAGTTTCAGGTCTCATGATTAAGGTCAAAGGTCATTTAGGGTCAATGAACTTTGGCCGAATCGGGGGTTTCTGTTGAATTACCATCATAACTTTGAAAGTTTATTGGTCTAGTTCATTAAACTTGGACATTAGAGTAATCAAGTATCACTGAACATCATGTGCGCGTTTCAGGTCACATGACCAAGGTCAAAGGTCAATGAACTTTGGCCGAATAGGGTGTATCTGTTGAATTACCATCATAACTTTGAAAGTTTATGGATCTGATTCATGAAACTTGTACATAAGAGTAATCAAGTATCACTGAACATCCTGTTCGAGTTTCAGGTCACATGATCAAGGTCAAAGGTCATGTAAGGTCAATGAACTTTGGCCATGTTGGGTTTTGTTGTTGAATAACCATCATATCTCTGTAAGTTTATTGGTCTAGTTCATAAAAAGTGGACATAAGAGTAACCATGTATCACTGAACATCTTGTGCGAGTTAGAGTAGTGTTCAAAGTCAGCACTGCTGCTATATTGAACCGCGTGATGCAGGTGAGACGGCCAGAGGCATTCCACTTGTTTATAATGTATATGTGTAGTCTTGTCTTTACTGAGTCAACTTAAAGGACAAAATGGTATTTCTTACATTTCAGAATGCACAATAGAGAGAGAGAGAGAGAGATAGAGATGTTTAATAATTTACATTAACAGACAAAATGGTCAAAACAGTGATTTACAAGTATGCACAAGAATGAATGATACATTTATCTAGAGAACATGTTGAATGAACATATGCATTCTAAATATTGTTGTTGCCGACTTTTGTCAGTTGTGATAGATTAATCAGTCGCAATCATTAGCAGCTGAGGCTTAAAATAATAAAATCTTGATGCGTGAAATAATCTAGTTTGTTTTTGCCACAAATATCTTTCAAGTTTTTGTAATTGTATACAAGCCGCTACACATGTAAGTGTTCAAACTTGTACAAAGAAAGTTAACAGACACACTCACAACCTGCGCAGTTCTGACAATAAATTGCTCCTTCACATCCCCACTTGTAAGATAACTTTGGGAGATCATGCTTTTGCCTGTGCAGCCCCAAAATTATGGAATGGCTTGCCATATGTAATTAGTTCTTTTCCATCAGTAAAAACATTCATAATTAGACTAAAAACGTATCTTTTCCATTTATTCCCATACTTTCTTTTTCCCTTCAAGCATTTCATAAGCTCTTTATTACATCGCAGAAAAATATATGCACAAAGTTTCTGCACTATAAAAATCAGAATATCATTATTTTCTAATTGCAGTACCTAAAGAAGGTTCTCTATGAGTATATGATGGGCAGGGAAACTAAGGTAAGAATTGATGTTTTATTTGTATTTTTTATTAATATTTTTGTATTATTATTGTTATTATTATTATTGTTATTATTTTTTTTTGAGGGGGGGGGATGAGGGGGTGATGAAGATAAAGTCACCCTTGAACCCCCCCCCTATATCATCACAATATCTAATGCAAAAATTGATTGCAAAATATTGATATTTTCATGTTAGAATGCTTCATAAGTATTTTCCCCAAAAAATAAATAACTGAATAAATAAATTTTAAGAAAATAAATATAGATGTGAGAAAAAAAAAAAAATCCTAAGATTAATTCTTCTTCCCTGATGAGAACATTTCTTTTTTTTTTAGTCAACATTAATGAGTTAAATGTGCGACACATGTATTTAAATGATGTTGACTGTATTATTTTTTTTTCTTAACCCATTCATAGACAATGGCTAAAGTAATAGCCGCAGTGGTCAAGTTTTCAAGAGAACAGACTGAGAATATTATAGCAAAGGAGGAACAAAAACAAGGGCTGGTAAGATGACATCTAGATTTTGATTTGCCTTTGATTTTATTTTTATCATTTGATTTTTCTTCTTACGTAACATACATTCTGACTGATATCACACCGTTAATAATAATAAATTACAGCATATTTTCCCAGGGTAGCCACCTCAGTTCCAAAAACTGTTCTCCCAGCGGGACCTGCTGTTATTATCATTTTCATTACTCTGACTTTTAGCTGGGCTGCCTTAGCGCTCTAGCATTTCAGGAATTTCTTATAAAGAATTTTTCCCCAAACAATTTTGATATTTTCTTAAAAGTTTATGTATGAGACCCACATCTGATATTTGTTATATTTTCAAAAATTTTGAATATACCTATTTAAGTAATGTGTATCTATTTATTTTGTTATATTAATTTTGTTTTGGAATACTACAGACTCACATTTTGGTGTTTCATGTGCCAGTGTTTAGTGCAGTCATGCATGACTTCACAAACGGCTTGATGAAACGCCCTGATGTAGATAAATACACCATGCTTTCAAATTTATGGATGCTGTATACATTTAGCTATTTTATCTTTCACTAAATTACTTGTAAAGTTGTATTTGAATACTTCGAGCTATTATTTTGCCATCAGGTCAAACTGATTTTCAGAATGTCACGTCCAAAATTCTTTTCATCTAAGTAAAGTGTAGAGCATCTAGACTTCTAAAAGTGGCATAAGGCAAATGTTTATGTTCAAGTTTTGAAGTTTCTGTCTTGAATTGGTAGAAAATTATCATACCCCTTTAATATCAATAGATAATTGTACACGTGCTAACAACATATACATGTTCACTTGTGTACATTATGTGCTATCATTTGTTTTGCTGTGTGTCGTTTTGTTTTAGCAAATGAGTTCATTATGATTTCTACCATTCACTACTAACCAATTCTGACCTTATTGATTTTATTTTGCACTCGCGTTCAGGACCCCATACATGATACTACTTCATACAAGGCTGATTAAAGGTTGATAAATTGCATCACTTTGACTCTTTAATTTATAATCATCCCTCTTCTTACAATTATCAATTAAATGAAATGTACCATGTATAAACTTTCAAGTAGATTGCTAGCCTAAATGAAATTTCATCTACATGTCAGTGCATTTGAAAACATGCAAACTGCTCATTCCCGATATGAGCTTGGTGTAGTTTAAAAACTTTTTTTTGATTGATTATTATCGAGCAAGATCTGAATTAGAATGAATACATGTAGCTTTATGGAAAGAGCTTCATGCTCATAGTTTTGTTCATAATTTCTTGAGAAATGCCCTCCCCTCCCCCAATCTTAACTTTTATCATCAGCCATTTTGATTTCTATATTGAAGAATCATGTTCTTGTCTTTACATCGTTTGTAAATGACACGTTTGGTTTTCTTTTAGTTTCACCCTTCTTCGTGATCATGGGACGTATTGGGAGTTTGATTAAAAATGGTATGCATCTTTTTAATAGACAAGGCCTGAATGTGCAAAGAAATATCTCAAATCGCGTTTGACTTTGGATAATGTTGTGTAGTTTATGTTTGTGCGATGTTGTATTGTGCTGTCATTGTACATGTGTGACCTTTCTTGCTGACTCTAGTACAGTGTATGATTTGTATTATTGAACAAAGGCTATTCATGAACAGTTATAATTTTTTATGGATGTAGTGAAAACATTTAGGGATAATGGTATTACCTGGTCATATATTTGAATCTCATTTTCTAAATTCTCACTCTCATCAAAGCCACATTTTGATATCTCACCTAAATTTTGTTAGGAAATTGGGTCAGTGCGAATAAATCTATTGATCATCATGATAAGAACTTCCCCAGTCCCCACATATTTCTATATATATTTGTTGCTTAAATTATCGATATTCTTATTTTTATTCTGATTTTTATTTGTCATGCATGACTGTACATTGTGAGTCTGCTTAACTGCATTGTCATTTCTCAACATCTACATTGTACATGTAGATCTGTTTGCATGCTTATCATTCTTCTCAAGATATGTATGTTCACAATGGGAATTTAAGATTAATCAATGGTTAGCCTGTGGGTTCATGTGGGCAATTCGCAGTCTTTTTATTTGTGCCACCCCAATTTAATTCCTCTCTATTATTATTAATATTATTATTACTTTACATTATTGATTATCAAATTCATGATCATTAGAGAGCATTGCAAATGATTTGAGATATATGATTTCAGGAAATTTCTATATAAAAGACATCAGAAAACAATTTTATGGAATTGCCTATGCATATATGTGACTGTATGCTAAATTACATGTAGCTTTAGTAGTACCTATAGTATAGTACCTTTTTTTTCTTTCAAAAGTAAAGGAGAAAGATAATTTGGTAACCAGTGTATTGTCTAATTGATTGAGTGTGCAATATGTGCACAAGTTACAAACAGATTTCTTCGCTTTCTTCATCACATGTTTAATTCACAACTGACAAATCTTCATTCAAAGTCATTTGGGGTCTTTAACAATACATGTACATGTTCAGGGTATGATTGATCGTTGCTACAGAACCTGGTAACTTTGGGGATTTGTTTTCTGGCATGTATTTTCTTTTAAAATTTTTATCTTTTAGTCTAGACACATGCAATTTTCATTCATGTGTAGGTATCAAAATGTATCATATCCTAATCCAAATGTTTTCTAGGTCCCTGAACATGTATGTACTACTGTGAGCCAAAGACTCTCCCGCAACTATGATTTGTGAGTGATTGGTTGCTGCACCTTGATTGCATGCAATGCATTCAAATGGAATGCAGGATGATGTGTAATGCATTCATATTGATTGCAGGATGGCACATAATGCATTCAAGTTGATTGCAGGATGACACAAAATGCTTTCAGATGGAATGCAGGATGACACATAATGCATTCAAATTGATTGCAGGATGACACACAATGCATTCAAATTGATTGCAGGATGTCACAAAATGCTTTCAGATGGAATGCAGGATGAGACATAATGCATTCATATTGAGTGCATGATGACATAATGATGCATTCAAATGAATGAAGTGGATGCATACATCTACATGTAGGAGGGAATGAAGTGAATGTTTATTAATATGTTCAAATGGAATGCGGATGTACAGCACAATGCATTCAAATTGATTGCAGGCTGGCATTCAATTTATAGGAAACATGAATGCAAAGATGTATTCAAACGAAACGATGTGATCATAGGAGAATAATGCACAGCTCTTCTTATGGTCTATGATGTGATATACCACGTGTATCCATTCATCTACTAGGAATATGCATTGCTATTGCTTTTCTTCCCATTTCTCCTTTGCTTGTCATAAGATTAGATATTCCCCCAACATATTTTGTATCAAATGCATCTTATAATTCTTCATTATATGATTTTTTTTCAATCAAATCATTATTTTCTTTGCTTTCTTTCAGTCCATTTAAATGAATGTCTTTATGTACTATGCATCCTTTTGATGTTATCTGTGTTTGAACATTTCATTTACTTTTGTATACTTATTCATTTCTTTGTCCATATGATTTTAGATTCAATTTTGTTTAATGTTTGTGTTTTTCTTTTGTTTTATTCTCTTTATTTATCCCATCATGTGACCAGCTAGCAGTGACACACAGTTAAATATATTAGGGGCATGGTTAGTTACACTTCATATTTAGTTGATCTTCTTTGTTAGCATGTGTGCATTTTGTATCATATCCATATTCATCTTACAAAGAGATACTATTGATCCGATCAACCTCAGTTACATGGAATCCATCAACTTTATAATTATTTCTTCAGGAAATTTGCACAATGACCTTTGTAAACAATGGCTCGTATTCTGAAGTCAGGTTTAACTTTAACTCAGGTTTAAAGTTGTAAAATTTTAAGTATGGAAAGCCAAAAGTATCAAAACTTTTATTAAGTTGTATGTTTCTTGTGTTTACTGTGCTCTTTCCTGATTCATCGATGGTGAAGACAGTCATCTATTTATACTTCCTAGACAATCATGAATGATTTAAGAGCCAATTGAGCTGAAGTATGATATTTCTACTGTTAGTGATTATGTAACGATTGGCTGTCCATACTTACATGTACACCACAAGTTTAAACCTGAGTTTAAGTTAAACCCGACTTCAGAATACGGGCCATGGAGTTTAGAGAAACACTGAACTTTCAAGAAAACTATGAACGTACAAAATAATATGAATCATATCTCTAAAATATTTTGAAGAAACATGTGTTTTAGATGTTGACATTGCTGGCTTTCTATAGTTGTGGTTGGTTGGATAATTAGAACTCTTTGCAAGATAGGGCCCAGGTGTATCAAGGATTTGGGCCTACCACATTGAACAAGACTACCAAATGAACCAAAGTCTTGATTTCATTACATGTACATGTAAATGTATAAATTCCTATGGAGAAATTCAAATGGACTAAATTCAATATTCTTTTAGCAATTTTTCAAAATGGCTACATATTAACAGTTATAAAAAAAAGAATAAACAGTACAACACAAGAAGTTTCATACATGTAGCTGGTTCTCTTGTGTTCACTTACATGTATCCTGAGACTGATTCATATCTCAGAACACCATATGCAAATTAGAAATATATTTGTGCAATCACTTTTGGAGGGACTGCTCGTCAAAAATGAAATTAAGTTGTTTTCTGAAGCGCCACCACCATGAAGAATGTACCTTGATACGCCTGTGTTTGTAATGACCTAATTCCTAGCATGTTCTTCAAGTCGACTGCACTGCACAGTTTCCTACTCAACGACACGTTGGACAAACATTATGGGTCAAGTCCACATCAACCAAATGTGGATTTGATTTTTTTATATCAAGCTAACATATAACTGAAAATTTCATCTAACAGTGAAATGGTATGACATTTCAAAGTTTTGACTTATTTCACAGAAATGGGCAATATGCAAATGAGGTATCTAATGATGCCACACGGTATTTCTTTCTTTTTTTTCTATTAAATATTTGAAGTTTTTTCTATATGGGTATAGAACTTTTGTTTGATTTTCCATGGAAAGTGCACTTATCATCAAATATAGGAATTTTATTTTTATATGAATTCATATAGGGAAATAGAAAAGAAACAGTGAGTGTGACATATACTGACCAGGGGCGTGTTTCACAAAGATTTAAGTATGATTTAAGTGGCACTTAAAAGCCGATGCATACATGATATGCAACGCGTGATCTTATTGAAAGATACGCATTAGTGCGCGTCCTCATGATACGATCTGACCAATGCGGTCAAGCCTTTCATACCGTACGCAACTCAGTATTTAAGTGCAACTCTAAGTCATACTTAATTCTTTGTGAAACACCCCTTGGATCTCCATCTAACTTTTGTGAAAATAAGTGAAACTTCAAAATTATTTCCTTATTTTCTTATTTTACTCAGTTTGGTGAACTTTCGGTGCTATGCTTATTTGATTATTTTATAAACTTTTCACAGCAACATGTTGTGGTGGACTTGACCTTAAAAAGAAATAGTATCACCTATTGCATTCCTTGTGCATGCAGACATAAATAATGATATATTGCACATTCACTTTTCTGTATACATTTTCTGGTATTGCAGTTATGTAGTTGTTTAGTGAATTTAGTTATCTGTTTGTAAATTTCTCAGATTGGGTTTTATTTTTGCAAGATTTAAAAAAAAAGGATCATGTCTTGATGAATATTCATAAATTTGTGAAAACTAACAAATGAAGTAAAAGAAAATTATTAGCTGACGTATATGTGTTAGGATTAAACATTATAGAATATGATCAAGAGGACTTCATATTAATCAGATCCATAATAAAGGCATTTACAGTATAGACAGTAGGAAATTTTAAATGGATTTGCTTTATTCGCTGTAGATGAAAGCAATGCTTTTTGTAGTTTGCTCGTAGATAAAACAACTCTATAATCTCATTTAGGGCGGCACCTGGATAAAGCCCGGCTCACTATGCAATTCGTTGCGATCCAAATTTCAAAGAAATTGTGATAACATTTGATATGGACATTCCAACGTACGGTATTAAATCTTAGGGATCAGAGTTCAGAATAGTGGTAGAACTATACTGAAATCGAAATTCAGTCCGGTTCGAGCCTCTCTGAATGAATAAAAACAAATTCAATTCCAAACCGCGATGACGTCATCATCGGCTGCGACTTGAACCCGATTTGGACTTTACTCCGACCACAGGGCTTGCCGCAAAGTAAAAGTATGATTTGAGTATTCCTAACATCGTGCCAAACTTTATATAGAATAATTTTACTTCTGGGAACTTTTATATTTAATTCAAAATGTGATTTGTTGAAAAATCGCGTCGCATCGGATCGCATAATGTGAGCTAGGCTTTATGTATTTATGATTTCATCATTGTATTGTGTTGAATTCATGGTTATTAGTTCAACACTCATTGGTGCTATCATTGCATATTCTGTTTGATATTTTAAAACTATTTAGTGTTATGTTCAAACCCGATGGCGTATTTCTAACACCTGAGGTTTGAGTCCTCTTCTAACACCAGATTCTATTCTTAACACTAGAGTTTTTACAGTGCAATGCCACCAATATTATCAGCATGTCTGCATGCTCATGGTCAGGGATGGTTTACTTTACACAGTATACCATTTCTTTCATAAAAATGAATAGTAGGCCTTTATAAAGTGCTTACAACAAAAATTTAATTCAACAAAATGTTTTGAATACAGAAATACATAAGTGCACATCTTTATGCCTGCCACCCGAAATTCAGAACATCTCGATGTGAGAGAAATTACATCTTTTCATTTTTTTCCTTTTTCAAAAAGATATCATATTGTTTTGAACTTATTTTACTGCTTTCAGGGCTAACGGATGTATGTGCTTACTGTCATCATCATGGAAATATCACCTACATGTATATTTGCTGCATCTTTGCCTAATAATCCTTAAACCTGATTTCAGGGGGCCTACAAATATTTTGAGATGTTTTTTTTTTTCGAGGAGACAAATGTCAAGAAAAAAGGAAAGTCAAACATTTGCATTTTATGCAGCAAAAGTGAGCAAAGGTTCAGAAGCTTCACAAGTAGATTTGACCCTAATTTTTCAATCTACTCACAAACAAACAGCTACTCCAAGCAACAGTGAATGGTTTGAGAGGCTTGTGGACATTCGCTGCAGGTTCTGCTCATGTTTGATGCACTTTTTTACCTAGAATGTACATATGCTATACTTTGCTCTTTTTTATAATAAATTTGCAAACTTTAGAAACCTTTGAAAAATGTTCAAGAGCCCCATGTAAATAGGTTTTAGGGATAGGGACGGTGCACAATTTGCTTATCCTTACATATTTTCATTCTCCATGTGATTATGCATTTGTGAATTTCTTTGTAATGTTTTCAGGGGCGGCTGGCTACCCATTGACGACCCCATCCACGGTCAAGAGGAAGGGCTCCTTGACCTACAGCTACCAGATGCAGCAGCATGCAGAGGAGGCGTGGCAGGAGCCTTACCTCCGGGGGGAGGAGCCGGGGCCACCGGAGGAGGCGTGGTCAGCGAAGGGGCGGTGGTGCTGAGACGGAAACGGTCGTCGCGGCGCAAGGGCGGCGTCTGGCGGGGCAGCGCGGTGCTGAGCACTGATATCACCTCGTACTACAGCTGCCGGGAGCACATCATGTTGATCGAAGAGATGCGCAGGTACTCCCAGGTCAGCGATTCCGGTAACGTCGAGGAAGAAGCGTTTCGGCTCCACTCCAATGACTTCATGTGAATTTAGCCTTCGATATGATCTGCCATCGTCGAACACACTCCGGCCAGAATTCACAAAGGAAGTTTAGCGGGCAAGACCATATGTCCAACCCTCTATGTACATGGGATGCATGTATATGGAACCTTCCTGAATTGACTTTTTAAAAGGCACTTATGTGCCTCTTTTGTCTGCTATCCAAGCTCATTTCCAGAGCTGTAAAACCCCTTTGTGAATTCTGGCCTTTCTGTTCTGCATGTTTCTGTACAGCAGTAACCGCCACACCATGCCAGCTAGGTAACTGAATGATTCCAAAGCAACTTGTAGTCTTAGCCATGCTTAATCAATGAAATCGATAGTCCTGCCAATTTTCTTGTCAAATTGAAGGGGGTATTAATAAGATGCAGTT
Organism: Lytechinus variegatus; assembly: GCF_018143015.1. Lineage (NCBI taxonomy): Eukaryota > Metazoa > Echinodermata > Echinoidea > Temnopleuroida > Toxopneustidae > Lytechinus > Lytechinus variegatus. The sequence goes on along the minus strand of NC_054752.1, from coordinate 21,198,289 downwards.
GAACAACATTGGTAGTAATATTGAATACATGTGAGTAAACATGTAAGTTAGTGTCATTTTTGCCCATTATTGCAAATGCCTCACATTGTGAGTGGCTCGGATACTCCAAAGAGAGTGGAGGATTTGGGCAATTTCAGTGAAATCTGATGAACATTCAGAGATATTGTTCTTACAATCATCACCGTAAGGTCATTCATTGAGGCAAGATGATCCCTGCAGTGAAAAGCTATGACAATACAATATATCATCTATGTTACTGCCCTAAAGCTTATGGGGGAGGGATCCTAGAAAGAAACCTCCAAAGTGATAATTTTGTCCTTGCAACTTGGACAGCTATTCTTTCCATCTGTCATATTCTCCTCACCAAATTGCTGCCAATTTGAAATTCAATAGTGATCTTATTTTCACACATCCACACCTTGTCTCTACTTTGTCTGATTTCTTTAAAGACCCATACCAGAGTTGAAGTGAAATTGACAAATAGGAGCTACACAGTACTTGCATGTCAGTTTTATGCATATTTATGGCTTGGCAGCTGAGCATTTTGCATAAGAAAACTCAAGTTGAATGGATTTCAACAACAGGCTTTCTTGTTCTTTTTACCGGCCTCAAGACCATGTTGGTAAGGAGCACAAGAAAGCCTATTTTCGAAGCAGGATATGGGATCCATTCTTAAAGGAAACTAAACCCCAAAAGAGAAGTAATCTTATTGGAAAGAATAAAATGAGAGAAACAACTTGAAACAAGTTTCATAAAAATTGGTCAAGAAATAAGCAATTTATGGATGGTTTATAAAAAGTGTTGCTGTACTTTCTATGTGATTCCTCAAATTGGCCACCATGATTCAGAATCACAGATTTTTGTGGACAACTCTCCATTTGTTTTGTACACAAATTTTTCAAATTGCATCTTTCCTCTTTCTTAGCAAAGCATATGTCATGGGAAAATTTATTCACGTCACATGTGTCAAGGTCCGGAGGTGATAATGTGAAATATGTAAGATAAAGGGGAAAATTTGAAGATTTGTGTACAAAACAAATGGAGAGTTGACCACAAACCAGCCGTTCCGAAGCCTGTTTGCCAATTTGAGGATCCCCAAAAGTACAACAAGACTTTTCAAACTTCCATAACTCGCTTATTCTAAAACCGATTTTGATGAAACAAGTTTTAGGTTGCTCCTCTCATTTTGTTCTTTCTGATATGATGGATTTGGATGGATTGACTCCTTGTATTTTTGTTTCCTTTTAGCACAATACTCGGCTGGTAAGCAGTGAAAATGCATAAAGCTTGCATTTCTGTGTCAAGTAATTGATATAGTGGGGTGGCTCTCGATTGGGATATGATTTGTCAGTTTCATTTGTGGGTCTGGTCAGGGTCTTTAAGTTCTTTTGATTCCAGGTTTGTCTGGTTCATTTTGCTTTTCACACAAATCAGTTTTTACCCAAAGATGGATACATGGGAGAATTTTTACAATAGTGATCGTAGTCATCATCATCATCATCTTTGTTGTCATCATTAATCATTCATTCATATATTCAAAAGTCAGAATATTTTCTCCACGATAAACAATAAATCCAAATAGGTAAATTGCCAGTTCGTCCACTGCCAACTCGTCCACTCACCACATGGTCTACCTTAATTTAGTCTAATGCCATTCTGTCCATCAACATTTCATCTAACAACCATGTGGTCCAACATCACTTTGTCTAATCACCAGTTCGTCTATTATCATTTCGTCTAATAACCAGTTGGTCTAATACCCATTCTCTTTTCATTCATTTTGCACAACTATGGTACATGTATATGGACTAAATGGCGATAGGACCAACTGGTTATTAGATAGAATGGCAGAATTTTCCTGCTCTATTATGCATCTTGTGCATCCGGAGCGATCCTTGCCCCTGACTCCTCTTATGGGTGGAGGGGGGGGGGGTCATTATGCAATTAATAGTACTTTTTTGGAGTTCCACATATTAATCTTGCACAACATACACATATTACATAGTTTGAATGTAGCTAGTCAAATTTATTTTCTCACATTCTGATAAATAGGTCAAATTCCTTTTTCACTTTTTTTTATTAAGAGTGTTCATCCTTTTAATTTACAATGTTCATAGTATATTTTGCAATTTTTATGTTAAAAGAATATAGAGTTTATGACCTGCACTTCATTCATATTCCATGTTCACTTTCTTTTATATTTTAGTCCATTAGCACCTATTAGTCTAATTTATATTTTTGCTTATAATTCTAATTTTTTTTTCGAACAAATCAATTCATGTTCTTAAAATTGCATCTTGGGCACTTTTTTTCTTTATCCATGATGTGATTTTATATTTTCATATACCTGTAAATGGTGAAACAGAATTTCAATAAGTTAAGAAAAATCATATTTTTGTAACAGTTTCATGTAGTGCCAAATCCTGGATAAATTACTTACCATGAATATTAAGTTTGTAAAATTGCTAATTGCAAAATACAGATAATGTAATAACAGGACAATTAGTTTCCACCACTATTGCTCAGTTAAAAGTATTCATTTATTAGTTATGAAAATGTGCACATATTGACATTTTATACAGATTTATTAGATGGTTTGTAGCGATAAGTTGAAATTATATTATTATTTTTTTAAATATATCTCATTTGGAAAAGAGACATTTCAGCAATTTATGCAGTGTTGTATCTATACTTAATTATTTTGTAAATACATAGTTGCTTCTTAGAAATATATATATATTGAAATTTAAGTTAACAGTTTTATATCATTGGCAGAAATCTAATTATTTTTTTTGTCAATCCAGTCTTATACATTCCGCATTCAAGATGTCTTTTAAAATAAAGGTAATCATTAATACAGTTTCTGAATTGGCAATGTAATGAAAGCAATTAAATCACTGTTAAAATGCAAAGTGGCGGCTTTTCAATGAAATCTTGTCATTATTGCCAATTTGATGGGTGAAAACAGATTTATTTAAAAGCTTAGAAAATTTGCTTATCTCTCCAGGCTACCCCTTACTCAACCCTACATTTCCTCTGATAAATCTGTGATTCATGTCCAAGAGAAGTAGAGTAATTTTATCTAAGTGTTCCAAGCCACCCCTCCCCCCATACACACATGCACACTTTTGCACCTTTTCGTGAAATCATTAGTACTTACCCTTATTATTTAACCAACTTTATACATGTAGCACCTATCTGCTCTGGTAACAGCAGGGCTGTTTTATATTTTATATATTTTTAATCTCATTAATTCAATTATCCATAAGATATGACTTCAATGCACTGGGCTGAACTAGTATCTGACTTTTTACAAGACATTGAAAGTTGAATTTGCCTTTGTCGCAATAAACAAATTTGATCATTATGACCATATGAAAACACCTATGGTTTACTGTACCTGTATAGTTTGTTGTCTAACTTTCAAATATAATATAATCATTCTTTGAAATATTTCCAAATATGCTGTTTTGTTCTGTATTTGTTTATTTCATATTCATTTTGTTTAAAAAGAAGGTGTATGTTATTGTTTATCTTCAAATCTTGAAATGTAGTGAATTGTTCAGAATTTTCAGATGTTTGAATATACGTAATGGAAGTTGGTGGTGTTATTCTGTCTTGAAATATGATTGTATTCCTAATGTATTCAGTTTGACTCGCATAGCGTTTGAATCGTAAGTAGTTATGTGCCTATGAATTAACAGTAATTCTATGAAGAAAACATCTTGATATCAGCCGATATTTATAGACAATATCAGCCAACATTTATAGACAAGTATGTCGAGAATAATTTTTTCATTTGTATTTTAGATTGTGTAACTTCCATTGAAATTGTTTGGCAATTTCTGCATATGTCAAAGTTATATTTTTTACGATGATTGGTGCAATTTTTGTCTGATAATCTTGTTATTGATATCTAGGAGGAGAAATTAGATTGTTTGGAAATGTGAATGATTGGATATAGGTTTTATCGAATTTTCGATTAGCATATAATGTTGAAATTTTACACTATTGGATATCTTTAGTGGTATACTAGTATTTCATTGAAATGCACAGTACATGAAGACTTTATTACAAAATACATGTATTCTAGACTATATAGATACATGCAAGTTCTTGTATTGCACATGTAGTCCTCTTTGGGGTCAGTGAAACTCATTAGCAATTGGTTACTAAATTGCAATATACTACTATAAAAGACATATCATAAATGTTTTCTCATGAAATGATTATTTATAAAAAAGAGAAAAAGGTTTGGACTCATTCCTAGCACTGTCGAGAAATGTTCTTGTATGGCTATGAAGAATACAAATGGGCAATTCTATGAATAAGGAAGTTTGACCCCCTATATGTGGGACCTTCATGAAATTTCCTGTCTGTAATTTCTTGTTCTTTTGACAGTCTGTAATGTTCTCAAGGGACCATGACCTAGTCAGTTTATGAAGTAAGGTAAGACTTTAGAAAAATGGGGAGGGGGTGGACGTACTAAAAGGTTGATTATTTTATGGCATTGCCCAAATGTTTGCTGCTTGAAAGCAATGTGGTTCCATGTATTATATACGTGTGTAGTCTTTGGTTTTTTTTTTACAATAGGAAATCAGACTTAAATACTGAAAGGAAGAATTAATTGATTTAGATTTGATTGATTCCTCTCTTTATTTAAGTGGTGTAATGTCTTGTCAGATTTTGTTATTACCGTTCTTAGTGAAATCAGAGAAAGGAGAGAGAGAGAAGAGAAAAGGGGGATATATAGATTCAATACAATTCTGACTTGATCATAATTTGTTGATCGTATTATTTGTTTGTTTTACATCATGAGTTGAAGGGTTTGTCCCTATTCCAAATTATCTATATTTATTGCTTTTACATTTAAATCAATTCTTTTTATTTTACTTTTTGTGTGACAATTAAGATCTTTAATTAAGTGGTCAGAGGAGGAATCATAATAATTTATTGCAAAGATTATAAAAAAAACTTTATTGTTAGTACATGTGATGGTGGTAGTGCCATTCCGATGAATTGTAAAGCTTAATGAAATGAATTCATTGCCTATATGGGCTTGTTTTGTGGGATGGATGAGCGGTAATCTGGTATTATGACAATTATTGATTAAATTGGAAGAAATAATACAAACATTGATTGAAGTCTCAGTTTATTTGTTTCATATGATACCTTGTTTTGTCCCGTGTGATGTTTATAATTCTATTAGATCATTTTTATCGATAGTTCATATCTAATAATTTGGTGTATTCATCAGCAATTTCAATTATACATGTAGGCTATTTCCATCCATTGTAACGATCGGTCTCGCACAATATCGACATGAAACCAAGGAATGTTGTATGTTTGAAAGATAACGCCACGAAATGAAGTACTTCAACAACTTTGACATTCATTTCTTATTATGTTTATACATTTTTAGCTCATCCGGCCCGAAGGGCCAGATGAGCTTATGCTGTGGCGTCCGTCGTCCGTCCACATTTTCAAAATGCCTCTTCTTCGTTATTTCAATTCTGTTTGCTTCATATGCTAGCACTAGGTGGGTTTGAAACTCATTAAATATGCTAATTTATGCACTTTGTTCGAAATTCACAAAAAATACTTCTGTTGACCGATTTTGAAATTTTTGTTTCCATCTGGTAGAGCTTCATGAAGTTCACCAAACTTCTGAATTTTGAAATTTTGACTAGAACCATTTTTATGCTGATTTATGCAAAATATATAAATCACAGAAAATGCCTCTTCTTTATTTGTTGACTGAATTTCAAAATGCTTCTTCTTCGTCATTTTAAGTCTGATTTCAAATCTGTTAGCTTTATATGATATCATTAGGTGGGGTGGGGGTTCAAAACTTTTACACAGAATTTTGGAACTCATTGAAAATGCGAATTTATGTGTATTTAAAAAATTCACATAAAATGCTTCTTCTTTAATTGTTGACCGATTTTGATTTTTTTTCTTTAGTCTGGTAGAACTTCATGAGGCCCACCAAACTTCTACACAGAATTTTGAAATTTTCAGTAGAAAATTATTTGTGCTAATTCATGCGAAATTTATTCATAATCACAGATAATGCCTCTTCGTTATTTGTTGACCGAGTTTGATTTTTTTTCTTCCATCTGGTAGAGCTGCATGAGGTTCACCAAACTTGTACGCAAAATTTTGAAATTTTGTTTAGAAAATTAGTTATGCTAATTTATGCAAATTTTTTTCATAAATTACAATAAGATGTTTTTTCTCCTTCATTTGTTGATCAATTTCAATTTTGTTTGCTTTATATGATAACTCAAGGTGGTGATACAAAATTTCAACACAGAATTTTGAAACTCATTAAATATGCTAATTTATTCATATATTTTCTAAACTCAGAAAAAATACTCATTTATGTGTTGATTGATTTTGATTATTTTTGTTCCATCTGAGAGCTACATGAGGTTCACCAAGGTTCTACACAGAGTTAAGAAATTTTGACTAGAAAATTATTTATGCTTAATTTATATGAAATGTATTCATAGATCACAAAAAATGCTACTTATGTCATATCTTCATCAGTTTCAATTCTATATTCTCAATTTATGTCACCAATATAATTCACTACAGTGTCAACTTGGCTGAAATTCAAATTGTGTTAAATATCGTTGCGAGATGCCGGATATGCTAGGTATTGCCTTTGTTATAGTGTCGTCAGTGTCAAAGTTTAAGTTCAGGTTGAAATCTGATCATAATTGAAATGTCATATCTGAAATTTCGACATAAATTTGTCGGGCAGCCAAGTCTTCCTGATTGCCAGGGAGATTCTATGAAAATTGGCCGCTTTTCAAATGAAAAGAAAACCCTGCAGATTTTCAACTTCTTCCTGATTCATAATTCTATGGCGGATCCAGGTCGTGCAGAGGCGTCGATCCGGGGGGGGGATCGCCCCACCAATTAAAATATTGGGGGAGCAAACAGATCGTTTAACCCCCCCCCCCCTCCCCTCCAATAGTTCCGGATGTGCAAAAATAAAATAATATTGTAATGTTCAGCAAGCGAGATTGAGATACACAACTAGTTCTTTATTTCAAATTGTGCTAAAAATGTCCGCTTTTCAGATTGGAATATACAAATTTTCAGGTCGGGCTTTGCGCTCGCATCATTTCTCTAGCAAAAACACATACTTTTCATGATTAAATAGGTGAATAGAATATCCCGTTTTCAGTTCTAAACCTCAAAAGAACTCCCGTTTCGATTTGCAATAATCTTTTTATTGGATATATATCTTGTTCTTTATCAAAAACGTTCATATGTCATTTTGTTCAGATCGAAATATCAAATTTTTGAGCTCGCGCTTCGCGCTCACATCTATTGTTCTTTTAGATACCAATCTTAATCATTGGTACCAAAAATGCTTAGAATATCAGGCTTTCAGGTCAAAATATATAGAAATTTCAGCTCGCTCTCGGCACTTGCATTATCTGTGTAGTGAGATATGTATCCTACTCATGAGTTTATAACAAACAGTCCTAAACAGGTACCCTTTTCCTTTCTAAAGGTCTGTATACTAAAAAATTTCAGCTCGCGCTTCGCGCTCGCATTAATTTTTGGTGAGATATACGTGTATGTATGTCATATATAAATATATGTATATGTGTGTGTGTGTGTGTGTTTTAGTGTTGTTTGTTTTGTACGATCGAGCGCCTTTGGAACGTTGATTCATGATTTTGCCCCCCCCCCCAATCTGAAAAATGGATCGACGCCCCTGAGATCGGGGCAAATCCGGCCTTTGCCCCCCCCCCCTCCCCGCTTTGCAAGGCAAAAATATAAAAGATGGGGAATATGTCATGGCTTGTAATTTATTTCGGGTACAAGAAATTTTGGAAAATTCTGGATCCGCCCCTACATAATTTCATTTCTTTCATTGGATTGTGTTTAATAGAGAATAGATCTCCCTACTTTTTTCATTTAATTCTCCCTGAAAGGTGAAATATCAATGTTGGCAACTCTGACTTTGAAAGTACATTTTAAAAAAGCCCAATTTCATGAAACTGTGACACATTCACAATAGAATGTCACATATTATTTGTTACAGATTTCTAGTAATATGATCAGGGTCTATCAACCAAGGTCGAAGGTCATCTCATTTTTTTTTGCAGAATGACTAAAACTTGACATTTTCTTATTTGATTCATGTAGATGGATAGATAAAAACAGTGTTTGATATCAAAGTGATAATGGTATATTTACCCAGGGTAGCCACTTTAGTTCCGAAAACTGTTCTCTCAGCAGGTCCTGCTATTATTCTTACCTGGCTAAGCTAGGCTACCGATTCAGGTGCACACATCTTTTTGAGTAATTTCTTCCTGCCGGTACCCATTTACCTCACTTGGGTCGAGTGCAGCACACTGTGGATGAATTCCTTGCTGAAGGAAATTATGCCGTGGCTGGGATTTTGAACCCACGACCCTCTGATTCGAAGTCCAGAGACTAATCCACTGGGCCACAACGCTCCACATATCGTCACAACTGGTACACTTGAAGGCAAAACAAAACAAAAACCAAAAAAAATAAAATGAAAACAACAACATCGAAAGATAAATAGTGGTGGGGCGGTTCGAGGATTGACCAGAGAGAGGGGAGGGGTGGGCAACTACCCCCCCCCCCAAAAAAAATATATATATGTTGACATTAGCGGCGGAAGCCAAGAAATTTAGGGGGGTCCACCTGAAATTTTGTGATGGACACAGGTAAAAAAATTTACAAGGAAAAAAAAGGTTATCAACTAAAAATTTAGGGGGGACCGTCCCCCCCCCACCTCAAATTTAAGGGGGGGGGGCTGTCCCCCTGTTTCCGCCACCTAAGTATAATGATAAGTAATGATGGTAACAATGGTAATCAATACTATTTTTATATTTTTTATGGGGAGGAGCGGTGCAAGTGAAATTTTCAAAGAAAGGAAAAAGTCATCACCACAGTGACCACTTGTTGGAACGTATTTTCCCGTTTAAAAGGGGGCAACGCCCACTTCCATCAGGATTCGAGCATGGAAGAAATGTATGCAAATTTCCTCGCAAACCAGTTACAAGAGGAACTTCACAAAAAAATTCCCTACACCCATGGAAAATCAATATCGATTTGCCACATTGGTTATAATTAGAGAGATACCGACAGTCCGGGCAAGCCGGTTTTTATTCCTCGTTTCCTTACGAGCTTGTGGAAGCAAAATCATGATAGGATAGCTGGCAGGAAGAATACCAGGACCAATAGCGTTATAAAGTGATCAAAGCTGTCTCACGGGATCATGAGTTCCCAGAGCCATATTTTGTGTCTTCTCGCGATCATCGTCGCCTTCGTTGTGCCTCCATCCCAACTGGTCAGCATCAATGATGTCGATGGAAGTGGTGATCGTCTGGAAGAAGCTTTGGCTTTCTTGGATGAGTATAATTCGACAGCGGAGATGGTGTTCTTCGAGTCCAACTCGGCAAACTGGGATTTCGTGACCAACCTTACCGATTTTAATCAAGAGAAAAGTGTATGTATATGGCTTATGATGATGATGATGATGGTGGTGATGATGATGGCGATGATGATGGTGAATACGATGGTGGTGATTATATTGATGGTGATGTTTGTTATGGCGATAATACTGATAAAAATCATGATATCGGAGTGATCGATTATGATGATGACTGTGATGATTGCGGGAATGTTGATGCAATGATTGTAATAATTATAATGGAGAAGCTCACATTTCGTTTGTAACAGTATTACCCATCTTCAACTCGATGTTCACTTCGTTTACTTATTTATTGCCTTTTTGTAGTTTTGATTTGTATGGTGCAATGAATGAAAGAAAATGCAATAAACAAACCAAACGATATAAAAAATCAAGGAATATTTTCCCTCTCACCATTATTTTCAGGTTCAAACCAGTCTGAAAGAGTCAGTTTTTCACAAGAACTCTGCGATGAGGGCTCGCGAGTTCGACGATGTCAAGGATAGTTTTCCCGAGGACGTTCAGCGTCTACTTGGTTTTATAGCCGACATCGGCGTATCTGCACTCGACAACGACACCGTACAGGAGGTGAACTATTGTTTCTGACTTTAAATGGACTTTAAATGTATTCCCCTTGTAAATGAATGAAAACAATACAAAGTCGTATGAAATGAATATATGTGTGAAATATAGTGAACAAAATGATGGTATACCAAATATTAGAAAGGATGACGTGCTAGCTCACACGATGTGTGTCGTTGGATAAAGTAATATTTCTGCTCTTAGGGGGCTCTTAGCCTACTTCAGTATTTTGCTAAATGCAACAAAATGAAACAAATGATTCAAACTACTAAGCAAGTTGACAAAACTGAAAGCAACGAAAAATAACAATAGAGTACAGCAAAATCAAACTTGCCAAGTAATTTTCCAGATGAATATAGGAAACCAAGAACAAACAAAATGATAACGGAACTGAAAGTGAACTCGGTTATTAGATCAGAGTAAGGAAGTGGCTGGACTGGTAACTTTGTTTTTTTTAAACTAGTTCATTTCAACATCTGTTATCATTTTATTTGTGCTCATAGTTCAAAGTGATTCTTGCTTGCCATTTTTGTTCACTAAGCCTTATTCAATCGATCTCGGCAAGACACACGGTCGATTCCGTTTTGAGTTCGATCTGTATATCGTTGTGAATACTTATTTTGTGTATAATTTGTCTTCATTAACAAAATGAAAAAAAATCAAGTTCACAATTGAATTGAATAAAATTGTTTTTACATACAAGTAAAAATTATGAACATAATCATACCTACATGATTACAGAAAATAGCATTAAAGATAATAAGTTAACGTACAACGAAGAAAACAATTTATGTCAAATTAGCGGTCGACAAAAAGGCAATATGCCTTATTGAGTTTATAACAGTCTAAAATATTATAGCATTGCATTTACAGTCCTTTGGAGAAGAATTCATGTATAGGGATTCGGGTGTACAGATTTCTTTCTCTCTTTGGAATCGCCCTTTTATTAGATTCGAAATTAACTTTGCTTTCATACTCTAACAGTACAATGAGATCATGGCCGAGATGAAAAAGATATACAGCTCAACTCCAATATGTCGACCTGATGATCCATCAGAGTGTCTCAAACTTGAACCGGGTAGGTTTCCCTTTATTGTATATATACCAAATATCCATCTCGTGAGACTGAACGTATATAGCACCCCCCCCCCCCCCCCGGCATCATGCAGAGTCGGTGGAACAGGGGTAGGGGCGATCTGGTCCTCGTACCACAAAGATTTGTGATGAACCCTAGATTATAAAATGACCATCGAAATGCCATCGAAATCGAAGTTGGCTTTCTTGGTCAGGTTCCCCTTTTCAATGGCGGATCCAGGATTTTCCAAAAGAAGGGGGGGGGGTACATTTTCCCAATGAAAAAATTGAAAATAAAAAATAACAAAAACAAAAAAAACACGGTCTTCATTTTCAAAAGAGGGGGCACATTTCTATTTCAACGGCATGTTTACATAAACAAAATAATTGTGCCTCTCAAGGGGGAGAGGGCACGGGTCGGCTGTGCCCCCCCCCCCCTGGATCCGCCAGTGCCCCTTTTTGTAGTGAAAGGGTTGTCGAGAGACATCCATACGTCTATCCATCCTTCCAAGCGAATTCCTAAGTGTGCCTTCCAGCAATCTGGGCGTCCCACACACAAAAAAATAATCGCCCGAATTCACACAGGTGGACTGAAGTTAATACCGGGGTATAACTCAGCCATGGGTTAAATTTAACCCCGGGTGCTAAATTAACCCATGGCTTGGTTCGTCCACCATGTGTGAATAGCACGGTGGACTAACGTTATACCCGGGTATTATGACCCATGGCTAAACTTTAACCCGGTATAACTTCAGCCCACCTTTGTGAGTTCGAGCCAACGGGAAAAGGAATGTGCAAATGAATATGAATGTAAATAGAAAAAATGGGAATGTGACTGTGAGAAGGAATGGGACTGTGAGAAGGAATGGGACCGAGAATATTAATGGGAATTGAAAAATTAATGAAACTTGAAATATGTAGGAAGGGGACGGGAATGGGAATTGTACTAGGAGTTGGAATTAGAATGGAAAAGGAAATAGGAATTGAAATAAAAATTGGAAAGGGGAATATGTATAGAAAGGATAATGGGAATTGGAAAATGAATAGGAATGGTAGTGAAAATGGGAATTGGAATGTGAATTGGCGGAATAGGGATTGAAATAGGAATGACAACGGCAAAGAAATGAAACATAAAACAGGGAGCGATTTATCATTAATTTTGGGTCTTTTATTAATTTTTCTCTTTCAGATCTCACGGAAATTTTGGCGACCTCAACGGACTGGGGTGAACTAGTGTGGGTTTGGCAGGAATTCCGTAATACGATAGGGAAAGCCAACAAACCTTATTACGTAAGATACGTGGATATAGCGAATGACGGAGCAAGGGCGAATGGTAAGATTTCAAGTGGAGAAACATGTTTAAAATGATGATGATGTGGATGATGATGATGAGGAGGAGGAGGATGACGTGGATGATGATGAGGATGAGGATGATGAGGATGATGATGATGATAATTGTGGAGCGTTGTGGCCCAGTGGATTAGTCTCCGGACTTTGAAACAGACGGTCGTTGGGCCGAATCCCAGGCATGGCGTAATTTCCGTCAGTAAGAAAGTGATCCACAATGTGCTGCACTCAACCCAGGTGGGTGTTTCATAAAGCTGTTCGTAAAGTTACGAACGACTTTACGCATGACTGGAACATGTTCTTAGGTTATAACTCAATTGCATAGGGATAACACATAGCATAAAAAAGCATCACCAGTCGTGCGTGAAGTCATTCGTAACCTACGAACAGCTTTATGAAACACCCACCTGGTGAGGTAAATGGGTACCGGTAGGAAGTAATTCCTTAAGAATCTGTGTGCGCTCTGAACGCCTTACCTAGCTTAGCCGGTAATATAGGAGCGCCTTGAGCACCTAACAAGGTGGATATGTGCGCAATATAAATACCTTATACTCTTATTATCATAATGGTGGTGGTGATGATGATGATGATGATAATGATGATAATAATAGAGGGTATTTATATTGCGCACATGATATATAAGGCGCTCCTATATTACCCAGTTATAGGCGTTCAAAGCGCACACAGCTTTTTAAGGAATTACTTCCTACCGGTACCCATTTACCTTTACCTTGTGGATCCGTTTCTTATTGAATGAAAAATTATAATTATGTGGATGATGATGATGATGACGACGACCATGATTGTTACTTTGCCGATGATAATGATGACGATGATAATAATCATGATAACATTATGCATTCAAAAGAACTTTTTGATATAACGATGAACTGATGGTGGTCTGTTGTTGTATGGTGGTGATGATGCCTCTGCTTGTGAAATGATGATCAAGGTGCAGCCGCTGCATGCTGCTGGTATCGATAATAGCGATAATCACGGCGATTCCATGCTAGAAAAATCTGCCATTTTCACAATATTTATCAACCTGCTGTCTAAACGAACGAAAAACTTCAATTTGCTTTGTGGTAATATTAAACTACTATACTGGGTAGACATGCAAAAAAACTGACAACCAACAAAAATATGTCGTCCATAGGTGAATTAGAGCTTAAAATGTTGCGTGTCGCACGGGACATGTCTGCGTCCCGTACGACACAACATTTTCACCTATAATTTACCCATAATCATTTGTTTGTGTGTGTGTGTGTGTGTGTTGGTTATGAGTTTTTCACATGACTATCCACTATAGCTTTATCGCTGACAAATTTAAATATTTTATTTCTCAAGCATTCGGCTAGGAAACTAGAAAATGTTGTCAAAATGTCCCGTATGACACGTATGGAATCGCCCATCATGATAGTGGTGACGAATGATGAATAATAACGTCGATGAGGATTCATTCACACAATTCGCCATATATCTTTTTTTTTCAAATAAGAATCTGGATGCATTTTTTGTTTCTTTATACAGGGTATGATGACCTCGGCGATTACTGGAGGTCTGATTATGGCGACGACCTCGAGACACAGGTTTATGAACTCTACAATGCTATTCTACCACTTTATAAACAGCTGCATGCTTATGTGAGACGAAAGCTGAATGGAATCTACGGATCTGAGCACGTCCCCCTCACTGGCCACCTCCCGGCGAATGTACTAGGTGAGTGAGCTGCCACTCCCCCCCTTCGGGGGGGGACAGTGGCGTACCGTGGGTCACGGCATTGGGGGGGCACCAGCAAATATTTTGAGTCACTTAGGGAGCGCGCGAAGCGCGCTCAGTTGTCATGTCAGTTGTCATACCGATCTAATAGAGATATTTTATGGACATGCAGTGCCATTAAACGGACATGTATCTCACTGATTGAATAATGCGAGCGCGAAGCGCGAGCTGAAAATGTTTGATATTCAGAGCTAAAAAGGGACACTATAAATTTTGTTTTAATCATGATACGAAACTGTCTCGCTAAACAAACAATGCGAGGGCGAAGCGCGAGCTAAAAAAAATTGTAAATATTGACCCTAAACAGGGAAATTTTAAGAACTATATTTCAGAATCCATCAGGAGTACAAATATCTCACCATAGTCATCTAATGCTAGTGCCATCCTTTGCTGATTTTGTCAGAATTACATCTAAACACAGTCATGAAGCACCTTTGGTAGTCATTGTAATCATGATTATCAAACGCATCTTACTATATAAATACTGCAAGCGCGAAGCGCTAGCTGAAAATTTAGGAAATTCAGACATGATGAGAGGTATTCTAAGGCGTGTTTGTAGGAATTCCCTAAGACCGTGCATATTTCACTAACCAAATGATGCGAGCGCGAACCGCGAGCTAAATTTTTTGTATATATTGACCCCAAACATGGATATTTTAAGGACTGTGTTTTTTAGGAATTCATTAAGGGTATACATAATTATCTTACCATAGTCATCTAATGCAAGTGCCAAGCGCTTGCTGATTTTGTTAGAATTACATGTAAACACATGAAGTACTTTTTGAAGTAATTGTAATCATGATTATCATATGCATCTCACTAATCAAATACTGCGAGCGCGAAGCGCGAGCTTAAAATTATGTAGGAAATTCAGACCTGAAGAGGGGCATTCTAAGGCTTGTTTGTAGAAATTCACTAAGACCCTATGTTTTTCACTAACCAAGTGATGCGAGCGCGAAGCGCGCGAGCTGAACATTTTTTATATTCAGATCAGAAAAATTGACGTTTTAAGGACTGATTTAAGTTAATGAAGAGCAGAAATCTCACCGATCTACTTATGCAAACGTTAGCACGGACAGAAAATGTTTTATATCAAGACCTTAAAATAGGGCAATCACTTTAAGTAGTCATGAAAACGAAGAATATGTCACTACATAAAACAATAATTACTCGAATTGCAAGGAAATATATTTGTTGTATATTGATTTGAAAACGGGAGGTTTTAGTGCAACGGGATTATATATATAGTTAAACAGTCTATGCGAACACCAGGAACAACATGAACAATGAAGACACAATGAAGCAAATGTTTTATAAAGCTATGAAAAAAAATGCTTCTTGTTTAACATAACATATAACATAACATAATATAACATTATAATGAACAATAATTTCTTCTTTCCCCACTACGTTTCTCTTCCCTTTTCCCTCTTTTTCTCCTTTTCCCCGTTTTTTTTTGGGCCAGCCGATTGGGGGGGGGGGGCACGTGCCCCCCATGCCCCCCGTAGTTACGCCACTGGGGGGGGGAGGTACTCGCTTGTATATCGCATACGGGGATTTGCCGCTCTAGTGGGTAGTTTATTGCAAACAAATCCTTAGACACGGGTCTTGCTATTGCAACAAATCCTTAGCCATTGGTATTATTTTTCAACTGAATAATCCTTAGAAATGATTGCGTTTATGATAAAATATACTTATAAGAACCCCCAGGAAAAGACCCGGAAATGTCTATATTGGCCCCGGTCGAGAGTACGAGTAGCTGGACCCCTGGACGAGTGTATTCTACCTGTAGTATTTCAATATCTTAGTACGATAGCAATGGGCACCGGGGTACGTCACTCTATGCATATCTGGCTCAGTCGACCAACCGTACATGCAGTTACCGTGCAACATAGTGCATACATGCAGCGCATGTATGTATTTTGCATTGCACATTGGATTACAAGCTAAAAAAAGCAGAAATAATCTTTAAAAATTTGTCTATATTTTAAGGAAAATCTTGAGGCATGGCCGGGTCTTTATTTGGAGAAAAATCCTTAGACATGGGTACCTCTTCACGGTTAAATGACCATCAGAGATGGGTACCTAAGGATTTCAAGCCCTGAGCCTCACACCCCCGTCCAATCATAATCCAATTATCCCCACCCCACCCCCGTGGAGTTGCCATGGAACGTTCAGGGCGTACCTAGAAAACAGCATTAAGAGGGGTTAAACGAATCTGTCCAAAATGAAACACGAGGCCAAAGGTCATCCGCATTTTAGGGGGTAAACAATATCTGACGAGCAAAATAAGTCATCAAAATCGTGATGGTCTATTGAATATTACATGTATGTAAAAAATCTGAAACGAAATTAGAATTTCATTTCAAAATGGCAAAGATTTTTGTCAAGATTGCAAGAATTTCCCCCCAAGTCGCTGCGCTCGCTTGAAACTGTTGAGAACCCCCCCCCCCCCCCCCGATCCAGTAACATTTTTGACTCGTTATACGCTAATTGATGTTGCTGATATTCCTTCCTAATCATACCTGCAAAGATTCAGTATCAATCTTCATTTCCAATTAATATTTTTGTGTGTCCAAACTTCACAGGGGACATGTGGGGACGTTTCTGGAACATCTATCCACACGTGGTACCGTACCCCGATCTTCCTAATATCGACGTGTCTGATGAAATGGTTAGACAGGTGAGATCATGAATGGAAAGTATACTAACCAGGTAGAGTAGGCCTTAATTAGCCATTAGATTATATACGAAGGGTTCAAGAAAATGTATTGTCAATGCCCTTTATGAAAAAGAAGTCTTTGTCGAAAATTGGTGAATGAAAACAGCATTTCCGTCCTTGACTCTAGACAAACGAAATAATTCCGTGCACTCGTTAGGGGTTTCAAAAACACCGATTTTTCCCCAAAAAGGGTGGTTTTGAAAGACTGGCCAATGGTCATTCACGGAGTCAAACGTATTTAGGGTAGGCCTATGTTTTTTCCAAAGCCTTTTTTATGACTAGCCAAACGTATTTAGAATATGTTTTTTCACCAAATATTTTTCCCCGGGGCTTTTTCCTCCTCGTTTATGAAGTGTTCCGGTTCTTCCCGATCGTAAGCAACAACCCTGGGAACGGGCCTAAGAAACGGAAAAAAACTTGTGTAGGGGTCAATTTTTCAATTTTTCATACTCTGGCGACAACTTTTTGGGGGCGTCAAAATGTGTAAATGAGGCCCCGCGAAAAACTTGTTTAGGGTTGTTTTTTTTTGCACACAGAGAAAAACTCGTTTAGGGGGTGTTTGGAAATAATTTGGTCACGCATGTGTACAGATATATTTGACTGCCCCCCCCCCCTCCGGAAATAATCATTTTCAATTTTTCTGCAACTCCGAAACAGAGGACGAAACTGCTGTTCCTGTTCACAAATTTTCGACAATGACTTCCCATCCCAGCAGTTCTGTGTCATTTGACGGGCATTTGCAACATTGACTGTGTTCTTTATTGAACTCTCCGTCCATCGCGTAGCGAAACTCATTCATAAATTATCATGCCGTGCTTTTTGCGGGATTCCAATGTTGAACCTCGTAATTAATTTGATTCACTTTCCGGGACATTCCCAACGTCATATCACTGTGGTCCTTTCTTTGAATATTGGGAACCATCTTGAAAAAAGGTGGCTAGCTATGAAAACAACATTCCTCTAAAGTATAATTCCCACTCTATATTTCTCCTCGAAAGAATTATACGGTGGACAGGCTGTTCCGTATGGCAGATGATTTCTTCAGCTCCATGGGTCTATTTCCGGCCAACGATGCATTCTGGGAGAATTCAATGTTCGAGAGACCCGATGATGGGAGGAAAGTGCTCTGCCACCCACAAGCATGGGACTTCCTCAACAGAGAAGACTTTAGGTCAGTTTAATCTTATACCCCCGTCACACTTATTCGGAATCAGCAGGAATCGAGCAGAACCAGCCGGAATGAAGAACTTTCAAAATTCGTGCCACATTTGGGAGGGATTTGGAATTTTCACTGCTTTTTGCAAAAATATCTTCCTTTTTGCGACATGACCGGGTGACTTCTACTGCCAAATGACGTTACAACAGCAGCTGGTCGCGTTTTATGCGATTCGGTTTTCTCTAGAATGCGATCAGAATGCCTCGAATGCTCTTAGAATGTCGCAAGAATATTTAGAATGCAGTCAGAGAGCAGTCAGAATGCACTTCGAAATGTCGTTCGATATTTCTCCACCTCTAATGCACTTCGAAAGTTTTGAACATGAGCAAAACATTCGGGCCGGTCACAAGAATGGACCCAAATGTCTGGAATGCACTCAGAATGCAGTCAAAATTTTTAGAATGCGCTTCGAATATCCAGGAATGTACCAAGAATTTTCATTCCGACGGCATTCCGGCTCATTCCGCCTCTAGTGTGACGGAGGTTTTAGGTCCTATGGTTTAATACTGTAGCGTATTTGGGTGGGGGATACTGGGCCATATTTTTTTTTTTTTAGTTGTAAGGGACGCGAATCAGCGTCTTTTCCGGCACCAGAACGGGGACCATCATGTCATGGTACCTTGCTCCAATGCTTTAGTTAGTGTTCTTGGATAATTATATACCCGTGTGTGGAATTGAGCAAGGGGTTCAGGGACATCACTGTGAACAGGTTCGCAGATTTTGAAAGCGTAGTCAACAATATTTGATAGTGATACCTTCCATCGCGAATTTAACAAAAGAGCACAACTCTTTAAATTGATAATAATTGCAAGTGTAACTCACATTCTAGTTTTGGTCAATTTAGAGAACAGTATAAACTTTCAACTTTGAATGAGGTTAGAGAAAACGGAGGCCTATTTTAGGACATTTCATGTTGTGAAAAAAGGAAATGGAAAAGCTGGTATCAAACGGTAAATTGTACTACCAAAAATATACAAAATATGACGCCATCGTTATTTAGTTATTCGCTATTTTCTATTCAGGATTAAGATGTGTACGGAAGTGAACATGGACTACTTTATGACAGTTCACCACGAGTTTGGTCATATCCAGTATGCTATGAATTACAAACACCAACCGGTATCCTTCCGCGGGGGAGCTAACGGCGCGTTCCACGAAGCCATTGGAGAAGTGATGGCACAATCGGTAGCCACGCCCAAACATTTGAAAGTGGTTGGATTGTTTGACGGGGATGACGATTCTATGAACGGTAAGTAGAATTCTACTAGGGGTTGAATTGGCCTGGAGAACGATGCATTATGGGTACAAATCTTAGAATACTTTTAAAGGGATTTTCCAGGCTGGGAATAATCATACCTCAATAAATAGAGTAAAATTCACAGAGCAAAATGCTGAAAATTTGATCAACATCGGAAAAGAAATAACGAAGTTATTGAATTCTAAAGATTTGCATTATTCCGGTGAAACAGTTCTAGGCATGTCTTAAAGAATATTAATTAGATGGGCTGGTGATATCATATCCCTACTTGTTCTTTTGTATTTTTTTCATATGAAATTAGGTTTATTCAAAAATTTTCTACCAAGAACCAAAACAATTTGATTGACAACTGATTGAGTGCATTAGTTATTACGGCCGCGAATTATTTCATCATAATGAATATTCATGACAATGTGCGTAGAACTTTTTTCACGAAATATTGATAAAATTTAAAATACAATAACTTCCTTCTTTGTTATTCAATTTCGATGAAAATTTCAGCATTTTGTTCTGTGAATTTTACCCTATTTACGTATTATAGTTGGCATGGTTGGCCGATATGCAATCATTCCTCAGCTATGAAAAACTGTCCTTACCAACTTCTACTAAACTTTTACTATACTTTGTCTTTTTACCCTAGTAACAAACACAGATATAAACTTCTTATTGAAGATGGCGTTACCAACGATTGGAACCCTTCCATTCAGCTTAGCTTTGGAGCAATGGAGGTGGGATGTATTCAGCGGGAAAACAGACGTCAATGCGGGAACAGCAAGATGGTGGCAACTTAAGTATGATTAATATCAAAAGGAGCCTACCATTCTCGATAACTAATTAGCTGACTAATTGATTAATTAACATTTTGAATGAATAATACATTGATATGCAGTATAAATAAATGATTTTCACACCCCTCCCCCTCCAAAAAATAATGTTCACAACTACAGCATGGATGCATAGAAATAGAGAATGAATTGATATTAAACGAAATTACGATTGATAAATATGTTAAGTGGGCCTAGATAATGTTGATTAGTGTGGATGAAGGAACAAATTAGTAATATAAAGAATGAATATATAGATGAATAATTAGATACGTTAATAAAAAATAAGACTAAAATGAACGCTTTCGCGAGAATGAATCAATTTTAAAACCATATCAGAAAGCAACTTTTTAGGGATTAGGCAAGTGATGAAAAATGTGCTAACATGTTAAATGTCAAGCGCGATACATAATAATAATATAGGATATGTATATTGCGCACATTATCCACCTTGTTAGGTGCTCAAGGCGCTCCTATATCCGGCTAAGCTAGGCGTTCATAGCGCACACAGCTTCTTATGGAATTACTTCCTACCGGTACCCATTTTCCTCACCTGGGTTGAGTGTAGCACATTGTGGATCAGTTTCTTGCTGAAGGAAATTACGCCATGGCTGGGATTCGAACCCACCACCCTCTGTTTCAAAGTCTGAAGACTAATCCACTGGGCCACAACGCTCCACATCACTACATCACTGACACTACGTCCTGACTCGCTGAGGAGATTGTAAACACTTTGTTAAAAAAAAAAAACTTGTTTGCTGGCGTTTAGGACGTGTAGGCCAATGTAGGATGTATGGGTGAGGGTATGTGTGTGTGTGTGGGGGGGGTGTTTGTGGGTGTGTGTGGGTGTGTGGATAGATAAGGGGGTCTACGTTCCATGAAATTCTTTCAAAATTGATATCCATGTTTCAGACCATTGAGTTTAACTCATGACAAATTTGCTTACGACAAATGATAAAAGCACATGAGATCAACGATCTGAGTTCCTTTCGTCGCAACGTTATACCGATATACACGTTTTTTTTTTATATTTCTCAATGCTCTTTTTCTATAAAGGAACGATCTGATCGGGGTCAAAGCCCCTGTTGAAAGAACTGAAGAAGATTTCGAGGCCGGTGCCATGCTTCATATCATTGTATCATATCCATTTATTGGGTAAGCTATAAATTTTATTCTTTTAATTGCGATTCCCTCTCGAACTACTCTCAATTTGAAGTAATGTATCGTTGAAGAGGTACCTTTTATCAAAGTATTTGTAAAAATCTCGCCTTCACGAGAACCCCCAATCACTCTATATACACCTCAGCGATCTCACCCTCCCTCTTTCTCTCTTTCTCTTTACTTCAGAGAAACGATGTAAACCCGCATTTTTCTAAATAGTTTTAATTCAGCCACTTTCCATTGGCTGCTATTCTCTCAAGCATTTTGATAATGATAGCTGGTCCCTGCATTTTGATAGTTTGTACTTATGTATTAATTTCTATTTTCTACACTCTTAGAATAGTTAGGCAAAAAATGCCCAACTTTTAATCAACCCTGTGCAACATACTCTCCAAACAACTATTGGTGAAAATCTGTCCGAATTGGGTAATAAAACTAATAATTGGGTAATGAATTTGCTCAATAATTGGATAATAATTGCCCCAAATATACATATATTTGTTACCAACATACATTACCCACAGTGACAGTATGTCGCCCAACATTTTAAGTGTGCATTGTAATATTGTGTTCATGTCGAAATTTGCCACTCGATCAATCATTTAGGATGTTGATATATGATTTTGTTTTGAATTATCAATAAATGCCGACACAAATGTTTTTTAATGATCTAATGAGATTTTGTTAAAGCCATCGCTTGGTCTTGGTCTTTACCAAAAAAATAACTGAATCATTTTTAATTTCATGTAATTGACGAAAGATCGTCATATTTGCGCCTCATTATTATTTATATTTTTTGGATATACAGCATACCGTGCTTACGCATTTCAGGTTTGGTAATCTTTGTATTTTTTTCAGATACTATATCCGGACTATAATTCAGTTCCAGTTTTATCAGTCTCTTTGCCAGTCAGCGGGTCATACGGGACCACTCCATAAATGCGACTTCTATCAATCCACTGAAGCTGGCGACAAATTGGCGTTAGTATAAATATATTTTTAAAGTATTCAATTGAATTTGATTGATTATCAAGTACATCTACTAAAAATAGAGTACATCCGGTAAAGAGGGGGGGGGGGGAATGATAATTTGGATCTTACATAAACAGCAAAATGCCAATCAAGGCTAGTCCCGAATTGATATATTGTCATTATCATAGTTTTAACATTGATCTTAAACTAAATCACAATGTTTTTTCCTTGGTCCTGGATTGATACTTCCTATTAGTCAATGATACTGATTCATTGCGATTGCAATTCTATTTTAGAATGATCACCTTTTTTGCCTGTAAAATTATCGATGAGGTAAAGTCATCATTTTTGTCAACGATATCCTGAACTTCAGACGAAGCAAGCCAAAAAAGTACATATATTAAATGGTCATGATTCTTTGCTAGTTTCTTGTGAAAATTCCTTTAATAAATTGCAAATCAAATTCAATGCATCAATCTTTTTGGCAGTGCAATGTTATCACTGGGCAAAAGCCGCCCGTGGCCTGAAGCAATGGAGGCCCTCACCGGTCAGAGACAGATGAAAGCAGACGCCATCTTGGAATACTTTCAGCCCCTCATGGAATGGCTGGAGAAAACTAACGAAGAGAATGGAGATGTGATTGGATGGTCAGACGCATCAGGTAATTTTCAAATTTCGTATACGTTTTACTTTTATTGGGGGGGGGGGGCATGGGAGGGAGGGGGTTGTTTTGATTGGCTCAAGCAGCGATGGACGCCATCAACGGTCAGAGAGAGATGAAATCAGACGCCATGCATCTTGAAATACTTACGGCTGGAGAAGAGTAATGTAGAGAACGGAGATGTGATTGGATAAGACGACCCAATGAGTAAGTTATGATCTGATTGGATAATTAATTCAATCGCCTGATTGGTTTCCCAGTAGAAAAGAACAGTGTCACGTGTTTTGTTCACATGCACTGTATGTGAACAAAATGTGTGACACTGTATTCATAATTATATCATTATCTTTGTCAAAATACTCACTTTTAAATTTATTTCATGTCCAGAAGGTTTGCCCTTAACTCTTGGACTTTATCAGATATCCCATAAAGCCATCCAATATGGGATGAACACTGTATTATTGTGACATTTTAGGACATAATTACCAAGAAAAAAGATAGATTTAACTTTCGGTTTAATTTTTTCACTGGCTTGCTATTTTCATCTCTATTTTATTTTTCTAAAAATTTCTTCAGGTTCCGCTTCGCTGGACGTTTGTAGCATGTTGATGGTCTGCTTCTTCGCCTTCATTTCAAAAAGTATATAAACATGTTAAATAGCCTAATCATCTCTAGAGATGTTTTAGAATGAGAAATAACGCATCGATTTGCATGCATTTAAAAAAGGATTCAGGAGAAATTCTTTATGAAAATAAAAGGTTCAGAGTGCACTTTGTCTTCCCGCTTGCATGATAGAAAAAAATCAGCCATTTTCACTCCATTTCAGCATTCAACACGTAATCCCAACAAATCAACCATTTTCACAACTTGCTGTCGAAACAGAAGAGGAACTTCAACTGGATTTGTGGTAAGAAAGTACTAATGGGTAGTCTTGGGACAAATGACAAACAACATGATAATGTTAATTGTCCATTGTAGAAAATGAATTCATACTTTCTGTCACAAGAAACCGATTAATATTCAATTGTCTACTTGTAAACTATTGTAAAACGTGTGATTGGTTTGACTTAAAATTGGCTTGCACCTGGTATTAGTGTTAGTATATACTATAAAGGTACTTGTTGGCCTTAAAAAAGCTCTTGAATGATATGAGATAATTGACGTATAACGGGCTTAGGGCTTTACGGGTTCACAGGTGTATCAATATTGAATTGAAAAATCATCATTCTGACCCGCAGGGAAGTATACTTGGTCCTTTGCTTTTTAAGATTTAAGTTGATTTACGTTTATACTTAAACATTAAATTTGTACTCCATGTAAATGGTACTATAAATGTTATCGCTTTGTTGGAATTAGCTAAGAATGAAGTTTGTTGCAGACTGGATGAAAGCAGATAAGTTGCAGATTAATATGAATAAATACAGTTGAAGATTAATAGGAATTAACCATTACAATAGACAATACTGAAACTGAAAAAGATCACAGCATAAACATTCAGTGGAGCGTTTCATCAACATTTTTGTCCGACAAGTTGTCAGATCTGAAAACTTTCCCTGATTCTGATTGGGTGAGAGGTACTGTTACTACGGTAATTGTCGGATAAAATCCTTTCAGGACTTGTCGGATAAAATCCTTTCATGAAACACTCTCAACATGCTCAAGATGTAATGAACAACGGAAGACTAAATTGGACAAACATGTTTGACTCAACAATATCCATGAGTAATAATCACAAGTACTGTAGCCATTGCGCGCAAAATTCATAATTGTATACCATCAAAAATGTTACGCAGTTCCTTATCTTGCCGCATGTAAAATACTGTGGAATAGTATCTGTATTTATCGTGTCACAATGTAATTCATGTTTTATATAATGCAAAGTTCACATAAACATAGCACATAGGGAGTATCAGATCAATGAATTTCAAAATGTTATAAATTAATTGCCTTTGTGGAATGTTGTGAGCAGAAATGTGGTGTAATGACTGTGTAATAATTGATTAGATTGAAAGAAATAATGCAGTTTTCCCAGTTTATTTCCTTTGTCTGATACCTGATGTTCGGGGTTACCCATTTTCTGTTTCTGTTTATGATAACTCCCATAGGAACTCGGCAGGACAGCATTTTTGGTGGTAAACGCCAAGCTGGTATTCTAACCAATTTACAAGGAAACAGTTTACGTCTTGGTTAATCAGTCATAGCGGCTGACCATATAGACGACAGATATTACTCTCGGACCTTTTTTTATCAAAGTGGAGACAGTGGCACAGTGGGGATTCGAACTCACGACCTTCCGATTATGAGTCCAAATCTCTAACCACTGGACCACACGACTCGTGATCTGATAGTATAAGATCATATTCCTCTGATGAACTATCATCTTTTTTTTTCTAATCTAATAAAAACTTGGTCTATTTATGATAGGATCTATTTACTATATGTCACACTTCTAATCAGGCTATGCTCATATTCGGTTTGATACACACTTGGGCTACACTATAAACAAAATATTGGGTAATGTTTTTACCACCAAGAGGGTAACAACGTGTCCAACCAATTTGGGGCAGTATTGTACCCAATACTGGAAGCATATTGTCCAGTAAGGATTGGAAAAAATCATCAGACTGGATAAATAAACTGCCCGAAAGAATAATTACCCTCATGGAGCATTTGTACCCAATATTTTTTGGAGTGTAACACTGTTTTTTCCTGATGCACCGGTAAATTATTTAAAATGTGATTTTTTTTACAAAACATAATTTAGCAACTTTGACAATTTCTTGTGCTTTCATGTTTATTCATATTACGTTAAGCTTTGTTTATCTATTTTATAAATTGACAGATTACACTTCTGTATCCGTTTAATTGAATAAGTAATCATATCTGTAACACATTTCATGTTTATTTCCCGGGTTTACTTGAGAGAAATGCGAATCTCGGGCCCGGTAATCTAGATCGGAGATTAAAGCCAAGCTAGAACCCCTAACATCAGCAGTACGGATTTGACTTATACAGCGACTGACCTTTAGACATCTATCGATAGCATTTTATCTTCATGATTATTTTATGACGGAATTTAAACCCCACAATTAAATGATAAGCTACCAACGGCTGTCTATATAGAAATGGCTTAAATGCTAATAAACACCGTTGACTTGCGTCTTTCTGTTTTGATCGGGACGTGTTCGGTTTTTTTTTGTTGGAAAATCCACACTGGATTTTGCACCTTTTCATTGTGCTATTATTTACTTTATCTCTTTGCATGTAGATACAATGATTTGCAAAGAGAGGGGGGAGATTGGACAAGTGTCGATATCCCCCCCCCCCCCACAGAAATAAAAACAAACTAAGACAAACAAAAAACAGAAAACAACCTAAAACAAAAGAAAAGGAAAACATCAAGAGATCAATAATGTAGTGGCGGATCCTGGAATGAGCAGCTGCAAGAAAGGGGGTGGATGCTCCCATACAAGAAATGACATCCCAAAAACGGGAAAAAAGGCGAAAAAAAGTCAGGTTATTGCCTCTCACGGATAGCATTTTCCCATTATAAAGACATGATAGAAAAAGGTAAAGGAATAAATAAAATGAATGAATGAATAAGATAATATGCAGATAAAGAGATAGATAGATAGATAGGGGGTCGTAGGTCTGGCAATGCCCGCTCTCCCCATTCTCTCTGGCTTAACGCCTGAAAGAATGTGCACAGATCTTTCAGCCCACTGCGCTGAACAAACCAACTGCAAATTGTCAACGACGAACTTACTGCTTACCCCTTGCAGTGGATAGGGTAGTGGAAAATAAATACCCATTTGCAATAAAATCAATTAAGCAGATGAGGGTCCAGTCAAGTGGTCCTTAAAAGTTTTACATTCTTTATCTTTCGAGTTGGTCAAGGAAAAAAAGGAGCTATAGGCAGAATATCAGGACGAGTATTCAAATCAAAGCCTATCACATTCTGAAGCGATCATGGATTCCCGGAGGCACATTTTGTGTCTTCTCGCCATCGTCATTGCCGTCGTTGTTCCTCCATCCCAACTGGTCAGCATCAATGATGTCGACGGAAGTCGTGATCGTCGGGATACCCGTCTAGAAGAAGCTTTGGCGTTCTTGGACGAGTACAATTCGACAGCGGAGATGGTGTTCTTTGAGTCCTCGTCGGCGAGTTGGGCTTACTCAACCAATCTTACGGATTACAATCAAGAGAAAGAGGTATTTAGGGCTTATGGTGATTACGATGATGATGACGGTGGTTTTAACGACGATGACGGCGATGATGATGATGACGATGATAGATGTTGTGCAGGTGGTGATGATTATGATGACAATGATGACGATGATAATGATATTGAAGACAACGGTGATGAGGATGACGATGCTGATGTGGTGGTGGTGGTGATCGCGAGGATAATAAATGATGAAGACGTGGCTTTTCGAAAATTTACCGAGTACTCATATTTTCCATCTTTTTAATTCGAATGTAAAACTTGTTTTGAAGTCTGCACCTTGGAATGTTTTAAAACAAACAGGCCTACTCTATTTTTTAAACAGCACATGGAACCATATACAAACGCTTAAAAAAATATTATGATTACGGCAATTTCAGATCCAGGTTGGGGGCACATCTGGCCCGTGCCCCCATCCCCCCCCCCCCCTCTGTTGAGACGCAAAAAATGACGACGACGATTATCGCAGTGAAATGTTGGTCAGAAACACAAAGACCTGACGACAGACAGGTATATTCGTCATCAAATTTCGCTCCCACCGATCGCCATTTTGACGACTTTGCCCTCGAAGGTGTGAGAGGTTTTAGCTTGGGCGTGGACTCGGACTTAGATTTGTTACAGGAGAGGCTTTTTTTTCAAGAGGGTGCTGATTGGGGTGGTGGTGGTGTTGGTGGAAGCGGGGTGTGGTCTTTTCTTACCGGAAATCCATAGCAGCCGGACATCTTCTTTATGATAAGAAAAGGAAATACATGAAGCCATAAAAATGCTGCCAAAGGAAAAGAATAGAGATTATCATGGCTTGCATTTGAAAAAAAAAACTTCATTTTTTTAATTAATCACCTTTTATTGATAAAAAGGGAAACAATTACAATTAGCCCAGGTTATCTGTTCTAGACGAACATCTTAAACGCAACATGAAATGAATATATATACATAAACAAACATAAAACAAGTGATAATATGCACATGGATTATAACGAGTCAATTCAATTCATAACAAAATTCATAGTAAAGTAATGAGAGGGGAGGAGAGGATGTTCTAACGCGTGGTTTAAATTAAGTTGTTCTGATTTCTTACATGAATTCATAATTGTACTAACATATTGGTATTACTATTATATAAATAATGCAAATACAAGTTTATGAAAAAAGAAAGAAAAGTGCGTCTGTCTGTCTGTGTGTGTGGGGGTCAGAATTGAATGAATGTTGCCAAGTGACCAAATTATACTAAGCCAAGTATGCCATAAATTTAGTATGTGTCATTTTCAGGGGTCGAAAAAAATAGTGGGTAATAAAATAAGTTATAAATTCTGCAAATATGCATTTAGAATTTTATTACCAGTAATACGCATGAACATCATTATGCCATTAAAGGTCTTTAAGAGAATATACAAATGTAAAACTGCCGTCAATCGCTTGGCTGATTTCGTGTTGATTTGAGGCACATGACGGTACAAATCACCAACTACGCAAAACAGCCTACCACCATGGGTGTGCCAAGTAGCAATCTGATTCTTCTCCTGATCGTCTTCGCTGTCATTGTGCCTCCTAGCCAACCGGCCGATATCAGTGATATCGATGCACATCTCGACGAAGTTATGGAGTTTTTGGAGGAGTATAACTCGACCGCAGAGATGGTATATTTTGAATCGTCGTCTGCAAGCTGGGCCTATTATACGAACCTGACAGATTACAATCAAGAAAAATCGGTATGGATTTGATGAGATAAGATAATACACTTCCATTAATTTAATAATTAAAATGGTATTCCTAATCCGATGTGATGATGGCGATGATCATGATGATTGTGATGGTAATAATGACGATGATGGTAATGATCGAGATGATTTATTGAAGGTTTTATTATCATTTTATCGCAGCCAGTAGCTGAATTAAGAAAGATTTACAAAGTAAAAACCTAATATGTAAACATAAACAGTGAAATATTTGATGTAAATCATAACCGCAGCAACATTGAAAGTAAAAAAATATTTTTTGAAAGAAACGTCCAAAAACCAATTAATATTCTAGTAAAATTTGGAGACATGATAAACTATTGCGTATAAACTTATATATTGTTCTACTTGAAGTTGAAATTCTTGGTATGAAGAATAGTGTTTTAAGAAATAAATTGCAAACATTTGAATATCGTGTAGAAAGTTATGGAAAAATTGCAAAATTAAGGTTTACCGAGTGCATAATTGAGTAGCCTTGTATTCTCGAAAAGTTCTAGTAATTTAACATAATTAGATGAATTCAAACAAATATGAAAATAATGCATCAACAATTTAAAAACTGAAATGTACATCCAAATTCATGAAAGAAGCTTATATTAAGAAAAATTTAGGCTTGATTGGGGTACATGGTGAAGATTCATTATAAACTCGAAATTACCTCAAAATTAAAGCAGATGGATATAAATTTAGAAATCGGTTGTACATTTGATGAAGATGATCTTAGTGGTGGTGATGGAGCTAATCATGTATTATGGTGGAGGTGGATGTAATGATAGGTACAACGGTGTTGACGGTGCACTGCAAAAATTCCGGTGTTGATTTAACCCCAGCCCGGAATCTATGTCCACACCAGAGAAGTATTGAAACAACACCAGTTTGGAATCAAACCGATGCTGTTTGAATATTAATTGGTGTTGTATAAACACCTTTTTGGTGTAATACCAAAACGAAAATGGTGTTGTTTAACACTTCTCTGGTGTTTACATAATATAGATTCCGGGCTGGTGTTTAATCAACACCGGAGTTTTTGCAGTGTGACGACGATGGTGGTGATGATAATGATTATGATGAAGGTGGTGTTGGTGACAATGCATGGTGATGATAGCGGTGGTGACGATCGATGATGATGGGTCGTAACTTTTGCGGAGAATTATCATGGTACCGACAAGCAAGTGTACATAGATTATACACCTTATGCATATGCGTGACGTCATTATCTCATAGCCCCCTCCCTCAGAGGATATAGGAACACGCATTAAACAGAGTTGTCACAGATGCCCCAGCTGCAGATCACCAACTCATGCAAGGCAATAGCTTCAGCCTCAAAGATGGCGGCGCGAAGATGTCAATGCATAAGGTATATTGTTCGACCGTTTGGTCATTAGACATTTATCTTTTTAATTCATCTCAACTCGATCATGATGAAGATGCTGCCTCTATTAATAGAGATTTTTACGCTCGTGTGACGACAGTTTGCGTTCGTGGAACGGGGAAGAACGCGAGTGGCTGCAACATTTCGAGAAACCCGGGGGGGGGGATAGTGGTGCTTTTCTTGAAAGGGTGAGTAAAGGAACGGGGGTCAAAATGTGCATAATTAATGAATTTCTCAATTCCAGCCCCCCCCCCCTATGCTATTATTCACTTTATCTCTTTGCATGTAGATACAAATGATTTGCAAAAGAGAGGGAGGGAGATTGGACGAATGACGATGTCCCCCCCCCCCCAGAAAAAATACCAAACAAAAACAAAAAACAGAAAAACAACATAAAAAAAAGAAAAGGAAAACATCAAGAGATCAATAATGTAGTGGGCGATCCTGGAATGAGCAGCTGCAAGAAAGGGGCTGGATGCTCCCGTACAAGAAATGACATCCCAAAAATGGGAGAAAAACGAAAAAAAAGTCAGGTTATTGCCTCTCACGGATAGCATTTTCCCATTATAAAGACATGATACGCAAAAAAAGTAAAGGAATAAATATGATAAATAAATGAATGAATAAATAAGATGATATATAGATAAAGAGATAGATAGATATACAGATATACAGATAGATAGATAGATAGATAGATAGATAGATAGGGGAGAGCTAGATAGTAGATAGATAGATAGATAGATGGATAGATAGATAGATAGATAGATAGGTAGGTAGATAATAAAATAGGGGTCGTAGGTTTGGCAAAGCCCACTCGCCTCATTCTCTCTGGATCCACGCCTGAAAGAATGTGCACAGATCTTCCTGCCCGCTGCGCTGAACAAACCAACTACAAATTATCAACGACGAACTTACAGAAAAAGACGTTTGCAGTGGAAAATAAATATCTATCTGTCATGATAGTCTATTAAACAGATAAAGAGAGTCCAGACAAGTGGTCCTTAAAAGTTTTATATTCTTTATCTTTCGAGTTGGTCAAGGAAAAAAAAGAGCTATAGGCAGAATATCAGGACGAGTATTCAAATCAAAGCCTATCACAATTTGAAGCGATCATGGATTCCCGGAGGCACATTTTGTGTCTTCTCGCCATCGTCATTGCCGTCGTTGTTCCTCCATCCCAACTGGTCAGCATCAATGATGTCGACGGAGGTCGTGATCGTCGGGATACCCGTCTAGAAGAAGCTTTGGCGTTCTTGGACGAGTACAATTCGACAGCAGAGATGGTGTTCTTTGAGTCCTCGTCGGCGAGTTGGGCTTACTCAACCAATCTTACGGATTACAATCAAGAGAAAGAGGTATTTAGGGCTTATGGTGATTACGATGATGATGACGGTGGTTATAACGACGATGATGGCAATGATCATGATGATGATGATTACGGTGATAATGATGATGATAGTTGTTGTGCAGGTGGTGATGATTATGATGACAATGAGGACGATGATAATGATATTGAAGACAACGGTGGTGAGGATGACGATGCTGATGTGGTGGTGGTGGTGGTGGTGATCGCGAGGATAATAAATGATGAAGACGTGGCTTTCCGAAAATTTACCGAGTACTCCTATTTTCCATCTTTTTAATTCGAATGTAAAACTTGTTTTGAAGTCTGCACCTTGGAATGTTTTAAAACAAACAGGTCTCTATTTTATCTAAAAAGCACATGGAACCATATACAAACGCTGAAAAAATATTATGATTACGGCAATGGCACATCCAGGTTGGGGGCACATCTGGCCCATGCCCCCCCCCCCCCCTGTTGAGACGCAAAAAAAATGACGACGACGATTATCGTAGTGAATGTTGGTCAGAAACACAAAGACCTGACGACAGACAGGTATATTCGTCATCAAATTTCGCTCCCACCGATCGCCAATTTGACGACTTTGCCCTCGAAGGTGTGAGAGGTTTTAGCTTGGGCGTGGACTCGGACTAAGATTTGTTACAGGAGTGGCTGTTTTTTTTTCAAGAGGGTGCTGATTGGGGTGGTGGTGGTGTTGGTGGAAGCGGGGTGTGGTCTTTTCTTAACGGAAATCCATAGCAGGCAGACATCTTCTTTATGATAAGAAAAGGAAATACATGAAGCCACAAAAATGCTGCCAAAGGAAAAGAATAGAGATTATCATTGCTTTCATTTGAAAAAAACTTAATTTTTTTTAATCACCTTTTATTGATAAAAAGGGAAACAATTAAAATTAGCCCAGGTTATCTGTTCTAGACGAACATTTTAAATGCAACATAAAATGAATATATATACATAAACAAACATAAAACAAGTGATAATATGCACATGGATTATAACGAGTCAATTCAATTCATAACAAAATTCATAGTAAAGTAATGTGAGGGAAGGAGAGGATGTTCTAACGCGTGGTTTAAATTAAGTTGTTCTGATTTCTTACATGAATTCATAATTGTACTAACATATTGGTATTACTATTATATAAATTATGCAAATACAAGTATATGAAAAAAAAGAAAGAAAAGTGCGTCTGTCTGTGTGTGTGTGGGAGGGGGGGGGGTCAGAATTGAATGAATGTTGCCAAGTGACCAAATTACACTAAGTATAAGTATGGCATAAATTTATTATTTGTCATTTTCAGGGGTCGAAAAAAATAGTGGGTAATAAAATAAGTTGTAAATTCTGCAAATATGCATTTAGATTTTTATTACCAGTAATACTCTGAAAATAAACATCATTATGCCATTAAAGGTCTTTAAGAGAATATACATATGTAAAACTGCCGTCAATCGCTTGGCTGATTTCGTGTTGATTTGAGGCACATGACGGTACAAATCACCAACTACGCAAAACAGCCTACCACCATGGGTGTTCCGAGTCGCAATCTGATTCTTCTCCTGATCGCCTTCGCTATCATTGTGCCTCCAAGTCAACCGGCCGATATCAGTGATACCGATGCATTTCTCGACGAAGTTATGGAGTTTTTGGAGGAGTATAACTCGACCGCAGAGATGGTATATTTTGAGTCATCTTCTGCAAGCTGGGCCTATTATACAAACCTGACAGATTACAATCAAGAAAAATCGGTATGGATTTGATGAGATAAGATAATACACTTCCATTAATTTAATAATTAAAATGGTATTCCTAATCCGATGTGATGATGGCGATGATCATGATGATTGTGGTGGTAATAATGACGATGATGGTAATGATCGAGATGATTTATTGAAGGTTTTATTATCATTTTATCGCAGCCAGTAGCTGAATTAAGAAAGATTTACAAAGTAAAAACATAATATGTAAACATAAACAGCATAGGCGGATCCAGCTTTTGGCGAAAGGGGGGGCGCACTGCCGAGCGGCGCACATATTTTTGCACTTCACCGGCGCCATAAAAGAAAATGTTGAAAAAGAAAAGGGGTAATGCCTGACCCTGTCAAAACACGCACACGCACACACACACATGCATATATATATATATATATATGACTCATATCATATAGATATACATGACTCATGAGATAGAGACACATATTTCACCGACAAATTAATGCGAGCGCGAAGCGCGAGCTTAAATTTTTAAAGTATACTGACCTGAAAACAGGAAAAAGGTGCCTGTTTAGGACTGTTTGTAGTAACTCATGAGGAGGATACATATCTCACTACACAGATAATGCGAGTGCCGAGGGCGAGCTGAAATTTACTTATATTCTGACCAGAAAGCTTGGTATTCTAAGCATTCTTGGTACCAATGATTAAGATGGGTATCTAAAAAAAAATGCGAGCGCGAAGCGCGAGCTTAAAATTTTGATATTTCGATCTGAAAACATTACAGTTTAATGTACGTTTTAATAAAGAACAAGATTATATCCAACAAAAGATTATTGCAAATCGAAGCGGGAGTTCTTTTGAGGTTCAGAACTAAAAACGGGACATTCTATTCACCTATTTAATCATGAAAAGTATGGGGTTTTGCTACAGAAATGATGCGAGCGCGAAGCGCGAGCTGAAAAATTTTATGTTCCAATCTGATAATTTGAGCACGATTTTTAATAAAGAACGAGTTGTGTAGCTCAATCTCGTTTGCTGATTTCTGTGTAACATTACCATCTTATTGTTTTTGCACATTCGGAATTATTGGGGGAGGGCAAAACGATCATTCTTGACCGCGGCGCCGATCTAGATTTGGTTAGCAATAGGCCCTTCTTCATTATTCTACCGGCGCTTATTTATTGAAATCAGGGGACGCTGATCATTCTTGACCGGCGCCGATTTAAATTTAGGTGGCGCCGGTTAAGACAAAGGCAGCGCCGATTTGTCTTGACCGGCGCCGATTTAAACAAGTAGTACTGATTATTTTTACCGACGTTACGTAAGATTCAGGCAGCGGCAATCCATAATCGACTGGCGCCGATCTAGAACCAGGAGGCGCCGATTATTCTTGATCGGCGCCGGTTAAGACTCTGGCAGTGCCGATTTTTCTTGACTGGCGCCGATTTATAACTAAATAGCGCTGATTATTCTTGTCCGGCGCCGATTTAGATTAAGGTGGCGCTGATTATTCTTGATTGGCGCCAGTTATATGCAGGCAGCGCACTGCTACCGGCGAAGTTGTTGGGAAAAGGGTAGTTAAAAGAAAAAATAAGGAAGATGATATGATTACGCTTTGCTGGGGATAGTCTTTCCTTTACTGTTGCTAATGTTATATCAGTGTATAATTTTTTTTAAGCAGCGCCTTTTCCCTTTCTTTCCTTTATTTTTAATTTTTCAAGCGGCGCCTTTTCTTTCTTTTACTTTTTTTATTTTCTTTATTAATAAATAAATAAATATAAATAAATAAATTTTGAGCGGCGCCGAAGGCGCCGCTCAGATATTAGGGGGGGCGCGCGCACCCTGCGCACCCCCCCTGGATCCGCCGATGAACAGTGACATATTTGATGTAAATCATAACCGCAGCAACATTGAAAGTAAAAAAATATTTTTTGAAAGAAACGTCCA
This sequence comes from Lytechinus variegatus, assembly GCF_018143015.1. Taxonomy (NCBI): domain Eukaryota; kingdom Metazoa; phylum Echinodermata; class Echinoidea; order Temnopleuroida; family Toxopneustidae; genus Lytechinus; species Lytechinus variegatus. The sequence goes on along the minus strand of NC_054752.1, from coordinate 21,162,864 downwards.
AAAACCAATCAATATTCTAGTAAAATTTGGAGACATGATAAACTATTGCGTATAAACTTATATATTGTTCTACTTGAAGTTGAAATTCTTGGTATGAAGAATAGTGTTTTAAGAAATAAATTGCAAACATCTGAATATCGTGTAGAAAGTTATGGAAAAATTGCAAAAATAAATGTTTCACGGAGTGCGTAATTGAGTAGCCTTGTATTCTCGAAAAATTCTAGTAATTTAACATAATTAGATGAATTTAAACAAATATGAAAATAATGCATCAACAATTTAAAAACTTTAAAAACTGAAATGTACATCCAAATTCATGAAAGAAGCTTATATTAAGAAAAATTTAGGCTTCATTGGGGTACATGGTGAAGATCATTATAAAGTCGAAATTACCTCAAAATTAAAGCGGATGGATATAAATTTAGAAATCGGTTGTACATTTGATGAAGATGATCTTAGTGGTGGTGATGGAGCTAATCATGTATTATGGTGGAGGTGGGTGTAATGATAGGTACAACGGTGTTGACGGTGCACTGCAAAAACTCCGGTGTTGATTTAACACCAGCCCGGAATCTATATATGTCCACACCAGAGAAGTATTGAAACAACGCCAGTTTGGAATCAAACCGATGCTGTTTGAATATTAATTGGTGTTGTATAAACACCTTTCTGGTGTAATACCAAAACGAAACTGGTGTTGTTTAACACTTCTCTGGTGTTTACATAATATAGATTCCTGGCTGGTGTTAAATCAACACCGGAGTTTTTGCAGTGTGACGACGATGGTGGTGATGATAATGATTATGATGAAGGTGGTGTTGGTGACAATGCATGGTGATGATAGCGGTGGTGACGATCGATGATGATGGGTAGTAACTTTTGCCGAGAATTTTATGCATATGCGTGACGTCATTATCTCATAGCCCCCTCCCTCAGAGGATATAGGAACACGCATTAAACAGAGTTGTCACAGATGCGCCAGCTGCAGATCACCAACGCATGCAAGGCAGTATAGCTTCAGCCTCTAAGATGGCGGCGCGAAGATGTCGATGCATAAGGTATTTTGTTCGACCGTTTGGTCATTAGACATTTAATCTTTTTAATTCAACTCAACTCGATCATGATGAAGATGCTGCCTATATCAATAGAGATGATAATGCCGTTGTTTTTATTTCTGTACATATTTTTTAAATGGGTGTGACGACAGCGGGGTAGATCGCGAGTGGCCGCACCATTTCGAGAAAACCAGGGAGGGGGGTAGAATTGGCTTTTCTTGAGAGGGTGTGTAATGGGACGGGGGTCAGGACGGGGTTGTAAATTTGCCATTATTGTAACTTCAATGAAATCCTTAGTTGTGATACAAACGCTGAAAAAATATATGATTATGGCAGATCCAGGTGGGGGAACATCTGGCCCTGCCCCCCCCCTTGAGAGGCAAAAAAAAATAACGACGACGATCATCGTAGTGAAACGTTGATCAGAATTCGTCGTCAAATTTCGCTCCCACCGGTCGCCAATTAGACGACATTTCCCTAAAAGGTGTGAGAGATATTAGCTTGGGCGTGGACTCGGACTTCAATTTCTTACAGGAGTAGCTTTTTTTCAAAAGGGTGATGATTGAGGTGATGGTGGTTTGATGGAAGCGGGGTGTGGTCGCTTTTCTTACATGAAGTCCATAGCAGGCGTAGATAGACATCTTCTATATGATAAGAAAAGGAAATACATGAAGCCACAAAACATGCTACCAAAGGAAAAGTGTAGAGGTTTTCATGGCTTTCATTTAAAAAAAACTTTTTTTTAGTAAATCACCTTTTATTGATAAAAGGGAAACAATTGCAATTAGCCCAGGTTATCGAACATTATACAAGGCAACATAAAATGAATATATATACATAAACAAATTTAAAAACAAGAAATAATATGTATTATAACGAGTCAATTCAATTCATAACAAAATTCATAGTTAAGTTGTTCTGATTTCTTACATGAATTCATAATTGTACTAACATATTGGTATTACAATTATATAAATGATGCAAATACAAGTATCTGAAAAAAATAAAAGTGTGTCTGTCTGTCTGTCTGTGTGTGTGGGGGGGGGATCAGAATAATGAATGTTGCCAAGTGACCAAATTACAGTAATTATAAGTGTGCCATAAATTTAGTATTTGTCATTTTCAGGGGTCGAAAAAAATAGTGGGTAATAAAATCAGTTGTAAATTCTGCAAGTATGCATTTAGAATTGTATTAATACGCTGAAAATAAACATCAATATGCCATTAAAGGGCTTTAAGAGAATATAAATCTGCCGTCAATCGCTTGGCTGATTTATTGTTGATTTGAGGCACATGACGATACGAATTGCCAACTACGCAAAGCAGCCAACAACCATGGGTGTGTCAAGTCGCAATCTGATTCTTCTCCTGATCGTCTTCGCTATCATTGTGCCTCCAAGCCGACCGGCCGATATCAGTGATATCGATGCATTTCTCGACGAAGTTATGGAGTTTTTGGAGGAGTATAACTCGACCGCAGAGATGGTATATTTTGAATCGTCGTCTGCAAGCTGGGCCTATATTACAAACCTGACAGATTACAATCAAGAAAAATTGGTATGGATTTGATGAGATAAGATGAAACACTTCCACTGATTTAATGATTAAAATGGTATTCCTAATCCGATATGATGATGGCGATGATCATGAAGATTGTGGTGGTAATGATGACGATGATGGTAATGATCGAGATGATGAAGATGATCTTAGTGGTGGTGATGGAGCTAATTATGAATTATGGTGGCGGTGGTTTTTTAATGATAGGTACAATGGTGTTGACGGTTCGCTGCCAAAACTCAAGTGTTGATTTAACACCAGCCCGGAATCTATCATCACCATGCATTGTCACCAACACCACTTTCATCATTATCATCACCATCATCGTCGTCACACTGCAAAAACTCCGGTGTTGATTTAACACCAGCCCGGAATCTATATATGTCCACACCAGAGAAGTATTGAGACAACAACAGTTTGGAATCAAACCGATGCATGCTGTTTCAATATCAATTTGTGTTGTATAAACACTTTTCTGGTGTTAGACCAAAACGAAACTGGTGTTAATTAACACTCCCTGGTGTGATAATATATAGGTTCCGGGCTGGTGTTTAATCAACACCGGAGTTTTTGCAGTGTGACGACGATGGTGGTGATGATAATGATTATGATGAAGGTGGTGTTGGTGCCAATGCATGGTGATGATAGCGGTGGTGACGATCGATGATGATGGGTCGTAACTTTTGCCGAGAATTATCATGGTACCGACAAGCAAGTGTACATAGATTATACACCTTATGCATATGCGTGATGTCATTATCTCATAGCCCCCTCCCTCAGAGGATATGGGAACACGCATTAAACAGAGTTGTCACAGATGCGCCAGCTGCAGATCACCAACGCATGCAAGGCAATAGCTTCAGCCTCTAAGATGGCGGCGCGAAGATGTCAATGCATAAGGTATATTGTTCGACCGTTTGGTCGTTAGACATTTAATCTTTTTTTAATTCAACTCAACTTGATCATGATGAAGATGCTGCCTATATCAATAGAGATGATAATGCCGTTGTTTTTATTTCTGTGCATATTTTTTAAATGCGTGTGACGACAGCGGGGTAGATCGCGAGTGGCCGCACCATTTCGAGAAAATCGGGGAGGGGGAGGGGTAGTGGTGGCTTTTCTTGAAAGGGTGGGTAAAGGGACGGGGGTCAAAATGTGCATAATTAATGAATTTCAAAATTCTAGCCCCCCCCCCTCCCCCACAATCTTACACAGACACTCAAATAATCAACTGGTGCAGGAGACTATTCAATGCCCCCTCTCGAGAAATAAGCCGCACCCTTCCCGGTTGTCTCGAAAGGGTTGTCCACTCCACCCCGGTTCCGTCTCAAGCCTAAGCAAGATAGGCCTACACCGCTAAAGATAGTGTTAAAACTACTCCACCAGTGTTCACAGGGGACAAAACAATGTTATTTTACACCAATTTTAAATCCACGGTGTTTCAACAGCATCATCTGCACCAATGTATCGCACATCTATAGTTCTGTGTTTTTAAACACTAATTGGTGTCGTGCTCAAACTCTATGATGAATTGTAACACCCTTTTCAGAAAGGCTAACGACTTTTGTAAATTTGCCATTATTGTAACTTCAATGAAGTCCTTAGTTGTAATTGGATCTTCAAGCCTGTTGCCATGGTAGTTAACCATAATTCCGGTTGGTTGCTGAACCCTGTTGCCAAGGTTGTTACCATAATTATGAACTTACCTTAGTTGTAATAAGTTTAAACGAATAGGTATAGTATTCTAAGAACACAACTTGAGTTGTTAACATCGTGGTCTGTACCAAATAAATGCAGTAAAAGACATTTTTTTTCTTTATTTCAGCAATGATGAAATGATGTATTTGTTACTTTTGTACCAATATTACGCATTTTCAACTATAAGTTCAATGTTTATATTCATTGATCTGTAATTTCGTATTTCTGAGTTGTACGTGTATGTTGGGAAATGGATGAATGGAAATTCAATAAAAGAAGTATATTAAACTAAATCCAATAATGTGTTCAATGTTGATTATGTTTTTTAGGTTGAAGCCAGTCTAAAAGCTTCGGCTTTTAGTAAGAAATCTGCGATGAGGGCTCGCGAGTTCGATGATGTCAAGGATAGTTTTCCCGAGGACGTTCAACGTATACTTGGTTTCATAGCCGACATCGGCGTATCTGCACTTGACAACGACACCGTACAGGAGGTAAACTCTTGAATTTTAATCTAAAATTGACTTAAAATGTATTCTCCTGTCGTACATGAAATTATGAAATGTACTTTCAATAAAATGAACTATAGATAAACGTACACAAACTATACACACAAACCCATGCGCACTTCCATATATACATAATATTGTATGTGTGTAAGTGTTGGTGTATTTCATGCGTATACCTATACATGTATGTGTGGGTGTGTGTGTGTTGGGGTGCGTGCGGGTTTATGTTTACAGTTCGTATATATTCAGTTTTGTCAGTTTTTTTTTGGGGGGTATATTTAAGAAATATGTATCAAAGAAGGGTAAGAACCGAAAGCTTTACTATACACAACGTGTGACCTAAAATGTGTTTTACCTATTCTTTACAATTTATTGAATTTGATGGATCAAAAATAAAGATCGATACAAACTCCAACATATCATCGTAATGAGTTTACCTTGCACCATACGACCTTGAGTGGTAAATAATGCACACAGTTTGATTGGAACCAAATCAAAGAATCATATTTGTGTATTTCATTTTGAGTCTATTTGAGAGTGTGTATTTCAAGCGTCAATAGTCCTATCTTATTTGAAGTGATTCTTGCGTGTCTTTTTTTCTTTCTCTAAAATCTATTCGGTCGAGCCCGGCGAAACCCAAGGTCGATTCTGTTTAGATTCTGTTAGATTCTGTTCTCTATATGGGCCTAATAATGAGAATCGTCTGCCCTTTTATACTCCCATGTCCAACATAATAATTGGTCATTGTAATTGAATTGTGCTCATAATTGTTAAGGGTAATTTAGCATTGCTAATTGCATATCGTATGTTTTCACTAGACGATCTTATGTCTCCCCCTAGTACAAGGTTACTGGAATCCTTTTGTCACAACATGGAAACTTGAAGAAAACAGTTGTTTATCTTTAGTCTGGAATGGGAATCGTCTGAACTGTCGTGCATAATCAATGTATAAATTTTCTTTGTAAAAATAGTTTTCAGTTTAATTTTCCGAACAGCAGTAGAGCGATTTCTTATTTGTATTTAGTTAATAATGGTTCATACACTAATTATTTTTTTCTTATGTTATTATTATGTTTTGATATATATTTTGAAAAATTTAATAATTTATTTTTATTTCTGTATTCGCATTTTTATGTTCCTTAGTTTTAAACTTGTGTTCAATTACTCTTCGAAGTTTTTGTTGAGGTTTTTTATGCATAAAACATAGCTCACATGGCTGAATTGAATCGAACAGAATACAGATACAGAACACTTTATGAACGTCCCAGATCGATTTGGTTTGGGTATTGCATTTATGGTAATTTCTTACTTGGGCAGGGGGGCTTTGATTATGCCTAACAAAAGACAATTTATGTACTGACATAGCAACGCACCGAGCTCGTTAAGCAATCTATTGAAATGACTTTTATTCTGCTTTAGCCGCCATATAAGTGAGAGTTTTTAAGGGGGTCCCGATTATTGAATTCGTACCTAAGGTCCTATCTCACCTAGTGAGACTTCTCGATCAAAGACTGCATTCGCGGAGACGTCTCCAACATAACAATTACTTGGGGGTTTCGCAACCGCTACGCAGAACGTTCCCTTAATCGTAGATCTTTTATGCCAAACGCCCTTCATGATAAAGAGGTCTTTGTCGACGGTCGGTGAATCAAAACAGCAGGTTCGTCCTTGACTCTGGACAAACGAGATATTTGCAATGTTTCCTTTTCTCTGAAACATCGGATGAAACTGTTGTTCTGGTTCACCAATTTTCGACAAAGACCTCCCAGGTTTTCATTGAGCTTTGTTTTGTATTTTCAATATATTTGCTGCGTGCTGGGATTCATTCTGCCTCGCGGTGCGATAAGATCTACCAAGGGGATTAACCAAGGGGACGTCTTGACGTCTCCATGCAAGGCATCAAGCACTCAGCACTTTGACCGACAGTTGCGGGGGTGTTGCTGCATAAGTATTTAAGTAGTCGCAGTAATTTCTAGGAGATTTTCCTCAGATGCAGCAATGTCTCAGAGAGGTTTCCGAGACGTCACAACGACTACTTAGAGACTTTACGGCAACATCCTCGCGTTTGGCTGGCTGGCAAATCGCTCGTCATCTTGTCTGGAGACGTCTCTCTGGTAATAACGAAAAAAAAAAAATGTTGGAGACGTCTTGGCGACTGTAGTCTCTGAGACGTCACAGGGGCGTCTCTTCGTCATGAGGAGACGTCTTCACACGTTTCATCAGTCTCCTGCTGAAAGTCTTCGCGAAGTCTCTGAGACTTCGCAAAGACATCGCGGAGACGTCTCATAGTAGTCGGGGAGGTAATGGGTCGGCAACACACTAAGAAGTAAATGTTCAAATTTGAACCCGAAAGGTTGATGCAAAATCAGTACCCTATAGGTTCAAAAATAGACCCCCTGATTGGGGTTCAAAAATAGAACCCCTATTTGGGGTTCATTTTTGCACCCTGCGGGTTCAAAACTGCACCCATAGGGGTTCAATTTAAAATTTAGGGGTGCAGGGTGCAAAAATGAACCCCAACCAGGGGTTTAATTTTTGAACCCCAATCAGGGGTTCAATTTGTGAACCCATAGGATGCTGATTTGTGCTGATTTTGCATCAACCTTTCGGGTTCAATTTTGAACCTTTATTTCTTAGTGTGTACGTCTCTTCAACTATAGAGATGTCTCGGAGACGTCGGATAGACATCGCCAGGCCTTTTTTATAACAAAATCGAGAACGTACATTATGCTTGCGACCCCATGGAGATTTCACAAGTTTTTAGGAGTCTAAAAGACATCGCGGAGTCTTCTCGGCAACTACCCAGTTTTTAGTCGCAAACTATATAGTCGCCGAGTACTTGTAAGCCCAGTGAGGTACCCCCTTTAACCCTTGCTTTCATTCTTTGACAGTACAATGAGATCATGGGCCAGATGAATAGGATATACAGCTCTACCCCAGTGTGTCGACCGGACGATCCATCGGAGTGTCTCTACCTTGAACCGGGTAAGTTCACCATTATTCTCTATTCTCTGCAAAAAGGCCATTGCACATCAATGGGTCGGGGTGTAGAAGCCCCTGACTGTACTGCTTATAGCTAGCAGCATGAACAGATTCCACAACTCCAAACCAAATGAAGGCCAAACTCAAGAATGATTCCCACCAACTCCAATCTAGTTATCCCCAACCAGATCTACAGCGACTCGACCATATCCACATGCACTGACAGCCCATCCACCTCAAGATCTATTTTAATGCGACAAGGGACTTGGGTGGTGGCGGTCGTTTACCCTTTAATCCCGGCCTTTGATTTTCTCGAATATTGAAACAAAAAGAGGAGGAAAAGAAGTAGAAAAAGGGACGAAAGGAAAGAATAGAAGAGTATTAATAAGATAGGGTTGTTTGGTTTCACCTGTAAATAGCATTTGATACAAAATGCCATCAAATTTTTGTCATCTTGCTGATTATTATTAAATCTGATTGATAAAATGCGAATTAGGGTCAAAGTAAGATTAAAAAAATATTCTATATCATGTACAAAGGTTATCCAAAGCATGAACAAATAAAAATTGTTATGAACTAATGCAATTCAACATGAACACAATCAAAAGCAAATCACATGATCGGATGATAAGTGTATGTGATAGTGAAGACATTAAGATTCAAAGGTACTAGCAATAAAGCATTTGTAGAATATCTCTCAACCCTGCTTTTCTGCTGGGAATTTAATATGTAACTATTGCCATTTATATTTACTGTGTAATTCCTCTGAAAATAATTAACGCATCAACAAAAATATAAACAAAAGATAAAATAAAACTGCAATATTTTGACATTATTAGCAGAAAGGTGTAATTGATATGCCATGGCAAGTGTACGGGACTTTGCGCGGAATTCATCTTTTAAATTTGCATATGATATATCTATTGTCTATAAAAATATTCTAATATTTGTCTAGCTTTGGCTTATTTTTCATCCATGTGAATAAATCATTCTACCTTCTCGTTTGATACGAATGTATTGACAAGGTGTTCGAAAATTATATCAATGGGGTAAAGGATGTTTTCTTGAAGATATCCTCATTTGAACAAATCAATTTGAATGATTCTTATATTCTGTATAACATCATGCAAACCAAAGTCAAATCTCACTTACATTTCCATGTATAAAGGTTATTAAAAAACAGGAAATAAATAAAATGTTAATTTATTATGCATGCATAAATGTAAAGGTCAACAAAACTGAAAGTTTAATGTACTAAAATCGGATCATGTGATTGATTGCACAATTTCCATAATTTCTAACGGCTTTAAGGTGTAAAAGAGCTATCACGAAACTGTCTATGTGTCTTTGATGATTGACATCAATTATTAGTGGATTGAATATTTTTTGTCTCTATCCTTTATTATTAACTATTTCTCATTGGCATAAAAGCAGTGAATGCCTAACTCATACGAAATCACCATTAGTTTAGATTTTATTACATCAGAATCATCGCATATACATTCATTTTGAACAAAAACGATGTGAATTTTGTTAGGTTTGTGTGATTCGTAAAAAATATGGACACCTGGGGTCCGTTTCATAAAGTTGTTCGTAAGTTAAGAGCGACTTTAAGAACGACTTGTTATCCTTTCTTACGCGCTAAACCATCGCCAATGAACATTTTGGTATATATACTCTTTACCACAAGAAATGATCACCAGTCGTTCTTAAAGTCGTTCTTAACTTAAGAACAGCTTTATGAAACACCCACCTGGGTTATAATAAGTAGGAGAGGTGAAATAATTTGGGCTTTTCAACAGTCTTTTTCTTGCATTTCTGATATTTTGGTTTCTAACCATAGTAACGGAAATGCTGCAAATATTGGAGCATTTTCACATAGCAAATCTGAATTTAGGAAGGCAAACATGCATAGTGTCGTGAGTCCTTTGTGTGAGTGTTTATTTTTTCATTCGTGGATTCGAGTATTCTGGACTATTCTTTGATGATTTTTACTCTTAAAGCGACGTTGCCGCCAACAAACTCAACAGGGATGCAACACTTTTTACAACGGACACATTTGTGTTTAAAAAATCCTTTTAAGCTTATGCTGTCTTATACGAAAGAGAAAGATTGTTGTAAAATATAAACAGTCAGCTTTGTGTTATAAAGCCGGTAAATACGGACCTTGGAACGCAAATATAACTTTGAGAGTTTTACTACATGATTAGAGGCTTAATCATGAACGAGCACAATAAAATGGAATCGTTAACAGTCATTATGATTCAGTTTGTGCATCGATATCTCTGTAATTTGATTGCGATACATGCACATTTTTTTATTTAATAGTCGAACATGTAGAAGTAAACCTTTTAATTTCCAATTTGTTATGAAGTTGCAAAACACGTTTGAAAGTTTGATATGCTTTTATTTTGCCATAATAAAATCATATGAAATGTGCATTTTTTCAATACAAGCCATAAATCGTTTTTTTTTGTGAAATGTTCCAATAAAATAAATCGTTGATCTAAATTTTTACCAGACCAAGATGAAATTCTTATTGTGAAATGTTTTTTATAGTATTCATCCAAAATTGTTTCAATAAAGAAGGTCCATTTTGAGATATTTTGCAAAATATGGAATTGGAATTGGGAAAAAATGAAAAATGGGAAAACAAATGGAAATGGGATTGGAAATCGAAATGAACATGAAATTGAAAAAGAATATGGAATGAAAATAAAAATGGATTTGGAAATGGAAATGCATATGAAAATCGAAATGGAATTCCATATGAAAATGAAAAATGAACATGAAAATCAAAAAGAATATGAAAATCGAAATGGAGTTCGAACGAAAATGAAAATGAACATGAAAATCAAAAAGAATATGGAAATCGAAATGAAAATGGATTTGGAAATGAAAATGGATTTGGAAATGAAAATCGGAATTGAAATGGAATTGAAAATGGAAATGGATTTTTTTAAAGTATATATACTAGACGAAACGAAACGAAAACAGACTGATTGGTTGTCGATTTATGTGGGTTTTTTTCTGCAGTAGTTTTATATACCATTTATCATGTACATCTATTTTAATTCAGGTCTCGCAAAGATTATGGCGACCTCGACAGACTGGGATGAACTAGTGTGGGCTTGGCAGGAATTCCGTAATAGTGTAGGGAGACCCAACAAGCCTCTTTACGCAGAATACGTGGATATCGCTAATCAAGGAGCAAGAGCGAATGGTAAGTTTAGGAGAAATGTCATGATGAGGAGGAGAAGGAGGAGGTGGTGGAGGAGGAGTATGGTCTTCAAAGTTGATGGTTAAGAGGAAGATGATGGTGAGGATGAGGATAATGATGATGCATGATGATGCTGCTGCTGATGCTGGTGGTGGTGATGACGATGATGATGATGATGATGGTCATGAGGAAGATAATGGTGATGATGATGATGGTGATGATGCTGCTGATGATGATGATGGTGTTGATGCTGATGATGAAGCTGATGATGATGATGACGACGATGATGATGGTGGTGGTGATGATGAGGATGCTATTGATGATGAGGAGGAGAAGAATGAGGAAGAGGATCATAATGACGACGAAGATGATGATGAAGATCACAGCATTTGCATATCTCTCTTTCTTGAGGATAAGCAACAACGTGCATGCTATACATGTGCTTTATTTGAATACAGCTCGAGAGGACTAAGTCTTGGTACTTTTTACAAACCACAATATATCTGATGTCAAAATACAGCCAATCGGTCACTTGTCCTCACCATTTGTCTTAATTTACTTTCTCAATTGATGATTTAAAATTCACCCTATTCTAATCCTCATTTTTAAAACAGCAAAAACTTTCTTATTGCTTCTCCGATTTCTTTCAAACCTTCATCATTCTGTTTTCTTATTTTCTCCTAAAACAGTATTTTACCACAATGATAGTGCATGAAAATAAATGGATTTTAAAATGAAAATTATGATAACATATTTCTTTGGAACGGATAATCGATTGAACGGAAATATCATTAACTTGTATTGTCATCTTTCCCGTTCAGGGTATGAGGACCTAGGTGATTCGTGGAGGTCGGGATATGGTGACGACCTCGAGACACAAGTTTATGAACTCTACAATGCTATTCTACCACTTTATAAACAGCTCCATGCTTATGTCAGAAGAAAGCTGAATGGAGTCTACGGATCCGAGCACGTCCCCCTCACTGGCCACCTCCCGGCGAATGTACTAGGTGGGTTACCATGGTAATAAATAATAATGTAATTAAGAATCAAAATGAAGATGGCGGGCATACAGTTACAAACGATGTAGATTACAGTTGAAGTAAATGATGACTATCAATATGATAAACGTTGATTGAGGCTTCGATGGAAGTGGCATCGTTGGTAGCTGTGGTTGTAGTGATCACTATGGCGGCGGCAGTGATGATGAGGAGGAAAAGGAAGAGAAGGGGGGGCGATGATGTTGATGGCGTGATGATAACGATGATGATATTTATGGTGATGAAGATAAGGACGATGATGATAATGACGATGATGATGATGTCGATGGCGTGATGATGATGGTGATGATGATGCATGATGATAATGATGTTGTTGATGATGATGATGATGATGGTGATGATGACGGTGATGATGATGATGGTGATGATAATTGTGATGATGATGGTGGTGATGATGATGGGGATGATGATGATGATGATGGTGATGATAATGATGATGATGGTGATGATGATGGTGATGATGATGATGATGGCGTGATGATGATGATGGTGATGATGATGGTAATGATGATGATGATGATGGCGTGATGATGATGATGATGATGGTTATGATGATGATGATGGTAATGATGATGGTGATGATGATGATGATGGTTATGATGATGATGATGGTGATGATGATGGTGATGATAATGATGATGATGATGGTGATGATGATGGTGATGATGATGATGATGGCGTGATGATGATGATGGCGTGATGATGATGATGATGATGGTGATGATGATGATGATGATGATGATGGTGATGATGATGGTAATGATGATGATGATAATGGCGTGATGATGATGATGATGATGGTAATGATGATGATGGTAATGATGATGGTGATGATGATGATGATGATGGTTATGATGATGATGGTGATGATGATGATGATGGCATGATGATGATGATGATGATGGTTATGATGATGGTGATGTTGATGATGGTGATGTGATGATGATGATGATGGCGTGATGATGATGATGATGATGGCGTGATGATGATGACTTAATAATGATGACCGCCATGTTGTCTTTGTCGATGGTGATGTTGATGACGATGGTGATGATGTGATGGTTGATAGTGGTATTATGGGATTGGTGATAAAGACGATGATGAAGACGGCGATGGTGGTGACATGGTGCTTTATGATGATGATGATGATGATGGATGTGGTGTTGTTGTTGTTGTTGCACTTTTGGACGAAATGGTCACGATGTCTTTAATATTGTAATTTTCCTCAAACCTATTGCAGGGCTTATTTACTGCGGGTTATCTATCAAAGATCATTAATCTATTTGTGGATGCATATGCTACCTTGAGTCTAACAACGGAATAAGAAAGATATAATGATACCTAAAATACCCCTTCTTTCGTTTCCGTTTGTATCTGTGAAATTTCAGTACCGATCTCTATTTCGTAATATGAAATATCAATATTACAGGAGACATGTGGGGACGATTCTGGACAAACATCTATCCACACGTCGTGCCTTACCCTGATCTTCCTAATATTGACGTATCTGATGAAATGGTCAGACAGGTGAGATCAAGAGAAGAGCTGTATATAGATAAAGTAGATTATAATTAGCAGATCCGTATACGAAAGGGGTTCCTTCCTGGAATAATTAATTCTACAAAATAGGAAATGTTGACCTTTTTAAAGTGATAACCCTTTTTCCGTGCCAAATTCTCGAGAGTCAAATTTAGGGGAGTTTTTCTTAATTTTCTTGTGTGTCGAATTTTCGATGAGGCAAATGTAGACCCTTATCTGTTTTGTGACAAGTAGGCCTACGAATTATGTTTTGACAAAGTGAACTCGTGCCTCAAAAAAAGCTAGGACCAGTAGAGGCTTAAAAGAAGACGAAAACTGAAAGAAAGAGTCAAAGATGAAAAAGAAGACACACTTCTGGATCTCGTCTTCTTGTCTTTCCGCCCTGGCTAAGACGACTCGTCGTCTTAGCCAGGGCGGAAAGCAAGAAGACTGATTTTACTTCATCCTCTCCTACCCTCATCAAGATCGGTGGCCTTCAACTTTTCTTTTAAAGACAACATGAATAAATAAAACGAATAAGATATAAATGTTTTACTTGGATCAACGTAAGTGATGTTACTTTTGTGGGACCAACAAGGAATTCCTAGACCTTATCATGACAACTAAAAATCATTTGAAATTTATATCCGCTCGATTCTTTCACAAGAATTACACAGTCGACAAGATGTTTCGTATGGCAGATGAATTCTTCAGCTCGATGGGTCTATATCCGGCCAACAATGCATTCTGGAATCATTCAATGTTTGAAAGACCCGACGATGGTAGGGATGTGGTCTGCCACGCCTCAGCATGGGACTTCTACAACAGAGTAGACTTTAGGTAAGTTTTACTGGCGTGCAGATCTTGGGGCTTGGGGTCCCCCCCCCAAAAAAAAAAAGAGGAGCCATGACGAAGAAATAAGGGGAGAAAAAAAAGAAAGAAAAAGGAAAATAATATGATGTAATTTTCTTAATAGAATAGTATGTATAAGACACGGTGCAGTGGTTTGCCATGGGTCGTGTGGTCCGGTGGTTAGAGCATTGGACTCTTAATCGGAAGGTTGTGAGTCCAAATCCCAACTCTGCCACTGTCTCCACTTTGGTAAAAAGGCCCAAGAGTGAAATCTTTCGTCTAAAACAGCAGCCTAGATGCAAAAGGTTTCCTAGGTTATTGGTTATATACCAGTTTGGCGTTTACCGAGTTCCTACGGGAGTTACCATCAACAGAAACAGAAACTTGTGCTCTAAAAAGGTTTTAAAAATGGTCATTCGCTCGCGTGTAGCATTTTCTCATTAAGTCTGACCCCTCAAACTTCTAGCCTCATTACAGCAGTGGTCGGGAATAGGTTGTATCTTTAATTGTAAGAGGCCAAGCACCCTTGATGCCATTTCATCTTATAATAGGTATATTTATCTTCATCCTGAATTTTGATAAATTTTGGGGGTGTACATTATGACACTGAGACGTGATATCAACGGAATAGTTGTTCGTTCAAAGTTTAAAGGCAGAATTATTTTCCTATTCGCACAAATCTTTCCAGGATTAAGATGTGTACAGAGGTGAACATGGACTACTTTTTGACAGTTCACCATGAGCTTGGACACATCCAGTATTATTTGAACTACAAACATCAGCCGGTATCCTTTCGCGACGGAGCTAACGGCGCGTTCCACGAGGCCATTGGGGAATTGATGTCACAATCGGTAGCCACGCCCAAACATTTGAAAGTGGTTGGATTGTTTGACGGAGAGGATGACCCAATGGCAGGTAAGAGGATACTTAAAGGAGCATGGCAGTTACTTTGTTCATGGGGAAGCGGTGCATTGCATTGTGGGTCCAAATCTGAGATCTTTTTTTTTTTAACATTGAGTCTTCAAGCTGGCCCTTTTCAAGAATTTTGTGTTAAAGATTACTTTAAACTGAATAAGAATATAAGCGATATGTTTTTTTATATATATAAATCTATTGTGTGTAAAATAAAGCTATTTAAAGGACACCAAAAACAATTCAAATCAGAATTAAATGCTTAAAGCAAGCAAGAAAAAGACGAATGGGAAGAAATAGAGGAAGGGGAAGAGAAAAAGAGAAGAAGAAGATGATGGAGAAGACTTTTTTTGACTTTTCAAAGTAAAACTTTATTTACATTACATATAATAAATAATACAAATAAAAATATACAGACATTGATGCACTTAATATGTCAAGTGTTTGTGAGCTAAACAATAAACAAAACAATCAATAAGTAATACATAAAGCGGAAGACATTAAACAATTCATAAACAAGCAATAAATTTAACAATAGAAAACAAGAAAATTTTTTTTTAAAGTACTGAATACTGACGACAGATGATTACAGAACTACAGTATCATCAGTATTTAAAACGATTTTACTGTGGGAAGTTATTAATTTCCATAAAGAGCTTTGCTCAAAAAAATCAATCACAAAATACCGAAGGAGGTACACAAAATCTTAGGCATAACTTAAAAATAATAGCAAAGAAAATATGTGATCACGTCAAAACAATTAAATCAACCATGTGAGACTATCGTTATCCAAAAGAAAGAGTACATTATTGGGTGACCATGTTTTAAGAAATAAAGCCAAATTGCTTTGTAATTTGTGGAATTCATAATCAATAATGACTCTGTTTTTAATTCTAAATTTCCAAAACGGAAGCGGATCAAAAAAACGAGAGGTTCGGTAAAGCCAATATAATGTGCTTTTAAGACTAACAATAAGAAAGTTGGATAGGCGCACGGCTTCCCTGCTACGACCTCTTGCATGTGGAACCAAGGTCCAGTAGAGGTCAAAGTCAATGTTCACTTCGGGCAAAAGACATGAAAGGAGGTGGTGAAGAAGATCCAAGGCCGGTTGAATAGAATTGCACTCGATAAAGAGGTGTAATATAGTTCCTTTCTTGCCACACCATCCACATGAAGAGGAGATGTCGGAATTAAGGTGATGAAGAACGGCAAGCGACGGAAGGACATTATGTAATAGTTTGTACTGAGTGTCCCCATCTTTCTTCGACGAAGGATAGTAGTAGATTTCAGTCCAGTTGATTAGTGTAGATGGGGAAAGTATCCCAATCTCGTGCCAATGAGTAACTTGAGTTCTAGGAAGAAAGTTAATAGAACGGTTGAGGATTCGATATATCGATTTAGTGGGTGTGGCAAGAATGTTCTTGTTGTCCTTAGTTATAATCGAGAACGGAGAGTTGATAGGTTCAGCCAGATTGTGAAGATGAGTTGAAACTATTGACAGTCTAAGTCCGCTGTTTAAAAAGAATCTGGGAAACAAACTGGAAATCACTTTGTGAAGTCGAGAGAGGTCAAATTCCAAGAGCCGTAAAGATGGACGCTGCAGGGTGGATGTGATGGCGACCTCGTCTGCTCGGAGCCAGGTACCGTTGTTCGGGTTTACAAGATGTTTGACGAGTTTGATTCCACATGCAAATAATCTAGCAGGGAAGATCTTGTCGCCATCCAGTGTGTAATGAAGAAATTTATAATAATTCAAAGGAATATTGAACACATGGTTGACAGTGAAGGACGATGTCTCGATGCTGGCTCCAGAGATACCCCAACATGCCCAAGCACGCAAAATTTCCGAATAGAAACAAGGAAGACTGGTATAAAACTTTGGGTCTAATTCAGTCAGAAACAAAGAAAAATCAAAATTTAATTTCTTATATCTCCGAAGATTATAAGAACAAAAGGTATACGCGGGATGAGAACAAAGATTGAGATAACGCTGTAAAAAGGCAAAACGAAACGTGAGTGTTCGTGCTTGGAGACATACCAAACCAAGTCCACCTTTGTTAGGTTGTTGAAACAGAATTTGCTTTCTTAAAAGATGTCGTTTTCCGGACCAAACAAAATTAATAAGCATTTCTTGGAGTTCATCCAGTATTTGCTGAGGGGGAGATAAAACTGCAAGGCAATGAAACAGTTTAGATGCAGCTAGTTGATTAGCAATAATGATTCTGCCTTTGAAGGATAGACAAGAAGAAAGAGAACTCCATCGAGATAGAGTCTTATTTAATTTTTCTTTACACTTTATCCAGTTGTTGTATACAAAATTATTGTTATTACCCAGATGAACTCCAAGAAAAAGGAGACCATCACAATTCCATTTGAAATCAAGGGGCCTGTCTCTACGTTTCGACCATGATCCAGCCCACAGTCCTTGAGATTTTACATGATTAAGGCAGGCGGCCGAGGCCTTACTAAAAGTGTTATATGTATCAAGAATAATATCAAAGCCTTTGTCTTCAGTGACAAAAATTGATATATCATCTGCATATGCAGAGACTGAGACATTCATATCCGTGTTAGGTAAAGAAAAAGAACATGAAGCAAGATTAACTTTTAACTTGTGCAGCAAAGGTTCAATGGCTATCGAATACAGAAGGCCAGACAAAGGGCAACCTTGGCGTATGCCTTTTTGAAAAGGAAAAGGCGCAGTGAGGGATCCACACACTTTGACTAAGCCCTCGGCATCATTATACAAAAGTTGAATACAAGAAATAAAAAATTCTCCAATACCCATAGCTCTCATAGTGTTAAAGAGATAATTATGATCTACATTATCAAAGGCTTTCCTTTGATCCAAATTTACTACTGCAAGAGGGGTATCATTACAATTAGAATAGTGTACAATGTCTCGGATCAAATTTAAATTATCATAGATTGTTCGATCTGGAACACAATACGTTTGGTCTTCTGAAACAATATTAGAGATATAATGTTTTAGTCTATTAGCAAGTACCTTTGCAAAAATTTTGTAGTCATTATTCAGAAGAGAGACTGGTCGCCAGTTGGCAATGTCTGCCAGGTCTCCCTTTTTAGGAATCAGTGTAATCACTGTCCTACGAAAAGTATGTGGAAGGGTTCCAGTACTTATGGCATATTGTAATACAGAAAAAAGATCATTTTTTATCAAGGGCCAGAAAGTCTGATAGAATTCAGAAGAAAGTCCATCTAGACCAGGCGTTTTATTTTTCCCGAGCTGTTTAACAGCATTATCAAATTCATTAAGTGACAAAGGAGCATTAAGACTTTTTGAATCTTCAGTATCAAGTTTCAGTAAGTCAGATAAAATATTATCAACCGCATTATCATCAGTTGGCACACGACTGTACAAACTCTTATAGAAATTCCGAACGTGAATTTTAATATCACTCTGATCCTCTGTAATGTTACCCGAAGGGAGACGGGTACGAGAGAGTGATTTAAAAGTAGAGTTCGATTTTTCAAGACCGAAAAAATAAGCTGAGCTAGTGTCTATCTCATTTGCATATTGAAAACGTGACCTTACAAGAGCACCCTTGGCTTGATTCTTAAGAAGAATGTTTAATTCATTTCTTTGTTCAGCAAGGGCCTGCTGAATATCAGGCGTGAAGTCAGGCAAAGATTGCAATTTGTCGATGGTTTTGGTAATATTTAATAACGTTTCTCTCTTCTCATTGGCTAACTTGGAGCCGTACATTTGAGTGAGCGATTTAATGTGGTATTTACCAAAGTCCCACCATGATAGAATGTTAGGAAAGTTGGCTTTTTTATTTTGCCAGTCCGTCCAAAATTGATAAATGATATTTCTGTAGTCGTTATCATCGAGAAGAGAATTATTAAGTTGCCAAAAAGCACTTCCTCTTGGCTTCTGTGGGGGGATTTTAATTTTCAGGGAAATTGCACAATGATCAGAGAGAGTGCAAGGCAGAATACGACAAGCGTGTATTGAAGGTATTAGAGGGAAAGACACATAAAAACGATCAAGTCTGGCTTTAGAAACACCATATACACTGTGAGGATTGTTTCTATGCCAAGAGAATTTCTTTTCATGTGGGTGAAGTCTTCGCCACGCATCACATAATTTATTACTTTCAATCACTTTCTTGAGGGCAGATGATATCTTAGGTCTATGCTCATTAGGCATGCACAATCTATCCAATGTTGGAGATAGGGTACAGTTAAAATCTCCCCCAATTAAAAAAACACCGTCACTGCACTGATTAACATGATGCGCAAGAAGACGAATGGCCTTAATAGCAAGGTTATCATCCTGTGGCATTAAAACATTATATAAATGATACATGCGACTATCAAACTCAATTTTAACATATAAGATATGACTATTAAGTATAACTAAGGAATCTGTGATGCTACAATGGTTATTCTTTACAAGGGTAGCAACTCCAGATCCTCGATTATGTCCGGGGGCACAAAAAGGTTTATAGGATGACCATAAATCCCAACAATGAGAATGCTGGGAGAGGTCATTTATTTCTTGTAAAAACACAATATCAGAATCAAAGGCAATGTTATCAACATAAGTAAAAACTGAGGCATTCTTCATGGCATTGGAGCAACCTCCAGTGTTAAGGGTGAGCAACGACAGAGTCATAAAAAAGGAAAGAAAGGCATGCATGTCTACGTTCATACTAAAAAAGAAAGAGGGTCATATTAAAGATCTAGTTTTTTTTATCAATTTGTAAATCCTCTGCTGTGTACTTTTCGTAAACAGAGGACTGTTTCTCAAAGGTCTCAGTTGTCTAACAAGTCCTGGTATGTTGGAAGTGAATTTTTTTGCTACTTCTAGGGGTTTTTTCCGTGCTTTAACAATTTTCAGAAATTTGCAAAGTTCCTTGGAAGAGAGGGGTCCTTGACTGGATGGGAATGAGGAAGCCCAGTCAAAGGATTCATCGTCAGTCTGTGCATCATCCCATACCGTTACGTCATCAGTGTCGGTAGTGTCTACCGTGGAAGCGGGAGAGGGTGGGGTTGGTGATGTAGAGAGTAGGACGGGAGTTGGGGAGGGAGGTTCTGAGGTCATAGGAGAGGAGACTTTTTTCATTAATTTCCGGGGTGGGGTAGGAGAGACAATTGAAATAAGTTTGGGGGAGTCTTCTACAGGAGGTACGAGAGGTTGTTTCCTTTTTGCGACAACATCTGCAAAGAGTCTGGAAGGGGCGGGCGGTGTTCCCCAAATGGTGTCGCAAGGGGTTTGGGTCAAAGGAGAGGTGGGGGCCTCGGGAAGAGGCATTTTGTCCCGGCCAATGCCCACGGAGTCGCTGCTAGTTTGACTATTATCATTGCTGTGCAGATTATTCGCGCCCTGAAAACTAGCAGAGGCTCCTTCAGCAGTCACGGCAACTTTAGAGTGCGGAGAGGCTGGCGTAGGACTGGGGCCAATAGAAATTTCTGTGCGTGCTGGGGACGCCCTCTTATCAGTGGTTTCGGGTACAGACCGTTGTGGTTTAGGTTTAGATACTTTAGGGGGATGACGTGGGTCCGATTTTCCTTTAACTTGTGGGTTTTCAGACTCATCTTGACGGACTGATTTTTTGCAGTTCTTACTGAGATGGCCAGCCTCGCCGCACTCAAAGCAACGAGCCGCCTCAGTGGAAATAAAAACGCGATAATTGATACCAGCATGAGTGAAATTAATGAAATCGGGTGGAGTGACATTCGGACTAAGTAGCACCTGAACTTGACGACGGAAGGACATGATGTGAGCTAGATGTTTGTCCTTGAAACCAATGGGAATAGGACGGATCTGTGAGACTACTTTACAGAAAGATGAAATTTGTTTGACAAGAACAGAATTGGGAATTTCAGTGTATACATTAGACAGTGTAATACGGGTTGTCGGCAAAGCTAAGGGTGAGATCTCAATAAAAGCGCCTTTAAAGGTCAAGCCGTTGTTCACCGCGCTCAGCACATCTTCTTTAGAATTCAGGTACATGGCAATTCTTTGGTTACTGATGCGGGAAGCAGACACTATACAATGGGCTGGAATTGTGTCTGCGAATGCCCTTATGTAATCATGAATAGGAACATGTGCAGCAGCCACAAAAGAGATACCATTGTTTCTGCTCACGGACGTAAAATGCTCGGCAGCAGAAACAGGAACGGCAGCCTGAGCCGAACTGGTTCCCGGCTTGTCCCGGGAGGCCTGTCCGGCTTTACTGGCCATAGTGGCCAAAAAAATCCTGACACAAGGTCAACACAAAAATCCTTGAAAATACAAGTTATTAACAAGAAATAATAGGTGGACTTGGTTTGGTATGGTTATAAATGTGTACTAGTAGTACACTAGTTTAAAAACCTGTAAATAAAACAGTGTAAATTCAACAAAACTTACAAAAACTCTGGAGCTCGCTCGAGACACGTCCTTCTACGACAAAGAAGAAGAAGAAGAAGATAATAGAGTAAAAGAAGACAAATAAGAACAAAATGAAGCGGGTCGAACAACAAGAATGAATAGAAACGAAAACAGAGAAATGTAAAGATCACTGTTATCCCTTCTTTTTTACTAAATTTTCCCTTTTCTAGTAACAAATACGGATATAAACTTCTTGTTGAAGATGGCGTTACCCACGATTGGAACCCTTCCATTCAGCTTAGCTTTGGAGCAATGGAGATGGGATGTATTCAGCGGGAAAACAGACGTCAATGCGGGAACAGCAAGATGGTGGCAACTTAAGTATGAACAAAGTAGAATTGGCAGCCAAGATAATCCATTAACTTATTATGTAACTTAGTGAATGACTGAGCTCTAATGCATAAATATCGTTTGTTCTTGTGTTTTTCTTATTTGTTCTTTTAGTCATTTTTAATGAAAACATATTTTTACGTGTGAATAAAATCAGGGTTTATATCCCGGGGGGGCCACTTCCATTCACGAGTGGATACCATGCGCGACCGTGGGGTCTCGAAAAGCACCCTAAACACGTAATTTCCATATTCTGAAAATGCACCCCTTAACAAGTATTGGCGTGTGAAACCCTACCCTTAACAAGTATTCGAAACAAAACGATACTCTTGGCAAATATTCCCTGAAATGAACCCCTAAACAAGTACAGGAATGTTTTATTGTTACGGGTCCTTCGGTCGTCGGCTTTACCTTCTACACCCCGCGCAAATCGGACTCTAAACACGTAGTGATGGGGCAAAAAGGACATCCTTTATAAGACATTTTAATTTTGTCTCATCATCCCCGCAAATTGGACCCTAAACACGTAATTTTCCTAGTGAAATAGATACCCTTTTTTCATTATTTTTGCGTTTTTGACACCCTTATCACGTTACGTACGTAACGTGCCTTATCGTGAAAAAGACATCCTTTTTACGTGTTTTTTTGGTCGCGCATGGTATCCACTCGTCAATGTAAGTGGCCCCCCCGGGTTTATATACCATTATGATTTCATGTGTTTTAGACAATAAAGTTGAAATGAATATACATTTTCCTAAGATATACATTTTAGAAGCAACGTGACAGTGAAGATGATATAATTTTCTTTCGCCTCAACATTTACCGATTCAGTTTCCCCTCTTGTTCTGATATATCTTGAATTTCATTTCATGATAAAAGGAATGATCTGATCGGAGTCAAAGCTCCCGTTGAAAGAACTGAGGAAGATTTCGAGGCCGGTGCCATGTATCACATTATCATATCATATCCATTCATTGGGTAAGTAATCTAAATATGTAGAAACATTCAAATTAATTAATGAATGCTGTCAAGAATGAACTATATAATAATATGATAAACTGTATAACTATCAAGTGATAGAACTCAACTCCAAAATACGATGCATTACTCTTAACATTAACTCCTAAAATTGAGGCACAATACAGGGAACAAAACTGATACTAATTCAGACCATTATTCTCTATGGCGGAGCTACGCGACCAATAACAAGTCATGTAAGAGCAGTGATGGATCCAGGGGGGGGGGGGGGTGGCACAACCGACCTGTGCCCCCTCCTTGAATGCCATAGCCAAATTTTGGAATGTATACCGCTTTTACCTAAGTGTGCCCCCTTTTGAAAGTGAGAACCTTTGTTTTTTTTCCTGCTTCTCAAATTTTCAAAGGGAAAATGTGCCCCCTTTGGAAACTCCTGGATCCGCCCCCCGTGTAAGAGTATCAGCTTTTTTAGTTTTATATGAAAAAAGAGTAACAGAATCTTGGTCTATTTCTTCAGATTTTAAAGGCACAAACAAGGGGCGATCCTTGACAAGCAAAAAAAAATATAAAGGAAAAAAAGAAGGGGTTATAAAGAGAAATTAATGGGATTTCGTCCACGAAAAACAATTGACAAGCAAAGAAAAAAGAGGCCTTCACTTCTAAAAAGGAGGGCACACTTCTGTTTTAACGGCATTTTTATATTACAAATTTTAATTGTGTCTCTCAAAGCCCCCCCCCCCCACCTAGATTCGCCACAGCTTTCAGGTAGTCGTTGTTTGGCAAAATGGGAATATTTTGCCGCTCTAGATACTCGCCTGACAGAAGGTAAATTAGTTTGAGCAAGATGAATAATGTCTTATTTATCTATATAAATGTAAGTCTATAGTAAATTCAAGTTGATTTGTTTTTAAAAATAGGATTAATATCGATCAGAATCGGATTAATATCTTCCAAATTTATGACATTTTGATATGCGTTTCGGGAAATAGTGAAATAATACTTTTTGTACTATGTATATAGTGATTCTATAGCGCCATTTCGGATGTTATAAGCATGGGGTAACAACAGTGGCGTACCGTGAGTCACGGCATTGGGGGGGCACCGGCAAAAAAATTGATTCACCTAGTGAGCGCGCGAAGCGCGCTCAGTTGCTAGGTATACTGACCTATAGAGACATTTTAAGGACAGTGTCATTACACGAATATGTATGTTACTGATCACATAATGCGAGCGCGAAGCGCGAGTTGAAATTTTTGTATATATTGACCCCCAAACGGACATTTTAAGGACTATATTGTAGGAATCTATTAAGAGTATACATATCTCACCATAGTAATCTAATGCGAGTACCAAGCGCTTGCTGATTTTTTTTAGAATTATATGCATCCAAACAAATAAAGCACCTATAGTCATTGTTACCATGATTAACATGCACATCTTACTAATCAAATATTGCGAGCGCGAAGCGCGAGCTGAAAATTTAGGAAAATCAGACCTAAAGAGGGACATTTTAAGGCTTGTTTGTAGGAATTCACGAAGACCATACGTATTTCACTAACCAAATGAAGCGAGCGCGAAGCGCGAGCTGAAATTTTTGTATATATTGACCCCAAACATGGTTATTTTAAGGACTTTTTTTAAAAAGAATCCATTAAGAGTACACATATCTCACCATAGTCATATAATGCGAGTGCCAAGCGCATGCTGATTTTGTTAGAATTACACCTAAACACATACTTATTCTAGTCATTGTAGTCATGATTATCATATACACTCATTAGCCAAAATATTGCGAGCGTGAAGCGCGAGCTAAAACTTAGGAAATCCACACCTGAAGAGGGCCATTCTAAGGCTTGTTTGTAGGAATTCACTTAGACCATGCGTATTTCACTAACCAAATTATGCGAAGCTAAAATTTTTGATATTCAGATCAGAAAAAGGGACATTTTAGGGACTGATTTTATAGGAATTCATGAAGAGCGGACACATCTCACTAATGCGAACGTAAGCGCGGACGTGAAATGTTTTATATTAAGACCTTAAAATGATATGTCACTACATAAAACAATAATAATTCGAAGTGCGAAAAAATATATATTTGGTGTATATTGACTTGAAAACGGGAGGTTTTAGTACAACAGGACTATATATCTCGTTAAACAGACAATGCGAGCATCAGGAACAATGAAGACATAGGCCCTTAGCAAATTATGTTTCATAAAGTTATGATATTTTATTTTTATTTTATGTAATATAACATAATTATAATATAATATATCATAATTAACAATAATTTTTCCTTCCCACTACGTTTCTCTCACTTTCTCCCTCTTTTTCTCTTTTTCCCCCGTTTTTTTTTTTTTTTTTTTTGGGCCAGCCGATTGGGGGGGGGGCACGTGCCCCCCCATGCCCCCCGTAGTTAAGCCGCTGGGTAACAATATGAGTTCCCTTTCCTCTTTTTATAATTTTTGTTTCAAGAATGTGAATAGTTTTTTAATCCTCATCAGGAAATGTGGAATATCGTCATCTTTGTGTGCAATTCCCATTGATTCATTGTGTGAGATTTTTTTAAAGTGAATTAAATGATACGTGCAATTGATAAATTTGAGATTTATGATTTTGATAATCTTTTTAATGTATATTTTCAGATACTACATTCGGACTATCATTCAATTCCAGTTTTACCAGTCTCTTTGCCAGTCAGCAGGACACACGGGACCACTCCATAAATGCGACTTCTATAAGTCCAAAGAAGCCGGAGATAAACTTGCGTAAGAATAAATTTAAAATACATTTTTAAAGCTAATTCGTATAGGCTTACGTATAGGTCTACGGGTTAAAAAAGATTGCACACAAAATGAGCGAAAATGACATGCCTCTATAACTTGCAATTTTTCAGGATGATCCATTCCTTTAAAAGTGAATTTAGAAAGAGTATGTCCTCAGCTACAACATATTGAAAACTGAGCGAAAATTGGCCTATATTTACAGAGTTAGAGTCAAATTTGCATAATTATGATGACGTCATAAGTAGCAAAATGGGAATTTTGAGTTCCGACACCATTTTGATGACGTCATGATAAAATTTGGGTTCAAATGTGACATGTAATCACATCTCCCATCCATACTCTATTCGAACATGAAAAAAAAATTGGGGGTCAACGGACTTCCTGAAGAGCTATAATGAATTTTGTATAGGCATGTTTTTGCAAATATTATATTGTCTATGGTTAGTGTGCGCGCTCGCGCGTGCTGTAAACTTTGAAGGAGGCTAATTCCATTATTACTTGTTGTAGAAGGTTGATCAAGGTGTCAAATTACTCAGAATTATATTATCAATCCATTCATATAAAAAAAAATGACGATCCATTGCTGTATGGTGCCGTTACGCGCGAGAACGCGCGCGTAACCGTGCGCGCGCAAATTTTTGAAATGCTTAAAATGACCTGAATCGTACTCTACTTTGGTCAAAAAGTGATTTTGAGCATTTTTTTAATTTTGACGCGCGCGTCGTGACCTTTACATGACCTTTGATGACATGGTCAGTTGACCCGGGGGGGCCACTTTCATTCACGAGTGGATACCATGCGCGACCATGGGGTCTCGAAAAGCACCCTAAACACGTAATTTTCATATTCTGAAAATGCACCTCTTAACAAGTATTGGAAACAAAACGAAACTCTTGGCAAATATTCCCTGAAATGAACCCCTAAACAAGTACAGGAATGTTTTATTGTTACGGGTCCTTCGGTCGTCGGCTTTACCTTATTTGGTTTGTATGACCCCACCTTCTACACCTCGCTCAAATAGGATTCTAAACACGTAGTGTTGGGGCAAAAAGGACATCCTTTATAAAACACTTTAATTTTGTTTTATCATCCCCGCAAATTCGACCCTAAACACGTAATTTTTCTCGCGAAATAGATACTCTTTTTCCATTATTTTTGTGTTTTTGACACCCTTATCACGTTACGTACGTAACGTGCCCTATCGTGAAAAGGACATCCTTTTTACGTGTTTTTTTTGGTCGCGCATGGTATCCGCTCGTCAATGTAAGTGCCCCCCCCCCCCCCGGGACAGTTGACCCTTGACCTGAAGTTAATGTGATGTAAGTATTGTTGATTTTTGATAACAGATAATGAAGATATGATTGATAATGTGAATTTACAAAATGACGTCTAGATGACGTCATGATGACCTTTTGACCTTGAACCTCTTTCATCCAGATGACATGGTAAGTCCCCATAACTGATGATACGCTAGCAAAAAAAGGGTGGAAAAATAAAAATTAAGAAATAAATAAAAAAGAAAATTCATACGAAATTAATGGTTGATCTGTCGATTGACAGATCACCTAAATGTTGTTTTAACACTTTAGCCCTAACCCCTAACCTTGCTATATGTTACTTTGCCCCCCCCCCCCAGATGTGGAACGTTTGTCATGACTGTCCAGAGTCCCCAAGCCCCTTTCCAGTTAGTGTAAGCGTTTAAACCAATTAATTGACACAAATAATAAAATTACATCTTTGACACCTTATTGTTGACCATGGAAATAATATCTGATACTTTCTTGTAATAATCTTTTATACAAACTGCAAATAATGTATCCATTAATTCTTGACAGTGCAATGTTATCACTGGGTTCAAGCCGCCCGTGGCCTGAAGCAATGGAGGCCCTCACCGGTCAGAGAGAGATGAAAGCAGACGCCATCTTGGAATACTTTCAGCCACTGATGGAATGGCTGGAGAACATTAACGAAGAGAACGGAGATGTGATTGGATGGGACGAGCCAATGAGTAAGCTATGATTTGACTGGATGAATAAATTTCAGTCAATTGATTGTTTTTGGATGCTGCGATGTACAATTGAAAGGCATTTGTGAGTAAGCATTGGTGTTTAGGGTGTGTGTGCGCGGGATGAGTGTGTGTGTGTATAATTTGTGTGTATGTAGAAGGATGCATTATATTGACATGGATGTGCGTGTGTGTTTGCGTCTAAGAGGGAGTATGTGCGCGTGGGAGATGTGACTTTTTAAATGTACTTTAGAATGTTGGTGTGTGCGAATTTGGAAGTAGTAGTAGTAGTAGCAGTATTTATTTCCCTCTTAAACGCAAAATTATATACAATAAAATACGGTGGATAGCCCACATTCAGCGTGACTGGCACAGCCACGCTGGTCTTCCGTTGGGTCCAAAAACATTTAACCTTAACATATATACCAGATTGAATAACAAACGGGAGGGATAGGTATGTGATACTAACTCAAATTATTTTCTTAAATATTTTGGGTTAAATATTTTTGGGATAGATTATTCATGATCGTTTCTTCTTTTGTCCAACAATTGCCAATTAAGTGAAATATATTTGTCCAAGATAGATATGAGATTCGGGTTTAATCCGGAGTTTTATACGGCCTGCTCTGTTTTGTAGGGCGTTTTTAAGGCGGTCTGTGTATTTCCTAAAGGATGCATCGTAGACAACATTACCATAATCAATGTAGGGGAGGATCAATGAACTATAAATTAATTTTAGAATCGATCACTTAAAGATCGCCGCAATCTTCCCAGAAAGCCAAATAATTGACCTATTTTTGCAACATGCCTTGTCTATATGCAAATTCAAATAATCATCAACTATGATGCCTAGGTATTTGACATGATGAACTTGTTCTAAAAGGGTATTATTCAAGGAAACATGAAGGACATTTTGTTTAGAAATCATATTCTTGCTTCCAATAAGCATGCAGACCGTTTTTTGACAGTTAACCCCTACCTTGTTCTGGCACATCCATTGGTACATATTTTCTAAATCTGAGTTGAGAGCCTCGTTGATTTTATCAATGGAGGGGTGTGAAAAATACAAAACGGTGTCATCCGAATACAATTGGATATGACATGTCTTAATACATTTCACTAAGTAATTGACATAAAATATAAAGAGCGGTGGCCCCAGGAGTGATCCCTGGGGAATACCGCAGTTAATAACTGATTAAAAAGAGAGTCCTACAAATACGGTTTACATGTAGCCTCGAAACCATAATGAATGGATGGTGTGCCAGAAATACTTAGGATATTCATTAATTACTTTCACAAGAATATCACAATTTACGGTGTCGAATGTTTTTTTTTCTTTTTATTCGACGAAGACGGCCCCAATGTAATGTTTCAGATCGATTGAGAGAAACCAGTCGTCGGTTACCATTAGGAGATTAGTAATAGTTGAATTCCGTGGCCGAAAACCGGATTGGGCAGGTGTCAAAGTTTCATTCTTCGAAAACTTGCCGTTGGACAACCCTTTCCAGTATTTTAGGGCAACATTGAGATGGGCCTATAATTCGAAGGATAATTTTCATCGCCACCTTTGCGAATTGGGATAATCTTGGCTTTTTCCATTGTTGCGGAAATATACCACTTGTCAAAGATAAATTAATCAACTTAGTAATATTCATTGATATCTCCATAGAGCATGCTTTCAAACAAAGACAGATAACTTACCAACACCGACAGACTTAGTGTTTTTAAGAGGAGTATATCATTTATTCTGTCTATATTGAGTTTATGTGTCGGTGTGCAGAAGGTGTTATGTTGTAACTTTTAAGGCAATTGATTACAACTCTAGGCCTCTCGAAAATAAATACTAGTAAAAGACTTTTTAATGAAAGCCTTTTTAATAATTAATTTCTTGACATCAGAAAAATAACAAGATGACATGAAAAGATAAGAAAATAAATGATAAAATTACATATTTTATTTCTTATGTTAAAACTTATCTTATTTCCAGAGTTGTAATTTTTGTTTTACCCAATGCGTAGCATTTTAGATTTTTAATGTATCAACACTTTTTTGTCTCCCTCTTTGTATCATATACAGTGACTACTCAAGAGTCTACAACAGCTGGAGGTAAAATATATAATACAATTATTATTACTATGCTAACAAAAATTTATATTCATTGCATAAACAGTATCGTTAAAATTACACCACATGTGTTTGAACAGGTTCGTATCAAATTTTACACAAATGTTCAATTCATGGTTTTACTTAAAAAAAACATTATTTGGGGGTTTCTTTTACGTAATGATTTTTGATAAATATAAATTTTCCCTTAATATTTGCAATCAGTTACTGGTACTTATTTCGATGTCTTCCCCATGGAAAATAATGTGTTTGTTTGCACGTTGACACTGCTATCTTGGGAAATTTCCCAAAGCACCTCATCATTATAAGTCCTCATTATGCTATTGCATTAGCAAGATGATAAAAGGGAAATTGCGTTATTTTCTTTATTTTCTGGTTTACATAAGACGTCTCGTAAGAGTACATGGATTCTATCAAAAATACTTGTCATTACAATACTTCAGATCAAATATTTGGCTATTCATTTTCATCTTTATATATTTTGTGTTCAATGTTTCAGGTCCCTCTGCGCTGGGAGGAAGCAGCGTCTTGGTGATCTGTTTCTTCGCCATCATATCAAAACTTATATAATTAGCTCCAACACACCATTTCTTCAAGGGGAAACGTGACAATTTTCTGGCCAAATCAAGAATTGAATAGGATTTTATATGAAAATATGCCTATAGTTATCTTCCGTTTTGCGTTTCTTTAATGTAAAGTCAACTCTATTTTATCGTTATTTTGCCAAGATATATTTTAAAAGTTCATTGGTGAGGTCTTTGCCAAAAGGAGAAACACGGTTGGCAATCGTTTGTACAAATCAATTGTGCTCTATCATCTATTTTAGCTTTTAGTTTGCACTCTGTGAAACAAGTAGAACAGTTGAACTATATAAAATAAATTCTTACTGTCTGATGTAAGAAACCAATTACGATCCTATTGACAATTTGCAGTTGATTACAAGTTTTATGATTGACTATTGATCATACTATTAACTTGCAACTGATATCAAGCTTAATGCAATAGATGGATGAGCAAATATGTCTACCCAGAAAAAAAACTGTGCTCCTCACTACTCCAAAATAACTACTACTTCAAAAATATTTAGATATATTTCGAATGAGTATACTATGCAAATAAATGATTTTTTTTATACTCTTACAGTAAGCATTTTACATAACATAGTGACCTTGTTACTGACTCCATATTTTTAATATGAAGCTTGTGTGTCAATTTTGTATTCTTTTGGGGAGGTAATCTAGCGAAGTTGGCCAGAGTGAAACATGAAACGTAAACTGCGAAGCATGAACAACGGTTGAAGAACATAAGAAAAATATATAAAAGACACTATAATTATGAGAGGGGGCTGGGAGATGGGAGAAAGATGCATAGAATATATATAGTCAGCTCGATTGATATATTGAGAGAGCAAGAGAGAGAGAGCATGGGGCTATATTGAATGGATTAAAAAAAGAAACTATTTATGTACATGTATATACACTCTTAAAACAAATCAGTCAAATTGACTAGTCCAGTAGTCAGCTGGGAGCAACTGATATGGCAATCACTGATATTCACATTTCTGACATATATTCTAGTCAGAAATAACTCTATTCTAGTAAAATGTGACTACAAAATGGTCAAATATGACTAGAATAACAATTGCTCCCAGCTGACCCTATTAACTTGTCATTTTTGACTGATTTGTTTTTAGAATGTATATAAACAGTAATAAATTCCTTAATGAAAAGGGCATCTTGATTATTGTAACATTTCGTCCCAACATACATTCTATAATACATTAGAAACAATCATAGTTGTCACATAAATGTGACTTTTGTCACGAAAATGTACAATACTTTCTTAGTAAAACACTGTGTTAGTCAGGCGCGGATCCAGGGGGGGCATGTGCCCCCCTTTTGAGAAGCAAAATTAAAAATTTGTAATGTAAAAATACCATGAAAACAAAGATGTGCCCCCTCTTTTCAACTTGAAGGCCCTTTTTTTGCTAGTCAATTTTTTTAGCAAAAAATTGCCCCCCCCCCTTTCGAAAATTCTGGACCCGCCCCTGGTCTTAATATGGATCTCTGGGGAATCACTGAAAATAAACTTACGAAGAAGGGTCTTTCCATATCTCTATAATTTCAAAATCATTACTTATCAGCACTCTCTCGCCGTCATCGCTCTTCGTGGTCAACGATCTCAGAATGTCCATTGTAGCTTTCAAGACGTCTTCAGACGCTGTTTGGCAGAAGTGGGCACCTTGGGTTAAAAAGTCCATCAGTTTGGGCCCGACGTCGGACGCGGCATCGAAGACGGAGGTGATGTCGATGACGGCTGGAAATGGGGTGACACGAAGTCGACGTTGATTTGCACGACGAGCAGCGTCCAGGATGCGACGTCCCGGCGACATATGGGAAGGTTTGGAAATCCACGGTAACTGGTGGGCGAATTCCGAGGTCTTGTTCTCTCCTATTGAAAGATAAAATCAAATTCAACTTATTCATATTCAAATATATTTACAGATTCATCAGATGAAGATAGCAATGCAGATACAGGTTCAGATTTAGATATTAATTTAGATTCAGATGCAGTTTCAGATTAAAATCAGATACACATTCAGGTCCAGATACAAATTCAGATTCAGATATAAATCTAGATAGAGATTTAAATGCAAATTCAGGGGGAGGGGGGGGGGTCGAGTGGTGACATTTGTCATTGCCTGCTATGTAGAATTTTTGAAAGGAGTCGGTTCTTCCCCGGTTCTCCCCCCCCCCCCCCCTACTAACCACTCCTGGATCCGCCGATGTGTGATTAGAATTTCCCCTTCTTTTTCTTAAGCCATGCTCGAGCAGTTTACATTAAATAAAAAAATCTAAGCCATGGTTCAGAATAAGGAAATTGTAGATATGAAGCTATTAATCACAATTAGATCAAACTATATTAGTATACAACACATTACAATACACACGAACGAATAAAACAGACCTCGTAATGACATAATTAAACCTGGTGGTCAGACGAAAACGGAAGTCTAGAGCGGATCGAGGAAGAGGAAGTTTTACCTGATTTGTGAACAAAAAGACTAGCGCCCCCTACGGTCAAGGATGCTAGCAGACGGTCCATGGTCATCCCGACATCCTCCAGATAGTACGCAGTATGTACCATACTAATAAAGTCAAACTCCTGAGAATCCTAAACAAAGATTGTATTTCGAGAATATGGTAATGTTTGATCGCATGCAATTTTCATACTGCGGATAGAACGTAGGTTGAACACTTTTTGATCAAAATAACGTGACTTAAAAAGTTTGTATGTGTAACAGGTTCAAGCCAAAATATACTACATTTTGTAATTTTATTTTAAGAATAACAACTCGTGAAGGGTTTAAGTATAAAAAATTATAGAGGCGTTTGGCTTTTGGAAGTTGTATAAACGATAGCATGATGATGATGATACTGTAATTATAAGTTCTTTCAATTTTCTGTTTATATATTCAATTTCAAAAAATAAATGTTTTTTTCAGTAAGTAATTGTACATATCTATAAAGAGAGGGAGAGAGAGTCAGGCAGGGAGATAAAGAGGGGGAGAGAGAGCGCTGTATAATTGACCATGCATATTATTATTAATATCATTATAACTATAATTATTACCTCGGAATTTTTCCAGTATCCTTCGATAGTCGTGTTTTGCCAGTCAAAGCTGACGTTTGAGAGGTTTGAACTTTTCTCAACTGTATCTTTGAACTCCTGGAAAGCAGGCTGATCTGGTTCTACTACGGTGTAATGGATTTTCGGGAAATGACGAAGAAACTTCTCAAGCATCATTATATCCGTCCTTCCTATGATAAAAATCATAAAAGAACAGATATACGTGATAACCCTCATGATAATGACAGAAAAATGATTTCCTCTCTTTTGCTATTATATTGCTCAAATTTATTAGTTTTATGTCACTCAAGTCATAGGTTATTGCAAGATGTAATGATATAAATTAACAAAGAAAATGTTAAAAGCTGATAATTCATTATTCACCGAAAAATGAAATATCATACCATTAAAAAGAATCAGAAAGGCATACAGCAATATAATTAATAAAGAATTTTGTATCCGTTTGGGTCCTTTTTATACAGTTTTGTACAACTTATTTTGTACTACAGAATATAGTAATGGACAACATTGCATATTTGGGCATTTGATATCTACCAGCAATTTCACGAGAAGTTGATATATCGTACCCCAAAAAATAGAAAAAAAATATCATATATAGATTTGAAAATATGATCCCTTTCAGTATTACCATGCACTTCGGGATCTGAGCTGCTGATTCTCAGTGTCTAACTTTTGTTGATTTTTAAAGTAGTGACGAAAAGAGAACTACGAAGAGAAAAGAAAGGAAAAGGGGAGGAGAAAAGAAAGCAAGGTATTCGTACTGGTCATGTTATTCTATAATGATTGTCTTTCTCTCCCCGTATCAAAATACCATTGCGCCCCCCCCCCCCACCGGTCAGTTTTTATTATATATTGGCTACCGTTTCCCGTGCCGATCCCAAGCAAACGAAGTTCCTCATCGGTCGGGAAAGACTTTGTCATCTTGACCACGACCTCCTGCTCGAAGTCCTTTTCGAACCATCTTTCCAGTTTGGGCACACCGTCATTGTTGGGCAAGAAAGCCGTCTCGAAGACGTCCTGAAACCTCTCCGAATCACTGACGAAGTCTCTCAAACCGGGGATCGAAGATGGTAGCTGTGTTCCCATGTCAACGAACTTGGTTTTTGGTTTTACAAACTCTTTCTAGTGATGGGGGGGGGGTATGAATAAAGAACATTTTGATCGTTGTTAAATGCTCATGCTGAGGAAGGAAAAGGGGTAATTGAATTATATAAAACCATTGATATTTGATTATGATTATATTTACATCCATGCCTGATTGGCCTTCTTTCATCCCTTTGCATCTTTGATATCATGCTGCCATATAATTATCAGGGCCGGGTATCTTCTAGAATAAGAGGGCGTGTATGGGGGGGGGGGTGGGTTGTAAGACCTATTTGCCGACGAATTAAAAGGCTCGAATACCCCTTCGCTCCGCCCATGCACACACTGGAAATTACATTCAAACCATATTTCGGTGGATTACTTTTTTTTTCGTCACCTATATATAATATCACACTCTTGAAAGAGAGTAAAGCGAGCGAACCAGAATACGAAAGGTTCATGTGCCCTTTTCCTCCGTGCATACACACACAGGAAATTATTATAGCCGTAATATTTGGGTCGATCGTTATTACTTACACACACATGAAAGAGAGTAGGGCGAGCGAACCAGAATACGCATGGTTTTTTTTCCTTATATCATTGACCCCGTAGATATGTAAGTCATCATGGTTATATTATCCGTCCGGGGGGGGGGGGCACTTCCATTCACGAGTGGATACCATGCGCGACCATGGGGTCTCGAAAAGCACCCTAAACACGTAATTTCCATATTCTGAAAATGCACCCCTTAACAAGTATTGGCGTGTGAAACCCTACCCTTAACAAGTATTGGAAACAAAACGATACTCTTCGCAAATAGTCCCTGAAATGAACTCCTAAACAAGTACAGGAATGTTTTATTATTACGGGTCCTTCGGTCGTCGGCTTTACAGTAGTTTGGTTTAGTACGATCCCACCTTCTACACCTCGCGCAAATCGGACTCTAAACACGAAGTGTTGGGGCAAAAAGGACATCCTTTATAAAACATTTTAATTTTGTTTCATCATCCCCGCAAATTCGACCCTAAACACGTAATTTTCCTAGCGAAATAGATACCCTTTTTTCATTACTTTTGTGTTTTTGACACCCTTATCACGTTACGTACGTAACGTGCCCTATCGTGAAAAAGACATCCTTTTTACCTTTTTTTTTTGGTCGTGCATGGTATCCACTCGTCAATGTAAGTGGCCCCTCCGGATTATCCGGAAACTCCATCTCTGGTAATAAAGGTCTATGGCCAACTCTGGTGCAATATTGCCAGAAGTTCAGGCTAGCTAATATAGACTCCCACACTCAAAAATATGTTACTATTTGCAAAGAATTACAGTTGTGCTCATTGTATATAATAGATTGTGGACAAAGTACAGATCCATTCACAGTTTATGTGGTAGGGACTTCATGAATACATTGGAGATATAACACTAGCTCCCATGCAGTAGCTACCGTGACGGAGTAGCTAGCGATCAAATTTACTTACCGGTACGGGTCAACCCAAGTGCACTCCTCTTATTGCTGCTGACTATTAGTCGTCAATGCATAACACAATACACGTGGAAAAATGAAGCTTAGAGCGTTTCTCGCGATATTTTATGGGAGAACTTCGGTTGTATTGTTGTGTTACAAAAAGAGTGATGAGATCCATGTACAATCCAAGCTGTATAACCAGTCGATGTTGTCGAACATTGTGATCTCAATTAAAGTAGGCCTAGCCTACAATATCAAGAATATATAAAGAACTATTGAAAAATAATTGTGCTCTGACACTGATTGCGGTCAACAAAGATTCTAATGCATTTGTCAGAATAAGGTCAAAATACCAAACTCTACCATTTAAAGGGGCACTCTATAGTCTGAAATCAAAATTGGTGAAATTATTAAGTTTCCATGAAAATCGTAAAAAAAATAAATAAGAAAGAAATTGCCTCTAAAATTTACATCATATATAGCCTGTATGCAAAGCAAAGCTAACTACACAAAAGGCATTAAGAAACAGGAAATTTGCAGATACAATATATTCACACATATATACTGCTTTAACGAAAAAATTCAAAATTGGGTGGGTGCATGGCTTCATTATTTTAAAAGGATTTGAATGATTTTGTCAAACCTTTAATAGTTGCCTATTTGACTCATGTACGTCACTAAATTTTTAGTAGACCTATAGTGCCACTTTACATCTAATAGACTGACTTGTTTGGCATTTGGTCCCCGGATGCTACATTGGTTTTATCACAGCTCAGCCTCAGGGAAGTGAAACAAATTTCACTATAAGTCCTGATTAGTTATGTTAGTTGATGTAATTAATCAAAGGAAAAGACGCCAATAAAATTTGATAAAAACTCGCTTTAGACCCCCGCCCCATTCCCCCAAAAAACCCTTACGAAGTAGGTGCCATGATAAAGTTGCATAAATATATCTCGAGTTGCCCCATGCACATCCGGCTTGCCATAGGCGGCGGAAGCGGGGGGACAGGGTGGACGTGTCCCCCCCCCCCCTAAATTTGAGGAGGAGGGACGGTCCCCCCCTAAATTTGTTGATGATGACCTTTTTTTTTTTTTTTTTTTTTTTTTTTTTGCTTGTCAATTTATTTTCCTACGTCCTACGTCCCCCCTCAAAAATTTTTGGGTTGAAAACCTTTTTTTTCTTTTTTGCTTGTCAACATTTTTTGGGTTGTCCCCTCCTAAAATTTGTGGCTTTCGCCGCCAATGCGGCTTGCAACAACCGTTTTATAACATATTTTTCTTTTAATTCAATTAGTGAAATGAATTAAAGGGAAAATGTGATGTGTTAAACTGATAAGGAGAGGGATGCTATCATATTCATGATATTCGGTACTCTGCTCTTCGAATTTTATGGAAAAAGGGAGACTTTCCTTTCGGCGGATTTACCGCCCCTCTTACGAACTTGACAGACTTTACTGTTAACGGACAAGTCCACTCCAACAAAAAGTTGATTAAGATAAAAAGAGAACATCCAAGAAACATAACAGTGAAAATTTCATCAAAATCGGAGGACTGAAAAATAAGAAAATTACGACATTTTAGATTTTGCTTACTTTGACAAAAAAACTTATTGATTGTTTACATCCTGATCGGTATGCAAATGAGGAACTGATGACGTCACCCATTAGCTATTTCTTTGTATTTTATTAAACGAAATATGAAAAATAGTGGGTTTTTATGGGGTTTGTCTCCTCATTGTCATGTGAAAAAAAAATCCTCCCTGAACATGTGGAATTGCCATTTTAACAGCTTATGTTAAGTCATATTGGTCCTTATTTTCAAATCTGTGAAAATTGAAAATTCGTATAATTCATACCAATGAAAAAATAAATAATGGATGAGGGACGTCATCGACTGTCTCAATTGCATATCACTGAGTTGCGCGTGTAAGTGTTTTGTGAAAAATAAGCGAAGCCTAAAAATAACTTTCTTATTTTACATCTGATTTTGATGAAATTTTCATCGTTAAATTTCCATGGATTCTAAAAACACTGTAAATCATTAAAATTCTCACTGTCATTCATGTAATTACACTGAATAACTTGATGTAAATGTAATGATTCCATGTTAATTGTTGATTCCACTCATTATGTATACAATGTATTCTGTTTTACTTATTACATGTTACATAGCAGTGCTATTGAGTTATTTGTTAAACGGCAGGGCGCCTTTGGAAAGCAGTTTTGCATAACTGAACAGGATTCCCTGCAGTATGGAATAAAGAAAGCAATAAATAAATAAATGCTTAATTGATTTTTCTCTATCGATTTAAATCAACAAATAAATGGAAATGCTATTTGCATTACCGGTAACTAGGTGTGCACTTAAAAAAAAATCTGGGATGGACTTGACCTTTAACAAACTGACCCATGTGATATAGAATTTCATTCAAAATGAAAATTAGATCTGGACTAATTTGGCATTTATCATGCACGTGACATGCGGAGACTAAGAATGTCAGTGGCTAATTCAGTCAATATTTTCGATGGATCAATATTTGCTCATTCATTTTACAATTCTATATATAATCTTCGATTTTCAAAGGGAAGTTTCACTCCCCCATAATAGTAGAGGGGCGGTAAATAGGTAGTAAGAACATTATCTTGTTACTTATTTTGCAACCGTAATTATCTAAGGCGGAGTGCGCCCCCCCCCCCCCCCTTTCTGGCATAGCAGCTCGCCATTCACTTGCACTGCTTCCACTAATCCCAGTCAATTAGATTTTTTTTAAAGGAAATGTCAGTAATATATTGAATGACTGGGCATTTGCCAGAAAGCTAGCATCTGGCAAACGCAGGCCTATGGAAGACTTTTACAATATTTTGAAGGAATTCACAAACAAATACAAATCTTCGCTTCAATCGCTTGCCAAAATTTACGTTACAATGACTCTTCAGTTTCTTGCTCGCAGTTTAGTTTGGTCGAAGTTCCTTACTTGAGCAATGAAGTGTTTTTGATGCCATGATTATAATTCAATTAAAGAATGGACCTCGAATAATAGGCCTAACATTGTGAATAATTAGTCAATAGATATAGAGAATTACAACATGATCTACAGCCACCCAGCGTCAGCAAATGCACTTGATTCGCCTCATGCATGCTTTACATGTATATGGTTCCGGTTCGTGAAACTTGACACGGAAGTACAAGATTAACAATTATCGATGTCCAACCGTTTCAATATTATACTGAAAATGTGTTTAAATTGGCAATGATTTATGAAATGAATAATATTCCGAAAACATTTTTTTTTCAAAATAGGCAGATAGAGCGCCCTTTTATTAAACGTGAGAACGTAATTATATCCGTATTACGTACGCGAATTGTTGATAGTTCCGCATTCATGTTTCGTAATTATAGTTAAATGATTTAAAATGTTTAATAATTGGTCTTTGATGCCGTTAAAACTTAATCGTTCATTATAAGTTCCCTTGTCGTATATTTTTTTAGGCCATTATTGCAAACAAAATGAAAATCATTCATCGATCAAATCGTAATTGTAGTTTCTAAATACTAGAGCCATTATTGCAATGTTTCATCTTATGGTTCGAACCGTTACGTTTTAATTTTATGAAAAAAAATGAAAAATTATAAATGAGGTAAATCGAATATTAATCATTTACCTGTTTTGTTTATTCATTTATTTATTTATTTATGTTTTGTTCATTTATGATCTGATTCTTTTTTATTCTTAGAACAGTTTTCGGTAAAGCGAGTCGCCGGCCTATAGAACAAGACTAAGATAAATTATTCCATAATCATTTTCATCGAAATCGGATTATAGCTTATGTGATGATATTTTTAGAGTAAATCAGTTTACTCTACACCAAAAACATTTTAATGACATATTTGGAGTGCCAATTGGTATCTGACTCATCGACTCCTACAGTGAAATTAGCACATTAATTGCGCTGTGAAATGAAAAAAAAAAGATAATAATTATGGAGCTATAATGAAATACAATGGAGTCAAATAAATATTTGGTATAACCTAGGATTATCTTTGTCCCGAGAGCGGAAAAAAGTAAAATGAAAACAAGCATCCTTTTTTTTAAATAGTAGTTTGTTCTTTGGCAACTGGAATGCTATCAAGAGACTTGCCAGACATGGCAACAAGGACTGGCATGCATAAAACTAGATTCCAAGTATTATAGTGTATTATTATCGCCAACACGTTTAATGAATTTCTTGTGACAGAGGTTCTCAGAAAAGGAAAATAAACTTTCATTCAGAGAGTTAGGATGTTGTTTCCCCATCGTATTTCCATGTGAGAAGTAATTGGCATACGTCATCGTTATTTTTACCACGATTATTATTATTATTGTGTGATAGCTAGCGATGTCGCGGATAGTCTCACTTTCCAGACCGTCTTTTGGCACTTTCCTTCGCATGGTGCGTGCGCCTATTGTTTGGTATAAAATTCTGCTAGCTGGGCTCTGTCTTACTCTATACTTAACTCACATTTAATACATATTATTATGTATTTTGTATGCGAAGATAGGCCTAGCTTGGCCTATTTGATGAAGGGAGTGAAGATCGAAATATTGTCTTATGTATATTCGTATATTAAGTTGTACCCTGCGTACCGGCAGTAGTCATGTTTTTTTTTGTTGGGGGGGGGGGGGGGAAACGGATGCACCCTCTTCATTATGGTGACCTTCCAAACTCTCTTTTACGTATTGTAGTTCATACGTCATTAATCTTACTGAATTTTCTAGAATATAATATCATCCAGGTTTAAACTGATTTTTTTTCAGGGGCTCTTTTTGTGGGCCTCATTTTTTATCATTAAAATGGACTGTTATAAAAACAGTTAAAAATCCTCGTTCGATTGCATCATTGTTTTTATGGAGGCCTACATTTTTATTGTGTAGTTCCATCCCTCCGTAAAATTTGCATCAGATTATATACACATATAATTACCAACTTCTCGAATTGCATTTCAACTTATCACAATAAAACATGGCAAATGAATATGGGTTGTACACTGTAAAAATGTGGTGTTAAAACTGACACCAATTGTTGTTAATAGAGGACCACACCCTTAGGTGTTAAAATTACACCCTAGAGATTGAACACAACACCAAAGAGTGTAAATGTAACAGGCAAAATGTGTTGTAATAACACCTATAGGTGTAAAAACTACCACCACCAATTTAACACCGGTGTAAAATAACTGGTGTGGTCCTCTATGTACACCGGTTAACACCACAGTTTTTGCTGTGTAGATGGAGCGCTTGTAGAATCAGACATTAGTAGAACTATGCTTAACTATTAACATTATGAATGTTCATGGGCGGAAATCCCAGGGGGACGTCCCTACAAATAATAGTAGGGGGGCACAATATCAAATTCCCCCCTACTATTTTTAGTCTTTACGACCGAGAAAAATACATCACTTCACAATCGAAATAATACATGTTTTTTTTTTGGACTAAATGACCTTACAGTTTTGGTGAAAACCTTTTTTTTGCTTGTCAAATAATTTAGTTTTGGTTAAAATGACCTTTCATTTTTGTTTTGCTTGTCAAATTTTCCAGGCCCTGGTCCCCCCTACCTTTTGGGACAAATTTCCGCCCATGTGAATGCTAATTGTTTGCAAACCAGTTTTTTTTATCGCCCCATGCATAAACCTGCAATGCTTTTATCAAATGCTTCTCAATCGTTCAGTAATAAAAAAAAATATGTTCCGGGTCTTATTATGTTTGATAGGATTATTGGTTAACGCAATCAAACGTAATTAATGTTGCTGTGCCTTGTTAATATCTTTCTTTAAAACTACTAAAATTTGGTGAAAAAAATTAAACGAGATGGGCATGAAAGATGAACCCATGTTCTCAGTCTGCAGGGAAAGACTAAAACTGCGCATGCGTCTTAAGCATTCTATAATGAAAGGGATATTGATCGAATGTTTACATGCAGACTCTGATCAGTATTTTATACGCCATTCTGCATTCGGTGTCTGAGCTACATGTAGATAGCGTTTCTCAGTGAGAGATATATTATTTCGTTTTCGAGAGCGTCGCAAGATAAGTTTTTTCATCATATCAACATTCTATTCCTCCTGAGGTACGTAATTTCTCTCAGATTTGTTCCTTGTGAATTAATATTCAGCAGTTTGTTAGATTATGATGTATTTTATTCTTGTGATTTAAATTCTCGGCAGACTGCAAATTGCAATACTCCTGTATTTCTCATGATAGTATATTTCTTTCCAGATATGTGATGAGGCTGTCATTGTACAATGAAGTAATATTGTTGCATTGGTTGTGATAATTACATCCATGGCAAAAGTATTGGAGTTAATATATTTTTTTGTAAAAATGCATATATATGTATGTATTGAAATTCTCGTCATATACTATGACATTTGAGTATATAATTGCATGCATGTATGAACATGATAGAATATCAGTGGGTAAAAAGGTATAATATAGCAATATATTTTGGGACATATTCCAAAGTCAAGTTTAAGATGACTGCATCGATCTTCTACATGATAATCATTTATACATCTATACACTGTCAGGTCATTAAATATTTATTATGTTTACTAGTTCGTTTTATTCACAACATTTTGTTTTTTATTAAAAGGAAGAGTCATGTAATATGCCTAATCATCAACACTCACGTTAGGCTCACAGACTCCTCAACCTACTGGGCGCCACAGACCTGCCTACATAGAACATCTTATAACCTGATCAGGGATATGAACTAGGCGGCCTACTTGATAATTTATTGATTCCTGTCGATAGATTACGACCATGTTAAATATCAAAACAACATCAAATACTATTTATGACCCGGATTGAGCTATAATGTTTTACGGACTCTCCTTGTCGACGCCATTCATGTTGTAGGCCTATAGAAGTCTGTAATATGGCGCGATAGTCAGAAATTGATCTTACCAGGATATCATGGATATTGTGATAGAAAGTGAAGTAAACCATTGATTAATAGTTTAGTGAAGGGCTTAGGTATTGATGAGCTCTATTGCTTTCACATCGGGCGTTTAAACAGTGATATGATGCTTGAAGGGAAATTACAGATAGCTAGAAGCGCGCGGGGGAGGGGGTCATCAAGCCCCCCCCCCCGCCTAGAATTCCGCAGCCCCTGCGTGGCAGTTAGATGGGGATACTCATTTCAAAACCTCCTTTGAATAATTATGTTTGAAGTCAGTCTTTGCTAAATGGCTGCCTCAGAAAATAAAGTCTGACAGTGACTGCATTAATTCTGGAATCAACCTTCGGTAGGCCTATATATTATTAGCAGTGCCCACCATTTCCTTGACTGGATCGTTACGCGAGTCTATAGCTGTGATGGTATATACAAACATAGCGAGACGAGCTTTTATTATCATTATTTTGACGTCAATGGTTGAAGCACAAAAATGACAATAGAAATTGTGATTGCTCAGTGAGTCGTCCAGCTACCCCCCCCCCATACTGTTCTTAAATGCATTCTCCGTCAGTGAAAGCCAGCTTCCCCAGCGCGCATACGCAGGTGCTACTAACCTATAGTGCTACCCAGCCGTGTCCAAGTACCTCTACAGAAAATAATGGACCCTTTTAACTGTTGGATTTTATTATCAAATGGCATTATTGCTGCAAGGGAAAATCCGTGATCCCTTTCCGATGAATTGTTTTTTTTTTTCAATAAACTCCACCCAATTATGCGCCCGATCGTTAAATTGATTTGAAAATACAAATCTCGGCTGTCGATCGACCGCGCGATCGAGAAAAAAATTGGCACGCAATTAAAATATGCATGAAATTGGCTCCCAAGTTGTCTGGAACATATTGTATAGAAACAGATCACATAATTATGAAAAAAAAAATACATTTGGTAATTGGAGCTATAACAATATCTTTAACTCATCAAATATAATGTTGTTCTATAAAACTACGAGGTATCACGTAGCTGGCCAGTCTATGTGTGTCTGATGGTGTGTGTGCGTGTGCGTGAGGGTATGTATGTGTTGCATATTTGTTTTGCTTATTTTTTTTTACATATCTGTATTTTATTCTTATGTACAGTATGTTCCTTCATTGTTTACATCTCATTTATTGTAGGGCCCTACTCACAAGCTCTGCTTTTTAGTGGTCTTCTAAAACCTCTCATATAGGCTATGTTATTTATCCTTTTGTATTACCTGTTTATTGATTTGTACTTATACATGTATGTCTGGTTTCTTAATAAATTATACTTGAACTTGAACCTGATAAGACACTAGCAAGATGCTAATCGAGGCTAACCCCAAGTAATGTCATTATCATAGTTTAAACAAGAATTTAACTACAATACTGTACATCAAATTCAGTATTAATTCTACTTATGACTGATACTGTATAACAGACAAATGCGGTTTTCTTCAGTGAACATTAATATTTCCACTATTTAAAGAAAACATATCTTCATTATTCACAGAAATAGTGTACACAAATTATTTGTTTTAGCCAGTATATACAATATATACAGTGTTATCCAGCAGCATTGGTTTTCACGAATTGCTAAATAT
Source organism: Lytechinus variegatus (assembly GCF_018143015.1). Taxonomy (NCBI): domain Eukaryota; kingdom Metazoa; phylum Echinodermata; class Echinoidea; order Temnopleuroida; family Toxopneustidae; genus Lytechinus; species Lytechinus variegatus. The sequence goes on along the minus strand of NC_054752.1, from coordinate 21,118,123 downwards.
CTTGCGACTGATGCTGGGTTTTTGTTCTTACGAATTGTTTTTGCAGTTTATGGATTTTTTTTCAATGAACTGGAACTCTTAATGAAATCATAAACAGCATAAAAAAGGAATTCATGTAGACTTGCAAAAGTAAAAATAATCATAGAATTGTGATTTTTGGATGAAAACGCAATTTGTATTGACTTGGTACACGAATTTATGTTTTTGAGCAATTGTATTTGTTTTTATTTTTTGGGTGCAGTTACAAAATGTTGCATTATATCATAACCGCGTAGCCGAACCTCGCAAATTGGGTCTCAAAAGAAGTACATGACTTGAAAGTTGGAGTCAGCGAGCGGCGCGGTCAAATAATTTCGCTTGGCGAAAATATTGCGCGAAATGTTGAGAGGAGGGGAGGGGGTATTCCGAGACCCTTCCCCTTGCCTTGCCTAGGGTTAAAAGTAAAGAGCAACTGATCCAAACCAATTCCCTCCTTTTTCCTTTACATCATTCCCCAAAGGCCTAGGTATAAAGCTGATCATTTGACAGTCGACTAAAGGAAAACAAAGGCTCAAAATGTATAGCTGTGCCTGTGACGTATTATGGTTACCATGGATACAATGAAAGGCAGACACCCGTGTATTCAAACAGAGTGACTTGTTTTTCATTTTTATCGATTTGATATGCCAATTGGCAAAGTAATTGCCACTGTGGTAATAATTTTGCAGAGCGCACATAAATTATCGTCCAGGTACGCTCATTTCGAGCTAAATGGATATTCTTTGGTTTTGTCTCCGCAATATTTCACAAGTTTTAAGATGAAAATCAGTTTCGTGCTTACAGAAGAAGTGCTTGTGATTTCCGTTCTTCTACATAGTCAAGGAGAATCTTTAGGAAAAATATTGATTTAAAATCTCATCACCTCGTGTAGTCATCTTTAATTTGTAATGTTCTTGCATGGCGATGGTTTTTGGGCGCCCGGTTGCATAAAAGTTACTATTATGGTAACTTTGTCATCCTATGTTAACTACCATGGTAACACTGATCAATAGCCAATCAGAGTCAAGGATTCCATGCAAGTTTCCATTGGAAGGCAAATTTAAAGTAATAGCAACGTTTATACAACAGGGCCAAGAAGTTCCTTCAACCCAGTCCCCACTAGCGTAACTAAGGAGGCAGGGGAGACTGCCCCCCTGACGAGTCACAACGCATATGCAGGGGACGTATCCCTGCGCTACCTGTCGACTCACAACTGATTCAGGGGACGTTCCCCCCCCCTTAAGAAGCTAAATTAATAATTTTTAATGTAAAAATTAAACCTGAAGACCTTTTTTTTGCTAGTCAATTATTTTTTCCGGTAAGTAATCCTTCTTTGGGGGAGGGGGGAGGGGTTGTGGACCCTTTTTTTCTTGTTAATTTTGTTTTAGGTATAAAACTCTTTATTTTGGTTGAAGACCTTATTTTTTGTTTTGCTTGTTAGATTTTTTCGCGGAAAGATTGAGAATATTCTGTTACATCCTACTTAAGCTTGTTCACGTAATGTGGGGAATATTATCTACGTTCTAGTTCCATGTAACAAGGTTTTCTTCTTTTCAATCTGGGAAGGATTCGAGGCCGGTCGATCTCCTGATCATATTTTGCCGGTATTCTGGCCGAGTGAGATATACAAGGGATATGGAACAAACGAAAATTGACTCCGTGTCTAGTCACTAGTCTAGTCTAGTCACTCCGTGTTTACCCACATTGAGCTGCACTTTTAAAACCCAGTTCATCGATCAGCAGTCTCGATGAAGAGATGACCGGTCTCGCGCCAGTATGATTTTTTTTTCGGGGGGGGGGGGGGGGGTGGCGTAGATGAACATACTTAACACTATGCAATATAAAACATTGTCATTGAAAATCATCATCAACATAATTTTCATCAACATCATCATCATCTCCATCAATATCATCTTCATAATCACCATCACCATCATCATCAACAACATCATCACCATCACCATCATCATCATCACCATCATCATCAACAGCAACATCATCTTCGGGTACGGGATGAAGGCGCGAGCTTTGCCTTGCATTTTCGTTTTTTCATTATTGCTGCCGAAAGTTGCTATATACTTAATCAGCTTGCGAGAGGAGTCATTGAGGCTCAAAGTGCTTGTTTTGTCAGTAGTTATCTATACCTCTTTTGACTTTCGATATATTTTAGATGAAAATTATTGCACTAACGTGCTGTCAAGACAAGACATGTTGAGATATGACACGGACCTTTGACCCCCCCCCCCCAACGGTTTCTGAAAGAGTGTTTTCGATCGACTTTGTTTTCTCCCAGGATATGGATACTAAGATGGAAGCAGAGCTGATCAAGAACGAGGAGAGGCAGGGTGTCGAGGAAGCTACCGAGGAAGCCACCGAAGCCCCTCAACCGGTACAGCAGGGACCACCCTCTTATGTTGGTTATCCTAACGGCCCGACCCAACCACAGGGGATGTATCATGTATCTCAGCCTCAGCAGCCAACTTACATCATCCAGGTGAGCTTATAGTAGGAGGAGGGCCGTGGGGGTGATGATGGTGGTAGCGATGTGGTGGTGGTAATGATGATGATGATGATAAAGATGATGATGACGATAATGATAATGATGGTGATGACGATGATGATGGCGATTATGGTAATGATCTGATGAGGAGGTGGATGATGAAGACCTGATAAGGAGGAGGTGGATGAGTAGGATGATGATGATGATGAAAAAGTTGATAACGATGTTAATTTTGAATTAACATTTTTCCTCCCACTTTCTTTTCAGAACATACCCGCCCAGCAATCATCTGGATGCTGCACCGGCAAATCTGATTGGTTCAAAGAATCGGTTGGCATGACAACAGGTATCGTCCAGCTCATCATCGCTATCGTTGCCAGCATCCTATCTGGAGTAGCCATCTGGCTTCAAGTCCGGGCTGATATTTACGTCGGCCCAATGGGGACGCCAATCGGTGCAACCCTTTTCGTGAGTTGATTAAAAATATTCTCATCAATTAAGCATTTCTGCTTTATTCCTGCACAATGCATTATAGGAATTTTCAGAGATAAACAAAGCCCATTATTATTAATATCTTGCCTTGTAATACATTTATGATTATTTTTTCCAAGTAAGTAAAATATAATTATTGTTTTACGCTCTTCATTTTATTCCGATCGTCAGGTATGGATAGGAAATGGAATTTACTGCATTATAATCATAAGTATTGATTGACGCACAAATTGATTCCAAAGAAGTGATGGAATTTCTATTAACTTTACGACGACATCATTTACATGCATGGTTTTGTGATTTTGATGATGATGTTGTGTTATTTGCGCAAAAAAAAATCATCTAAAAGCATCTGGGCGAGGAAGATGAGGAATATTGAATGCAAAGTGTAGGGAAGTATATTTTGTTCTCTCATTTTTTTTTATTTCTTTACTTGACGAGCTGCTCTTATCAAAGATTATCCCATGGTATAAATTTTTGATAATTTCTTTTTAATATTTTTGAATATTTACATTCCAGATATTTCTCCCCGCTGGAATTCTTGGAGCTTGCTCTAAGAACAAGAGCAACTGTGTGGTGAGTAGTGTTTTCTTGAATTGAAAGAAAATGGAATATGACTGAAAACGAAATGTGTTTTAATTTATATCATAAGAGTAAAATTTAAGATAACCATCATTGGCAGATCCGGGGGGCACATCCACCTCGTTTCTACCCGGCAGTTGAGACCCATATTCAAATTGTTTAATGTAAATATGCAATTCTTACACAAGTTTGCCCCCCAAAGTCACATCATGTATTTTTAATGGGAGTATGTCGTGCATACACACATGAGTATCTTTTATTTTTGTTTTTTTGCTTGTGAAATTCTATGTTGACGAAATGACCTTCATTTTTGGTGGAAACATTTTCTGTGCCCCCATCCTTTGAAAATACTGAATCCGCCCCTGATAATCATGATAACATAACGAAATATGTTATTTGAATTTTTATTGAAATAAGAGTAAAATTGATAACTGAAAACGAAATGTTTTTTAATAATTTTAAGTTATTTTCTATCACTTATAGTTATAGCGAAATGAATCTTTCCTGGGGACTTTGGGGTATATTTAGATGAAAATTTGTTCACTTTATAGCATGTAGTATAAAGAAAACAACGGAAATACAAGTCATGCAATCACGAGTTCAGTACGTCAATCAATATATCAGAATGTTAATTTTCACGGGGGGGGGGGGTGAGGGAAGCAGGTGTCTTAATCCCCCGGGTACCCCGGCCCAGTGAGTCCTTCTATGCTATGTAACTCTATGTTCGTACGTCATTCGTACCGCAGATCGTGGCATACCTCGTGATGTCAATCCTGGCTGCTATTCAGGCAGGCTTCGTGTGTGCAGTGGAGTCGGTATTGGCTGGGTTCAGCTTCCATTCAGTCTGCCCCGATATTCCTGACTATCGTGATTATCCTCCATTCGATGTTCATGGGTTTGAGTATCCTGAAATCGCAGTCGACTACGCCTGTTCGTGGGAGCGTTTCAAGGTAATACCCCTATATGATTGTACAGAGAGGCACCCACTATGATAATAAAATAAAATTTAAATATAGAGAAGAAAAGGAGTAAGAAAATGGCATTAAAGAAAAATGCATTGGTTGAATAATTGCATATTACAATTTACCTCTAGCAATTAGCATATATCTAGCTGTTATTCCGGCTGTTCCCCCCCCCCCCCCCGAAAAAAAATGAATAAAACAGCGAACAGTATTCAAATTTAATTCTTTTTAAATAAGAAACATAATTTCTTACAAATTTTTGTCTAAAATTAGTTCATCTCCGAATCAACTTGTTTAAATAAGTTACATCCTGATTAAGATTATAATCATTAATTGTACAATATTAAGAAATATTTAAAAAAACGATCACATACTTGACCTTAGAATAATAGACCATAAGAAATTACTTTCTTTCTTTCTTCTTTTCTTCCTTTCTTTCTTTCTTTCTTTCTTTCTTCTTCCTTCCTTCCTTCCTTCCTTCCTTCCTTCCTTCCTTCCTTTCTTCCTTCCTTCCTTTCTTCCTTCCTTTCTTTCTTTCTTTTTCTTTCTTTCTTTCTTTCTTTCTTTCATTCTTTTATTTCTTTATTTTTTTCTTCTTTTTCTTATTCTTCTCCTTCTTCCTCTTCTTCTTCTTCTTCTCCTTCTTCTTCTTCTTCTTTAGATATTTAAGAAATTGCAACAGCTTCTCCTGTTGATGATGTTGATCATCATCATCATTATCATCATCATCATCATCATTATTATTATCATCATCGTCATCATCATTATCATCATCTTCATCATCACCATCATCATTATTATCATCATCACCATCATCATTATCGTCATCATCATTATCATCATCTTCATCATCACCATCATCATTATCATCATCACCATCATCATTATCATCATTATCATCATCATCATCACCATTGTCATCATCATCATCATCACCATCATCATTATCATCATCATCATTATCATCATCATCATCATCATCATCATTATAATCATCTTCATCATCACCATCATCATTATCATCATCATCATCACCATTATCATTATCATCATCACCATCATCATTATCATCATCATCATTATTATCATCATCATCATCATCATCATTATCATCATCTTCATCATCACCATCATCATTATCATCATCATCATTATTATCATCATCATCATCATTATCATCATCATCATCATCATCACCATTATCATTATCATCATCATCATCATCATTATCATCATCATCATCATCATCATCATCATCATCATTATCATCATCTTCATCATCACCATCATCATCATTATCATCATCATCACCATCATCATTATCATCATCGTCGTCGTCATCACACCACCCACCATCATCATCTTCAGATAATAAAATTATTGCTGCTGCTGTTTCTTTTTTTTTATTTAATATCTGCTGCGGTTGCCAGTGATTCATGAAACCATTTTCTCTCTTTTTTTCCCCAGTGCCTGACTGCCGTACACGCCCTGATCGCTATCCTGATGTTCGCCGAGTTCATCGTCGCTATCTTAGCTGCTGCCACCTGCTGTGGCGGTCTCAATTGCTGCTGCCCTCGACAACAGACACAGCAGAACCGCTCCAATGCCATGGTAATAACATTCCCCCTCCCCCCCAAATAGTTATGTGAAAGTCATTGCAGCTTGTCCAGTAAAGTGTGCGCCTCACCGGCGACTGACTGGAATACTCCCCAAGGAGTGGAGGATGTGCACACATTGTGTGCGGGAATGACTGATTGAATCCGATGACCGGGGTAATAATATATCTGTAAAGCGCTTAGACACGTCGTTCATATGTATTAAGCGCTATACAAAAGCGGATTATTATAACTGTTATTATTATGATAGTCATGATTTGATATAACTCTGCAGGATCTTAATCCATTCATAGAGCTAAATATGATTTATAATAATATATCTGTAAAGCGCTAAGACACGTCGTTCCGATGTATTAAGCGCTATATAAAAGTGGATTATTATTATTATGATAGTCATGATTTGTTATAACTCTAGGCATTCATAGAGCTACATATGATTTAAAGTATTTGCAATGGCACTAAATCAGTGTATCGTTTTTTTTTAATCCGACCCTCTTTCGAATTTGTTATCATCTTTTGTCACGCTTGTACTATATTTGTGTACACTCAACGTGATTTTGACTTTTATACAATTAATAAAACTAAAACCAAGCCAATACTCCTTCCAGTAGAAGAATATCTATGGGCAAATTTACTTAGACACGCACACCGCCGTGCCCCTTTATTGTTGAATGCCCCCTTTTGCCTGTCAATTTCAGTTTTCCCCTTCCTTTCAAATCCTGGGTCCGCCTCTGAACCCCCCCCCCTCCTCCCCCCCCCCCCCCATTACGCAGAGCGTTTCATGAAAGGAATTGTAAGATGTTTTATCCGATGAGTACTCGGGAATTGTTTCTTTTCAGCAAATCAAAATGAAGGAAATTGGTCAAATCTGACAATTGCCAGATGACAAAATCGGTCATACACCTTCCAGATTATCTATTTTTTTTAATTGTCCGTCCACATAATATTCTAAAATCCTAACATAATATATTACAAACGAACATATCACAAAGCATATCAGTCATTATAATTCATTAAAATGGAAGATAGGATAAACTTGAACTTGAGCTCAATGGAACCGACTTTGTCAAAGATTATGAGAAGGAACTTAATTGGATTGCCAAAAAGGATTGCTTGTAGCGATGACATGGCTTATAATGAGTCGTGTTTTCAGTTTTGCATTATTGTGGAGGATAGTGTTCCTTTGGCGGGGACAATTAATCAATTATGTTCGATCTCTGTATTCTGAACTCCATTGTGCAATGTGTATCTAGCCAGACTACTATGACGCACCTCAACAAAGTGATTACTATTTCTTCTGGACTAAATTAATTTAAATTTATTTTTCAGATGTACTGTCCCCAGGCTGGCGTTCAACCTTTCCAAGCCCAGATGGGTACTCATGTTGTCCAGGGTAAGACTTGCATTAAAATTTGTTATAAAAGTAGGCATATAAATAGGCACATATATATATATATATATATATATATATATATATATATATATATATATTTATATTGTAAAGAAATGGATGAAGAGAACAGTGGTAGGCGAAGCTTAAATCAAGGTTCCCCAGAGCTATCTACCCTTTGGATATATATACATATATATAATATATATTGAACAGTTATAAGTTATATGGATAAAATGCATGTGTAATCAATCCAAGCGTATTGATAAATAAATGATTAGATGGATGAATGATTGATAAATAAGCAAATCAGAATGATAAATTAAGGTGATGAAAATTTAAAAGGTTATTGATGAATATTGTTAAATGCAGTGGAATATACAAAGAACCAGATAAGAATAAGGCAGACTTCTTATCATCAGTCATCCCCCTTAATTCCTTCTCTGTACTCTGTAGTGAATTTTGTTGTGGTCTGTAGTCATTTCTTAATTGAAGCTCGATTTGAATTATACACGTTTTCCTCTGATCTTTGTGCACAGGAACTGAGCTACCAATGAAGGCCTAGGATGGACAAGAGATGGCGCTCTCACTTTTCAGATGTCGATGACTGCATTCACTGACGACCATAAATTTTTCTCCATTTTTACGTGATTAATTTACATAATGAAATACAACCGAAATGAGATATTTAATCCCCGGATATAATCAGTACTACCGCATACTTCAAGCCTTACAATGAATTATTGAAATACTACTGAGTTATCAGTAGATGTTTACGAAATTTATCCATTAAAATAGAGTGCAGTCACAATAACCATGATAATAAAACAAAAATTAGATTCATTATCGTCACTCATTTCGGATTAATAAACCAACAATGATAAAGTTAATGGTGGTGGTGATAGCCAGTCAGGTTATAGCATCTGTTGAGAAGAAATGCTGTAAATATGAAATGTAGATGTTATACAACTTCTGTCTTTCTTGACTATAAAAGATATATATACGTTCAGGCTGAGAATTTATTGCCCAATATAAAAGGGTCACTTTTGGGGAATTGCTCTACCCCTCCAAAGAGAGTTTTTATGGCCTAATTTTCATTTCGTCCAATGCCAATTAATCCTTTTGCCAAATCGTCTACTTTCATTTGGTCTACCATCAGTTCGTCCAATATCCACATTGTCTAATTGCCATTTCGTCCACCCACCATTTCGTCTAATAACCAATTGGTCCAATAGCCATCTAGTCCATATTCAATTTGGTCTAAGTAGACTAAGTTTTAATTGGGCAAAATAAATGAAAACAAAACGAATATCATAGACCAACTGGTTGTGAGATGAAATGTTCATAGACCAACTGGTGATTAGAGGAAGTGATGATTGGACCAAATGGTTTTTTGACCAATGGTTGTTAGACGAAATGACGATGGATGGAATGGCATTAGACTAAATGAAGGTAGACCATGTGGTGAGTGTCCCAGTCGGCAGTGGACGAATTGGCAATTTACCGTCTTATGTATCCAATTATAGTTCTAATATGAATAATGTAAGTGTATTTAGATTATCATTATTTTCATGAAACAAAATCGAGTATGTTGGGAGATAAAGTAAGAAATATGCAACATTGAAAAAGTGGCTGGACATGATTTGATAATGCCTATTATGAAAAAAAAACATTCTTTAAAAAATATTATTCATAGATCAATTGTTTGTTAGTAAGATATATTTTTTGCATTTCTATTATTGCAGTATATTTTTTTCTTAAATTTCATCATATTATATTTCGTGTTTTCTTGTGATAGAGGTCAATGTGTATTCATTTTGCAATGTAATAGTGTGGTCATTTAGAGGTTGATTCATTATTTTTATTTTTTTATGAAATGTGTCTGAGATTTGTTTTGAACACGTTATCCATGAGTAGAGTCAACAATAAAAAAATATTAAGGATATGAATAAGAACTTATAATAAAGAGGGATAATGTGAAAAGGATCTGTATGAAATGAGGCTATAAACTGCACTATTATTTTGGTCCATGTCGTTCTTATACCAAGGAGTTTTGAAGTTGAGAATGATTAATTGATTAATGATTAATGATTAATGAAGTTGAGTGTATCACGTCAATCAATTTTTTTTTATACTTGGTGAAATTGTGACTATATTCTTTCACATAATAAAATATGGCAGCTTGCAGAGTAACTTTGGGATTGTTTTCTTTTTTTGTCTGCATCATCCTCAATAATGTTTAATATGTGATTTTTTTTTCGCTTGGTCTCATTTGCATGGATCTTTTTCTAGGCCGAATTTGGGAGGGCGGGACTTTAGCTGCTTGGTCAGCATAAACGGCTGTCCACGATAGGCGGTTTTTATTGCATTATAAGAACCAATGTCGAAAATTTCCTTTCCTTTTTTTTTTTGTATCATCAACTATTTTGAATACTATATAATTTGTTTGCTATTTCTTTTTAGGCCAGAAAGGGGGGGGGGGCTAGCTGCTTGGTCAGTAAAAAAAAACGCTGTCCACGATACGCGATTTTCGTTGTAGGCCTATTGTATAAACCTACGTCGAAAATTTCCCACGCGGCTACCAGAAACCCCTCCAAAATATTTAGTTTAGAAACCCGCCTGAAAAGATGGTTTTATGACCGAGAACATGAAGAACGAGGGTGCATATTAAATCACGGGGCGCAATTTATTTCGTCTTACATACGATAAAACCGATATCACTTCCAAATGCGTGAGGGGGGGGGGGGGGGCTTGAAACGGGAAGGCTGAATATTGAGGCTAGTGGCGAAAAAAAAAACATTGTCAGACCCTCAATGGTAAAAACAGACATTTGTTTGTATAAAAGAATATGCGAAAGAAGGACACAACTTTTATCTGGATAAAAATGAAAGTTTTTGAACAGGCGTGTTAATTCTTAATTGCATGAAATATATAGTACAACTTCAAATATTCGAATAAACTATGAAGTCACTATATTAACAAAGATGTTGATGGATGTCTTATTTCCTGATTATCCTTCTCCCAATGCCCCGAATTACTAAAGTGTACTCCTGATTTTACTCCAAGGAAGGCATATCACCTCCGTTCTTAATTATTCTTTCTGGTCGCTTTTATGAATAAAAGTGCAATTAACCATGATAACGATATGTTAAAGGTAAAGTCCACCCCAGAAGAATGTTGATTTGAATAAATAGAGAAAAATCAAACTAGCATAACGCTGAAAATTTCATCAAAATCCGATGTGAAATAAGAAAATTATGGAAATTTAAAGTTTCGCTTAATTTCACAAAACAGTTATATGCACATCCTATTCGGTATGTGTGAATGAGGAGACTGAGATGACATCAACCCCTCACTATTTCTTTTGCATTTTATCATATGAAATATTTGATTTTCTCCTCATTGTCGAGTAAAAAATGATTCATTCCTCCCTGAACATATGGAAATAACATTGTTTGATATACTCGGACGCTTATATGGTTCAGTCAAGTTGGTCTTTAATGTCAAATCTGTTAAAGAAAATGAAATATCACATAATTCAAACAATAAAAAACAAAAGAAATAGTGAGTGAGGGACATCATCGACTGTCTCATTTGCATGTCACTGAGTTGTACATATCGCTATTTTGTGAAAAATAAGCGAAACTTTAAAATGTCATAACTTTTTATTTTACATCCGACTCTGATGAAATTTCAGCGCTATATGCTAGTTCATTTTTTTTTTCTTTTTATTCAAATCAACAGTTTTCCAGGGTGGACTTGACCTTTAATGAAAGCATAAAATTTACATACCGTTTGCATGGTGGGGCTTAATCAAAAGTATCCACTTGTAATATTCCTTTTATAATGAATTATTCATTATTGTTTGCTGATGATTCCAATTTGTTTCATACATTTCAAGCTGGAAAATTTGAGATAGATCTGGAAGAAGTGACCCTAGAATTAAAGAAAGTTCTAAATTGGTGTAATGTCAATAAAGTTACTATAAATTTGTCAAAGACAAATTATATGCTAATTAGAGGGAAGAGACAGCAAATTAAGGTAAGAGGGAAAATTCATCTCATGGACACAGAGGTGCATGAAGTAGACGTTACAACATTTATTGGAGTAGACATTGATAAACATTTGACATGGAAAAATCATATTGCAAAAATTAAATTATGCATACGCAAGAAGGTTGGTATTCTATATCAACTGAGACACTTCGTACCACGAAGTATTTTGATTCTGCTGTATAAGACATTCACACAGCCCCACATCACATATGGTATTGAAGTCTGGGGTGGAGCTAGAAAACACGATCTAGGGCCCGTTTCTCAACACCTGGACAAGTTAGTCATATCTTTATCCACAAACCACGGAGTTAGTTCCATTCTTACTAAACCCGTTTCTCGAAAGGCTTCCTAACTAGAATACCTTGATATCGATACTATCGGTAAAAAGAGCAGACGAGACGTAGCCTTAGTCACAAAATAGCATAATTTTCAAAAAGAAAAATTATAACAAAATTGCAAATATTGTGATGAATTGGGAATTTCATCTTTTAAGAATAATAGCATACTCATAGGCGGATCCAGGGGGGGCCCGAGGGGCCCGGGCCCCCCCCCCCCTATATTGGCGGAGCAAAAAAAAAGAAAAAAAGGGGAAAAGGAAGGAAAAAGAAAAAGGGAAAAGAGAGGAGAAAAGAAGGAAGGCAAGCATAAGAGGAGGAAGATGAGTGAATAAAATAAGATAAGGGGAAGACTTGGAAATTTTTTTTTTTTTAATCTTTCATGTCGGGATATAAGATTTTCGCTCGCGCTTTGCGCTCGCATTGCCTTTTAGGTGATATCTTGCTCAATATGGCGGGACCTTAAAATATCAAATTCTGAAGTCAATATACAAAACATATTTCAGCTGGGAAATTGAACTTTCATTATTTTGTTTTATTTACAAATTGATTTTTTAAAAGTGTAAAAATTTCTGTTTTATGGTCTGAATATTAACAATTTCTGCTTGCGCTGCGCGCTCGCAAAATTTGATTTGTCAGGTACCTATTATTTTCCTGTATTCCATGAAGTTCTCAAAATATCCCTATTTAGGTCAGATTGTCAAAACGTATCAGCTAGCGCTGCACGCTTGCACTTTGATTAGTGAGTTATGTATATCTCAATATTAATTCTAAAACAAACTACTTAAAATCACCATTTGGTGACAATTAATCATAAATTTCTGCTCGCGATTTGCGCTCGCATTGATAGATTTTAAACTCATGCATCTTATGCATAATTACAAAAGTGCTTTAAATGTCCAATTTTCAGGCCATAATATTAATAGATTTTGCACTCTCATGCTTAGGAAGATAAATAGGAAGATAGTCATCAGTTTCTTATGATGACATAATGTCCTTATAGAATATCCCGGTCCTATGTCAAAACTCAAAGTAACAATAATTGAAAATATCAGCTCTGTTTTAACTGTGATCCTTCTTCACCTCACAATTTTTTTAACAAAATGCTTGCAATACAGAGCTTAAAGTGACCCCTTTTCAGATCTGAATATCATATATTTTTAGCTCGCGCTTTGCGCTCGCTTTATTGATTTTCATGGTAAAAAAAGGTATTTAGAATACCCAAATTCTAGGTCGATATCTCAAACACACGTTTATTCAGATACGCAGCTTGTTCTCCATTTAAATAATTATCCAGTTTCAGATAACAATATAAAAAATTGTCTGCTCGCGCTTTGTGCTCGCATTATTAATGTATGAAAATTTCCAATAGCTTAACCTTTTCATGATTTACAAAACATGAATAGAGTGTCCAGAATTTTTCCGCTCGCGCTTCGCGCTCGCATCAATAATGTTCAGTTTTTGTCTTATCCTTTCCACGATTACAAAAAGTGCTTTAAAATTTCCATTATTCAGGTAGAAATGTCAAATATTTTCAGCTCGCGCTTCGCGCTCGCAATATTTGAATGTTGAAATATGTAACGTCTTCATGGCTAAGTTCAAGCAGTCCATAACAAATGCGTTTTCGATCAGCTCAAAACGTATATAAAAATTTTCCGCTCGCGCTCTGCGCTCGCATTATTAATGTAAGGAAGATCCCCACTTCCTCATCCTTTTCATGATTTACAAAACTTGAATAGAGTGTCTCGTTCAGTAGGTCTCAATCACGAATTTTTTTCTCACGCTTCTCGCTCGCACCAATCGTTTAGTTATATACCTATTCTGTTAAGTTACAAAAAGTGCTTAGAATTTCCATTCCTTAGGTAAAAATGTCAAAAAATTTCAGCTCGCGCTTCGCGCTCGCATTATTTTATTTTTTAAAAATATGTAACGTCTTCATGGCTAACTGCAAGCAAGTCCTTAACAGTACCTTTTCCATCAGTTCATTTCTGCTCGCGCTTCACGTTCGTAATAATTATTCACTTGCATACACATCTTTTTTCAGGATTGCCCAGAATGTTCAAAACTTTTAGAAAAAAGTACATAAGATTCCCCCCCCAAAAAAAAATAGCTCACGCTTCGCGCTCGCAATATATAAAGAATGATTATGGTATTATATATTTATGTTTATTCATAAGAATAAAGCTAAGAAGTGACTAATAGGACTACCCCTTTAAAGAAACCAAAAATCCCGGCACATATTCGAGTGGCCGATCGGGGAAAATTAGGTGGCTGAAAAAAAAATTCCGGCCCCCCCCCCCTATTGGCGAAGGCTGGATCCGCCCTGCAGGTATATTATGCACCATACATACTTAGACCATGAAGACTTGAGCATTCAATTGCTGAGAAAATGGAATTATGAATAATTGAACTCGTGACTAAAAAATCACATGTGGACGTTGAGATGGGTACCCCCGGGATATCCAATTTTAATAGTTTACGAAAGTAAAACCATAACGGTTTTCGTTGTAAAATGATGATAATTATACGGTATTTTACGATTCCAAACATCATCGAAATATAGTTTAACAATTTTCTTTTAAATCTTAGATACTGAAACTTACTATTCGACAAATTCTATGCATAAATTAGAGATAGAATTTATCAAAATGTTAATAGGGGTCTGAAAACGACAAATATGAGTCCATTTATGGATGGCCTGACGTGGTAGAATCTTTATCAAATAGATTATTTTACTATTTCAAAATGAATGGTTTTGTGGAGTATTACCAACAGTTTTTGTAGATTCTTTGTATTACCATGATCATAGAATGCATTATCCAACTTGTTTTTTGATGTAATTTCAACATCTTTGATTGATTACGTAAGATTATAATTTTCACATTTCTAGGCACTTTTGCATGTCATAGTCTACCCACGTGATGCCACTACGTCATTAAGAAAGAAGTTGTGACAGGTTCGGAGGTGTCATAAATATTTAGTGGGTTGTTGTACCCGATCTTGGTAAAGAGGGCTTCGTGAAACGGTTAGCGGACAAGTAGCTCACTATCTCCGATTTAGTCAAGAAGTTAGACTTATGACGGTGTTGAGAAACGGGCCCTAGATTCTATATTATTAATTCAAGAAATGACAGTGCGTGCGATAACATTCAGTACATATATGACAAGATCAGCACCATTATTCAGGGTTCTTATTAAAGATACTTGACATTTACCAACTGTATAGATTATCTATCTGTAGTTTCATGTACGATCTAATTAATACAAATTTGCCACATTCACTGCTACAATATTGTTCACTGATTCAACATAGATATAATACAAGGCAAAAGGAAGACGAGAATCTGTATGTACCAAAGGTTAGGACAAGCTTGGGAAAGGAGTGTTTATCTTATGTAGGCACAACTTCTTGGAATGAGCTACCAACCAAAATCAGAAAGAAACCATCAAGATCAAGTTTTCGTAAAGCTATTGTTGAACATCTGTTGGAAAAATGAATATTGATACCATCTATATGGTAGTTTTGTTATCATCTAGATATCTTTCATATGTAAATGTATGTAAATACTAATTTTGTTAAATTGTTATGTAGTCATTGCTAGAATGTATTAGTAGACTCACGATTTTCATTCTTAATAACATGTTTCTATCTATCTAGACTAGAAGGGGCCAGACTTGACTAGCATTCATGCTATTTTCTGGTTCCTATTATCCTTGCTTTTTTATGTATTCATAAATTATTGTCTGTAAACTTGTAAATTGGTATTATCATTGCATTGGATAATAAATAAATTCATTCATTGATTCATTCATTCATTCATTTAAAGGACAAGTCCACCCCCAAAGTTGATTTGAATAAAAAAAATCCAAAAAGCATAACACTAAAAATTTCACCCAGGAAATTTCGTCAAAATCGGATGTAAAAACAAAAATTATGACATTTTAAAGTTTCCTTTAATTGCATAAAACAGATCTTCTATTCACATCCTGGTCTGTAGGCAATTGAGGATACCAATGACGTCATCCCCTCACTATTTCGTTTGTATTTTATTATATGAAATATGAAATATTATAATTTTCTCCTCATTGTCAACGGAAACAATGATCAATTCCTCCCTGAACATGCACTGTAAAAACGCTGTTTAAAATTTTAAGGACGTTGTTTAAGCCTGTCACTCTAACAACTACTGTTCAAACTTTTTAAACAGATGTTTAAACTTTTTAAACAGTTGTTTAAACTTTTTAAACAAGTTGTTTAAAAAGTTTAAGCAATTACAAAAAAGTCTAAACAACCTGTTGTTAAAGTGACAGGCTTAAACAACTTGCTATTTTTTTTTTACTGTGTGTGTAGATGGCATTGTTTTATATCATATGGTTCATTCCAGTTGGTCTTTATTGTCAAATCTGTAAAAAATAAAAAAGTTGTATAATTCAAACAATAAAAACAAAAGAAACAGTGAGTGATGGACATCATCGACTGACTCACCTAGTTGTGCGTATCACTGTTTTGTGAAAAATGAGCGAAACTTTAAATTTCCATAACTTTCTTATTTTACATCCGATTTTGATTTTATTCAAATCACTGAACTTTTTGTTGGGTTGGACTTGTCCTTTAAGTAATTAAAGTGAAAGTGATGGAATCTCTCCGATAGCGCTTTTCGCGTTTTGAGAATAAAATAAAAGAAAACTAAATAAAACCAATTTTAAGGAATCCACGCGATTTTAACGATTATTGTGGTGAGATAAGATTTTTTCTTGAAAAAATGTATGAGGAGGTTTGTACAGGCCATACATCCCCCTTCCCCAAAAATGTGGTGGCTATATCACACGGGGGGGGGGGCAGTCAAATTTTTTGCTGTACACACGCGTGACGTGACCAAGGAATTTCCAAATACCCCCTCTGTGTGCAGAACCCCCTAAACAAGTTTTTGGCGGGCTTTATTTATTTTCGCCCCTAAATAAGTTATCGCCAAAATATGACCTCGGGGAAAAAGCTTGGGAACAAAAAACATACCCAAAACATGTTAGGCTATAGTCTTTAAAAAAAGCTTTAGGGGAAAAAACATACCCTAAATACGTTGACCCCGTGATTGACCATTGGCCAGTCTTTCAAAAACACCTTTTTCTTTAAAATCGGAGTTTTTTATACCCTTAACGAGTCCACGCGCGGATCGCGTTCAAAACTGAAAAACACCCCTTTCAACGCGTTTTTTTTTTGGGGGGGGGTCAAACGTGTGTACAGCGAAATATTTGACTGCCCCCCCCCCCGGGTATCCCCCACGTCCACGATCCCATCGGATTTACGGTTACAGTTCGTAATTCCGAAGGCTCTTTATTTCGAAGGTTCGTAAATTCCGAAACACGGAAATTGCCTATACCTCGATGTTCGTTAATCCGAAAACGAAAAAGGGTTCGTTAATCCGAGCATTTGTGGCGTTATTCCGAAAACGAAATAAGGTTCGTTGTTCCGAAGGTTCGATAATCCGAAAACGAAATGAGGTTCGTAATTCCGAAGGTTCGTTAATCCGAAAACGAAATGAGGTTCGTAATTCCGAAGGTTCGTTAATCCGAAAACGAAATAAGGTGCGTTATTCCGAAGGTTCGTTAGTCCGAAAACGAAATAAGGTTCGTTAATCCGAAAATTGAATAAGGTTCGTATTTCCGAAAATGAAAAATAATTCATTTTGGTAACCAAAATGGTGTTGTCCTTGCAAGATAACAAGATATTATGCAATAAAAGTAATAACGAACGATGATACATGTGTGTGTTGTGGCCAAAGCATTATTGATTTAAGAATAGGCGCCCGGATCAAGCATACGCTTAATTTCGATTTTATCTGAGCAATTGCTGCCCAAGCAAATGGTTTAAAGATGCAGGGGATTAAGTGTGTTGGTCGCGTGCGAGTAACCTCCAGATAATAGGATTTGTATTGGAGGGGATGTCATTTTTATTAAGAGCTTCTCCTGAAAATTAGTCTAAAATGTATACTTTAAAAAGAGTATTTATTTTGGAAAAAAAAGTAATTTATCATTTTGGTTGTTATTATTTTGGGGGTGCAATGCCCCCTGCTACCCCCCCCCCCCGGCGGATCCAACTTTCGCCAATAGGGGGGGGGAATTTTTCACCCATAATTTCCCCGATCAGCAACTTAAAGTTGATATTTGTTTGTTTGTTTCTTTGAAAGGGTAGTCCTAATAGCCAATAATCAGCTTTATTCTTATAAAATAAAGTAAATGTGTAATGATATCATAAGCCCTTTTTAAATAATGCGAGAGCGAAGCGCGAGCTACATTTTTGATGGGCAATATGTTTGTGATCTTCAAAACAAGTTGGCTATGTAACTAGATAATAGCTGCGAGCAAGAAGCGCGAGCAGAAATTTTAATCATAAGCTCTGACCTGATCCAAAAGGGACATGTTAACGGATTTTTGCAGTTAGCCATGAAGACGATACATCTTTCAACCAAGGGCGACGGAACTTTTTTTCCTGTGGGGGGGGGGGGGGGCAAAGCCAAGATAGGTGCAGTTATATGCCAAAACAGGCATTTTGGTACAAACGGATATTTTCACCATGAGATTATCTGTAAAATTGTGTGTTTTGTAGTAATTAAGTTGAGCAAAGTTTTTTTAATTCATTTTTGATTGATAAGATATATATTTAGGTATTATTTTCGCGAGCTGGAAAAAACTCGATTTTTGGTCAATTATGGACCTAATTACTGTTAAAAGAACATCCTTGTGAGATATTGCGAGCGAATCACGAGCTCAAACTTTGGAAATTTCATGTAGGCCTAATAAGATATGATAATAATAATAATACCAAGGGAAGCCACTTCAGTTCTGAAAACTGTTCTCCTCTCCTAGTGGGCCCTGCTATTATCATACCACGGCTTTAGCTGCCTAGGCGCCCAAAGGAAGGCATGCATTTAATCAATTTCTTCATACCGGGTACCTATTCACCTCACCCGGGTTGAGTGCAGGACAGTGTGGATAAATTTCTTGTTCAAGGATATACGACCCTTCATAGTCAGAAGACAATTCCACTGGGCCACAACGCCCCACATAAAAAGTAAACATTCCGAGCATTTTTTTTTAATCATGAAAAACGGATTAACATTGTTAACACTATGCGTAACGATCAATAAAATTTTATTAACATTTATATTCTTTATCACCATTTTAATTATGACAATCGTTTGGGATTAATATGATCATCATTAGTATTATTTCTATTTTATTACCAGCAGAAGCTCTTAGAACTGTCATCCCCTCCAATACAAATTCTATTATCTGGAGGCTACTCGCACGAGACCAACACATTTAATCCCCTGATCTTTAAACCATTTGCTTGGGCAGCTCAGATTCAGGCGCCTATCTTAAATCAATACATGCTTTGGCCAAAACACACATGTATCATCGTTCGTTATTACTATTATTTCATAATATCCTGTTAATTTGCAAGGACAACACCGTTTTTCTTCCCAAAATGAATTAATTTTATTTTCGGATTAACGAACCTTATTTCGTTTTCGGAAATACGAACCTTCGGATTAACGAACCTTATTTCGTTTTCGGATTAACGAACATTATTTCGTTTTCGGATTAACGAACCTTTGGAATTACGAGCCTCATTTCGTTTTCGGATTAACGAACCTTTGGAATTAGAACTTCATTTCGTTTTTTGGATCAACGAACCTTCGGAATAACCGAACCTTCGGAATAACGAAGGTTCGGAATTACGAATGTATGCGGGATTTACTGCAGTAAATCGCAGTAAATCAAATTTTTGGCCTTTTATAAAATGACAGAGGCCTAATTTTTGTTTTTGAGGAGGAGCGCCATCACGTGTTTTCATATGATCAGTGTTGATTTGACAGAAATTATTAAGAAATTACTCATTAAAAATCTACAAATTCTGCCTAATCATGAGGCGTGCGGCGGGACTCGGGAAAATAAATAAGCAAAAGCTTGCGCAGGTAGGTGTTGATAATGTTATTTTAGTTTATATATGCAGAATATAGTGATAAACGGAGCTTTTCTCTTTTTGAATGTTGCCCACACTGTGCCCACATATCCATTTTGATGTTAGTATGTGTAGGCCTTGATTTAATGTTGTTATCTGTCCGGAATTCGTTGTGTTAATTCATTTATAGTGATATACCGGTAAGTCTTTTTATTTTAGAAGGATGGCTCCATCAGTTATTGGCATACTGCTTTCCTTTGAAGTTGGAGGCCTTACAAGTTACATGTCCAGCTTTTCTGCAATATTTTTTGTTAGAAATTTCTGATGAAAATCATTTTGAGCACTCTAGGCGACACCGCAATACTTACCCGTGTTAAGAAACTGGGACTCCACTCACGCGCATTTGGGCCGCCCTAGCTTAGAACTAAGCTTTCTTTCCTAAAAAAAAATTATTCTTATGATTCAACGAATGTTATTTAATATATGATTACTGTTAAATCGGTACTCACCGGTTCTTTTCTTGAATTTTCTGCCAATTTCCCACGCTTCTGGCTACAATTCCGCGTTAATTTTTGTCGCCATAGACACCTGTTCATGCAACTTTATTTATAAATGGAGCGCCCTTTACGAGAGTTGTTAATGCCGCGGAGAAATCGTTAGGCATTTTGGCCTGTGTTCAAGGCGTAGCTGTTCTATTTTTTTATATGTGTGAGATCGAAATCACAGCGAGTAAACACTCTTCCATATGGAAGAGTGTAGGCCTATACTCGCTGTGATATGATCCCGATAGGGAGGCGCATCACCCCCACCCACATGGGCGCAAACCCCAGGGCCGGGGGACATGTCCCCTCACCCAAAATAGTAGGGGGCACATTATGAAATGTCCCCCTACTATTTTTGGTCATTTCGTTCAAAATCGAAATACTGGAAGAGACGATCTTACTTTTGGGATGCCCCCTTTTTTTTGCTTGTTTGCTTGTCAAATTTCTTTTGGTCAAGATGACCTTCTTTAGAGGGTGATAAACCTTCTTTTTTTGTTTGTTTTTTGCTTGTCAAATTTTCCAGCCCCTGGTCCCCCTACCTTTGGGGAGAGATTTCCGCCCTTGCAAGTAGACATACTCTTGATATTGTTTTTCGAATCTGCACGGGCGTCGAGGGCTGGGGATGAGGAAAAGCGGTGAGACGAGAAAAAAAAATAGAAGGGAAAAGGCGACAGAAAAAAGTGAACGAAAGAAAAATTAATGAAAAATAAAAGGGAAGAGAAAATAGGGAGAAATGTGATGGGTAAAAAAAATTATGGGAAAAGAGGACAGAAAAAAGTGAACGAAAGAAAAATTAATAGAAAATAAAAGGGAGGAGAAAATAGGGAGAAATGTGATGGGTAAAAAAAATTATGGGAAAAGAGGACAGAAAAAAAGTGAACGAAAGAAAAATTAATGGAAAATAAAAGGGAGGAGAAAATAGGGAGAAATGTGATGGGTTACGTCGAGATTTCATGTGCCCGTGCAAAAAGAAATTAGCAGAGGTTGACATGTTGTCCGTTTGGGCAAATGCCTGTCTATTTCTCGGACTGGCGCTCGTGTTGCAAAAATTATTACCGTAAGCTGATGGAGGAATCACTGCTTCATGTATACCGACAGTGACAGGATTTAGCCAGGGGCGGATCCAGCCTTCGCCAATAGGGGGGGGGGGGGTGGAATTTTTTTCAGCCATATTTTCCCCGATTGGCCGCTCGAATATGATTTTTGCCGGGACTTTTTTGTTTCTTTGAAGGGGTAGTCCTAAATGGTCACTTTTTAGATTTATTCTTATGAAACATAAATGTATAATACCATAACCCTTATTTGTATAATGCGAGCGGAAAGCGAGAGCTAAATTTTTTTGGAAATTTTATGTACTTTTTCCTAAAATTTTGAACATTCTGGGAAATGTTTGTTTTCCTGAAAAAAAAGATGTGTATGCAAGTTAATAATTACTACGAACGTAAAGAGTGAGCAGAAATGAAGTGATGGAAAAAGTATTGTTAGATACTTGCTTGCAGTTAGCCATGAAGACGTTACACATTTTAAAAAATCAAATAATGCGAGCGCGAAGCGCGAGCCGCAATTTTTTGACATTTTTATCTAAGGAATGGAAATTCTTAGACGTTTTGTAACTTAACTGAATAGGTATATAATTAAACATGCGAGCACAAAGCGTAAGCAAAAAAATTCGAGATTTAGACCTGCTGAACAAGACACTCTATTCAATTAGTATTGTAAATCATGAAAAGGATGAGTAAGTGGGGATCTTCCTTACATTAATAATGCGAGCGCTGAGCGCGAGCAGAAATTTTGTGTATACGTTTTGAACTGCTCAAAATTGTACCTGTTATGGACTGCTTGCATTTAGCCATGAAGACTTTACAAATTTCAACATTCAAATATTGCGAGCGCGAAGCGCGAGCTGAAAAATTTTGACCCTTTTTACCTGAATAATGAAATGCTAAGCACTTTTTGTAATCTTGGAATGACTCTAAGTATTTTATTGATGCGAGCGCGAAGCGCGAGCGGAAAAATTCTGGACACACTATTCATGTTTTATCATGAAAAGGATAAGTTATTTATCCGCGAGTAGACACTTTTTGATATTGTGATCTGAAACTGGATAATGATTTAAATAGAGAACAATCTGCGTATCTGAATTAACGTGTGTTTTAGATTTCGACCTAGAATTTGGGTATTCTAAGTAACTTTCTTATCATGAAAATCAATAAAGAGAGCGCAAAGCGCGAGCTAAAAATATATGATATAACAAAGGGTGAATTTAAGCTCTGTAATGCAAACACTTTGTGGGAAAATTGTGAATTGTGATGGATCACAGTTCAAAAAGAGCTGATGTATTTTATTATTATTACTTTGAGTTTTTACATAGGACCGGAACATTCTATGAGGGCATTATGTCATCATATGAAAATGATGACCATCTTCCTATTTCTCTTCCTAAGCATGAGAGCGCGAAATGTGTTAATATTATGGCCTGAAAACTGGACATTTAAAGCACTTTGTAATTATGCATAAGCATATCAATGCGAGCAGAAATCGCGAGTCGAATTTTTTTATAAACTGTCATCAAATTAGTTTGATTTAGAATTAATATTGGGATATACATAACCGACTAATCAAAATGCTAGCGTGCGGCGCTAGCTGATACGTTTTAACAATCTGACCTGAATAGGGAACTTTTTGAGAACTTTATGGAATACAAGAAAATAATAGGTACCTGAAAATTCAAATTCTGCGAGCGCGCAGCGCAAGCAGAAAATGATAATGTTCAGACCATAACACAGACATTTTTACAGAGCACTTTTTTAAAATCAATTTGTAAATGAAACAAAATAATGAAAGTTCAATTTCCCAGCTGAAATATGTTTTGTATATTGACTTCAAAGTTTGATATTTCAAGCTCCATATTGAGCAAGATGTATGCAAATACCCTAAAAGACAATAAGGCGCGAAGCGCGAGCGAAAATTTTGTATCCTAACAAATAGATTAAAAAAGAAAATATTTTCAAAGTCTTCCCCTAATGTTATTTCATTTAATCCTGTTTCTCTTACGTTTGCCTTTCTTCTTTTCTCCTCTCTTTTCCCTTCCTTTTCTTTTTTCCTTTCTTTTTTTTTTCTTTTTTTGCTCCGCCAATAGGGGGGCCCGGGCCCCTCAGCCCCCCTGGATCCGCCTATGTTAGCGGTTGTAGGTATAAATCACGCTCTAAAACTGTGTTCTTTATCAAAAAGCTGTCCTTCATATTCATTTTGTTCGCAAAAGAATATAAAGTTAATTTCAATCATTGTCTATAGTTATCCTGTTTATGATAAAAATACTTAGAAATTGGGTTAGGTTAGGGTTATCAAATTATCAGGGCAGAAAATATATTTTTTTTCTGAGTTTGCGCGTCGAGCTGGCATTATTTGATCTGTGAGATTATGTTTTTGATGACATTCATTGTATTCACATCAATAATTATTAAACATTGCGCACGCGTCGTGCGCCGCATGAATTATGTAGATCAGGTGAATAACTTACCGCTACACACGAGCAGTTGCTCTATATATTCTATGTAATATAATATATAGAGCAACTGCCCATTTTTAATGGTCCATAATATACCCACTTTTTTCTTTTTTGGAACGAGTATGAATTTATCTACTGATATACTGAATGTACAATAAAAGTCATTATCATGTATTTCTTGGCATTTCATTTACTTTTTTTACCATAATTATATCACATACAGTAGCTGCTCGCATAGGCCTACGCCGTCACAAATAACAAAACAAAATCTCACTTTTTTTTTCTTTTTTGGTGGGGGATGGATTTTCCATACGCATACGTACAATTTTTCAAATTATTTTTTTCTGCTATTTTCATAATAAACTTTAAATGATTTCGCCTTTGCACTATTATTTTTTTAAAGACAAAATAACAAAATTACATCTAGTCATCATCATCATATCATCGTCACCAACTTCATTCTCATCTTTATCACCACTACCACCATCATTATCATCATCATCATCATCATAATTGCCATCATCGTCTTTTTTTTCTTATTTTTTCTCCTTCCTACTTTTTTTCCTTCCTATTTTCCTCTTTTTAGAGGGGCACACCACGCCCCCCGGCCCTCACTGGATATCCGCCTCTAAGATACATCTATTCATTCATTCATTCATTTCATGGTTTATTTCCAGTAAAACAATCATACACATACTGCAGCTAAAAAAGCTGAAATGTATGTATTTACAAAGGTATTACAATTGAACATGTATAGCATAAAACAATAGTGTAATGATGATAAAATAGTACATTAAAAAAAATACAGTATACAATGAAATTACAATGAAAATATACACTTTATGAGTTATTAAGGAGGTTAATGAAATATGGTATTGCACTTTGTTTAAAACGGGAGGTCCTGCATTTGTATTGCATATACTTTTGTTTATTGCGTAAATTCATGCCAACAACGTTCCTTTCCGGAAACCATTTTTTACAATGTTGATTTTTGCTTATAGAAACTGCAAAATCAGTGCATAATTGTTGACATCTATCTTTAAGTGTATCCAGTTTGCATCGTTTTAAAGCATCTTTATAAGTTGAATAACTTTGACCTAAGATGATTTTACAAACTCTTTTCTGAATTCTTTCTAGTTTCTGTACATGGTCTAAAGTCAAACTTCCATTAAAGACAGGTACACAATATTCTAAAACAGGGCGGATGTATCCGATGTATATTTGTATTAAGTCAGAAATTGGTAATTTATATTTTTTCACTAATCTAAACATATAAAGTTTTTTATTGCACTTTTTTAACATTTCATTTATATGGAAATCCCATTTTAAATTATTGTCTCACCTGCGAAGCAAAGTGAGACTATAGGCGCCGCTTTTCCGACGGCGACGGCGACGGCGGCGGCGGCGTCAACATCAAATCTTAACCTGAGGTTAAGTTTTTGAAATGACATCATAACTTAGAAAGTATATGGACCTAGTTAATAAAACTTGGCCATAAGGTTAATCAAGTATTACTGAACATCCTATTAGAGTTTCATGTCACATGACCAAGGTCAAAGGTCATTTAGGGTCAATGAACTTAGACCATGTTGGAGGAATCAACATCGAAATCTTAACCTGAGGTTAAGTTTTTGAAATGTCATCATAACTTAGAAAATATATGGACCTAGTTCATGAAACTTGGACATACGGTTAATCAAGTATCAATGAACATCCTGCATGAGTTTCACGTCACATGACCAAGGTCAAAGGTCATTTAGGGT
Source organism: Lytechinus variegatus (assembly GCF_018143015.1). Taxonomy (NCBI): domain Eukaryota; kingdom Metazoa; phylum Echinodermata; class Echinoidea; order Temnopleuroida; family Toxopneustidae; genus Lytechinus; species Lytechinus variegatus. The sequence goes on along the minus strand of NC_054752.1, from coordinate 21,092,398 downwards.
CAATGAACTTTGGACGAATTGGGGATATCTGTTGAATTCCCATCATAACTTTGAAAGTTTATGGATCTGATTCATGAAACTTGGACATAATAGTAATCAAGCATCACTGAACATTTTGTGCAAGTTTCAGGTCTCATGATTAAGGTCAAAGGTCATTTAGGGTCAATGAACTTTGGCCGAATCGGGGGTATCTGTTGAATTACCATCATAACTTTGAAAGTTTATGGATCTGATTCATGAAACTTGTACATAAGAGTAATCAAGTATCACTGAACATCCTGTTCCAGTTTCAGGTCACATGATCAAGGTCAAAGGTCATGTAAGGTCAATGAACTTTGGCCATGTTGGGGTTTTTTGTTGAATAACCATCATATCTCTGTAAGTTTATTGGTCTAGTTCATAAAAAGAGGACATAAGAGTAACCATGTATCACTGAACATCTTGTGCGAGTTAGAGTAGTATGCAAAGTCAGCACTGCTGCTATATTGAACCGCGTGATGCAGGTGAGACGGCCAGAGGCATTCCACTTGTGTTGAATATAAACTCCTAAAATCTTTAAAGTATCAACATAAGGCAGTTCTGATTCCCCGATATGCAAAGACTCACAAAAGGGTGCATTTTTCATAAATGTTATGTTCATTGCCATGCACTTACTAGGATTTAGTGTCATATGATTACTGTTTGTCCATTCTAATAAATCATCTAATATATTTTGTAATATTGATAGTTTATGTAAGTTTCTGTTTTCTAGTAGTGTAAGATCATCAACGTATTTGAAATAAGTTTGTTGTTGTATATAAGTTGGCGGATGCCTCATGAAATGAAATAAGATAAAATAAGGAAAGGGAAACTAAGAAGAAAATAAGGACTGAGGAGAAGAAAAAAGAAAGCCAAACAAACAAGAAAAAACAATATCAAAATTTTGTTGTAAAGTCTTCTACGTCAGTTTAATAATTATGTTTTCAATGAAATGAGAACATAAAAAAATTGAAACAAGTAGGAAGGGCTATACATCGTAGCAAAGAAATAGAGGGAAGCTCCGAGACAATAAAAAGGGTGAGAAAAAGAAAAGACTTTGAAATACTCACAACACGAGCATAATAAAAAATATGGAATAAGCAAGGACAAGTAGCTGAGGGACCCCCCCCTCTCTCTAGTTATTTATGTATCAAACTCGCATACACAAGAATTTCTTACTAATCAAAATATTGCGAGCAAAAAGCACGAGCTAACATTTTTTTAAATATTCAAAACTGATAGAGAGACACATTTTAAATAATTCATGAATCATAATAATTATTCAATTAGCTTACCAATCGAATCATTCGATTGCGACAAATGATCTGAGAATTAATGTTTTTAGGAATTCATTAAATTAAAGCAAAGTATCTCAAGTTATAATAATTAAGGCGGGCGCAAGGTATCGGCTAATACACCGATAATTTTTTTTGGACATTTGAAGTATTTTCGGTAATCATGAAAAAGATTGATATTTCATGAAAGCTCAAATCCCGAGGAGGAATATTTTTATTAATTGACTTATTAAAAATATGTTCTAAGCCCCATTTAATATTTGATTATAAGTCGATGCAGTAAAAGCTGAAAAAATAAAGTATTTTGTGTTCCTCTATCATAATTATCTTTCTCTTTAACCCTGGTTCTTTTTTTTTCTGGGGGGGGAAGCATTTTGGTTAAAAAAAGAGAGAAAAAAGATAATTGCTGGCTTGTGGACGGTAGTGGTAGGGACACCCCCGCCCCCCCCCCCCCAAGCCCCCCCCCCCCCCGTAGTTACGCCAATATGGGACCAAATGATCCTACATGTCCGAGGCGAAACTTGTGCAATCAAACGTTATTTCTGAAATAAATTAAAGCTTGCGCTGTTCAACTTCAATCTCTTTCAGCTAAATTTGCGATGAACGCTGCGTTATGAAATATATAATTATCAACATCTGGCGAAAAGAATAACCGACCGATCACCTGACGAGAACGCGTATCACGTGATCTGCATATCAGGTCCGATCGCGAGTCAGAAGTGAAGGGCAACTGCCAAGAAAATCAGGAAAAAGTCGTCAAAATGTAAGTTCCCCGTCATTTCTTTCAATTTTTTGTTATTTACATTAAAGTTTATATCTCAATAAATCAATATTAAATTAAAAGTCTCAAATTTAGCTAGTACTTTTGTGAAAATTACAATAAATTTAAGTCCACAAAAAAATTAACCCAAAAATAGCACTGTTGTCGCCTATGAGGTCCATACATGTAATGTTTGGACCTCATTGGTACTAGGAGTGTCCTTGAGTTCAAATTTGACTTCACAAAAAAAAAGAATTTGCCAAAAATTGCATCAACTGAACTTCACTTTCTGAAGCAGACCAAAAGTCAGTTTGTTGAATATATTTCTCAAAATGCCTATTTTTAATTGCAATGTTTATTTTCACCTTTTATCGCAATATTTTATACAATTTTGAAATGTATCATTATGTTTATTTCTAAGTGGCCGCCTTCCGTTAATTTGTGTGATGTGAGCACCTCAGAATTGCGCTGCACTGCATCATGGGATAAAAGATATGCAACCCGGAAGTTGCAGTGGCCATTCGCTTCTGATATTACCCTTGGACCCCATGTTGAATGAAGGCCTGCGGCTAGCATGTGGTCTCAACTTGTTTTCTGTGCAAATTCAATTTGGTAGGCCTATATAGTTTTTCAATAAGTGATAATGCATGTTAATATCACAGTGTGTTTGATGTGTCTTGTGGTGATTGACTGTGCTGTCTTGTGAAATAAGTTGGTCATATCAAATGGAGGTTTCAATTTTCATTTTTACATCATTCTGAATTGCATGAGCCATTGTTTGCCATATTTTCAGCTGTGCATTTCAAAAGAGTGTAGACACCTGCACTCATAAATTTTCTCTCAACTTTTGCAGGCCAAGTACAAAGACAAGGGATCTGAGATTGCGGAAGATCAGTTGAACCAGATGAGTCGCCAGCTTGAGGTTTTCAGGACCAACCTGGAGGAGTTTGCAGCAAATCATAAGTCGGAGATCAAGAAGAACCCAGAGTTTAGGATGCAGTTTCAAGATATGTGTGCCACTATAGGAGTCGATCCATTAGCATGTGAGTGACCATGGGCGGAAATCCCAGGGGGGACAGGGGGACGTGTCCCCCCTCCTCAAAATAGTAGGGGGGACACAATATCAAATGTCCCCCTACTATTTTGGGTCTTTGGTGATGCTAACAAATATATAACTCACAATGGGAATAAAACGTGCGTTTTGGAACGAGATGACCTTTTTTTTTTTTTTTTTTTTTTGCTTGTCAAATATATTTCGGTGGAAATTAAATTAAATTTTAGGTAATAGCCTTTTTTTTTTTTTTGCTTGTCAAATTTTCGAGACCCTTGTCCCCCCCAACCTTTTTGGAGAGATTTCCGCCCCTGTGAGTGACAAACCCATTGGCGGCGGAAGCCCCCAAAATTAGAGGGGGTCTACCTGAAATTTTTTGTGATGGACACATGTAAAAAAAAATTTGACAAGAAAAAAAAAGGGTCATCAACCTAAATATTAGGGGGGGGACAATAGGGTTAAGGGGGGTTCACCAGAATTTAGGGGGGATGGAAGAAAAACAAAATTGACAAGCAAAAAAACAGGAAAAAAAAGGTTGTCAACTAAAAAATTTAGGGGGGGGGGTCGTCGCCCCATCTCAAATTTTTTTTTTTGATCTGCCCCCCCCTCCCCCGCTTCCGCCGCCTATGGACTAACCCTACATGAATCTCTCTCTGGAGGAAATGGGAGGGGGGGGGCGGGAGATGAGCAGGTCTCCCTGAGCCTGAGGAGCAAACTTGCGAATACCACTTACAACAATAAACTTGTTTGCACACTCTGTATGAAATGTTTTAGACTCAACAACCTATGTGTACCTGTAACTCTTTGGCTTGCATTTGCATGCAGATCAGCAAAAATGACATTTTGTGTCAATTATCAAACATCTTTCATATTTGTGCATGAAAATCCATTAATCTTTATTATATTATAGACATTTTAATTATAAGCGAAAGAAGGTAGAAAAAAGTAAATCAGTCGCAGTTAAATTCAACTTTTGGAGTTTGTTTTATCGCAAGTCTTTCAGCAATGGGCCTTGTGAATTGCAAGGCGATTGTTTTGTCAAATTTTGGACAGATTCTCTTTGTTACCACAGTGTCCTAAATGCTTGTGTTTGCTAGCAGTCACGGTTATATATTTTTGCTCTTACCCTGATCAGCCGGGAAAGGATTCTGGTCAGAGATGTTAGGCGTTGGAGATTTCTACTATGAAATAGGCGTTCAGATCATTGAGGTGTGTCTGGCAACGCAGCATCGGAACGGAGGTCTCATGAACCTGGAAGAACTGCTCCACAAGGTTAGGACAACGAGAGGAAAGACAAAGCAAGCCCAGGATGTCAGTCTGTAAGTATATCTTGATTTTATCAGGGGCATCTTAGCCTATACTCTAGGTGGAGGTAGCCTGTAATCTATGCGGAGACTGCAGCTTTTTTCTTTTCTTCTTTGAGTCTGATACTGTTATGCACAAATATCAGTAATATAAGTCTGGTGTGGAAGACAATAAATCATGGCTGCATGGTGACAACATCTGCATTGGTTCAGGCTCCGCCTAGATAATAGGCTAGGTACGTCTAAATATCAATGCATTTCTCCTGTTCTCAAAAGCAGCCACTGCCTATACACTCGGTCTTGCTTTAGACTTCATTTTCTTTTTACTGACAAATGTCAGGTCACCGAATCCTGGTCGATAAAAAGAAAACAGCAATGCAAGACGTGATTTGTAGTCTTTCGCACCAGACGTGTTGCTGATGTTTCACAATGCATCATCAGACCCAAAAGGGAAAAAGCAAAAAACTGCAGTTTCTGTATAGGGTATGGTAGGTTCTACTGCTAATTCTGTGCCGGTATGCTAAATATTAAAGCGATACGTCTGATGTGGAGGGACTGCAAATGGTGGAGCACCCACAACCTATATTGTATAGTGTAGTCATTGTTTCCTTTCTTTGGAATATAATTTGGTGCAGATTTTTGTACAAGAAACTGCCTCCAGATGTTCATTAATAATGAGAAAAACAATGAGCAAGATTAGTTTGTTTAGATAAACTGTGGGAACTCTGCAGCCACTGCTTTGCTGCATCAGAATTATGAGTTATAGCATACCATATCAACAAGTAATATACTAGATGCTCCAAATATCAACATATTTCACCTGTCCAAAAAAACAACCTTGATTTATTACCAATTCATTATTGCAAATATGTAGAGGTTTAAGCAGCCGTAAGTGGTGGCTGTGGTATATTGACAACATCTTGTCATGCCTTATATATCAGTATGTAGCCCGAGGCCATCACAGCAGCACCTTTTATATGGCATATCACTAGATTTGAGAATTTCAAACCCAATCAAAAATCTTTTCTCCATTTCTGTGAGTTTTGGGCTGGGTGGTCACATTAACTCGTCATTTTAGACATTTTGATGTACCTGACACAATTTTTTTTTTTGCACTTCCCCTTTATTTTTAGCGATGACATCATCAGAGCTATCAAGAAGCTGAAAGTTTTAGGGAATGGATTTGGCCTCCATCGCCTTGATGACGGCCGCTTTATTGTTCAGTCTGTCCCAGCAGAACTCAGTATGGATCATACAAGTGTTCTCAATATAGCACAGGTGAGTTCAGTTATTCTTATGTTTCACGTCTGCAAATTGTGAATTATCTATTTTAGAATGTAGCAGAAATCAGTATGGATCACACAAGTATTCTCAATATATAGCCTTGGTGAGTTCAGTTAATCTTATGATAAACGTCTCTAAATCGTGAATTATTTATATCAAAACGTAAAGAAACTTTTAATCTATACTAGCTGACTACTGAGTACGGGTCATACAAGCGATCCTGATTTGTTGCACAGTCTAGTTAATCTCATGATGCATAGCTAAATTTTGAAGAATTTGGAATTCTCTTCTGTCAACCATTCAGAAGTTTACCTCACAAAACTTATTTGAAGATTACATGAATGAAACATCAAATGCTTTCTCTCATGTGTGTATCAATTGAAGTTAGACAATATGGGATTTCTTTCAATCATTGATATGATGATCAGTGATGAATCAGTGATATATCCTAGTTATTACTACTCATTACTTTAAGTTATGTAAGCCAAATTTGGAATAATTCTAGTAGATTTTACTGAGGAGGTTTGACTATATATCACTAAGAAAATGTAAGCATTTCTTCTAGTTGAAGGGATTTTGTAAATATGAGTTCTGAATCAATTCACAGAGGGAATTTGATTGCATGTACTTCTGCTTAAATTGTTTTTGTTTCATATGACTACTTGTACAAGTCAATTCAAATAAATATCATTTTCCTTGGCAGGGGGTATGTTATCTCATGCTATTTATGCATCATCATATAACTTGATTTAATTCTTCTCTTTCTTTCTGTTTCCAGGGTACTGGCTGTGTTTCTCTCCCGGATCTACAAAACAAATTGAAATGGGAAGAAGACAGAGCAAGATTAGTTATGGTAGGTCAGCCAGATAAGCTTTTAAATTTAATAAGATTGCCTTATGTAAATGTTTATCCTGTACGGAAACAGGTTAATGCAATCAAGCTTGAAAAAATATGTTAATTTCTTTCGCTTTTTCATAAGTTCATAAAATTTATTTCCACATTCGTATTCGTACATATAAGATGTCAAAGACACCATTACAGAGGAAAATCACATAACATCAGAATACAAGGCAGAATAAAGAGCAAAGTACAAAATAGACGGTCTATATTCTTATAGATTCCATCGAATGTGTCTTCAGTTTTTCTGAAGTCTCTTCTCTGTGTCATCTGCAATGTTTCATAAAGTTTAGTTTGCATACATTGAAAGAAATCCTTTGATATATTCAACATCTTCCTCTTTCATATTGTAAATATATTCTTTCTTTCTCCCTCTCTCTCCCTTCATTGATTACTGCATCACAAGTTTGGTCTTGTACTTCTTTGTTATATTTTCTTTAAAGCACATCTTAAGCTTTCATTAAGAGCCAATAATGTTTAAAAATTGTAGCAGCCAGTGATTTTCCTGTCTCTTTTTATTTATGTTTTAAAATTTTTGATGTTGAATTTTTCAATATGCAGCACCCTCTAACACTAACGTTTTGATATTCAATATTAAAGAAAGGGTTTCTTTGCATAGGGGTTTTTCTTCTTTTACATGCAATAATTTAATTCTCTATGAAGTCTTAAACATTTTCGTCATTGAACCCTTTTCTATCATTTTTGGTCTTACATCCCTCATCCCGATATCTCCTTCCATTACTTCTTCATCATACCTTGTTCATTCTTCTTCCCTCCATATAGGATCAACTGGTCAAGGAGGGTCTAGTTTGGGTGGATGATCAAGACCGGTCCGGCAGGCTCTATTGGTTTCCAGGACTCTTCCCAGAAACTTGATGAAAGTGATTACTTTTTATATATTATTTTCCATCTTGTTACCTAATAATAATACTCAGTAATATTCCTCTGGATTTGTGTTGATGGACTAACACGATGCCAGCTGAATTATTTGAAGCGGTCTAGCCCTTTTCATCTCCAGTGAAATCTGTCTTTAGTGACCACCCAAGGAAAACACAAAGGCCTGTATTCTGAAGTTGGGTTTAATCAAGGAGATATCTTAGAGGTGATATCTCCTTGGTTTAACTTAGACCATGGTCTAAGCCAAAAGTTTCAAAATTTGTATTAAGTTGTATGTTTCTTGTGTTTACTGTGCTCTTTCCTGATTCATCGATGGTGAAGACAATCATCTTTTTATACTTCCTAGACAATTATGAATGACTTGAGAGCCAAATGAGCTGAAATATGATACCTCTACTATTGGTGATTTAACAGTTATTACTATTAGTGATTAACAATTGGTTATCCATAGTTAAGGCACAATTTAAAACCAGAGTTGAAATTAAACCTGACTTCAGAATACAGGCCATTGTGTGGCCTTGTAGACAGGTTCATGCTATAGAAAGGTTCATATACACATATGGTAAACAGTTTTAGTAGTCCTGACAGACAGGTGTTTGCTATAGACAGGTGGCCACTAACACAGTTTTGACTGTAGTAAGGTTCATGAAAAAAGAAAGCCAATTGTTTATTTTAAAAAAAAATTATTAATGTTCAGAGAAGTCATTCCTTAGGCTACCTCTTGTAAGCGAAACTGGGCATCGTGGCGTGCGCCTGTAATCCAATCTACATGGGGGAAGTTACCATCGATATCAGTAGGATGATAGAGCTACTCTTGATACCACCGGAATCAAAGTAATCCAAAGAGTCAAGTGCTCATACAATTGCACTCTTCTTTCTATTGCGTGTGCATACTGGAGTACTTTACGTGTGGTATGGTCCCATGTACTGTTTATTGTGTCATGGGGTACTTTTCCTCGGCCTCAAGGTGGTGCGTGCATATACGTGCATCACAGAATGGTGTTGGTGCATTTCGAGCTCCGTCCAGTTTTTGGATATCGATGGAAGTAAGAATTTGATGCTGAGGTTCCAGGTTTGGAGCCCTGGGCCCCCATCTCACAAGGAGTTACGATTGATCCAATCAATCACAACTATGGACGGCCGGCTTATTATGCATGTTTGTTCAAAATATTTTCTAACTATGATGTATATTCATTCATTCATCGTTTTCTTGAAAATTAACTATGCTTCTCTTTGTTTACAAAGGACATTGTGTATATTTTCTGTAAATTATGACACTGATTGGTTTCCATAGAGTTACCATTGATCCGATCACTCTCAAGAATATGGAAATCCATCAATGTCATAATTTCTCTATTGGAAATTTGCCCAATGTCCTTTGAAAACACTGAATGTAAGAATACATGTATACGTCATTTCTAGAAAATATTTTGAACAAACATGTACTTTTAGATGTTGACGTTGCTGGCTTTCCGTAGTTGCGACGATCACATCAATCGCAACTCTTTGTAAGACTGGCCCCAGGTCATGTCCTTGAGATGGTGACGTAACAGTTCGGTCCCAGATGTAAATAATCATAGCAGATAGATACACTTCTGAAAAAACTCAATCCCGCATGAAACTATCACAACAACAGTGATTGGTTTCAGATACCAGGGGGTGCATCTTTTCAGACAAAAGTCTCGAGTTGGCCATAGAAAATGCTTTTTTCATGTAGGAAGGGGGCATTTCAGATGATTTTCAAAATTTTAATCAATTCTAAGTGGCATCTCTGGGATGCCACTTAGAGTTTTACCCAGACTTTATGTGGTATGCAGGCACCTTTGTACAAGGATCACTCGATTTCAGTGTGCAACAGATTAATATTCATTATAAAGGAAGCTTTTCCTGATTTTTTTTCATAAAGTATGACTTTCTTGCCAACAAATTTAAGATTTTGTAAGCCACAAAATGTGTGAAATGTTTTGTGTACTGTACAGTATGTAGAAGAAAAACTGTCAAAATCATGTTTCAAAATATAAAAGAAATATTTGAATGATGATAGATGCTCCAGAGTGTCCTCTTTCTGATGATGTTCCTGCCCCCTTTACAGTTATTTAAATACTTGTACAAACACTGACAGCTATTTCGACTTAGTTTACGAATTACTTGGCAATACAATAAAATCAGCATTTTCATCAGCAGACTGAATTCAGGGTTTATTTCAATTTGGAGTCTAATTGTCAACTTGTCTACTCTCATTTGGTCTACCATCAGTTTGTCCAATATCCATGTGGTCTAATTGCCATTTTTATTTGTCCACTCACCATTTTGTGTAATAACCAGTTGGCCCAATAGCCATTTAGTCCATATGCCATTTGGTCTAATTAGACTACAGTGTTGGGTAAAATGAATGAAAATAAAATGAATATTAGACCAACTGGTGATTAGACGAAGTGATGATTGGACCAAATGGTTATTGGACCAAATGGTTGTAAGACGAAATGTTGATGGAAGGAATGGCAATAGACTAAATGAAGATAGACCATCTGATGAGCTGACAAGTTTTCAGTGGACTAATTGTCAATTTACCTTAATTCAGTGCTTTCAAGAAAATGAAATGCGATTTGGTATGCACTCCTGTTCATTTATAGCGATGTTAGTCATTTCATTATCTGCATTGTAATGATTGGTTTGCCTCATGCTTGGATGAGTAGGATTTCTGTTCGCTCTCTTCGGACTTACGAAGTGTAACCTTGATTTTACCCCTCCCTTCCGTAGTCTGCAATGAAGATCATTAGTTCTCCATGCTGTTCCTGGACTTCCAAACTGGATACACCCGGGGGGGGGGGGGGGGGGGGGGGGGGGTCGGTTCATTCCCAAGTTGCACCTATTAATGTAACAGGATTTTTCAAGAAATATATATGATGGGTTTCACTATATAATGTTTGATGCCACTCTTAAGATAACATGACAATGTTTTGTCTTAATTATACAGTTATTAATACAATGTTTAGTTTTATGTTAGTCACAAAATTTATGTTGATAATATATGTATTAAATATATTTTGGGAATTATTTATAAGAATGATTTTTGTTCCCTTTTGTAGCATTAAAATACCAGTAGTTTATGAATAAATTATGGCTGAGATTTATTCTATTGTCTATATCATGTATAATTTTACATAATGATCCATAAGGTGTTCATGAAAAACAGTCATGACGTTATGATGACTATGAAGCCATCATCCTCATAACCATCATCATCATCCATCTTCACTGTCGTCATTACCACCGCCATCATCATCACAACAATCACCAACACCACCACGATCATCATTGTTATCATCATCGTCACCATATCAAATAAAAAATATCCACACCCCCTCAATATCGTAAATGAAATAAAAAGTTAATTGGTAGGCTACAAGTCTGTGTTTTATTGAGAAATCCTCTTTGTTACAAATATGAAAGTTTTTTCCCCTTCCATCTTTGTTTGAATTATATTGGCCGTTATATTTTACCACCATTCATTATTATTGCGTTCCTTTTTTTTTAAAGGATGTTTTATTATATTCTCTCAAATCAACATACATACTTTGTACAAACTATTTGAAACATAAAAATGATTACAAATTATACAATAAATCCATTACAATATAATTATACAACTTATACATCAAACTTCAAAAATACTAGAAATTAATATACTAATGCGTTTCAGCAATTACAAAATGAAATATTAACAAAATATATGACATGATCAGAGAGAAAAAAGGATAAAAGAAAAAAGGATTATGATTTTTTTTTTCTCAGCCCTTGTCATTCCCCCCCCCCCCAACCCTCCCTTGAACACCCCCATCCCCTATCCGGTGGAGAACTGGCTCTGGGCTCCAGTATATGGTCTAATATTTAAGTTTTCCCATTTACAGAAATGGATTGTAAGAGTCCCCCTCTTTGTTGCTAATTTCTTTTCTTCTCTTTGATCCCCCCTAATACTATTTTTTATTTCAATCAATGAAGGAGGTTTTTTTAATTCTCGGTTTTTGTAAATAAGATATTTAACTAAAATCAAGACATGATTAATTAATTGATATTTACCTTTACTTTTCTCCTGCTTCCCGAAAAGAATTTCCTGCCAACTAAATTTATCTATTTCAAAATTTAAACTTCTTGCACATAGATCCCAAAGTGATTTTGAAAATTCACAAGTATAAAATAGATGTTCATACGTTTCTTCTTCCCTTTCACAAAATGAGCATAAATTGGTCGAAATAAGACCAAAACGGAAAAGGTGGTGGGTTAGTGTATAAGATATTATGCAAGAGTTTATACTGGAACTCCCTTAATCGACTATTCAGTGTGCAATATCTTAGTCTTAAAAATACACTTTCTATTTCCTTATTGGTAAGATCATAATTCGTTCTAATTCTGTAAAAAATGGAAGGTTTAATTTCATTTTTATATAACAGCTGTTCGTATATTTCTTTTGATTTTAAAAACATCAAATTAGTCATTTTCTTACTTTTTTTATTTTTTTTTATTTTTTTTTTATTTTTTTATTTATTTTTTTTTTTTTTACCCAAATTGAAATCGATTCCAGAGTTATGCTTTGCATTCATTTCACTATTGTTCTTCCAACTAACAGGTAAACAGGCATAAATATGCTTATTTTTTCAACATCATTTGCATCTAAATTCAAATTAACAAATCTCCACCCAAATGTTTAGTGGCAAAATTAAAGTACCGTTTCCATTTCATATCTTCATCTTTATTTAAAAGTCTTTTAATCCACATTATTCGCTGTGCCTTTACCTGTACAGGGAAGTTTAACATCTTTAAACATTCAACATTCATAATCGATTGTTTTGCTTGTCAATTTTGTTTCCTGCGTCCCCCCTAAATTCACGCGGACCCCCCCCCCTGAAATGTTTGTGGCCCCCCTAAAATATCGGTTGATGGCCTTTTTTCTTTCTTTTTTTTTTGGCTTGTACCAAAATTGTGGTGATCCCCTCCTAAAATTTATGTTGATAACCTATTTTTTCCACTTGTCATTTTTTTGTCTCACCTGCATAGCAAAGTGAGACAATAGGCGCCGCTTTTCCGACGGCGGCGGCGGCGTCAACATCAAATCTTAACCTGAGGTTAAGTTTTTGAAATGACATCATAACTTAGAAAGTATATGGACCTAGTTCATGAAACTTGGACATAAGGTTAATCAATTATCACTGAACATCTTGCGAGAGTTTTATGTCACATGACCAAGGTCAAAGGTCATTTAGGGTCAATGAACTTTGGCCGAATTGGGGGTATCTGTTGAATTCCCATCATAACTTTGAAATTTTATGGATCTGATTCATGAAACATGGACATAATAGTAATCAAGCATCACTGAACATTTTGTGCAAGTTTCAGGTCTCATGATTAAGGTCAAAGGTCATTTAGGGTCAATGAACTTTGGCCGATTTGGGGGTATCTGTTGAATTACCATCATAACTTTGAAAGTTTATTGATCTAGTTCGTTAAACTTGGACATTAGAGTAATCAAGTATCACTGAACATCCTGTGCGCATTTCAGGTCACATGACCAAGGTCAAAGGTCAATGAACTTTGGCCGAATTGGGTGTATCTGTTGAATTACCATCATAACTTTGAAAGTTTATGGATCTGATTCATGAATCTTGGACATAGAGTAATCAAGTATCACTGAACATCCTGTGCGAGTTTCAAGTCCCATGATCAAAGGTCATGTAAGGCCAATGAATTTTGGCCATGTTGGGTTTTTTGTTGAATAACCATCGTATCTCTGTTAGGTCTAGTTCATAAAAAAGGTGAACATATGAGTAACCATGTATCACTGAACATCTTGTGCGAGTTAGAGTAGTTTTCAAAGTCAGCACTGCTGCTATATTGAACCGCGTGATGCAGGTGAGACGGCCAGAGGCATTCCACTTGTTTACCTGTGTCCATCCCAAAATTTCAAGTGGACCCCCCTAAATTATTTGGCTTCCGCCGCTTATGGAGATACATGTTTCCTGCATTATCTTGCTGTCGTAGTAAAAAAAAAACTAATCTAAATTGCTCCGTTGCTTTTTGTGTAAAGAACAGTCACAAGCTTTAGAATTCTGTAGATCTATAGAGCAAGAGTCAATACGTAATCAATGGCCTGTCTCGCTATAGCCTTTTAAGGGGATGGGCATTTTCCGCAATGAAAGAAGAAGAAAATCTTTCAGTCATTAAATACCTCGAGATCGGATTTCATTTTCCAAGTCCGCTGCCTTGATACTACGATGTAGAATAGACAAAAAAGTATTATGGTTCAGTGAATATTATAGGTCTCGAGTAATGGCACAGATTGTGTTTTGGAAACCTCTTATGCAACATTGTATAAAGCAATGAAATCCCTTTCCAAATCTATCGCGTAATGATTGGAAGCAATATGATAAATGGTGGATTAATGTATTTTTTGCCAACTATAGAAAAACCGTAAGTTATCTCGAGACTTATTACAGATTCCATCTTAATGAAATGACAAATCCAATAGTTTTCTTGAATAAAAAGAGAAAAATCAAGCATATAGGCCTAACTGACAATTTCTTGAAAAATGGGGACGTGAAGTTTATAATATTTGAAATTTTCGCTTTATAGTTACATGTAATGTACATCCTCGTAGGTATGCAAATTAGGGGACTGATGACATCACCCACTCACTATTTCTTTTGTATTTCATTACACGAAATATTAAATATTTGAATTTCCTCCTTACTGTCGTGTGAAATAAAGCTTTATTTCTCCCTGAACATGTGAAATGAACATAAAAAACATTTTATGATTCATTCAAGTTTGTTGGAACAATGTCATTACTGTCAAAAACAGAAAAATTGTGTTTAATTCAAACAATTAAAAACAAAAGAAAAAGAGAGTGAGGGACATCATCGACTCCCTCATTTGCATATCACTGAGTTGTGCATATAACTGTTTGTCAAAAATAAGCGAAAAATAAAAAAATCATAACTTTATCATTCTACATCTGATTTTGATTTTTTAAGCATGCTAGTTTTATTATCTATATTGATTTTCATCAACATTTTCTCCATGGGAGGGGGACTTGACCTTTAACAGTTTATAAAATCCAATAAAACTTACAAAATATCATACAATCGTGTCAGAACATTAAGTCTTGGTAACATTCTGCACGACATGATTAAACTTCATATTCATACATCTCTGCTATCTATACAAATATGTTAAACGAGAATAAGTATTTTCAGCAATTAACCTTTTCAATACCAAAGTTTTGTGATAGATTTGACATGATATGCAGAAACTAAAATGTCATGTTTATACTTCATTGTTTTCCTTTCTATTTCTATTTTCATTGGTCATGAAACTATTTTTCTTCGGGAAGGGGAGGGGGTTGTATACTTTACTCGTGTCAATTTTGCAATGCAGGGGATACAAACATTATCTTTTACCACTCGCGTATGACCTTCCCCCTCTCTGAATGCTTTCATATAATCGGTCAACACCGGATTAAAGCAGTAAAATCTCTTTCGAAATGCAATTTATTTGCGATTAATGAGCAAAGCAATAACAGATGAATCACTCGAAAGTGTATCAAGGACGCGTATGTCCTTTCATCTGCAAGCAACAAGGAAATAAATTTGGTTAACCAGAAGCAGCACCCACCCCATTAATGACAAAGAAGCAAGCAAGCAAAAACTAAAACAAATTAAACAAGAACAGAAATAAGGAGAGCTCATCTGACGACTTTCGTGACTATAACGCTTGTAATGGAACTCTGATTAAAAAGTTTGCTACATTTCAAAAAAAGTTAGATCGGAATGAAATTATAATTCTAGAGTACAATGTACATGATGTACTCTTGGGGTCGTCTCATCCGCTTATCTAAGCTTTTAGCTCACGCCGACTTATGTAAGTCAAGCCATGTCATCACTTATTTCATCATGTTTCTTGATATGAATAATTCATTTGTCCATATCAAGTAATTTCAATTTCTCGATATCAAAGGGTAAATATCTTCATGTTAAGAAAATCATTTGTGTTGATCCAATCCTAATCTATATCCATATCTGTATCAAACATGTATAATAGAGCAGAACGCTACATAAGGAAAACTGGCGCTGATCGGCCATGAAAAGAGCAGTATTATATTGAGGAAGACAACTTGTAAGTCCAGTCATTTTTGCCCAACTTTTGACCAAACTTTGAACAAATTGCAACAGATTTTTTTTCTCAACACAATGCATTTCTGTGAGGTCCCTAGTACAACATACTAAATGTCCCAAGCTATCTGAATAAGGGAAAGGCATTGGCGGCGGAAGCCAAAAATTTTAGGAGGGGACAACCAAAAAAATTTTGACAAGCCAAAAAAAAAAAGGTTCTCAACCCAAAAATTTTAGGGGGGACGTAGGAAAATAAATTGACAAGCAAAAAAAAAAAAAAAAAAAAGGTCATCAACAACAAATTTAGGGGGGGGGGGGACCTTATGTGCCGGGACAGTTTTGAAAAGTCTATAAAAATGTTGTTTCAATTTTTATATCTAATTTTGATGTTAATATACTCTGACATCTTATCTTTGAAATGCAATAAGAAAAAAATATATTTTGTTCATGCTTGAGCGAACATGCGATGTTTTTGTCGGGGATTCAATAAGAGGCTTGCGCCAAAATGGCAGAAATTAGCAATTTGATAATTAGAATTTTGGCCAATCAGCAGACTTCCTCTTAATCTTTTCATTA
This sequence comes from Lytechinus variegatus, assembly GCF_018143015.1. NCBI lineage: Eukaryota > Metazoa > Echinodermata > Echinoidea > Temnopleuroida > Toxopneustidae > Lytechinus > Lytechinus variegatus. Next base: position 21,076,151 of record NC_054752.1, on the reverse strand, counting down.
TCTTTGCCATAATTTTCAAATTATGCTGTCAAATTTCATTTACAAATTTATTTACTTACCTGAATTATTTTGTTTTTCATTTAAACTTCTTTTACCTTTTAATTTTCCTTCATCACAAGTAAGAAAAGAAGACATTTTGTCAACCAAAGTAAGAATATTTGCATAATTAATTGGTAGAATTTGTAATTATTCAAATTCTTTTAATATGTGAAACAAATCATGTTATGATACCTATAAAAGACATGAATCCTATTTTCAAGGGGTTATTGAATCCTTCACCAAGTTTAATTATGTGTTTGGCAGGACAAACAGAAAATGATTAATGTCTTTCAATAGCAATGGTGTAGCCAATTGAGTCGATTTTGAAGGAGCAAGATATGGCAGATCGGGTAAATGTATTATAAAATTCTGATGAGTGTAAGCAAAAAATTTCAACTTTTTAATTAAAATATCAAATTTTGTAAATTTGACATAATATTCAGAAAATTGTATCATCTTTCACTTTCTATGTTTTCTGTTATTTTCCTTTCCACTTTTTTCCTGGTCATGGTTTTTTTTCCTTTTTTTTTTGGAGGGGGTGCACCCCGACCCCCCACCATTCAGTATGCCGCTGTTCAAAGGCACCGTAACCTTTGTAGCGCACAATGAAAGGATTTGAAAAAAAATTACGCTCTCCCATACTTCGGTTGAAAAAACTTTTTTTGGTTAGAGAAGG